>NC_140923.1:14138029-14738029 GCF_045865225.1 Trachurus japonicus
TATTTGTCTACGTTTCGCCTCTTGTCCAAGCGGCTTCACCAGGTCGTAACGCATCGGTCTGACTAGTCCTCACTAGTCTGACAAACAGTAGTGGAGTAAGACCCAGGTATTTAACCTCTGTGAGGGTGTTTAGCTAACACAAGTACTTGGTAGAGTTTCACTTGACCATTGTTGGAGTCTCTGGTGAACCTCAGTCGTTAGAGTCAAGTGAGGTTGAGTTGTTCACTCTCCTGGGTGGAGATGAAAGAGCAGCGTTTTAAATGGGAGATGCTGTAGGTGGTGGATGAATGAGAATATCCACAGACATTAACGTGAATGATAGTGAGCATGTGTGCTGCTGTAACTACTAAAGCACACTGAACATGTTGGATTTGATCTTGTTTTTTTTAATGTTGCTTCTGTTTTGATGTATTTATTTAGTTATTAAGTTGTTATAGGCGTGTAAATGATGGAGAAAGAGTCACTCGGGTATCTTCAGCAAGCTTCAGAACCGTAACAACAACAACAACAACAACAACACGTTTTCCCTCACTTCCTGCTTCCCGTAAGTTTTGACCTAAACGCGCAGGCGCATCTGGCTGCTACCGTATATGACAAGTTATAGGCGCGTTTCCCCTGCAGCAGCCAGGACCATCTCCAGGAGCTTTTACTGCCTTGGTGTAGGTCATGGATCTATTATAACACATCCATGGTGTAGGTCGGTCCTGAAAAGATCGAGATTTACAGCATTTTAAAAACCTCTTTTGAACTTTTTATATAAACTTTATTGATAGGTTTTAGTTGATGTTATTTTAGTACATAACATCACATTTTAACTGCAGTGAAGTTAGTTTGAAGTTGGATATTTGACAGACATTCGCTCACTCGCTTCTCAATACATTAAAAATTAATAGAAAATAGAAGATGTGTTCAAATGCAATAAAAACAGGTATGTGTCATAGAGGAGGCTTAGCTCTACCATCCTGTGTTGATTTTGAGCCAACAGGTCACATGATCTGGGAGTTATTTAGCTATAATGCTCATATTTACAGTATAAAATAAATCAAAAATTCATATAAAATATTACATTCGTTTAAATGCAATAAAAACAGGTGTGTGTCATAGAGGAGGCTTAGCTCTACCATCCTGTGTTGATTTTGAGCCAACAGGTCACATGATCTGGGAGTTATTGAGCTATAATGCTCATATTTACAGTATAAAATAAATCAAAAATTCATATAAAATATTACATTCGTTTAAATGCAATAAAAACAGGTGTGTGTCATAGAGGAGGCTTAGCTCTACCATCCTGTGTTGATTTTGAGCCAACAGGTCACATGATCTGGGAGTTATTGAGCTATAATGCTCATATTTACAGTAAATAAATCAAAAATTCATATAAAATATTACATTCGTTTAAATGCAATAAAAACAGGTGTGTGTCATAGAGGAGGCTTAGCCCTAGCATCCTGTGTTGATTTTGAGTCAACAGGTCACATGACCTGAGAGTTATTGAGCTATAATGCTCACATTTACTGTGTAAAATATATTAAAAATTCATATAAAATATTACATGTGTTTAAATGCAATAAAAACAGGTGTGTGTCATAGAGGGGACTTAGATATTCTGTCCTGTGTTGATTTTGAGTCAACAGGTCACATGACCTGGGAGTTATTGAGCTATAATGCTCATATTTACTGTATAAAATATATTAAAAATTCATATAAAATATAATATTTTATATGAATTTTTTATGTATTCTCTGTTAATTTATTTTTCTGTTCTGACTCTTTTCCAGGATGGATTTCCGTCCGACTCTGAGAGTGCAGCCTTCGTCCTCTGACCTCACCCTCCAGCCGTCGCCCGACGCCTACGGGCTGGCCAGGGCGTACAGAGAGCGGGGGTCGGCGGTGAAGGAGCCCGAGGTGGTGAGGGAGGAGGCGAAGGTTCGCATCCGGGAGGCCGGCGGAGACCCCCGGTGCTGGCGGCTGGTGCTCAGTGAGAGTGAGCTCCAGTTCGGCCAGTACTGGGGTCAGACCTTCAGGTGGCTGCTGAGCCACGACGTGGGATACGCGGCGGCCGTCGTGGCGTCCCACCAGAAGGAGAGAGAGGGCGGGGACGCCTCCCGGTCGCCCCTCGCCGTCCACAAAGACGCCCTGGCCTCCTACGTCCAGCTGCTCCCTGAGGTGGTGGCGGCGGTGCAGTGGACCAGGAGGCGCGAGGGCTCCCTGTCGGTGAGGGACGTGGACCAGGAGCTGGTGGCGTTCGGCGCTCACGCCACCGAGACGTACCGGTCCCTGTACGAGTCGGCCAGCAGCGAGAGTCGAAGGTAGGGGTGGGCGATATGGCAAAAATATCATATCACGATTTAAAAAAAATAAAATAACGATCTCGATTTTATCACGATCTTAAATCGAAAATTGAAAAACAGACAATTTAGGTCAAAGAGCCTTTCTGAACAGATTTTAATGGGCTCTCTGCACAGCTGCACTACTTCCTGAACTTAATGCTGCTCCTTTGTTTCGGTCGCGGGGGTCGCGGCGGTCATTTGAACACTGTACAATTAGCGCGACATAGCGCATTTACATTTAAGAAAGTGCGTCACTGCCCGTAATTCGCTATGATTGGTCGTTCAGGTTGACGACGTAATACGTCTGGTGCGTCGGTGCATCAGCATAGATCTGCAATTTATAGAATGGGCCCCAGACGATCCTACGATCTCTGCACTTTGGAAGATCGTCTACACGCTCTAATCACTTCACGATCTAATATCGTCATATCGCCTACCACTAGTCGAAGGTCAGTATTGCAGACACCGTTGGGGATGTCACGATTATAGATCTTTGTACGATTATTGTCAGAGAAATAATCACGGTATTACAATTATCACGATTATTATGAATTAATTCATTTCACAACATATGAATGTGTAAAATCAAATACAGTCAAAATATAATTACATTACACATTTTTACACTAAATATTTGAAGTATCTATTATTCATATATAACCAATTATTAATCCTCCAGGGCAGGGGAAGTGTTTTAAATATTCAAATCATTAATTGTCATCTATACCAAATGTTTAAGTTTATTTTAATTGTTTGTTTGTTTGTTTTTATCACAAATGAAATGCTAACATTTCAATTCCTATACCAATTGTATGTTACGTTAGGTAAATGGACCAGTATTTTTTATAGTATACATTTACCTTAACTTTTGTGCACATCTGCCTCTGTGTTTCCAAAATAATCTTTTTTGGAAAGTGACGGTATTTAAGAATCTTTACGATTAATTAATTGTGGCGTTTAATACCGCAGTTAATAATGAAAACAAGTAATCGTGACATCCCTAGTGCTGATGGGTCAGCTGACTCTGTCTTGTCCCCGTGTCTCTCTGTAGTTATGTGCAGTGGGTGAGGACGACGTCCGTCCAGCCCGGGTCCAAGCGCCACAACCTGCAGGTCTACGTGCTGGGTCGAGACCGAGAGGCCGATGGAGCACGTAAGTTCACACAAAGTAGCCATGAAGTCGCCTGTACAAATGACAGACAGACATTCATCTTTATTTATTACACACAGGTGTCGGAGCCGTGGACCCAGAGCTGACGGACTCCCAGCTCGCCGCCGCTGCCATGGAGGTCGACTCTCAGCGTGAGTGAGCACACACACATTTGAATGTACACGTCACATCTCTGCTTTAACAGAGAGACAACTGACTGTGAGTCTGTGTTTACCAGTGAGCAGCAGCAGCAGCAGCAGCAGCAGCAGCAGCAGCAGCAGCAGCAGCGACGCTCCTCCAGCACCGGCCCTCCCTCCTCCCCAGCCGGGACCAACCACCGTAGACGAGGCACCGCCACCTCTGACCTCGTCCTCCCAGTCGGCCCTCAAGCCAGGTCCAACGCCGATAAAGGAGGAGGAGGATGAAGGCGTGAGTACATTTCAGTCTGTTGTCATGTATAATCGTGTCTGGCTCAGTGTGCGTGCTGCTAACACGTTTGACTCTGTCACATGTTGAGTTCGCTACCTGAACTCGCATGTTCGTTTGATGAAGTACGCAGGACAAAAATGTCCTATTTTAGTCTATTAAAGGGACAACGAGGAGTTTCTATTTGGTTATAAAAAAGTCTCACGTTAATGTGGATGAATCTATGCTACCCACACTTGTTAATGGGCCCATTTTCGATAAATATATCGGTTTGTCTCTTATCGTTATTTTGTTATTATTAGTGGTGGCGGAAATGCATTTCTTTACTTTCGGTTTCGTGGCGAGTCATGAGAATAACGCCGCCGAAATGACGTTTATGATCGGAACTACGACGGTATGTGATCGTCTTCGGACCTCTGACTTTAATTCTTGATGAATGAAAACATGAGTCTGTCTTGCGCCGGTCAAAGAATTTCACGGTGCGCGGAGGCTCATAAATGTAGTGTGAAAACACTTCGCTTTTCCAAAACTCCTCGTTGTCCCTTTTAAAACTAGTATAAAAATAAGCAAATCAGAATAAAAGGATCGTTTTAAAGGTAGGGCCTGGAGTTTTATTCGTTGCAGTTTGTAAACAAAACATTGAAACTCAGCCCCTCCTCTCGGGCTAAGCTGTGTAGCCTCCTGTTCATGACAGCAGCCGTTGTCAGGACAACAAAGGAAAGGAAATACAGTCTGAAAGAACCGCTGGAGCCGTGGGCCGATAGCGGACCATTCGCCAACACCGGGAGCCTCTGTGCATGTTTTTATGCCGCTGTGGTGCGATGGGAAGACGGTGTTAGCGGCGGATGCTAACCGCTAGAGCTAGCTCCCCACAACGGCCCTAATACTTATTACCAGTGTCGGTGACGGTCGGGAATCAGTCCGTGGTTCCAGTGCTTCACTCAGACTGTATTTATTTTTCTTTGTGGTCCTGACTGCTGCTGCTGAGAGACAGAGAGAGAGAGAGACTCAGCAGCATCAGAGGCAGCTAGTGCGGCTAGCAGGCCTGAGCCCTCCTCTACTCTACTGCACGTAGCTTCACCTGAGCTCCGTCATTGGCTGGAGAGAAAACACAGACTCTCGCTCCACCCAGAAACGTCCACGTGCATAACAAAACCTGAACAAAACAGAGCAAAACACCAAAATACAGGCCACACAGGACTAGAAGCCCATAGGTGATGATTAAGACGGATTTCATTTGTACAAGTTTAATGTTTATTTTTGGGCACAAAACTCCAGACCCAGCCTTTAACTAGTTTCCCTGACAGCAACACACAGCTGTGTCAGTTCACAAAGTCTGACAACCTCTCTTTCCCTGACCCGGTCTTTTATATTTTGAAGCTTATCAAATGTAGGTTGAGTCTTTTTTGATCGGTCCATGATGCTGTCAGCTCCGTTAACCCCTCCTTGTGTTATCACAGATACGTTCAAACCTGCTCTTCTCTCTCTGTCTCTGCACACTGTTCTTTCAAAGAGTTACAGCACTCATGATTACTACTTCTATTCATTCTTCTTCTTGTCACAGGATGTAAGAGGACCAGACGGCCACGGAGGGGTCAACCAGCGGACGCTCCTGCAGTGGTGAGAGCCGTGTGTTTGTGTCTCAGCGATTGTGAGAGTGTTGGTGTCAAACATAAGAGGAGTATGTCGACGGTCAAAATGATTTTCATTTGTTTCCATCAGGCACAAGGCAGCGATGACCAGCACGGTGCCTGCAGCTCTGCCGCAGGTCAAGGCCGCGGAGACGGGCTACCACCTGCCTGACGACGCCTCAGGTTTGGCCGTGGCGCCGGAGATGCACAAGCTCCTCTCCGACCCCCAGCAGCTTCCTCCTCCTCGACTCTACCTGGTGCAGCCTCCTCCTCCTCCTCGGCTCTACCGCGTGGAGCCTCCTCCTCAGACGCCTCCTCTGCCGCCGCCACTCCTGCCCCCACTCCTGCCCCCATCACCGCCTGGCAGAGGAAGAAGAGGCAAGAGAAGCGGCGCAGGGCAGGTGCTCTGCTCCGACCACCACGGAAAGTGTTCGCCAAGTTCGACTGCCGACGCTGTTCCCAGCCCAAGACCAGAGAGTGAAAAAAGACACATTTCTGTCTCAGTGACTATTTCTGCTCCAACACAGTCATTTCTGTCTCCTACAGTTGAGGCACCTCAGAGCCTCTCCTCCTCTCTGGGGACACCGTCCACATCCGCCTGTACTCCCACACGCTGCACCGTCTATCGACGGAAGATGCGGGCGGAGAAGGACAGGGAGCTGCTGGCCCAGGGCCGTGGCCAGCAGTCACAACCTGGGGCTCCCTGCGATGTCTGTGGGGAGCCCAGACACATAGACTCTGGCCACGCGTTTTACAAGGGCCAGTACTTCTGCAGCGTGGAAGACGGGCCGGACATGAGGTCGCCCCAGGAGTGGCTGATGGAGCAGCGGACCGCCAACGGCCCCGCTCCTGTGCCACGCACAACAGCGTGGAGGAAAAGGAAGAAGGCGGAGGGGGAAGGGGAGGAAAACCCCCAACAAAAAAAGAAATTAAGACTCAGAATATGCCAGCGCTGTGGCCAACCACCCGCTAAAGAATATGGCCACAGCCAGTTCAACGCTAAAGACAAAAAACATTTTTACTGTGCTCTCTATGAGGGAACTGCTGTTGACCTGTGGCTGGCACAGAGGAGGCAGGAGGACAGCCAGCAGTAGCTGCTGCTACTGAAAAACAGACTTTGTGTGTTTTTTTTCTCGATTTTAATTTATTTTTTAAATAAATCTCTAGTGAAAATTACTTCTATGTCTTCTATGATTCTGTATCATTCATCACTCAATCAATCCAATTGTGTCACAATTCATGTTTATAGAGCATTTACAGACACAAATAGCACAGGACGTGTTGGGAGATTGTAGATATAGCCTATATATATTATAAACATATCTAATATGTCATATCACAGATCTCATTGCTATTATAGATTTACTGTGTTCCTGCTGACAGATCACATTGATATTATAGATATAGTAAGCTAGATATAGTATAAACATATATGTTGGATGACAGATCTCATTGATATAGTAGATTATATATAAACTTACATGTTCTAGATGACAGGTCACATAGATAAAATGATCAAAGTACGACATTACCAAGAGATCACAGGGAGCGTTTGTATCAGGAATGGTATGAGAGGAATGGTAATCTCTTAGATTATCAACCGTTTTGCACTAAACATAAATTCAACCCATCCAAAACAGACTTTATTAAATTACAAAAAGCACTTCCTCATGGATTTATATTTCTAACAAAAAATATATTGGCCCACCAACCTATAATACCACAGCTGGGCCCATTGTCAGTACAGGGGATTTTAATCCTGGACAAAAAATGTAACAATCATTTTATAAGGAACTGCCTCACTGAAACATTGTTCCCCGGCAAACAAAACAAAAATAATATCCTACATAAATTTGATAAAAAATCAATTGATAAACTAAGAACAACCCCCCAAAACGAAAGAAACACACTTTACAATTATGAACAACATTTATCCTTCTAAAGAATTACTTAGACTACGCTTTAATATTGGTGACAATTTATGCACATTCTGTGAAAATGACATTGAAACCACGGACCATATCTTCTTCTCATGTGATATAATACAAACATTCTGGGTTGACATCCACAATTGGATCAAACAAAAAAATAGTATTATTTCCAGCTGCTATCTCTCGTGATGATGTCACTTTCGGTATGATCTTACAAAACGAATATGATGAACTCTGTTGCAATTTAATTCTTTGTCTAGCTAAATTTTTCATCCACAAGAATAGAGTTATGAAGTCATCCCCCAAATGTATTGTCTTCATGTATGAATTTAAATTGTACATGAAATCACTAAAACTTGTAACAGAAATAAAGGCACAGAAACTATATGATAATTAAAAGAATTTTCCCACTGAAATGAATAACTAAAATTGATTTGAATCCCCCTTATGAAATCAATGTTTATTCTATTTTATATTTAGATTATTTTTGACTATTTATTTTGAGATGTTTATTTTAATTTTAATTCTATTTCAACAGCTCTAAATGTATTCTATTGAAGCACTAATGTGTATGTTCCTATTGTGAGTTAACTTGCACTAATGTTGAATGATGTTCATCTGGCATTCCCTTGACACTTATGGCACTATGAAAAATGCCAGTATTGTTTATTTTTGTACTTTTTCAATAAAAAATTTGGTTAAAAAGAAAAAAAAAATCCCGCATATCTGCTCCTCTGATCAGAGCAGTGTCCTAGCAACGGCCGAGAAGACTGCGCATGCGCCTGAGCTCCTCCATTCACGTTCTACTTTAGACTCATTCTGATTGGTCGATTCTACGTCGGAGGCCACGCCCCCTTCTCTTTCCCAAGTCAAAGGACCAGACTCCCCTCCCCCACGTTTCCCTACACACAGCGAAGCTCCAGAAGAGAGGAGCAACTAACTAACTAGTAACTACGTGAGTAACTTTGTTCTTTATCAATATTTTTGACCCAAGTTCCTGTTAGTGTTACTGTATGTCCGGACGGTAGCTACAGACCTCTGTCCCTGTCGGTAGTGGAAACTTATTTCAGCTGTTTGTTGATCATTAACGTGAATTTCTGGGCAACTAATTGAATCGAAGGCAACTGGACTTGTATTTGTCTACGTTTCGCCTCCTGTCCAAGCGGCTTCACCAGGTCGTAACGCATCGGTCTGACTAGTCCTCACTAGTCTGACAAACAGTAGTGGAGTAAGACCCAGGTATTTAACCTCTGTGAGGGTGTTTAGCTAACACAAGTACTTGGTAGAGTTTCACTTGACCATTGTTGGAGTCTCTGGTGAACCCATAGACTGTAAAAAGAAGGGGTGAACCTCAGTCGTTAGAGTCAAGTGAGGTTGAGTTGTTCACTCTCCTGGGTGGAGATGAAAGAGCAGCGTTTTAAATGGGAGATACTGTAGGTGGTGGATGAATGAGAATATCCACAGACATTAACGTGAATGATAGTGAGCATGTGTGCTGCTGTAACTACTTGGATTTAATGTTTTTAATGTTGCTTCTGTTTTGATGTATTTATTTAGTTATTAAGTTGGTTAGGCGTGTAAATGATGGAGAAAGAGTCACTCGGGTATCTTCAGCAAGCTTGTAATGGTCTCTACTCGAAGCGTAACAACAACACGTTTTCCCTCACTTCCTGCTTCCCGTAAGTATTGACCTAAACGCGCAGGCGCATCTGGCTGCTACCGTATATGACCAGTTATAGGCGCGTTTCCACTGCAGCAGCCAGGACCATCTCCAGGAGCTTTTACTGCCTTGGTGTGTAGGTCATGGATCTATTATAACACATCCATGGTGTAGGTCGGTCCTGAAAAGCTCCCGGTGGGGCTCCAGATTTACTCTGTGCTGACTGGGCATGTGGTCAAAAAGCAGGATGTGACGCAGAGGGAAAGCCGTGAAATAAGCAGCATTTTAAAAAACCTCTTGTGAACTTTTTATATAAACTTTATTAATGGGTTTTAATTGATGTTATTTAGTACCTAACATTATGTTTTAGTGTGAATGCGTCTTTTCGTGCAAGCTAAAGACACATTTCTGTCTTCTGGATGCAAAAGGTAGATGATAAAGTATGTTTCTATTCATTCTAGTTGATAGGGTGCATTTCTCATATGAATAAATTAGACTACTATCCCAATAGACATAGATGTCACATGTACATGACAGGGTATCACAAAGGAGAAAACTATTAAAGACAGTGTGATCCAGGGTCGTATATAATATAGGGATGTCACGATTACTTGTTTTCACAATTAATCGCGGTATTAAACACCACAATTAATAAATCGTAAAGATTCCTAAATGCCGTTACTTTCCCAAAAAGATTATGTTGGAACCATATCAACAGATGTGCGCAAAAATAAAGGTAAATGCACAGATACTGGTCCATTTAACTAATGTAACATTGAATTTGTAGGAATTTAAATGTTGGCATATCCTTTTTAATAAAAAAAAAAAAGGAAAACAAAACAAAAAACGATTAAAATAAATGCAAACATTTAGTATAGACGACAATTTATGACCTGAATATTTCAAACATTTCCCTTGGGGATTAAGAATTGGTCATATATTAATAGATTCTTGAAATATTTAGTGTAAACAATGAGTAATGTAGTTATATTTTGACTATATTTGATTTTACACATTCATAGTGTTGTGAAATAAATTGATGCATAATAATCGTGATAATCCTAATACCGTGATTATTTCTCTGACAATAATCGTACCAAGAAAATTCATAATCGTGACATCCCTAATATAATATAAACCCACTGACACTTATTAAAGGAACACGGCTCCTCTGTTAATTTATTTTTCTGTTCTGACTCTTTTTCAGGATGGATTTCCGTCCGACTCTGAGAGTGCAGCCTTCGTCCTCTGACCTCACCCTCCAGCCGTCGCCCGACGCCCACGGGCTGGCCAGGGCGTACAGAGAGCGGGGGTCGGCGGTGAAGGAGCCCGAGGTGGTGAGGGAGGAGGCGAAGGTTCGCATCCGGGAGGCCGGCGGAGACCCCCGGTGCTGGCGGCTGGTGCTCAGTGAGAGTGAGCTCCAGTTCGGCCAGTACTGGGGTCAGACCTTCAGGTGGCTGCTGAGCCACGACGTGGGATACGCGGCGGCCGTCGTGGCGTCCCACCAGAAGGAGAGAGAGGGCGGAGACGCCTCCCGGTCGCCCCTCGCCGTCCACAAAGACGCCCTGGCCTCCTACGTCCAGCTGCTCCCTGAGGTGGTGGCGGCGGTGCAGTGGACCAGGAGGCGCGAGGGCTCCCTGTCCGTGAGGGACGTGGACCAGGAGCTGGTGGCGTTCGGCGCTCACGCCACCGAGACGTACCGGTCCCTGTACGAGTCGGCCAGCAGCGAGAGTCGAAGGTCAGTATTGCAGGCACCGTTAGGGATGTCACGATTATAGATTTTCTTTGTACGATTATTGTCAGAGAAATAATCACGGTATTACGATTATCACGATTATTATGAATTAATTAATTTCACAACATATGAATGTGTAAAATCAAATACAGTCAAAATATAATTACATTACACATTTTTACACTAAATATTTTAAAGCAGAAGTAAGCGATCCGGTGGTTTTGGCTAACTTCCTGTCAGCCGATGGAGTTAGCAGTCCCCGCCCTCGTCCCTACGTCACCACATTCACGCGCATCCCTTGGCTGCACACACAGAGAGGACCGCCCCTTTATGCAGTTCTCTCTCCTCATTGGATAAAGGTTGTAGGATACAAGGAATGTTTTCTCCTCGGCTTACAGCAGAGCAGAGTGACTGACAGACCCGTGTTTCAGACCAAACACTCTATATAAGTGATTGCTGTCGGAAGATATAACTATTTAAGACTTATATTAACACAAACATTCTGCTTACTTCTGCTTTAAGTATCTACTATATAACCAATTATTAATCCTCCAGGGCAGGGGAAGTGTTTTAAATATTCAAATCATTAATTGTCATCTATACCAAATGTTTAAGTTTATTTTTAAATTGTTTGTCTGTTTGATTTTTATCACAAATGAGACGCTAACATTTCAATTCCTATACCAATTGTATGTTACGTTAGGTAAATGGACCAGTATTTATTATAGTATACATTTACCTTAACTTTTGTGCACATCTGCCTCTGTGTTTCCAACATAATCTTTTTTGGAAAGTGACGGTATTTAAGAATCTTTATGATTAATTAATTGTGGCGTTTAATACCGCAGTTAATAATGAAAACAAGTAATCGTGACATCCCTAGTGCTGATGGGTCAGCTGACTCTGTCTTGTCCCTGTGTCTCTCTGTAGTTATGTGCAGTGGGTGAGGACGACGTCCGTCCAGCCCGGGTCCAAGCGCCACAACCTGCAGGTCTACGTGCTGGGTCGAGACCGAGAGGCCGATGCTGATGCTGATGCCGATGCCGATGCCGCTCCTCCCTCGGCTCAGCCTGGAGCACGTAAGTTCACACAATGTAGCCATAAAGTCGCCTGTACGAATGACAGACAGGCTGAATTCGAAACCGCATACTATACTGCTAGTACGTACTGATTTTACAAAAATGCAGTATGCAAACAAAAGCAAAATCTACAGTATGCCACAAATTCCAGAATGTCGTACTGATTCGGAAAATATCTCCAGTATGCATCTGACCAGTCTACAATGCAATGCACCCCTGACGTCTAACCATAACCAAAGGTGGTTTAGAGTAAAATATTTTTGCCGTGTACCGTAACCATGTTATATTATATAGCTTAATAAAATAGAACTTAATACAGACTGATCGGTTCATTGTAAAACATTTATTTATTTTTTTAAATGTGGTGATTTCTGTACGTAGGCTACAGAGCCCCGAGGCAGCACTGCTCTTCTGTCCAATACACACAGGAAGCTTCACTTTTCATTCAAACAAACTAATGCTTCTGCCACAATTGTTAGATTTCATCAATGAGACCAACATTTATCTCCTAAAAATAATTTAACCAGCCCGTGGTAAACCTCTAAAAACCTGCGGGTAAGTTAATTAGCGATTGTTTTCTCCCCCGGGATGACGACGAAGTTTGGCCGGTCGACCAGCTCTCCAGACTGGCTGCTGCCTCTGGGATGTTGCGGTCGTTGCGGAGCTTCACTTCTCCGAAAAACATCATAGCAAACTTCTAAACAGCCGTCATTTGGATAAACTGGCCGTATATTTGGGATCTAAACAGTTACTTTCTCGCATGAAAAAATATTAAAACTTAATAGAGTTACATAATTACAGCGCTACAGCGGGAAATAAAACAGCTTTTCGTCTGTTTGCCGCAAAATGCATTCTGGGAAACTTGTATACTGCATACTGCGGTGTGAACGGTGTCGGTCTGCTGAAGTAGCATACTGAATCCCACATTCAGTATGCAGTATACAGTACATACTAACGCAGTATGTGTAGTAGGCAGTACAGTAGTATGTGGTTTCGAAAACAGCCACAGACATTTATCTTTATTTATTACACACATTTAGCCACAGACCCAGAGCTGACGGACTCCCAGCTCGCCACCGCCGCCGCCATGGAGGTCGACTCTCAGCGTGAGTGAGCACACACACATTGAATGTACACGTCACATCTCTGCTTTAACAGAGAGACAACTGACTGTGAGTCTGTGTTTACCAGTGAGCAGCAGCAGCAGCAGCAGCAGCAGCAGCAGCAGCAGCAGCAGCAGCAGCGACGCCCCTCCAGCACCGGCCCTCCCTCGTCCCCAGCCGGGACCAACCACCGCCGCCGTAGACGAGGCACCGCCACCTCTGACCTCGTCCTCCCAGTCGGCCCTCAAGCCAGGTCCAACGCCGATAAAGGAGGAAGAGGAGGATGAAGGCGTGAGTACATTTCAGTCTGCGTCACTTACAAAGTGAACGTCTGTCCTTACTAAATAAAGTTAGTGAAGTGGCTGCGTGGAGCGGAGCTGCTGTGAGATGAGCAGCTGACAGTGATGGTGACAGTTGTGCCACCATTTGATCCGAAACGGGACAAAGCCTCTTGGACACAAATGTGTATTGATTTTACTCTCTTGATTTCTTATTGGCTCGGTTCAGTTTTTGCCGGTAGGAAAAAGTGAAATCTGGTGTTTATTGCGCGCTCCCTTTTCACACTCCTGCCCTCGATCTGCACAGAAATTAATATTAGGCCTACTGTATATGAAAACAAGAACTAGTGAGGGGGAAAAAACAGACGCGCGGACACCACGGAGATGAAACACTGTAACTCCTGTGACAGTGATTACAGCTGGCCACAGCTGGCCACGGTAGCCCAGGTCAGCCCCACGGGTCAATCACGGGCTACAGAGGAGCTACACGTGAATTAATATTATCATTGATGACGTATGACACGCATTGCCAGGAAAGATCCGATCTGTCTGTTTAGACTGCAGACGCATATCCGATTTGTATCTGATTTATTTCCACATACAACGGGGCCTGGATCTGATCTGACAATACCCGATTCCATTTGTCCCGTTTGCACATTCATGTTACACATCCGATCTGAGCCACTTCAGAGGAAACAATCAGAATTGGACCACTGCAGTGTAAAGACAGCCATGTTGAGTTCGCTACCTGAACTCGCATGTTCATTTGATGAAGTACGCAGGACAAAAATTTCCAATTTTAGTCTATTTATTAACTCATTGAGCTTTTATGAATCGGTCAGTGACTTGTGCCAGCGTTTCGGGGGGATTTTCAGTAATATTTCAAGACCCACGGTTGCCTCCGTATCAGCTTTGGTCATTCTGCAAACGTCACAGAGAAAAGAGAGACAACATCCTGTTCTGCTTCCGTCACCACTTCTTCTGCAGCTCCCTGAGATGAGTTTTCCTCAGAAGAAGTTGTTTATTTCAAACCTGCTCTTCTTTCTCTCTCTATCTCTGCACACTGTGTACTTTCAAAGAGTTACAGCACTCGGCACTAAAACGTCACATCACACATGATTACTACTACTTCTTTTATTTATTTTTTTCAATTTTCTTTATTATTGTTATCCTCACATAATACATTACAATTTACAATGATTGTCAAGAAGAAAGGAAAACATCAGCATATCAAAACATAGCTGTTGCCATATTGTAGTTGTGTAATGTTAAAAGAAACAAAACCTGCATATATTTATAATGATTACTACTTCTATTCGTTCTTTTAATCACCCAAGCATTCATTATCTAATTATCTATTAATACATTGTTCCTACACACAGGATGTAAGAGGAGCAGACGGCCACGGAGGGGACCAGCTCACCGTCCGTCTGGCCTGCGCCCTCGTGGATCCAATGCCGATAAAGGAGGAAGAGGAGGATGAGGATGAAGGCGTGAGTACATTTCAGTCTGTTGTCGTGTATAATCGTGTCTGGCTCAGTGTGCGTGCTGCTAACACGTTTGACTCTGTCACATGTTGAGTTCGCTACCTGAACTCGCATGTTCGTGTGATGAAGTAGAGACAAAGACAAAAAATTTCCAATTTTTTAGTCTATTTATTATTCAGGTTGAAACTTGTGCACACCGGCACGGACGGACAGGTGCGTAGGAGAAGACCTGCATGGTCGAGTAACATAAGAGAAAGCTCTCGCACACTGTCATCACTTGCAAAGATTTTATTAAGCTGAACAACGTTTCGTTCCTGAGACCTTCGTCAGGTTCTGAAGATGTGTGTGAGGGAGGGGACGGTTTAAATAACCTCGGAACCAATCAGCGTCCTCACGTGACAACACCACAGAGGAAAAATTACACATTGTATCGAAAAATATACACATTGTATCAAAATACACATTGTATCGAAAAATAAAATAAAAGAAACAATTAATAATTAATCACTGGACAGTCAGATAAATAAAGTTCAGCACTAGGCTAAGCTGCCACAGGTGTAGTACACAGTATACAGGGAAACCATACCAAACCGAACAATAGACAAAATCGAAGCAAATCACATACGTTAAAAGTTTTAAGACCCTGAGGACTCGGGGAAACAAAGAATATATGGCTACATAGACAAACATATTTCTGACAAAATACAAAATCATCCAATGATTGAAATACATATCAAAGATACTGAATAAAACATCATTTCATATCAAAAATACAAACATTAATCATTTATTGCAAGGATTAAACATTTTTTTGCATTTCTTAACATTTTTTAAGCAAAAAAGGGCTTAGAGAGAGAGAGACCTGTCAAAAATATCATAAACACACATGAAGAGGCAAATTGTCGTTCAGACCTCTAGGTGACAGAGTCTGCAAGCTGTAAATCCAGAATGGATTTACATCTTGCAGACTCTGTCACCTAGAGGTCTGAATGACGATTTGCTTCGATTTGCACTGTGTTCTTTCAAAGAGTTACAGCACTCGGCACTAAAACGTCACATCACACATGATTACTACTTCTATTCATTCTTTTAATCACCCAAGCATTCATTATCTAATTATCTATTAATACATTGTTCCTACACACAGGATGTAAGAGGACCAGACGGCCACGGAGGAGACCAGCTCACCGTCCGTCTGGCCTGCGCCCTCGTGGATCCAACGCCGATAAAGAAGGAAGAGAAGGATGAAGCCATGGAGGTCGACTCTCTAACTGTGAGTCTGTGTTTACCAGTGAGCAGCAGCAGCGACGCCCCTCCAGCACCGGCCCTCCCTCCTCCCCAGCCGGGACCAACCACCGCCGCCGTAGACGAGGCACCGCCACCTCTGACCTCTGGTGCTCAGGCCTTCTCCTCCCAGTCTTCCCTCAAGCCAGATCCAACACCGATAAAGGAGGAAGAGGAGGATGAAGGCGTGAGTACATTTCAGTCTGTTGTCGTTTATAATCGTGTCTGTGAGCAGCAGCAGCGGCGGTGGCTCAGTGTGAGTGCGTGCTAACAAACACGTTTGACTCTGTCACAGGATGTAAGAGGACCAGACGGCGACGGAGGGGACCAGCCCACCGTCCGTCTGGCCTGCGCCCTCGTGGAGCTGCGTCACCAGACCTTCGTGACGCGGCGACAGGTGAGGGAGATCACTGCGCTGTGGCAGAAGCTGTCCGACCAGGACAAGGCGGCGGCCTCCTCCCCCCGACTCAACCAGGGCCGCTCTAAAACCAAGCGTGGCCACACATCAAAACAAGACAGAGAGAGCGCGTCACAGTGAGTGTAGTTGACTGAAATGTACGGGGTGTGCCTAAGAATCGATTCACATAAGAATCGCAATTCTCATTTGATATGATTCAGAATCTATATAAAATGTCCCAAAATCAATTTCAAAAAATAAAAAATGAAACAAATCTGCCTCCATTTCCTTAGAATTTAAAAGGCAGCATGTTTAACTGCACTAAGAGGCACTTTTAATTTTGTTACTTAAAGCAGAAGTAAGTGATATATTTGTGTTAATATAAGTCTTAAATAGTTATATCTTCCAACAGCAATCACTTACATAGAGTGTTTGGACTGAAACACGGGTCTGTCAGTCACTCTGCTCTGCTCTGAGCCGAGGAGAAAACATTTCTCGTATCGTACAGTTTCTATCCAATGAGGAGAGAGAACGGCATGAAGGGCTGTGTGTGCAGCCAAGGGACGCCGTGAATGTGGTGACGTAGGGACGAGGACTGTTATGGTGCGTTCAGGGCAACCCGTAACTCGTGTTTTTCCGACCTGTGAAGTCGTACCAGTTCGATCTGGTACGAGTTCACGGGTCGGAAGTTACAAGTGGCCGTTATAGTGACTTTCACCGGTAAAACAGGTCGGAAAAACACGAGTGGGTTGCCTGGAACGCTACAAAGTCGTAAGTCGTGACTTGAAGCTGTAATTTACGGTTTCAAAAGCCTGCCTGGAACGCAGCATTAGCCGAAACGACCGGATCACTTACCTCTGCTTTAAGTAATATGTGATATTGCTTTTCAACAATTCCATCTAAACATGGATACTTGTTTAAAACTCCATAAATGTGAAAAAGACGCTTTAGTCATTCTGTCTTGCCAAGCAGACAGAGTAGATCATGAGGATCCTTTGCACACCGATAGACTGAAGCAGAAATCCTTGTGAATCAAATCGTTTTGAATCGAAAATCGATTTTGAATCTAATCGTAGCCCCAAAAATCAGAATCGAATCGAATCGTGAGATAGTAAAAGATTCCCACCCCTAAAATGCTTTGTTGACGGTTCGATTGCGGCGCGGGACGCAGAGCCTCACTCTCTCCTCTCCGTCTTCTCTCTCTCTGCAGTTTGTTCCCGGGTAAAGGCGTGAGTGCGGCCCAGTCTCCAGGCGCCTCCCGGCTGGTGGAGGTCGTCTTTCTGGAGCTGTGTCGCATTCACAACAAGCACCGCGCCATCTTAGGAGTCCGCTTCAGCCGCTGGACGGCCGTCAGGAGGGACTACATGATCATCAGACACAACGTGTTCAACTGTAAGGAGTTACTGGCGGCCGTCCCCATCCGGCTGTTTGAGGTCAACCAGCGGATGCTCCTGCAGTGGTGAGAGCGACTGTGAAAGTGTTGGTGTCAGTATGTCGACAGTCAAAATGATTTTCTTTCTTTCTTTTTATTTATTTATTTATTCCAACCAAGGCAATTACACAATTTGACAATATCATGGAACATCATGATCACAACATTTCTTTCATTGGTTGGAAGGGAGCCAGGGAGAAGATACCTCTTATATTGCCTGCCCCTCACTCAATATCTAATTATTCTAGTAATCTGTCACTGAGCAACATTCTTGCCATAAAACATACAAAACAAAACACAATAACAACAACCAATCAAACAGAAACAGAGCTTCAAGCTGACGTATCTGTCAGTCACTGAGTGATACTGTAGTCTTACCATAATGTAAACAAAACAAGCATAATAAAAACAAAAAACAGCATTTCAAGCTGACTTTTCTACAAGAATCATTGGCTACTTTTGTCTAAATTTCTGATTGCTATTTCCTTTAGCATTTTCTTGGCTTGGAAAACATTAGTACAGGTCTTTAATTCATTACTTTGAGAGTTCCATAGTTTGACTCCAACTACAGAGATAAACATCTGCTTCAAAGTTGTCCCGTGCAAAGGGGTGTTTAAAATGAAACTCCCTCCTTTGTTCTTCATCCTCTGATCTGATAACAAACAATTGTTGTATACTTTCTGGCAATATTCTGTTGTTTGCTTTATACATTACAGCCAGTGTTTGTGTTTCTACTAAGTTAGTAAAGTAAGTCTTTGAATTTCAGTATTAAATAAACAATCTGTTGGTATGTTCTCTGTATCCTGCATTATGAATAATTCTTACTGCCTTTTTTTGTAACATAATCATCATCAGTGGTCTTGTGCTTGTGAAGTATGTATGGCCCCAAACTTCCACACCGTAGCAAAAATAAGGCAAAATAAGAGAACAATACAGTAGTTTCATTACATTACAATTCAATACAAGTTTTACCTTGTTCAAAACTTTATTTTTTACATGAGCTATATGAGCTTTCCATGTCAATCTTTCATCTATACTATAGTCACACCTAAGAATTTTCATTTGTTTCCATCAGGCACAAGGCAGCGATGGCCAGAACGGTGCCTGCAGCTCTGCCGCAGGTCAAGGCCGCGGCGCCGGAGATGCACAAGCTCCTCTCCGACCCCGGTGCCCCTGCAGCTTCCTCCTCCTCCTCCTCCTCCTCCTCAGCTCTACCTGGTGCAGCCTCCTCCTCTGCCGCCGCCGCCGCCACTCCTGCCCTCACTCCCGCCCCCACCACCGCCTGGCAGAGGAAGAAGAGGGAAGAGCAGCGGCGCAGGGCGGAGGAACAAGGCGCTCTGCTCCGACCGCCACGGAAGGTGTTCTCCAAGTTCGACTGCCGACGCTGCAGCCGGCCGAAGACCAGGGAGCACGGCCACAGCCGCTACGCAGGGGAGCACTACTGCGCCCAAGCTGGAGGCAGATCGGTGGAGGAATGGCTGGAGGAGAAGAGAGCAGCAGATCCCCGACGGGTTTGTCTTCTTTTTACCACAGTGTCTTTCACCACGAAGTTACATTCATATTTTAGCTTTCTTTCTGACACCCTTTTCCCACCACTTTTTCCCCCAGAACCGGCCTCCCCCCTCGCGAAATCTTCCTTCTACCGCCAACGGATACCGGATGATACTTCCCAAAATCCCCCCCAAAGTGGCTCTTCCTCTCTCTCCCCCCTTAAAAAGTGACAGCTGACGAGAGCCGAACATCACAGGCTTTTTCATCTCAGGTCGGGTCACAGTAGAAAAGGATGGTACGAAGAAAACATTTACATTTAATAATAATAATCAAAGTGTTTTTATTGAATTTTCTGTTCAAACAACAAGCATCCCATTCATACAGAGACACCAGAGCTCAAGTCATACAACACAAGTACAGGACTAAACTACAAATAAAACAGTAACAAGACATACCATACTAATATCAGACATACCCAGACATTCTTGGGTCGGGTCACAATAGAAACGGATGGTACGAAGAAAACATTTACATTTAAGACACAATGACACGTTGTGCTGGATTACTGATATGACTGACAGGTGAAAATAAGGGGAAAACAAAACACCAACTTCAGATGAGCGCTGTGGCATGCCTCCACCAGCAAAGACTTTGGCCACAGCCAATTGAACTTGTGCCCTCTATGAGGGCGTATTAAGCATTGAACTCTGGCTAGATCAGAAAACGAAAGGAGGGCAAGGAAGGAAGCCAAAAAAGCCTTAAGAAAGACAGAGGGGTGTATGTATTTTGATAAATTATATTTATATTTTGCTTTGTGTGTGTTACACTTCTAATAAATAATAATTTTCAGTGAAAATGACTGCAGCCTTTTTTCTCTGATACAGTATCATTCATCCATCAATCTGTCTATCAATCCATCTCGATCCATATCTCTAGAGCACTTTTCCTGCATATGAAAAATTACACACAAAGTTCAACATGCAATATAAGACAGAGTTCAAACACTGTCCTGTTTATTCAGATATAAATAAATTAGTTTTAATCATAACATCTCACACACTTCAGTATTCTTGCACTTTTGGCCATAGACTGTAAACATCGTGAACCTAAAAGTCGTGTGTTGTGTTGTCTGCTGGATCCAGGATGAAGGGTTTAGATTACTATCATGATAATGACAGTCACCCACTCCATGCATTAGAGGTTTTTTAGAAAAAACACACACAGTTACAGGCTAATAATCTCACCAAGATTTACAGTGAGACAGAAAGGTACAGGAAATCTTTTCTGCTTGCAGCTATAAGGCTTTTTAATGATAAATAGTTTGAATAAATTGTGTTGTGTAACAAAATAACTGCTGCCTTTATTTTCTATGATACTGTATCATTCCTTCAGTCATCATAATCTATCACACACATCTAAAATGGCATAGATAGATAGATAGATAGATAGATAGATAGATAGATAGATAGATAGATAGATAGATAGATAGATAGATAGATAGATAGATAGAAAACACTGGTGGGATAGCCTGCTTATGAATTATGTGGAGAATTGATTCTCTGTCTGTGTGTATGTCTTTTTCTCTCTCTCCTTTTTAAATCTGTTTTAACATGTCTGTTGTTGTTGATATGGACCGCTTGTTGTGTCTGCAATAAAGATTAATAATAATAATTGATAGATAGATAGATAGATAGATAGATAGATAGATAGATAGATAGATAGATAGATAGATAGATCCAAACCATAGACTGTAAAAAGAAACCGAGAAGAATGCATTCTCATTGGCTCACAGGCGATTTGACCTACTTTCATTGGCTGCTGAAACTCCATAGAGAATGCATGGGGCCGAAGCGACCACCGCTCCCATTGGCTCGTTCTAGCTTCGAAGCCCCGCCCACCTCCCACTTTCTACGCAAGCTGATTGGCCGAGCCTAAAGACGCGACTCACTCAGAGCGTAGGCAGCCATTTTCCTTCAAAGAGATGGACAGCACGTGTGAAAGAGAGTAAGTAGTGAATTAATAAAACACTGTATTATAACAATAAAAGATACGGTGAGCAGCTTCGTTACCGTAGCACCGGTCGTGTGGACGGTCGTTAGCCGTCAAACACCGCTCCTACGCGGGTCGCTGCCGCCCGGTGGTCTGGTAACTTAGTCAGCGTGCAGAGAGAGTAACTTATCTAATCATGTTCAACACCGTGTTGAACATGATTAGATACAACACGGCCAACGATTCGGCGATAGTTAGACAGACGGCTAACGTTACTTTACTGTTACTGCTGTACAGGTGGAGGCAAGTTTAACCAGGTCTTATTATCTACTTCAAACATGAAGCGAGAAAAAGAGAGGAAATATACAGTACAGGCCAAAAGTTTGGACACACCTTCTCATTCAATGTGTTTCCTTTATTCTCCCTGAAGGCACCAAAACTATGAATGAACATTTGGAATTAACAAAAAAGTGTGAAATAACTGAAAACATGTCTTTTCTTCTTTGTCTTCTCTTTCTTCTTTTCTTCTTCCTCTCCTTCTTCCTCCTCCTCCTCTATCTCTGCCCCCACCAATTCTAGTTTCTTCAAAGTAGCCACCCTTTGCTCTGATTACTGCTTTGCACACTCTTGGCATTCTCTTGATGAGCTTCAAGAGGTGAACCTGA
Organism: Trachurus japonicus; assembly: GCF_045865225.1. Taxonomy (NCBI): domain Eukaryota; kingdom Metazoa; phylum Chordata; class Actinopteri; order Carangiformes; family Carangidae; genus Trachurus; species Trachurus japonicus. The sequence continues at coordinate 14,160,097 of NC_140923.1, forward strand.
CCTGAAAATGGTTTTCACTTCACAGGTGGTGTTGCCTTGTCAGGGTTCATTAGTGGAATTTCAGTGAGAATCTACAATGTAAATAGTCATGAAAATAAAGGAAATGCATCGAGTGTGTCCAAACTTTTGGCCTGTACTGTATGTGTATGTACATGCTGCTAACGTCCCCGTTACTGTATATGCCGGACTGACCAGTACTTTAACGTTACCATAAGTTACCCTTATAGTACAATACTTGGTGGTGGTGGTGGTGGTTATTATACAGCAATTTTACCCTCTGTTAAAACGTGTGAGAGAGTAGAGTTTAATGTGCTCGTAGCCACTGACGGTTATTAAAGGATGCTTGCCCCCTCTGTCATGTTGTTTTTCTGCTCTCACTCTTTTTTTTTTTTAGGATGGATTACCGTCCTACTTTTAGGTTTCAGCCTGGTTCGGCCTCCGACCTCACTCTCCAGCCTTCACCTGACACGGTCAGGCTGGCCCGGGGCGTACCGAGAGTGGGGGTCAGCCCTGGCCAGTCCAGTGAAGAAGCCTGAGCTGGTGAGGGAGGAGGCCAAGGGACGGATCAAGGAGGCAGGTGGAGACCCCCGGTGCTGGCAGCTGGTGCTCAGTGAGAGTGAGCTCCAGTTGGGCCAGTACCGGGGGCAGACCTTCAGGTGGCTGCTGAGCCAACCATCATGGCCTTCTACCTGAAGGAGAGCGAGGGCGGCGACACATCGCTGTCGTCCCTCGCTGCTCACAAGGACGCTCTGGCCTTTTACGTCCGGTCCGTCTGTTCCCCGAGGTGAGAATTTCATCAAGAAATGTGGCTCTGTGCTGGGGAGGGGAGTGGAGATGGTGGAGGATGGGGTGTAAGCACTTTGGTTCTTGAAAGCTGCTGGACAACTTGACGTTCCCTCCAGGGAGGTGATGAAGTGTTTGTGTATTTCTACTCTACAGGTGGTGACGGTGGGACAGCGGACTCGGCAGCGTGAGGGCTCCTTGTCAGTGAGGGGCACGGACCAGCAGCCGGTGGGGTTTGGGGCTCACGCCACGGAGACCTTCAAGTCCCTGTACGAAGCTGCCAGCAGGGAGAGTCAGACGTGAGTATCCCAGTCCCTGGTGTGTGTGTGTGTGTGTGCTGATGGGTCAGCTGACTCTGTCTTGTCCCCGTGTCTCTCTGTAGTTATGTGCAGTGGGTGAGGACGACGTCCGTCCAGCCCGGGTCCAAGCGCCACAACCTGCAGGTCTACGTGCTGGGTCGAGACCGAGAGGCCGATGGAGCACGTAAGTTCACACAATGTAGCCATGAAGTCACCTGTACAAATGACAGACAGACATTCATCTTTATTTATTACACACACACACACACACAGGTGTCGGAGCTGTGGACCCAGAGCTGACGGACTCCCAGCTCGCCGCCGCTGCCATGGAGGTCGACTCTCAGCGTGAGTGAGCACACACACATTTGAATGTACACGTCACATCTCTGCTTTAACAGAGAGACAACTGACTGTGAGTCTGTGTTTACCAGTGAGCAGCAGCAGCAGCAGCAGCAGCAGCAGCAGCAGCAGCAGCAGCAGCAGCAGCAGCAGCAGCAGCAGCAGCAGCAGCCCTCCCTCCTCCCCAGCCGGGACCAGCCGAGTATAATCGTGTCTGCAAGCGGCGGCAGCAGTGGCTCAGTGCGACAGGTGAGGTAGATAGATAGATAGATAGATAGATAGATAGATAGATAGATAGATAGATAGATAGATAGATAGATGCCTGAATACAGGTCTGAAATCCATCCTAAAAAAGAGTGAGAGCAGAAAAACATCATGACAGAGGAGGACAGCATCCTATAATTAGTGTCGGTGGCTACTGTAACCATGGTGGGTCGGCACAAGGAGGAGGAGAAGGATTCTGCAGTGTTCACAGCGTTTATTTGACCCAAGCCCGCGGCAACAGTTGAGATACAAAATGTCGTCATCCGTCTTTTTGTCTCACCCGTCAGCCATTGTAAACATTACTGTCAGTTACACTTTTTTTTTTAATCTCTAATATTTTCAAAGAAAATGACAAAAACATAAGGTGTCTGTGTTGAACAGAAGCAAACCATGGGGTGTGTAATGAATGAACAGGGAGCGCCATCCAGTGGCCAAAACAAAAACACGCAGCATTTGCTACGTCTAAAACTTAGAGTTTTTCTCAATCGCTTTGGTGCTATTCTCAGATCAGAATGAAAGTTCTCATAACTATTAGTTCAACCTCCACAACATGTAGTCATTTCTCCACATCATAGTAGCAGTTTCTCCTTCCTCTGAACAAAGTGCAAATGCTTTTGGACATGTATCAGTTGCTCTCATACAATTCTCTGCTGTTTTACAACATTATCATTTTCTTATGTCATGTCAGTCAAAATGAACTATACTTTTGAACGCTGAATAGTCTTTTTCTATAAAACTAATAGTCCTCATTTCATTGCTTTAGTCATTACATACAAAATTGTTGAACTAGTTTTCAAAATCTGTCAAACTAATTTTAAATGTTGGGAGAAGCACTGTGAATTCAATTATTCAAACATTTACAGTAAGGAACAACAGGTATGTATGGTATTGGACAGTAATTCAGCACTAAACAATCTGCACTGCTGTCATTGTGTCAGGCATTACTGTAAGATACAGTGGGACAAGAACTTTTTTACATTTACATTTAAACTCACAGCTTCACTAGAGAACAGATTCACTGTATTGTAATGTATTACAGCAACCACAGTAAAGATTTCCCATCTTTACAGTACGGTACTGTACTACAGCATTTTACAAGTAGGAAGCACTTTTACAGTATTGTACACTACAGTAATAATGGTTGATGCAGTACATGTACTGTACATTACTGTAATTTTACTCTGCATCACATAGGATTACAAGACAACCTCACAGAGGTTTTTTAGAAACCTGCCTTGGGACTGCGGCTGAAATTTAGCAGTTGTGCTAAGTCCGGCACATTTACACTGATACTTAATGCGTCAGTGTTGATGAATGTGCACTGTCCCAATTCAATAAATAAAGAAATGAAATGAAATGAAGAGACTGAGCCCTTTTTACTCTGCTACAAGAACAAGACATTTGTGCAATGGTGATTACAAACAATGGCATAAGGTTGAAAGAGATACAATGTAAGGATGACATCACTGTATCTTTGGGAATATTGAATCTGTTTCAATCGCTACAGTTGACAGTGAGTGATGTAGATGAAAATGTGACTGGAACGTCTGGATGTGCAGGAATGATTTACAGTACTCTGTAGGTTCAGTTACTATATGTACTGCAACATTGTTTACGTAAAGTTGTACCCAAAGAGTGTTTCTTATGTTTGTTGTAGGTGACTGTAGTGTATTTTTCCTTTGCACGACGCTGTGAACAAATCAGAACTGCAAAGAGCATATGCAGTAGAAATGTTAAACATACATATTCAGTATCTCCACTAAATACAGTAATGTGTAACTTTACTGTAGTTTTCACATGGCTGTACAAGTAGTGTATAGTGCTGTCTGGAGCATTTTCAGGTAGTATCATCACTTTTTGCATTGGAAAACACTTAGAGAATAAAGTGTCCTAATGAAAACATGACAAAGCCATTTGACTATCTTGTTCATAAACGATGGTGTCAGGGCTTCTCATTTTGACGACACTGACAGTTTCATTGACATGAGTACTTGCTTTTGAGGGATGGACAATCCATTTTGAGCAAGTGACGCGCTTTTGCAGGTCATCCACTAGGTTTTGCAGTTTGCAATAATTGTTCTGAGAAATGCACTAACTGTTGTGCAAATGTTAAGAGTGATGTGAGAAAAGCACCAAAGCGATTGAGAAAAACTGTAAAAAAAATAAATAAAATAAAACCACAAACCTGCGGGTGACAGTTCAGATACAAAATGTTGTCATCCGTCTTTTTGTCTCACCCTAAACATACAGAACGACACTGACTCCTTATACACACACACATATAGAACCACAGTCTCTGTACGTAGCTCTAAACGAGGCAACCGAGTGGCGCCGATATCTGTAACATAAAATAGTTTGTAAAACTTGTTCTGAACGTAAAAACTAGTGAAAACAACAGATAAACATATTTACATTCTCTGTTTACATTTTCCTTCACACATTCAATAGGTTAAACCCACATATACACGGAAAACAATAGGGGTGGGAGAAAAAATCGATTCACATAAATATCTTTTTTGACGATTTTTAAATCGATTTTTTTTTCAAAAATCGATTTTTCTTTTTGAAATTTTTTGAATTTTTTTTTTGTTGAATTTTTTAAAATATTGTGCAATGTGCATTAGTTAGCCTTTTTTACATACAGAGAGTACAGGTTTTGAAAAGGGTTTAAGTTCACTTTATAATGGAGTATGTTAATTTATAGGCTCCTACCGTATTTGTGTGCAGATAAATGTTAAAAATGCAGACTAAAAATCGAGAGAATCGGCAATATCGTAGAATCGCAATTTAAATCGAATTGCCATCCAAAAAATCGTAGAAGAATCGAATCGGGAGAAAAGCGTATCGTCCCAGCCCTAGAAAACAACAAAAATATGTTGGCGGGATTTCCCGGCCGAGCTCACCCTCAGCCATTGTAAACATTACTGTGAGGGGCGGACTAAGAAAGCAAAATGCCCTCTCACAGGTAAAAGGAAAATAAAACTATTTAAATTAAATTAAATTCACAAACCAAATATAGCAAATATAATAAATAATACAATTTTGACTTTTTTTTTTACCGTTTTTTTTTTTTAATGATTTTACTGATCCCTTTATCCTGAACTGTGTGTTTCTTGTGACCTCATCAAACTGATTGTCCACGTGTCTTTTTCCAGATTGGTTTTACCCGTCGCCCGGCCAGACGGAGGACAACGAGGTTACCGTCGCCGTCTCTTCCCCTTCCGTCGTCCCTCTCAAACATTTCAATCCAGCTCCAGGGGACGAGGAAGATGAGGACGCTGCGGCCGCCGCCTCCAGCTGTCTTCAATAAGCCGTCTCTTCTGCAGCAGTCACGGTCCACGTAGTCGACCTCTGGAGGGGGAACCACGGAGAGTCGGTACCGCCTCATCAAGCCGGCCGCCATCCTGGCCCGGCCCTCGGAGCCCTCGGAGCACGTGAGGACGCTCATGAGGACCTGCCCGTGCTCGTTACCGATGTTCAGTCCCTCCAGGAATTCGCGATCGCAACAATTAACGCAAATTCAGCCAATCCCCGCAAATTTGCAATTTTGTACAATCACCGCAACTTTTCCGCAAATTGGACCAATTGTCGGTGCTTTCCAGGTGCCCCTTCCCCCATCATCCTAAGGCCCTGGCCCTGGACTTGAGTAGCCACCCTCCCCTTTTTATTCAAAGACCGGACTGTTTTAATGGCATTTTAAAACAGTTCTTTTACCATGATTTTTAAACAGACATTTTAATTAAAAGTCAAACAACTTTCAACTCTATGTAATTTTCCTGTGCCTTTCTTAACAAGTGGAATATTTTTGCTGGTATAACAGGACCTCACATTATTTTGTGACATTTCAAAATTTTCAGTTTTCCTTTGATTTTTAATTATTCAGAACAAAACTGCAACTTTTTTTTTGCAACTTTCGCTGTCTCCCGCAATTTAATCGCAACAAAAGCGCTTAAAACATTGCAACATGCACCGCAATTTTTTCAAAATGTGGCCGCAAAATCAGGCATTTTAGGCCGCAACAATCACAAAAAAAGCCTGCGAAATCCTGGAGGGACTGGATGTTGGTAACCCATGCAGCCGTGTCCGAGGCGGCACCTGTGAGCTTCTTCGTCACCTGGCAGGAGGAGAGAGAGAGATTTCAGATGTTAAGATGACACAACTTGCCATCTTGGTGGAATCCATCTTCAAGATGGATCCGAAGGTGGACGTGATCCTGGCCTTGAACTCATCCAGCCGCGTCAGGACGTCGTAGCCGAAGACCGTCAGCAGCCAGATGGGTGATGGAACGGGGGGCGTTTTGGTCGCCTCTTTGGTTGGCCACACTGGCAGCTGTAGGTGGAAGGGAGCTGCCTGATGATGCCCTGTGACCACCCGCCGACCTTCTTCTTGCATCGACGGCGCTCCAGGTACTCAGTGGCCATGAGATACCAGCCGTCGATCTCCAGGACCCTCCGGACGGTCCTGCAGAGCCCAGCCTTTGTCAGTGTCCCAGTGCACAAAGGCTGGGGGCATGTCAGCTGCAGGCCCCAGATCCTGTGTGGCGTCCACAGGAACAGCCGACATGTGAAGAAGGAGTCGGGGGACGACGGTTCAACATGAACCCCCGCCTCTCTTTCATAAACAATATTCCACATCTAACTCTTTATTTTTACTACTTAGACTCTTCTATGTCAACTACCGCCTTGACCAGCTCTTAATCTGAAGGCTCCTCAGACGATGTTGATGTAGAGGGAAGAGCTGGGGCCGGATTCACCAATATGTTCTTAAGAAAGATCTTAAGAAATGTCTTAAGAAGAAAATTAAGAAGTTCATAAGAAAGTTCTTAAGTGCAATTCCTCAATATTTTCTTAAAAACTTTTTGACTGATCCGTCATGTCTTACGAATTTCTTATTTTTCCTACTTAAGAACTTCTTAAAATGCGTCATTGCATTGCATGCACCATCAAACAGCATAGCAGGTAGAGTCTGGCGGTTTTGTTACTTCAGTGCAGTTTGTGCACAAAACATTGAAAGACTGGGCCCCTCCTCAGGTGAACCAGTACTGGGGCTCCTTTATATTTTGCTTTAGTGACGCCCCAGACAGCAGCAGTTGCCATGACAACAAAGGAAAGGAAATACAGTCCGAGTGAAGCTCTGGAGCCGTGGGCCGATAGCCTCCGTCACCAACAACGGAAGCCTCCGGTGTTACGTTGTTATGCCATCGCGTTGAGCTGGGAAGACGGTGTTAGCGGCGGATGCTAACCGCTAGTTAGCATCGAGCTAGCTCACTACAAGTACTGTGTCGGTCGGGAATCGGCAGAGGTGGCAAAAGTACTCATATTCTGTACTTAAGTAGAAGTACAGATACATGTGTAAAAAAAATACTCTGGTCAGCAGGCAGCGGTCTCACTCACTGTCTCTGTCTCACACACATCTACACACACACACAGCCTACAGCTCTGGCTGACGCCCCCTGAACTCACAGCCACAGACATGTGCGCTCACAACAGAGTACAGACACTCCCACCACGTTTACCTCTCGTCACGTTCGCCGGCGCCGTCCGTTCCTCATCCACACTACTGTAGATCGCGGGGTTTTCAAGCTGCTATCTGAGTGATTTCTCGCAAAATCTGGCGACTTTCCAAACGCTCTTGACGACTAACGACGAGCGATCGACGGGGTTGTTGTTACTAACGTGTGTGCTTTGTATCACGGAGTTGCACGGAGCTTCAACGAGCTGCCGAGCCGCCATGAGCCCCGCCGCCGCCCCCTAAGCTCTCACCGGCGGCCAGAGTGTCACGGAGCGGCGCCGCTGCAGTCAGACACCCGCACCGCTCCGTGAGGGGGGGGGGGGATACGCTATATTTTTTACATCTCTCAATCCAAATGTGTTTTTCTGCACTTTATTTTGATGATACAAGTCTGATCTTCACAGAGGAGTAGGGCAAGACATTCAACATGGCGTTGCCATTAAAAAAAACGCTAAGACGAGTTATCTCGTCTTTGGCAGACTACGCTTGGATTCGCTAAGACGAGATAACTCGTCTTTGGCAGTGAAAGAGTTAAGTGCAATTCCTCAATATTTTCTTAAGAACTGTCTTAAGAACAGTCATGTCTTACGAATTTCTTATTTTTCCTACTTAAGAACTTCTTAAAATGTGTCATTGCATTGCATTGCATGCACCATCAAACAGCATAGCAGGTAGAGTCTGGAGTTTTGTTCGTTGCAGTTTGTAAACAAAACATTGAAACTGGGCCCCTCCCATGGATGTATTATATTGGCCCCTCCTCTGGGGCTAAGCTGTGTAGCCTCCTGCCCCAGACAGCAGCAGTTGTCATGACAACAAAGGAAAGGAAATACAGTCTGAGTGAAGCTCTGGAGCCGTGGGCCGATAGCCGACCGTCACCAACACCGGGAGCCTCCAGTGTTACGTTGTTATGCCATCGCGTTGAGCTGGGAAGACGGTGTTAGCAGTGGATGGCTGCTAACCACTAGTTAGCATCGAGCTAGCTCACTACAAGTACTGTGTCGGTCGGGAATCGGTCCGTGGCTCCAGCGCTTCACTCAGACTGTATTTCTTTTTCTTTGCGGTCCTGACTGCTGCTGCTGATGGAGAGGGAGACGTGCCAGCACTCAGCAGCATCAGAGACAGCTAAGTTAGTGCAGCTAGCAGCCCTCAGGTAGCTTCACCTGAGCTCTGTCATCAACTCTCTCGCTCTCCACCCAGAAACGACCCCCTGCACAACAAAACAAAGCAACCACCACACAGGACTAGAAACCCAGAGGTGATAATTAAAACGGATTTCATATGTATAAGTCTAACATTTATTTTTGGGCACAAATATGACCTAGCTACTAGTCTAAACTTGTCTAAAATTTGTTGAAAAAGGTGATTTTAGAGGTTTACCTATTCACCGTAGGAATTTAAGACAGGTCAAGGTTGTCTTAAAGTTAAGAAAAAAGTAAAGAACAAATTTGAGAACTTTGATTTCAAGAATACCATTTGTTCTTAAGTTTTTTCTTAAGAAGAAACTTAAGAACAAAGTTGAGAAAATACTTAAGAACTTTTTTGGAGAATATGACTTATTCTCTTTTTTCAGAAGTTAAGAAAAAAATGACACTTAAGAAGATTTATTTTCTTAAGAACGTTTGTGAATCTGGCCCCCAGGTCTGGAGGAGGCTGCAGTCACACAGTCAGAGGGGATCGACAAAGAGCAAAAACAGTGAACATGAGAAAAACAGTCAAGTTGAACTCTGTTATGTGATTTCGACTGCACTGGAACGTGCCTGGAAATGCAGGTTTTGGTGCACACAGCTTCTGCACCTTGGCCTGCATTGCCACCCCGGACAGAGAACAATGAAGCAGCAATAAGCAAAAAGAATAAGAAACATGTATTTTATTATGTGTAAAACAAGAAGTTTGAAAGTGGCACACAATTATGACCCGTCCCCCCCGTCCCCTTTGTCCTGTCAGTTCATCCTCATCTCCTCCTTCCACTCCCCTACAGTCTTTCCCCCGATGGCCGCACAGTACGCCACACCAGCCACGCGAGTGTGGCTTGTGTCCAGCCTCTTTGGTTGGCCACACTGGCTGCAGGCGAACCGCGCCACTGGCCGCCTCAGCCGCCTTCCTCCTCCTCCTGTAGGCAGTGGTTCTTCAGAGCGGAGGAGGAGGAGGCGGGAGACCTCTCCGAGATGGACCCTGGCTCCTCAGGGACGATGAAGGAGAAGGGCTGTCCTGTCCCATACGTAGGACAGCCCTTCTGCTGCAGGGAGAGGCTGTTGGGCAACGACTCAGCAGCACAGCCACTTCCCTCTTCTTCAGGTGGAGGGTTTGTGGGGGGGTGGTGGTGCTCCTCCTCCTGGGCGGCCTGCAGCAGCGACACCAGCCCCCTCATGGGCTGCAGCGGCGGCGGCAGAGAACGCTGCCCCGGAGAGAAAGGCCTTGATGACGGGGCCAAGAGGCCTACGATGAGAATAAATGACACACAACAGCACGTGTGTAATGTCACAACATGACAAATACCTTTCTGCAGAGAGGCCATCTATTCATTTTTAAACTAACATCACAGTCTTAAAACACGTACGTGGACTTGCTCTTTGCAGCCAAGGCATAGGCTGTCCTGCTGGCGGTGGTCCTGCTAGTGGTGGTCCTGCTGGCGGTGGTCCTGCTAGTGGTGGTCCTGCTGGCGGTGGTGGCTGTGGCAGCAGCAGGAGCAGCTCTCTGTCTGTCTCTCTTCTTTATGTACAGGACGGCGTTCTCCATCTGGGTCCCGGGAGCTGGGGCCTTCCCCCGGAGGTAGTTGACGAACCTGTGCCAATCAGAGAGCTCGTTAGAGGAATCTAATCACCACAGTTTAGTTTAGTTTAGTTTAGTTTATTATCACAGGACAGTGTACAATACCATTAATCAATTTTAGAACAATGAATAGATGGTTGTACCAGATTTAGCCACTAGGGCTAATTTCCATCTGTAGTCCCAACATAAAACTCACAATACAAATATACAGGAGCTACATAACTATTCACATGTTATTACATTTCACCTGACTTTCTACGTGTCCTCCGACTCGTACAGGCTCTGCAGGGTCTCATATTTAAAGTCCACGAAGAGGCCTGTCTTCCCCCGCGCCTCCTCAAACGCACGGTGGAACCTGACTGCCTCCACAAAGTCAGGGTACGCCGAGGATTAGCGGACAATAGCATCAGGGTTTCCCCCAGTGTATTATAAGCCTGGCGGCCCGCCAGGCCTTACTTACCCCCCGCCAGGCTAAACATCGTTTATTAATTTTTTTTAAATCAGTTTTTATACAATAAACACGTGATCTGGTGTCTTTTTCATCACCTGACAACGTTACAACTTCGTCGCACATAACGAGACACGTCAGGACATCATGCTCATCAGACAATAGACAGCATCAGACCGCTGCTTCACCAGCTGACCGAGAGGAACGCACCGAGTCCACGTTAACGTGAGCGGAGCCGCAGCTCCAGAGGCTCAATCAGCTGCTGCAGCTGGTAGCTGGTAGCTGTTAGCTGGCAGCCGTCAGCTGTTAGCTGTTAGCTACCAGCTAACAGCTGACAACTGGCAGCTGGTAGCTGGTAGCTGTCAGCACGTCGTCCCCTGCAGCGTCAGAGCTCCGGACTCCTGTGAGCTGCTGGGCTTTCACCTGATGTGAAAATGATCCATTGTTTCATTTTTCGGCTCGTAAAGTTCGCGATCACACACGTTTGTTCTAGTAGATCCGTGAGTGTCACCAAAGATATTCAGGTGTCACGTTTCCATGACAACTGACCGGAAAAAGAGCGTGGTACGTCATGTGCACGTGACTCCAGATGTAAAAAATCTCGGCGCAAAAAAAAAACATGGATGATGGATCTATAATACATCCATGGAAATAAGGCTAGACTTTAACAATGGAGACACCAGGCAGTTGTTTTTTAGTTTTTAATGCAAACAGTTTATGTTATTTATTTAAATATTTTTTATAGCCTAATTATAATTATTAGGCCTACTTTTTTTTGTGGTTGATTGAACAGCATTTCAAGAGTGCCTTTCTGTAAGACTCTGCTATAGCTGGTGTTTAAATATGTTACATAAAGTCTTATAATAACAGATGTTTATGATTTTCAAATTTCTAGTCAACTTTTAACATTGATCTTAAGGCCTTATGGAATCACACCTGCTAAATGCTACTGCTCCATTAATGAATCTGTTCCCTACAGGGCCCTGCCATCAGTCAGGGTCAGGCCCCTGTCACAAAAAAATACGCTTGGGCACCGGTGGCCCGCGGATGGGCCGCCGGTGCCACCCTACCACCGGGCTTAACAAGTTTTCTGGGGGAAACCCTGCATCCTGTAAACTCACACAGAAGAAAAGCTGTCACCACTCTTATAACTGTTGTATAAATATTTAAACTGAAGGCTGTGACTCTACTCTTATAACTGTGTTGTATAGTAACTGTGTTGTATAAATATCAGACTGAAGACTGTGACTGTACCTTGTTGGCCATGAGGGGGGACTGAGACCCCGTCCTCTCTCTCTCTCCTTCTGGTGGGAGGCGACTAGGTTGATGGTCTAGCCCACGTCGTTCTCCACGAGCCAGTGGAAGGTCTTGCCCTGGTATTTGCCGAGCTGGATCTTCCACCGGCTCAGGACGAAGGCGACGTGGGCCCAGGCCTCTGCATCCACCTTGTCGGCCTTCTTGGCCCTGTAGCCCCCAGGCCGGGGGGCCAGGGCTTCAGGAGAGGCCTTGAGGAGGAGAGTCCCGTTGGGGGCTCTCCTAAACGTAGGATGTTCCATCTAAGCAGCAAAGCAAATGAACGTCAGCTTTATGATAAGTACAAGGACAGATATGAAATGCAAACGGTGATGAAGACACAACATGTAGTACTTACGTTTATACTTAAAAATAATATAATCTGTATAAAACATGAAGACAACACAGTTACATTAGTGTTCAGCTGTACTCATAATTTCTCTCTTAAGTGTCACTGGGTGTGTGAAAAGTGCTGAAGTATCCTCTACACACAATCTTGGATTAGAGAGATGTCAATCTATGTTACATTAGAAAAGCTAACCTATGTAATCAGAGTAAAGTACAAGAATTTGAAGAGGTGTGGGCAGCCTTAATGGACTTTCTCAAGCAACAATAGATTATATCTATCTGTAGGGCTATTGAGTGTGACAATTTTATTTTATTAATTTATTATTGTTATAATTTTACGTGGGTGTGTATGTTTGTGTAAGTGTTTATCTTTCTTTTTTTGTATGTGTATGCAGCGAGGTTCGCCTGCATTTCATTGTGCAACTTGTGTGATATGTTTCAGTGTGTTTTGAATGTTCTTATTGGAAATCAATTAAAAAAATATTCATACATTTTTTACATGGTTTACAGCGCCTGTCATGTCGTCCATGTGTCAGAATCAGCCTTTATTGTCACTATACAGTGAAATTATCAGCTATTAGCCGTCGCTATTAATAAACCCCTTACAAACACACATGTAAAAGTAAATTCATCAATTAATTTAACTGATGGAAAAAAAAAAAAAAACATTATGTGCACTTAACAATAGCGGCTCCTAGGCAAAACCTCCGCTAGCAATAAAGCTATTTAAGAGTAAAGGTGGAATAATGAGAAGCAACAAAAAAAAGGGGGGGAAGTAAAATTAAATCTTATGTTTTTATGTTATATATAATATTCGGCTAATAAATGAAGCACTGTAGATAAGTAATTAGTGATTTTTACACTTACCAATATTCTCATGTCAAGTCTGAAGCTGAAGACAGAATGAACATGGCGGAGAATCAGGACAGATCCGGCAACCTGATTGGCTGAGCCCGATTTGGTCACGGGACCGCCACCTGAGCTAGGGACAATTTTTGTTTAACTTTATTGAAAAAGGCTCCGTGCATGAAGTATAATTCAATTGCGTGAAAAATGTCATTTTTAGGGTTATTTCCTATTTGATTGACGTGAGACGTACAACGCAATTCAGCGCACCAAAGTGCCCGCTTGTTCCTCTCTCCTCCATCAATTTCTGGACTCAACTTGAACAATATATAGTGTGTAAAATCAAGATAAACATTATAATTGACTGTAAAAGTGTGATTATGTTTTTTTGCCCATGAAGAAAATGACATCACCTTTATTACAAACCTATTCATTTTGTATGGCAAATTTCACATACATAAGTGCAAATACTCCAAAACTTCACCCAACTTTAGAGGTTTAGAATACATGAAATCCCTTACACTAATTGACACTAAACAAAGCATCACATCCATAGATATTTACGAGAGATTTTTCAAAGAAGAATAAAGCTTTTACATTCTGTCTCCTTTTCTTTCCCTTTTCTATTTTATTTATTTATTTATTTTTCGTCTGTTATATTATTTGCTCATTTATTTATTATCCTTCCTTCAATTCTATGTTTACTAACATTGCAAATAATTACATTATTCTATTGTGATTTATTTATGATTTATGATTAGGGGAGAGTGGGGTAAAGTGAGACACTTTTTACATTTGCTCCCCTCTAAGCGAGCTAAAATGATTTATCAGTAAAATTTACACATTTCCCATTAATTCAGGATGTTGCCTAGCAATGGAAATTATCAGAATGTATTTAGGACGAAGGGCAGTGAAAATATGATTGTTTTAAAAAAAAGTGGTCTTGTGTCTCACTTTACCCCAGCTCAGGGGTAAACTGAGACAAACCAGAGAAATCAATGGGGTAAACTGATCCACTTACTTTTTCCACTCTGAAACTACCATAACAACACATGTTATAACAGTTAGAGTCCTGACAGCTAGCTTGACAAACCACACATCCCAAAACTAATGTCGGACTAGTAACAGAATCATGGGGATTGGTCAATTAAGCACTTTTGTTTTCTCAACACAAAGTGACTCAAGACCAAAATCAAATACAACACAAAATGTTTTAATTAACATTCAAATGACAGATAGAACCTGTTAGATAGTCTGGGGGTCAGATTGTAGGACCCGACAATTGTGACCATTTCAATCAAAAGTCCTCTTGTGTGTGGGGGGAGCCGACAAAGTGCAATGTGACTAAAATTGAGTCAATTAACCAATAAATAAGCGAGCTGACTGAGAGCACATAGGATAACAAAGCAGTGTAGCTACAGATCATTGATCACGCAAGATTTCTGGCTTGGGCGGCGAGATTCTAGTGTAAATCTTTGTGTGTGGTGTGCTCACAGTGTTTCACTCATGGATTTATTATAATGCATCCATGGTCTCACTTTACCCCGCAGCATTTGTCTCACTTTACCCCAACACCCCCATTTTAGAAAAAACAACCTCTCTTAGAAATTCAGGCTAATTTTCAGCCAGCATCATCACATGGTTTTATGTGTTGGTAGTTCATCATCATGTATCATAGAAGTTTTTCTACCTGAATCAATTTGCTTTGACACAACAGTTGATTAAATTGACACCAAGAAAATTTACTTTTACATGCAAAAATAACATTTTTGTGAAAAAACATGCTTTCCACAGCATCATTAGGTCCTCTTCTTCATGACCATGGGGAAATGGAAGGGGCTTGAAAACATAATGGTCAGATGACCAAAAATGTGTTCCGTTTTCTAGATATAGGGGGTGTCTCACATTACCCGGTGTCTCACATTGCCCCACTCTCCCCTACTGATAGATATTGGAGCACCTTTTTTTTTTCATTTCAAAGCTTTATTTCAAATTCACAATGTCATACATTCCAATTTGAACTCATTTGAGGAAAAAACATTTGCTTGCATTTAAAACAGTACAAGCTTACAACATATCAAACAGTTGATATTGGAGCACCTGTATAATTGTATGTACAACCCTGTTCTTTGTACATCCGTTTGTATGTACAGCTGTTTTCAATAAATTGGAAAAAAAAAAATTGTTCCTTTCTCCAACTTGTACAATGAAAATTGAAAAAGGAAGTCGAGAGCCGGAACCAGCCTTCATAGTAAAAGCTCCACGTTTTGAACTATGGTCAGAGAATTTCTAATATTGAGTATTATATTCAATAGACTGGCTCTGCTATGGTGTAGTAGCAAAGATATTCAATAAATATCTATATATTTAATATATAGATATGTATGAGTCCATATAGAATTTATATATATATATATATATATATATATATATATATATATATATATATATATAGATAAAGATATATATATATATATATATATATATATATATATATATATATATATATATATATATAAACAAATGTTTATAAACCGTCTTTGGTAGTAGTCCGACCCACCACGGCCCCTTGTGAAAAATGATTCACGTTCCCCGTCGGAACTTCAGAGTGTGACACCCAGCGGAAGTAAACAAAGACCACGCGCTAGCAGCGTTATTCTCTATTGTCTGTGTGGAGTCAGCTGGAAGGCGGTCGGTCGGTCGGTGTGGTCGTTATCTCAGAGAAACGTTTCAGTGTGGATGAAGCAACGATGTCTTCGGTCGAGTCTCTGAGAGAGTTCGTCACCGAGCGACTAACCGCTGCTGCTGAAGAAATATTCACAGTCTTTAAACAAACTGTCGTCGAGTACGAGGAGGAGATCGCTCGTCAGCGCAGACTGCTGGATATCGTCCTGAAACCAGAGATAAAGCTCCACAGGACAGGTCAGTAAAACCAGGAGGGACTCGGTCGGTGTAAACAGTGATGTGACTCACAGGGCCGGCCCTAGGATTTTGGTGGCCCCCTAAACAAGATTTTTGTTTGTGGCCCTGCACTCTAAGCACAAACACCAAATCACTGGTTAAAACTGAATACAGACGTGTTTATGCCCTCTGAGGTTTGAGGCCATTTTCTCGAATTTAACATATTTTCTTAAATTTATCTTTTTAAGATACTTGCAGATGTAACAATACTAAATATTAGAACCTCCGCTGTAAGCACACTGAGGCCAGTTTGTCCTAGAACACTGTATAAAGAAATAATTTAGGCCAAATGCTGAAAATTTGAGGTCTGCTTTTTGAAAAATGTCAAATCCCTTGTGAAAACACACCTTCAGTCATGAGAATGAACTGTTTTTTGGTGCTTGAAATAGGATATGAATACAGTAATAGATAAAAAACAAGTCTAAAATGAAATTTTGTAAGATTGCTTTTTGAGCACAAATGTTGTCATTCTGCCGTTCTATTTTCACCAAAATGTCTCAAATGTGAGATAAAAGAAGCTGAATATTGACTTCACATTACATATAAAGCTCATAGCGTGCACATGCAGACCTCAGGATGTTTAAATGACTTGATGAACCCCGGTACCTTTCTGATCATGTGGCCCCCCACCTAACGGCTGTGGCCCTAAACAACCGCAGTGTGTTTATGCCAGCGGCCGGCCCTGGCGACTCATGTAGGATCCTGATCAGGACTCGGTTCACATAGATAGTTCGACATTTTGGCAAATTGGCCCATTGCCATAATCCCTATAGTTATAGTCATAGCAGTAGGTTTGTTATCTTTAATTGTCGGTGCAAGCTATTTTTAGAACGGCGGAGCAGAGCCGTGAGCTGTTTAGAGCTACGCTACGGAGGCGAATGGGATTTCTTGGTTTCCTTCATCAAACTCATCAAATACACAATCCAAAAACTCCAAAACGCTCTGGTGGACAAGTTGTGACCTGCACATTCACCACGCTATGAGATAATAACACAATGTTATGAGACAGAGTTGTTTCAGAGGTAAATGCAGAGACTGCTTGCCGGAAAACTGCCCCCAACAGGAACGCGCATTGGCGATTTTGTATGAATTTACCTTAAAAACAACTCTGTCTCCATTATCTCATAGCGTGGTGAATGTGCAGCTCACAACTTGTCCACCAGAGTGTTGTGGAGTTGTTGGATTGTGTATTTGGTGAGTTTGATGAGGGAAACCAAGAAATCCCATTCGCCTCCGTAGCGTAGCTCTGAGCAGCTTGCAGCTCTGCTCCGCCGTTCTAAAAACAGCTTGCACCGACAATTAAAGGTAACGGACCTACTGCTATGACTATAGCGATTATGGCAATGGGCCAATTTGCCAAAATGTTGAACTATCCCTTTAAAGGCCACAGTCAATGTTTTTGTTCACTAACCTTTTTTATTTAATGTTTGGAAAAGTTTGTTATGAGGTTTATGCTTCAGGACAAGATAAAAAACAAACCTAGATAACATGATGATGTCTCTTTGTCCTTCCAGAGCTCCCACAACAGCAGTCGGTTGAGGAGGAAGAGGAGGAGGATGAGGAAGAGGAGGAGAAGTTTGTTCTCTCCGGTCTGGAGCAGGAGGACACAGAGCTTCCACAGATTAAAGAGGAAGAGGAGGGGATCTGCAGCAGTCAGGAGGGAGAGCAGCTGCTACTGAAGCACGAGACTGACACCTTTACGTTGGCTCCTACTCATGAGGGAAGTGACCACGGAGAAACAGAACCAACCAGTGACCAGCAGCTCCTCCATCTCAGCTTTAACATTGAAACTCAGACAGGTAAAAAAAGAAAAAAAGAAAAAGTCTTTACATTGTTGGACTGGTCTAAGATTTGAAGTGTAAGTATCTACTGACCTTCTTTCTTTGTCGTCCTCCTTACAAGACACCAGTCCCCTCCATGGATTTAAGCGCACTTATAAAAAATATCCTCTTTTCTGAAAATTTTAAGTGGAAATTGATTTTTGCTGTGTTTCTAACTTTGACTTTTAATGCATTTTAGCAACAATGAGCAGGACATATCCACACAACCTTTCTTCTAAATAATGACACAAATTTATGTAAAAATAGTTTTAATGGTGTACAGAAATGGCCGTTTGTCCTGTTTGTCGCGCCGAGTTGTCACGAGCTGCAACACGAGTTTACCCGAGTGAGGAAAACGAATTTGATTGGTCGTTATCGAGCGGGCGGGATATTCAAAGCTTGGGGCGAGACCGAGCTCCGTGTGTGTGTGCGTGTGTCTCAGACGTTTGAATGACGGATGACGGATCCAATATCAGTGGCTGGTGAATCGTGTACAGAACACCAAATCCGCGCCTGCATTATCCAATGCGGGGAAAAAAATACACACTTTCATCCCGGATTTACTCAAAAATAGAATTTTGCACAAAGTTTGGCCTACATCGTCTGAAAGATGAGTTATCACATTAATTTTATGATCCAGAGTGGGCTCAAATTCAGTTTTCTTTTCTGTACACCTTTAAGAAACATGTGTTGTATTGCAAAAAGCAAATTACATTTATTCCGCATTTGAGTCCAGACTTACTTTCCTGTATGGTCAGATATTTATGAAAAAAAACAAAAAAACATGCACATTGGCATTAACATTGGGTTGAATCACATTATTGACCCTAAACTAAAAACAGCTCATAATCTGAGCTGTCCAAATCTTTTTTTTTTTTTTTTCCACTGTCATCACAAGACTCACCTCTGTCTCATGTCTTCTTGTTGTTCCAGAGCTCCCACAGCAACGTGTCTGTAAGGAGAAGTTTGTTCTCTCCGGTCTGGAGCAGGAGGAGCCAGAGCCTCCACAGATTAAAGAGGAAGAGGAGGAGGTCTGCAGCAGTCAGGAGGGAGAGCAGCTGCTACTGAAGCACGAGACTGACACCTTCATGTTGGCTCCTACCCATGAGGGAAGTGTAAAATCTGGGAAAGGTTTTATGCATCAAATAAACGTAGACATCCATAGGAGAACGCATGCAGATGAGAGGCCGCACACCTGCAACACCTGTGGGAAAAAGTTTACTGACCTGTCAGATTGGATTACGCATACAAGAACCCACGCAGTTGAGAGGCCTTGTTCTTGTGAAATATGTGGGAAAAGGTTCACACGCAAGGGAAACCTGACGATTCACAGAAGAAGCCACACAGGTGAGAGGCCGTACCCCTGCAATGCTTGTGGGAAAAGGTTTACTGTCCGGTCACATTTGATTAGGCATACAAGAATCCACTCAGGTGAGAGGCCTTATTCTTGTGATATATGTGGGGAAAAATTCTGTTATCCGTACCAATCCGTGGCCCATAAAAAAACACATGATCGACACCTGTAGGGAAAATTTGTAGAGAACAATCAGTATTAAGTAGGTTTATAAAAAACCCACACAGGTGAGAAGCGGGCATGTCATCAGCCACGGCACAAACTAATAAAGAAGTTCATCATAGCACATACAGAGTTACAGATTCAAAATTACTCTTTCATTTTCTTTCCACCACCAAACCAAACCATTAAACTGACCAGAACACCAAGTGTCCAATTCAGTAGGTTCCTTCAGATGGATGTTGATATTAGACAATTACATGTAACACCAAATGTTTGTGTTTTTTGGGTTTTTTTTTTAAGTGAGTTTCTTTTTTTAAAGACTGTCTGAAGCCTCACAACATTGCATGACCTCTAAAATGTAATTGTCATTGTCCTTCTAATCAAAGAATCACTGTCTAGTCCACACTTGGTGACAACTGCTTTTGTGAAATGTTTATTTTGCTGGTTAATCATTAAACCACTTGTTCTTGAATGTTGATGTTGCCTTTACTCTGTAGTCAGTGTTGTAGTTAATTAATATCTTTAGTCAGACTCGGTGACTAAAGATATTCAAATGAGGTGCAGTTAAAGAGCTGATAATAACAAAAGACAACAAGGTCAGTGAGGTAGGATGGAGGGCATTGAAGGTGAGGAGAAGGACTCTGAACTGAATGTGATAAGGAATTGTGAGCCAATGGAAGTTCTGGAGGTAATATAAATTCCAAATTAATTTATTAATTGTTCAACATTTGTAAAATCCTAGCACCCAGCATGTCTGTGTCTTAGTACTATCCTTTGCACTAGAAAGCAGGCTGCGTTTCGCTGTGAAAGCCATTCTTAGTAGGTACAATTTCAGAAAGCAGACATGTTGAAGCTCCTTCAAAAGCATCTGAGATGAGTGACACTCCATCCACGGGAGAGCAGGAGCACTGATGGGCAGGCTGGTTGGTGTAGGGGCAGAGGAAAGGAGGCGCTGCAGGTGGAGCTCTAGAGAAATATGTGGAAAACACAGAGAGGGTGTAAGACCAAGGCCATGTACAACAGATAATGACAACACAAAAAGAGAGGAGAGGAGAGGAGAGGGCTTCATGTGACGTGATGTGTCCCCCAGCAGGCTAAGCCTATAGATACTGTAGCTGTGTAGCTATAAAATGGTTCAGAGCTACCTGAACCAGCCCTAACTAAAAGCTCTGTCATAGAGGAAGGTCTTCAGCCTCAACTTAAATGTAGCTAGAGTGTCTGTCTGCCTGTTTGACCCATGGAGAGAGCTGGTTCCACAGTAAAGGAGCCCGGTAACTGAAGGCTCTACCTCCCAGTCTGTTTTAGAGATACTGGGAGTCACTAACAGACCTGCATTCTGGGAGCGGAGTACTCTGGTTGGACAGTAAGGAATAATGAGGTCTTTGTATACACGACTCAAAATACTGTAATAGAATCTCACAATCAAAATACTGGAGGGAGTTTTCATGGAAAGTGAGTATGAGATTCTTTATCACACCTGCGACTCTCAAGAAATGTTTCCCCGGATTAGATAATGGATGTTGGCGAAGATGTGGAGAACAGGAGGCGAATTATATGCATATGTTTTTTACATGCCCAGTATTAACAACATACTGGGAAGGAGTTAAGGAAAGCCTAAAGTACATTTTTGAGCTTAAAGAGCCTTTGCAGGTACATCATTTAAAAGGAAAGATAAGAGCAAAGGACATTTATTTTTTCAATATATTAAGAGTAACTGCCATGAAGCAGGTGACCAAAGCATGGAAACAATCAAATACACCAAAATTAAGAGCATGGGTAGCAACAACGGAACAATGTCTAGAGATGGAAAGATTAACTTTTATAAATAGGGAACAAAAAATACATATTTGGAATAAGTTATACTGTAAAGAAAGGCTGATAAAAAACAGTGGAAGTATTCAATCAAATTAAGGAGATGAACTAAATGGTCCCCACCCCAACACTGATGCTCACATGCATACACACACACAGATACATGAACACGCACACATGCACCACCGCTTATTTTCTCATTAGTTGATGTTAGTTTATTCTACTATATTATTATTATTAACTTAGAACTTTTTTATTTATTTTTTTTGTTTGTTTGTTTCCTATCTTTGAGATCCTCATTTGGGAAGCATCAGTTTGCATATATGTTTGTTTATTTTATTGTTTGTTATTTACTTTGGAATATATACTTGAAAAAAAAATGCAAGGTACAATTAAGAAAATGAAATGATTATGACTATGTTTGTGAAGGTGAGAAACCTTGCAATAAAGTATTAAAAAAAAAAAAAAATACTGTAGTATTGTGCCAGGCCTGTGTGGAGCTGGCGTGGCGCTATAACGCTGCCACACAAATGCACCACATCAAGAAGAAGAAGACAAAAAGCTTCCCCACTGAATTCAAACTTTAAACATTATAAATAGATGAAATGATGACAGGGAGTCGTGTCTGTGGAAATGTGACGATCAAAATGCCCTAAATGTGTCTAAATGATGGACTCTACTCACTGGTTACTCTCAATTTATCAGCTCTGGCTGTTTCAAGCTGATCCTGGTGCTGTCATAGGATGAGTTCATGCATCAGCTCACGGTGGACCCACATCTGCCAAATAGAGACACACATGACATTTGATATTTCATTTAGACTTAGTTTAGACTGCTCTGTAGTGACAGTCTGCGTGGACAAACATGATGCTGGTAAGTTAATAAGTTACACATTTGTGAACACAACTAGCGTTTAATAAATCAGAAACACGAATTTATTCACTTCTACCATAAATGAGGACATTTCTCACAGACTTGGAGAAGAAAATATTCAAATGAGGTGCAGTTAAAGAGCTGATAACAACAAAAGACGTAACGTTAGCATCCAACAGCTGTTTCAACCGGGTTGACTGTGGTCGAGCTGTTTGGCTCTGTCTGAAGAGGAAAAGGTCAAAGTTATGATGAGTGTTTAGCTCATTGACATCACTCTCAGGTGATAAAACACTCAGTATGTTTACATGACAGGTGAAAAAAAAACAATTATTGCCTTAATCTGACTATAATTAACTAGACAACTGAAATGCATGTAAACATGTTAGTCCGACTAATACCAGACTTCTACAAATCTGACTAAAACACCCAGATAATACAATTGGAAACCAGTTTCGCCTTAATAACAAGCGCCTGGGCCCAGTTGTTCAAAGGTAATCTGATCGGATTTTAGATAATGGATTAGATCAAATCTTGAAAATGGGTTGTTCAAAACTAAAATCGGATTCTGAGATCCAATTAGATCACGTAATCCAATCTTGGTTTTAATCTGGATCAAACCCTCAGTTTGTGTTGTTCAAAACTTTTTAGTAGGATTGGGATACCTTTGATCCCAAAAAAATCTGGATTATTTTTAGTGTATTCTACAGATGATTTAAGACTCGGGTCCAAACTGACCCTAATACCATAGATGGCAGCAGAAAGCTGACACAAGACGAAGGGTAAAGCCACCAGCCCAGGATCTCCTCCTCTAGCCTGGGCCTTCCCCTTCTCACATCATCAGAGCTGATCCCTCCATCACACGTGACTGGACGGACTGACTGCTGATCATCACAGTCTGTGTGTGTGTGTGTGTGTGTGTGTGTGTGTGTGTGTGTGTGTGTGTGTGTGTGTGTGTGTGTGTGTGTGTGTGTGTTGAACCACCACACCCTGACCAGGAGATGAGTGACAGCTCCCTTGTTGTGGCTGCAAGAAAAGAGCAGCAGTCAGTGATTTCTGACATTTTGGACATTGCAGTTTTATTGTGTGTTTCAATAGATGTGTGTGTGTGTGTTTTAAAGGGATAGTTCAACATTTTGGCAAATTGGCCCATTGCCATAATCGCTATAGTCATAGCAGTAGGTTCGTTACCTTTAATTGTAGGTGTAAGCTATTTCAGTACGGCGAGCGCAGCAGCTGGCTGCTCAGAGCTACGCTATGGGGCTAGGAATTTCTTGGTTTCCCTCATTAAACTCATCAAATTCAACATCCCAAAACTCCACAGCGCTTTTGTAGACAAGTTGTGACCTGCACAACCACCCACCTATGAGTTTAATGACGGAACGATACGAAACGGAGCCGTTTTCGAGGTAAATACAGGGTAAATACGGAGACTGCTTGCTGAAAAACTGTCCCTGAACGCAACGCGCATCAGCGGTTTTGTATGTATTTACCTCGAAAACGGCTCCGTTTCGTATCGTTCCGTCATTATCTCATAGCGTGGTGGTTGTGCAGCTCACAACTTGTCTACAAAAGCGCTGTGGAGTTTTGGGATGTTGAATTTGATGAGTTTAATGAGGGAAACCAAGAAATTCCGTTAGCCTCCATAGCGTAGCTCTGAGCAGCCAGCTGCTGCGCTCCGCCGTACTGAAAATAGCTTACACCGACAATTAAAGGTAATGAACCTACTGCTATGACTATAGCGATTATGGCAATGGGCCAATTTGCCAAAATGTTGAACTATCCCTTTAATAGGTGTGTATTTTCATTATTTTCATATTAAAGTATTGTTTAACTGAATTACACTGTCATGTGCTTATTATTACTTTAACAGCATCTCTTTCTCTCTCTCTCACGCACACACTTAGTACCTGTATTGAATCCTGGGTGGGTGGGGTTAAGGGTTGTCAGGGTTGTCTATTCATATTCTAAAGGGGTGATCAACAGTAATGAGTGTGTTGCTGTCAACAGTGCCCCCCCCCCCCCCTCCCAAATGAAGTTCTTTCAGCACTCACCTGGCACTGACATGTGATTTGTTTTGTTTATTTAGATCCCCATTAGCTTTTGCCACGCAGCAGCTATTCTCCCTGGGGTCATTACATCTTAATAAATGACAAATACAAACCATTAACACAACACATTAATACATAAAAAAAAAATACATACAGAAAACACAAACTTAATACATACGCGTACAAAACAAAACATCCAAGACAAACACTTAACATATATTACCCGCTCCTACATTGAATCACTACACAACAAGGATGCCAAGACCCAGTTTACAAATATAGGCTACTAATGGTCAACATTGCGATCAAAATAATAATCTCTTAGTTTCATTTTAAAACTAACCATATTTCTTTGTTGTATAACATCATTCGGAAGGGCGTTCCACTCCTTCATAGCTATCTGATCTGTGGCTGGGTCACATGACATTGGAGGTGTCGGGCTGTGGGGACTTTTCCTGCACAGAGGGCGCAGAACGCCTCCCGTTGCCACACTCTGTGTCCATACTCTTGTTCCTTCGGTAGGCCACACTTTCTGCAACTGTGTGCTCTTCTTGATTCCCTAGGTTGCCTGTTGCTTACTCTCCTCTGCTCATCCAGCCAGCCAGGCCTCAGCATCCTCTCCAGCCCACAGTAGACACAGGAACTGCCCAGGTTGCCCAAACATCCCAGGCAAAACCTCCTCTTCTTCCTCCACCTCCTCCTGTCCAGCAGCAGCAGCAGCAGCAGCAGCACCACCACCACCACCATCCAACTCAGAGGACGGCGAGGAGATGACTTCCTCCTGCTCCTCCTCAGTGTAAAACCAATCTGGAAAAACACAGAGACATGTGGGTCATCAGTTTGGGGGTAAGAAGTCACAAGAAACAGGACCGGCCCCTGGCATAAACACTCTATGCGGTTGTTTAGGGCCACAGCCGTTAGGTGGGGGGCCACATGATCAGAAAAGTACCGGGGTTCATTCAAGTCATTTAAACATCCTGAGGTCTGCACGTGCACGCTATGAGCTTTATATGTAATTTGAAGTCAATATTCAGCTTCTTTTATCTCACATTTGAGACATTTGGTGAAAATAGAACGGCAGAATGACAACATTTGTGCTCAAAAAGCAATCTTACAAAATTTCATTTTAGACTTGTTTTTTATCTATTACTGTATTCATATCCTATTTCAAGCACCAAAAAACAGTTCATTCTCATGACTGAAGGTGTGTTTTCACAAGGGATTTGAAATTTTTCAAAAAGCAGACCTCAAGTTTCCAGCATTTGGCCTAAATTATTTCTTTATACAGTGTTCTAGGACAAACTGGCCTCAGTGTGCTTACAGCGGAGGTTCTAATATTTAGACATAAAACACTTGAGTATTGTTACATCTGCAAGTATCTTAAAAAGATCAATTTAAGAAAATATGTAAAAGTCAAGAAAATGGCCTCAAACCTCAGAGGGCATAAACACGTCTGTATTCAGTTTTAACCAGTGATTTGGTGTTTGCGCTTAGAGTGCAGGGCCACAAACAAAAATCTTGTTTAGGGGGCCACCAAAATCCTAGGGCCGGCCCTGACAAGAAACACACACCATTCAGGATGAAGAGAACAGTGCAACTATTAGGAAAGATGTGAATGTGTGTGTGTCTGTTTTCTATCCTCCCAGGTTCTGAAATACGCTTGTAATTGTGGTGGTTCTGGTCCGCGGCACCTTCCCAAGTCCTCCCAGGATCTGATGCTGCTGCTGCTGCTGCTGAAGGTGACTGTTTGTACAAACATCTGATGGGACACTCAACTCTTTGATTGCTTTTCTTCTTCCTCCTTTTCACTTCTACTCATGCCTTCTTTCCTCTCTTTCTTTGCAGGATGTTGGCAAAAAGCAAAGACGGAGAAAAAGAATGAGGATGGTGTTGAAGAAAATGTTGACACTTCAGACCCCTTTACAAGAAATCAGCTTGACACTGACATCTGTTTGATGGTCACTGATGACTACTGCTGGTTGTTTATTTTAATGTTTTAGTTGTTGAAGAGGGTTAGGGCTAGGTAGAAGGAAAGGGACATGTTTTGCCTCCCCAAACTTTAAATTTTACAAATCTTATTATATCATCTGCCTCCACCACCAAGTTTTTGCTGTCTCCATAGATGAGATCGGATCATTTCCCTCCTCATCCAAGTGACAGCTGACAGATCTGATCAGGCCAGGTCATGGGAGGGGCGACCTGCTCCTGCTCCACCCCCCACCCCCCTTCCTGTGTAAACTGGGTACAAGGACTTCAGAGACACCTTGCAACTTCAGAGACACAGAGGGGCTTCACAGGACATCAGAGCCCCTTTGGAGCAAACGACCCTACTCCTGTTCTCGAGAGAGCCGATTGGCCAAAGGCTCTTGGGGGTGGTGTCACCTCTAAAGTACCTGTGTAGCCCAGAAGTTTCTCACAACCAGATTCTGCAGCAGCCGACAGGTAACTATTCTCTCATGACTCTTCTCTGCTTTGGAGGACTCAACACTTTGTGGCTTTTTCTTCTTTTTTACTCACATAATTTTCCTCTGATTGACTGCAGGATGGAGAGCTCAAAGAGCACACAGAAAAATGAGAAGTTGGCAGAGAAGGAGAAGCCTGGTAGGATTTTTACTTTATTTATTTCACAAATTTACAGCACAACAAAAAAATGTTTCTTTCTCAGTGACTATTTGTGCTCCAACACTGTCATTTCTGTCTCCTGCAGCAGAGGCACCTCAGAGCCTCTCCTCCACCGTAACCTCCACGGTTTCAACACCGCCGACCTCCTCCTCCTCCACGCCGTCCACCTCTGGAAAGAGGAAAGACAAGAAAAAGCATGGTAAGAAGAAATACCTACAACACCTTGACAAGTAAAAGACACATTTCTGTCTCAGTGACTATTTCTGCTCCAACACAGTCATTTCTGTCTCCTACAGCTGAGGCACCTCAGAGCCTCTCCTCCTCTCTGGGGACACCGTCCACATCTGCTGCACGCTGCACCATCTATCGACGGAAGCTGCGGGCGGAGAAGGACAGGGAGCTGCTGGCCCAGTCACAACCTGGGGCTCCCTGCGATGTCTGTGGGGAGCCCAGACACATAGACTCTGGCCACGCGTTTTACAAGGGCCAGTACTTCTGCAGCGTGAAAGACGGGCCGGACATGAGGTCGCCCCAGGAGTGGCTGATGGAGCAGCGGACCGCCGACGGCCCCGCTCCTGTGCCACGCACAACAGCGTGGAGGAAAAGGAAGAAGGAGGAGGAGGAGGAGGAGGGGGAGGAGGGAGAAGGAAACCCCAAAAAAAGAAAGAAATCAAAACTCAGAACATGCCAGCGCTGTGGCCAACCAGCCAGTAAAGAATATGGCCACAGCCAGTTCAACGCTAAAGACAAAAGACATTTTTACTGTGCTCTCTATGAGGGAACTGCTTTTGGCCTGTGGCTGTCACAGAGGAGGCAGGAGGACAGCCAGCAACAGGAGGAGCAGGAGGAGGAGGAGGAGAAGGAGGAGGAGGTGAAGCAGGAGGAGGAGGAGGAGGAGGAGGAGGAGAAGGAGGAGGACAGCCAGCAACAGGAGGAGGAGGTGGTGGTGAAGCAGGAGGAAGAGGAGGAGGAGGAGGAGGAGGTGGTGGTGGTGGAGCAGGAGGAGGAGGAGGAGGAGAAGGAGGAGGACAGCCAGCAACAGGAGGAGGAGGTGGTGGTGAAGCAGGAGGAAGAGGAGGAGGAGGAGGAGGAGGAGGAGGAGGAGGAGGTGGTGGAGCAGGAGGAGGAGGAGGACAGCCAGCAGTAGCTGCTGCTGCTGAAAAACAGACGGACATTTTCAATTCTTTGTGTGTTTTTTCCAATTTTAATTTATTTTTTAAATAAATCTCTAGTGAAAATTACTTCTTCTATGTCTTCTATGATTCTGTATCATTCATCACTCAATCAATCCAATGGGCTTTATGCACAGCTCCACTACTTCCTGAATTTAAGCCAGCTCCTTTATTTCCTGTCTTACATAATTGGACAGATTGATTAATCCAGGTGTGTCTGACCATTGTTGTGAGGTCAGACACACCTGGATTAATCAGTTTGGAGCTGGCTAAAGTTCAGGAAGTAGTGGAGCTGTGCATAAAGCCTATTGTGTCACAATACATGTTTATAGAGCATCTTTTACAGACACAAATAGCACAGGAAGTGTTAATCTCATTGCTATATTACAGATATGTATATAATATGTTCCTGCTGACAGATCTATGATATTATAGATATAAGAAGCTAGATATAGTATAACCATATGTAGGATGACAGATCTAATTGATATAGTGGATACACTTATATGGTTCTAGATGACAGATCACATAGATAACATGGTCAAAATACGACAAGAGATTGTGTGTGGGGGGGGGCACCGAGACCAGAGCTGTGACAGCATGTCTGCTCCTTTGATTTGATTTGATTTTTATTTGTCTCAAACAAGCACATCAAAAGACAAACAATCTATGTAACAAGAAACAAAACAATAATGATACTGTGCAAGTTTGAGAAGGGGCTGAAGGAAGCAAAGCTTATCAAGTTCAGCTCCCCCTTACATTGTGATTCATGTCATACAGTACATCTGTAGTTCCATACAATTCAGAAGATTAAAAACATATTGCTTTAATATGAAATAAGACCATGATTATAAATAAAAAAGAGTAAAATTAGCTGTCAAGTTCTTTATAGCTGTCCAAGAGTGTATGTTTGTACTTACTTTTAAATTGTTTTAAGTTATTGCACATTTTTATATCCTCGTCTAGTCTATTCCACATTTTAACACCACAAACATAGATGCTAAAACTTTTCAGGGTAGAATGGATGGTAGATTGTTTAAAGTTACAGTTCCCTCTTAAATCATATAGGCTTTCTCTGACCATAAACATTTTTTGGATCTTTATTGGTAGCAACCTATTCCAGGCTTTAAACAAAATCTGACCTGTTTTGAATTTGACTAGGTCCTCAAATCTTAAAATACCCCGATTTTAAAAACAACGGATTTGTATGATCAAGGTACCCAGCATGATGAACCATCCTCTGTCTGTTATAGGGCTGAATATCACAAGGTTACAAGGTTATGTAGTACATGTTTTAGTGTACAATTTAATGATTTGCTCATATAATCTATAACTTTTTCCCATAAGGGGAGGATCTTGGAACATTCCCATAATGCATGGATAAGTGTGCCACTTTCTGTCCCACATTTCCAACATACCGGTAGATCATTATTAATTAGGCCCATTCTGTTAAGTCTTGATGGTGTGAAATAATATCTATGGATTATTTTATACTGAATAAATTTGCCCCTGGCTTCTCTTATGTATTCTTCAGTGTTGGAAAGAATCCCCTCCCAAGTTTTTTCATCCAGTGTACAAGACAGACAAAGAACAACAACAAAAATGATAAAACAAGAGATTATAGGTCTCAAACAGAGACAGCAAAACATAAAGCAGACACACAAACAATACAATACAATAATCTGGTGCCTCACGGCTCTTTTGATTTAATTTATCGGTTGGCTAATCATTTTTTTTATTGAAGACTTAAAAAGAAAGTAGGAGGAGCTAACAGTTTTAAGGTTTAAAGGAAGGCCATTCCACAAGACAGCTGCTGAGTAAAGGAGAGAAAACTTTCCCATACAGCTCTTGAATCGGCAGAGCCTGTAGTCAGTGGAGCGCCCCCTGGTGGAGTAATTGTGTGTGTAGTAAATTTGCTGGTGTTTACCTATATGGGATTTTGCTTTCTGATTGCCAAAAAAAAGGAGTAATTGAATGTGTTAGAAGCTCTTAATACATGCTGATATATTGGGTGGATTAATGTAATGTAGTTTCTGCTGCAATTTTTTGGAAAGCTGCTGCTGAACTAAGTTTTGTTGTATTGTTTTATCAGTGCAGTGACAATAAAGTATCCATCTATCTATCTTATTTGTGACCTTATTATTATTATTTAAAAAAAAAATAAAAACCACTGTATAATACCCACAGTTAGCTGCAGACTTGCTGGTGCACATAATGAAGCATCAATAGCAATAAGAAAAGCAAAAAGAATAAGAAACATGTATTTATTATTTATGTTTTATTATGTTTTATCAAAAAACAAAACAAAACAAAACAAAACACAATTATGATGCCCCCTTTTTGTCCTGTCCTTTCCACACCAGCCAAGCGAGGCTGGTGGAAGGACTCCAAAGACGTGGAGCCCCTCGTGCGGCGATAAACCCGGACCGGCAGCCTGAACAAGGGCGGCGTCATCCTGCCGGTCCGGGTGCACAGCTGCACGCCTGGTGGGTCCTGGATGCAGAAAGCGTCGAGCAACGGGATGCCCAGGCTGTCGTGTCCTGCAGGTCCTGGATGAGGAGCGTCGACTCCTCGGCCTTGGCGGAAGGCAAAAGCTGGAATTCAGAGTGTAAGGGATGGGAGCTATCAGAAAGAATGGCATTAGCCTTCCTAATTATCTGCCTATTGAACAGATCTGTAAGTGTACACTGTTGGACTCCCAAAATCTTGCTGCTTGTTTTTATCACTCTGCTTAGTGCATTTTTTGACTTGATGTTAAGGTTTCCAAACCAGCAGAGGAGAGAAAAGGTCAGCACAGATTCAACATATGATTTGTAGAATAAAATCATCAGGGACTTATCAATCTGAAACTTGGAAAGTTTCCTCAAACAAGACAGTCGTTGCTGGCCTTTCTTTTGCAGGTTATCTGAGTGGCAAGTAAAGGTTTAACTTATTATCCAGAATAGTTCCAAGATATTTGTAAGTTTCAACGATGTCTACTGTCTGGCCTTTGATGATGGTTTTTTGGTTGGTGTTTTGGGGCTTGAGTCTAAAATCAATGCACATGAAGGCAGGGTGCAGCTCGTGGCTCTGTGTGGTGGCACCTGATGAAAAACGTCTCATCAGGTGCCAGATGTCGAGCCGAACCACGAGCTGTCCCCACTCCTGAGATCCAGAAATATAATAATATGTTAAATCATTTATATTACATTTTAACTGTGATTGTGAGCATTAGGATTTACAGTCTCTGATTCACACCTGAAACAAGGCAGCTGTCTCCGATAAGCCGCCTCGTTTGCAGCAGTCACGGTCCATGTGGACGGGGAACCCCGGCGAGTCGGTACCGCCTCATCAAGCCGGCCGCCATCCTGGACCGGCCCTCAGAGCCCTCGGAGCACGCGAGGACACTCATGAGGACCTGTAATATTCAATTTTCTTGAGATACTGGATTTGGGGTTACCATTGTACCTAAATCATAATCATTAGAATTACATGAAAAGGAAAAAAAAACCTTGACATATTTCATGTGTGTAAACTAACCTCGTAATGTTTTGACACTTGTGTGGGATAACGAGTCTCATCAGGTGCCAGATGTCGAGCCGAACCACGAGCTGTCCCCACTCCTGAGATCCAGAAATATAATAATATGTTAAATCATTTATATTACATTTTAACTGTCATTGGGAGCATTAGGATTTACAGTCTCTCTTTCACACCTGAAACAAGGCAGCTGTCTCCGATAAGCCGTCTCGTTTGCAGCAGTCACGGTTCACTAGACTAGGTGACCTCTGCACACACACACACAGACAAGACAGAGCTGTGGTGTAAAATATGAAATTGTGAGACACAACTTGCCATCTTGGTTGAATCCATCTTCAAGATGGATCCGAAGGTGGACGTGATCCTGGCCTTGAATTCATCCAGCCGCGTCAGGACGTCGTAGCCGAACACCGTCAGCAGCCAGAAGAAGGGGTCGGGGGATGCGGGGGGAGGCTGATTGTAGATCGGCCAGGCTTGGGGAGGGAACCACCGCCAGGACACAGGCAGCAGCTGGAGGGAGAGCAACACAAACACAAAGCACTTTAATACTTTAGGAAATGACCTGATGGGTGAGGACAGCAGTGACCTCTGAGACCGGACAGGTGACATGTACCGTTTGACAGACAGCTTTACCTCAGCACTGCCAAAAGATTAGAGACTTGCAGACAGCAGCATGCTTTTACTGTTCAACAATATACAATGGATTCAAAAGTAGAAACCAGTAAATTACTTTTAAAACAAGTTTAATAATCTCAAATATTTGCAGTGTATAGAGCAAAATATTAAGAGCAGTCAAAATGAATCCCAGCCTCTCTTTCATAAACAATATTCCACATCTAACACTTTATTTTTACTACTTACACTCTTCTATGTCAACTACCGCCTTGACCATCTCCTCAGATGATGTAGAGGGAAGAGCTGGTCTGGAGGAGGCTGCAGTCACACAGTCAGAGGGGATCAACCAAGAGCAAAAACAGTGAACATGAGAAAAACAGTCCAGTTGAACTCTGTTATGTGATTTAGAGTCAGACTGCACTGGAACTGGACTTGCCTGGAAATGCAGGTTTCGGTGCACACAGCTTCTGCACCTTGGCCTGCATTTCCACCCCGGACAGAGAACGCTGCCCGGAGAGAAAGGCCTTGATGACGGGGGCCAAGAGGCCTACAATGAGAATAAATGACACACAACAACAGCATGTATAATGTCACAACATGACAAATACTTTTCTGCAGAGAGTGCATCTATTCATTTTTAACTAACATCACAGCTTTAAAACACGTACGTTGATTTGCTCTTGGCGGCCAAGACAGAGGCTGCAGCTCTCTCCGGAGGTAGTTGACAAACCTGTGCAAATCAGAGAGCTTGTTAGATGAATCTAATCACCACAGGAGCTACATACAGTGGGTACGGAAAGTATTCAGACCCCCTTAAATTTGTCACTCTTTGTTTAATTACAGCTATTTGCTAAAATCATTTAACCCTCTATGGTACGCATTATGATGCCAGTGGGGGAAAAATGTTTGGAGTGTTTTTATGTCTCAAAATAGACTAAATAAACATAATCTAAAGAGATTTTTAAAAATTATTTATTTTTGGAAGTTTTTGGGATTTGTTGACTGTAGGCAACATTGTACCATTACGGTTCATCATATACTGTATTATTATGAAACACCAGTCTCTGTAGACTTTCACCTTCACTGGCCTCATCCTCATTCTCATCTTCCTCATCATCATAATAGCCTGAAGTTTACTTTACTGCATCCAAAATCAAATTTATTAAGGATAAAAAACAAAATTATGATGAATTATATGTTTTTGAACATTATATTTACACCTAAACACACACTACCATAGTCTCATAATGCAATTTTGATTCCATAATGGTCCAAGGCAACATTGCAATTTTCTATAATGGTACGTTGTTGCTTTCGGGCAACAGGTGCATTTTAACAAGTTTCCATTATTTAATAAGTAAATAAATTGCATGGAACTATTAAAAATTAAACTTTACTAATCTATTAGTGTAAAATTTTTTTTTCCAGATGAAAAAGGACCAGGAAGTTATGTTTTCAGACCGTTTTAGTGGAGCAAAATGGCAAACCTGTTTCCTTTGAAAAAGTCTGCAAAAAAGGGTTTCAGTATGGCTTCCTGAAAGTCATGTGATAAATTAAAGCATTGTTATTGGTTCTCTAAGGTCTCCTCTCTTTTTTAAAGTACAGCATTAAATGGGATGAATTGTGGAAATGTGACAGGCCAAAAAGTGTTATGTTGCCTGAGGGCAACATGGTACCATAGAGGGTTAAGTTATTTTTTTGTCATTAATGTACACTTAGCACCCCAGCCATTAGCGGCAAAACCTCCGCCAGCAATAAAGCTATTGAAGAGTAAAGGTGGAATAATGAGAAGCAAAAAAAAAAAAAAAAAGGGAAGCAAAATTAAATCGTATGTTTTTATTTTACATGGCATAATATTCAGCTAATAAATGAAGCACTGTAGATATTTAGATAGATATTTTTACACTTACCAAACATTCTCCTGTCAAGTCTGAAGGCACAATGACAGCGGCGGCGGTGCAGAAAACATGGCGGAGAATTGGGACAAATCCGGCTCTCCTATTGGTTGCCAAATCCAGACCAGCAACCTGATTGGCTGAGCCAGATTTGGTTCCCGACAGACCGATAGGTATAACAGAGCAGATAAAATATTCTGTGATTTTCCTGCCAGCCCTACTGGGGCACGCTGTGGACAGACCAAAACTTGAGAGAGTATCTCAAAGAGATTTTACTGGCCAGGGATGTCTGTAGACAACAAATGGGTAAGTCATCAATGCACAAAAACTGTAAATAATTGTCTGTTCTATGGTTCTATAATGCTATGATAAAGTTTATAATTTAATAGACAAAACTATTTCTCAGGATTTATATCCTTCAAAATGATTTATGAAAAGTTTATTAATCAACTTTACACTTTTACATAAAACGCAATTATCAGGTTTCCCAATGCTCAACGTGTCTGGCCAGTGGAGTTTCAAACAGCCAACAGAATTCACTCCCATCCAGGTTAGTGAATATACAAATTAGGCAGTATAATTAATTGGTTTATTCCGATATTCTGGAATAAACCAATTTTAATGTGAATATCTTTTTTTTTATTTTATTTTTTTACATAAGGTTTGTCAGCCTTTAGAATTGGTTGGCATGGACCTCATTGGGAAACTGGCCGAAACAAAAAGTGGGCATCAGTACATCTGTGTCATCATTGACTATTTCACCAAATGGCCACAGGGCAACAACGCAAGAAGTCACATCATGCATCATCAAATCCGTACATCAGTTTGAAGCCCCCAAAAGAATTTTCATGGACCAGGGACAAAAATGTGTTAATGCTGTAAATACTTCAGTCCTAGTCCTACCACCCGCAAACTAACGGACTGGTCGAAAGAATCCTTTGTTTTAACACACACTTTGATACTTATGCATCATAAAATTGTGTTTATATTGCCTTTACAGTGAAGCTTTCCACCAAAATGTCATAGGGACTAATATAATATAAAACAATTTGAAAAATTATCTGGATCACAAGTATAAATATTTTGAAAATGTCCTTTTTTCAGAGCCCTGAGCAAATTGGTCAGCCAGCATCCAGAGTTCTGGGATGATTATCTTGATGGTGTCGTGTTTGACCACAAAGTACTCTCCCTACTTTCTAATGTTCGGCAGAGAGGCTCGTTATCCCACACAAGTGCCAAAACATTACGAGGTTAGTTTAGTAAACTAACCTCGGGATGTGATTGGCCAAGGACAAAAAAGCAGGAAATTATACGGACCCATAGCGCGACATGGCAACAGTGCAGCCATTACACACAATGACATAATTTTGACACTTTATATTAAAAGTATATACACAAACAGAAAACAATTAATTTAAGGAGAAAAAAACCTCAAAAACAGCATGTCAATCAATAGGTGCAGATATTATTACAGTGTGTGTGTGTTGTGAATATCACACACACTGACATTACATAATCTTCATCATTTTGATCATTCAATGTGTCTGAGAGCCAGAGAGACAAGAGAGAGAGAGAGCCAGTTGTGGCAGGTGGAATTAGCACTTGATATTGAACTTATTTAAAAGGAAAACAAACATGCAGTACTCCATTTTAATATTTAATGATGGAAAAAAAAAGTCCTTGAACCATTGAGACCTTCCAGCCAGATGTGTGGTACATGTCTAATATTTTTTGTAGCTGCTTAAGTAAATAATTTAAAAAAAAAAAAAAAAAACAGATTTAGTACTGACTGAGGTTCCTATCATTGTAATTGCAAGAATGGCTGGAGTGTATGAAACTTAAACTGAACTCAGAACTGGTCTAGTGGGGAGCTGTGGCCAAAGATAACCGTCTTTGCTGTGGCTGAAGACCCCCGGCCCGTTACAGCAGGTAGCACACGCGCACACGCACACACACACCTGTTGCTGCGCTGTCTCTCTCTGTTCCTCTCGGCTCTCTGGACTGTTGTTTTGGGCTCTAACTGTGCGTTCACACCAAAAGCTTCCAAAGCGTCAAAAACGCTGGAAGTCAATTCATTTTCAATGAGAGCGTCCAAAGCGTCACCAGGCGTCGCCGCGCTTCCAGAGCGTCCAAAGCGTCACCAGACGAGAAGTTGAGCCGTGGTTAACTTTACTGTGCGTTCACACCAAAAGCTTCCAAAGCGTCAAAAACGCTCGAGGGTGGGCGTCAGACAAGACAGCTCCCAAAACGGCAAATATTTCCAGCCGCTTTGGCCGCTCGTCACGTGACTGATGTCAAAGTTCGATCACGCTGGTCATTGGGGAGCCGAAATACAAAAAAAAGGAAAAAAAGGCAGCCGACGGACGTCTCTATTCTGGCAGGCTGCCGCCGGTTGCCGCTTAACCACGTCATAGCTCATTACCCTAAAGTTAAACCTGGCTCAACTTCTCATCTGGTGACGCTTTGGAAGCACGGCGACGCCTGTTGACGCTTTGGACGCTCGGTGTCGCTGGGCTCTCATTGAAAATGAATTGACTTCCGGCGTTTTTGACGCTTTGGAAGCTTTTGGTGTGAACGCACAGTAAGGGTAATGAGCTATGACGCGGTTCAGCGGCAACCGGCGGCAGCCTGCCAGAATAGAGACGTCCGTTGGCTGCCTTTTTTTTCTTTTTTTTGTATTTCGGCTCCCCAATGACCAGCGTGATCGAACTTTGACATCAGCCACGTGACGAGCGGCCAAAGCGGCTGAAAATATTTGCCGTTTTGGGAGCTGTCTTGTCTGACGCCCACCCTCGAGCGTTTTTGACGCTTTGGAAGCTTTTGGTGTGAACGCACAGTAAAGTTAACCACGGCTCAACTTCTCGTCTGGTGACGCTTTGGACGCTCTGGAAGCGCGGCGACGCCTGTTGACGCTTTGGACGCTCAGTGTCGCCGGGCTCTCATTGAAAATGAATTGACAGGAGCTGTCTTGTCTGACGCCCACCCTCGAGCGTTTTTGATGCTTTGGAAGCTTTTGGTGTGAACGCACAGTAATAAGTTGCATGGACGGCCCGACCCGTCCGGACGCGCTGGTTCGCGCCGGGTTCGCGCCGAGAATATGACTCGGTGAGGCCGGGCTTTTCTTTTTTTTTTAAACGGGTTCGGACAGAGAATTAATGCTCGTCGTAAATGTAAACACACTCGTCAGCGCGTCACGTGCAGCACCACGCTGCTCCAACAAACACTACCGCGGCAAAAAGAAAAAAAGAGAGAGAAAAAAACTACCGACTACCGCCGCTACGTCTTCTTGTTACGTTACTGCTCAATGGTCGGGGCAACATCAACCTATGGCTGTGTGGGTTAAATGGTGGATAATGGCCGTCCGGCGCTCCGGAAAAAAAAGAAGCGGATTTGCATGATTTACGAGGGTCGCATTTTCATGTCTAAAAATCCGGAAAAATCACATCCCTTTTCTGGCGCCTCTGCACTCCTACAGTGGCCAGCTCAAGAACGTCCTGAACCAGAAGAGCCAACGGGTGCTTGGCCTTCAGATGGTTCAGGACTTCACCAAGCCTGCTGCTACACAGGTAGGAGATCTGACCACTCTGAGTTCAGTCTCACATCATGAATGTACAGCAAAACTAAAAAACATCTAGCATTTGTCCAACCCTTAGTTTTGTGGTTGTTGCTGTGACAGGGGAGCTCATCGGGGTTGAGTACCTGTACCAGCAGACCAACAGGGTGCTTGAGGACGTCAGCCTGGACCCTGACGCTCCGGATGAGGCTGCTGCCGTCGATCAAAGTCAAAGAGGTGGACGAGGACGACCCCACCGTCTTCGTGCCCGATACTCCAGCAGCCCAGTCAGGTCATCCAGCTGACACACCCGGGTCTGAGCCATTCGGTCCGACCGCCCCCGACCAACCAGCCCCTCCCGAGGCCCCTGAAGGTCAGGCTGCCTCCTCAGACCCTGAGGTAACTGAGACGAGCAGCTCGAGCAGCTCCAAGGCAGCGAAGGGGAAGGACACCTCTTGCCCTGGGAAGTCTCCAACGGTGAGTGTCATCAACAACATCATGGTTTCCTCTGGTGAACATCTGCTGTACATTAACGCACTAACACTCTGGCTCTCCGCTCAGCTGCCTTCTCGGACCGCACTCGGGCCCTGCAAGTTGGCCGAGCACCAGTCGCCTGGCGGAGGCCATTTGCAGCCAGCTGTGCCGTCTCCACCCCGCAGCCACGCAGCTCGGGGAGATCACTAAAATCCTATGGTCCCTCATCTTTGAGCTGAATCAGAGGACGGTGGTTTATATGTGTGATTTATATGTAAATATTTGTTTGGAATTTTTTATATTAAAAATACTTTATGCTTAATTACACTGTCATGTGCTTATTCTTACTTTAACAGCATCTCAGGCCCTATCCACATGAAAACGCAGCTTCACCAAAAACGTTTTGAAAAACACTTCCATAAACACGGAATAAATATCTGCGTCCACACGGATCCACTGAAAACGGGCTAGCTAGAGTTCAATGCTTGTGCCCTCAAGTTCAACTGGCTGTGGCCAAAGTCTTTGCTGGTGGAGGCAGACCACAGCACTAACCCCCCCCCCCCTGGTCTTTCACCTGCAAAACAGTTATTTCCTCCAGTCTGTGATCCTGGGGAAGGTGCTCCATTAGGCCCGGGACGATAATCAATAAATCAATTAATCGCAGATAAATGAAAATGAACTCGATTAGTTTTTCCGGCCTCGATATATCGCCATGTGTTTTCCTGGTCTCTCCCTCCAACCAGGCTGGATGACAAGAGGTTTCACTCTGTGCATCGGTCTCAGCACCTGGGCCGTTTGTCTCATAGCAGAATGAAAGGAGTGAACCCTCTTCTCAGTCATCCAGGATCTTTGTTTCCCAGAATGCATTTGGCAGCA
Organism: Trachurus japonicus; assembly: GCF_045865225.1. NCBI lineage: Eukaryota > Metazoa > Chordata > Actinopteri > Carangiformes > Carangidae > Trachurus > Trachurus japonicus. Next base: position 14,198,753 of record NC_140923.1, read on the forward strand.
ACCGGCAGTGCTAGCTGTAAAGCTAAGCAGCTAAAGCTATTTTACTGTAATTCTTGCTGCAGCGCTGTTAACACGTCACTTTTTAAAGTTTTAATATTTTTTCATGCGAGAAAGTCACAGTTTAGATCCCCAGTCTGTGGTCAGTTTATCCACATATCGCCTGTTAGGAGATTTCCTCCGACGTTTTTGGAGCTAATGTGGTAGCAGCGAGCAGGAGGAGCGGGGCTTCCCCAGTCTGCAGCCGTCTGCAGCAGCTCACGGGCAGCAGGTTTTTAGAGGTTTACCGCCGGCTGGTTTAAAACTTTATAGGAGATAATAATAATAATAATAATAATAATAATAATAATAATAATAATAATTCATTAATTTTGTATAGCGCTCTTACAGTCAGTGACCCAAAGACGCTTTACAGATGCAGTAAAATACATAGTACATAAGGCTAAAAAATAAAATAAAGATAAATGCTGGTCTCATTGATGAAATCTTACATCTGTGGAAGTCATATTAGTTTGTTTGAATGAAAAGTGGAGCTTCAGGTGTATAACGTTATTGGACAGAAGAGCTGCACTGCACTGTTTATTATTTTTTGTGTATTTTATTTTTTTAGGATAGTAGCTATATAAGTTCTTGTCATTCCAATTACAATGGTTAAAAAAATACTCATGAGAAATAAAAGTTTATCGCATCTAAAAGGGTCTACATGCATTATTATGAAATATTATTATTATATTAGTGGTTAATTTGTTAAAAAAAAAAAGTGTCAATAATATCGTTTATCGTCAATAATTTGTGGGACAATATATCGTCCATCAAAATGTATTATCGTCCCAGGCCTAGGTGGACGAAGACGACCCCACCGTCTTCGTGCCCGATACTCCAGCAGCCCAGTCAGGTCATTCAGCTGACGCACCCGGGTCTGAGCCATTCGGTCCGGCCGTCCCCGACCAACCAGCCCCTCCCGAGGCCCCTGAAGGTCAGGCTGCCTCCTCAGACCCTGAGGTAACTGAGACGAGCAGCTCGAGCAGCTCGAGCAGCTCCAAGGCAGCGAAGGGGAAGGACACCTCTTGCCCTGGGAAGTCTCCAACGGTGAGTGTCATCAACAACATCATGGTTTCCTCTGGTGAACATCTGCTGTACATTAACGCACTAACACTCTGGCTCTCCGCTCAGCTGTCCTCTCGGACCGCACTCGGGCCCTGCAAGTTGGCCGAGCACCAGTCGCCTGGCGGAGGCCATTTGCAGCCAGCTGTGCCGTCTCCACCCCGCAGCCACGCAGCTCGGGGAGATCACTAAAATCCTATGGTCCCTCATCTTTGAGCTGAATCAGAGGACGGTGGTTTATATGTGTGATTTATATGTAAATATTTGTTTGGAATTTTTTATATTAAAAATACTTTATGCTAAATTACACTGTCATGTGCTTATTCTTACTTTAAAGGGATAGTAGCATTTTTTTAAAAGTGGGGTTGTATGATCTACAAATAGCCCCTAAGTACTTTAATTGCAGTAGAACAGGGGTCTTCAACGTTTTCCAGGCCAAGGACCCCCAAACTGATGGAGAGATGGAGCGGGGACCCCCTACTTATATATATTGTATAAAATTGTGTTTTATATTTAACTGGTCCTGTAGTGCCATACAGGGCCGTTGTATAGGGGAGAAAGGTGATGATAATTCTAGGGGCCCAGCGCCCAGTAGGGCCCACAAAAACCCCAGTAGTCTAATCTTTGTATGACTGAATTATTCTGCATAAGATCCTGACTGGTACTCATAGTAATGCTGCATTAGCATCAAAACAAAGTAGGCTAAATAAGAAATGATAATAGATACGTAAAAGTGGAAAAGTCAGGGGGCAGGGGCCCACTTTAGTATACTTTCAGGGGGCCCAGGATTCCTAGCAACGGCCCTGGTGCCATATGCCAAAAGTACCATATTATGAACTATAAATCACGCTTTTTTTAGGAGTTTGGCTGGTCATGGGACTCTTGGGACTTTATATTTCGAAGGGACTTGCATAAAAAATATATGCCATGCCATCTATGATCATAGTCTACTTGCCAACAATGAGTACCCGGAAATGTTGAGTACCCCAAAGTTTTATGTTAGAAATAGATAGTATGGGTCCCCAGTATTCAGAAACTGCCGGATGCTAACTTATATATATTGGGCAATTAGCATAATTTACATAATTAGCATAAATTAGCATAATTGCCTATGTGGGCAATATTTCAACAAAATTGACTTGGCTGATCTGGGCAATATTGGAGTGGTTTTAGGGGTTATTGATGATGCTGAATCCATTTCTGACATTTTCAAAATTCAAAATGGCTGTCTAAACCGGAAGTGACCAGATTTTGAAATCCATCAAAATCAGCCCACTGGAGGTTAAAATCTGGTCACTTCCGGTTTAGACAGCCATTTTGAATTTTGAAAATGTCAGAAATGGATTCAGCATCACCAATAACCCCTAAAACCACTCCAATATTGCCCAGATCAGCCAAGTCAATTTTGTTGAAATATTGCCCATATAGGCAATTATGCTAATTTATGCTAATTATGTGTGTTATGCTAATTGCCCAATATATATAAATTAGCATCCGGCAGTTTCTGAATACTGGGGACCCATACTATATATTTCTAACATAAAACTTTGGGGTACTCAACATTTCCGGGTTCACAATGGGGCCCTATGGGCTGGCAAGTAGACTATCACAACAGGTCACAACTACGCTTGTGGTAACTGAACGCTGCTACTGCACCAATGAAAGAATTACTAAACCATAATAAGACAGAGAAAACAAAGCAGTGTTTCCCCTACTTTGTTTTTTTCTCTGGCTTTTTATGCATTTATTTTGAAAGGGCAGCTGGAGAGAGACGGGGACGCGGAGAGAAAGTGAGAGGGGGGATTGACACGCAGCGATGGGACTGGAGTTATCGGAGGGTCGCTGCAGCGGCTGTGCTCTACCAAGACATATGACGCTCGCGACTCACCCCCAATCGTCAGCGCCGTGGTCACCGGAGCTGATTCTGAGAACATTACGGTGTCACGGCCTGACACTGCTTCATTGTCGCTGCGCTATGAGCAGACGTGGCGGCGCGCGTAAATGTCACCGTCGTATGAGTGTGTGTTGTTAATTAACGAGTGTGTATGGAGAATGAAAACTAAAGTCCCATCGTTGTGTTGTGTAGCCGACGGTTCAGGGACCGAGTGTCACAGCACCAGTGGTGTATGTGTGTGTGTGTGTGTGCGCGCGCATCGGGCTGATTTTAGAGGGGGGTGCGGGGGAGTGAGCGAGCGAGAGCGAGTGAGGGAGAGACGGTGCGCCGTGTTTGTAGATACAAGTCTCGCCTGACAGGGAAACAAAGGACTTTCATGTAAAAATCTGATGTTCAGCAGCAGGGAACGCCCCTATATTCACAATGGATCTTTTTTTCATAACTTCCATATCTTTTTTCATATTTTTTTTTCCCTCAACCAAAACTTTCGCGACCCCCCTGCAGTACCTCCGCGGACCCCCTAGGGGTCGCGGACCCCCTGTTGAAGACCTCTGCAGTAGAAGACTCTCTGCACTCCTCCCGTTAGCAACGCCAGCCCATAATAGCCCTGCCCACAGATTTGCAACATACATTGTTGTGAATGGACCCAAAGAAACGGCCTATTTTCGTGGCCTAAAAGAGGTTTTACCTGAAAAAAAAAAACACAGTTCCATTGTTCGCTATAATATAATTTTTTCCAGCCCTTCCAGCTAACCAACTGCTGATCGGCGGGCGCTAACCCTGGGCAGAGGGATACGTGAGTTGGTTAGGTCCAAATAAAAACTGTGTTTTTCCTGCACTTTGAAGGGCTGGAAAAAATTATATTATAGCGAACAATGGAACTGTGTATTTTTTTTCAGGTAAAACCTCTTTTAGGCCGTGAAAATAGGCCGTTTCTTTGGGTCCATTCACAACAATGTATGTTGTAAACCTCTGGGCAGGGCTATTATGGGCTGGCGTTGCTAACGGGAGGAGTGCAGAGAGTCTTCTACTGCAATTAAAGTATTTAGGGGCTATTTGTAGATCATACAACCCCACTTTAAAAAAATGCTACTATCCCTTTAACAGCATCTCAGGCCCTATCCACATGAAAACGCAGCTTCACCAAAAACGTTTTGAAAAACACTTCCATAAACACGGAATAAATATCTGCGTCCACACGGATCCACTGAAAACGGGCTAGCTAGAGTTCAATAATCCCCCCCCCCCCCCCCCTTGGTCTTTCACCTGCAAAACAGTTATTTCCTCCAGTCTGTGATCCTGGGGAAGGTGCTCCATGAATCCTCTCTGCTCCTCTGCTCAGGTCCTCACACTGGAAGAAGGCATGTCCCTGGTCGAGTCCCTTGGCCTCCCCACCTGTCCACTGGGACCGGACCTGCTGGTCCCTCTCTACCCGAACCTTCCTGCTGCTCTCTGGGCGGATGAGGCGTCCGAGCCTGAGGCCGACGCCGTGGTGGTGGAGGAGCTCCGGCTCACCTGCAAGAGATAAAAATAACAGTCATATCTAGGGATGTCACGATTATAAATTTTCTTGGTACAATTATTGTCAGAGAAATAATCACGGTATTACGATTATCACGATTATTATGCACTAATTAATTTCACAACAGTATGAATGTGTAAAATCAAATATAGTCAAAATATAATTACATTACTCACTGTTTACACAAAGTATTTCAAGTATCTATTAATGTATGACCAATTCTTAATCCCCAGGGGAAACATTTGAAATATTCAGGTCATAAATTGTTATCTATACCAAATGTTTGCGTTTATTTTAATCGTTTTTTGTTTTGTTTTGCTTTATGTTTTTATTATAAATGACACTCTAACATTTTAATTCCTACCAATTCAATGTTACGTTAATAAATGGACCAGTATCTGTGCATTTACCTTTATTTTTGCACACATCTGCCAATAAGGTTCCAACATCAAATTTTTGTGAAAGTAACGGTATTTAGGAATCTTTACGATCAGTAATCCAGCACAAAGGTGTCATTGTTTGTGTCTTTAATGTAAATGTTTTCACTAACAATCACTCAAAGGAAAACAATAGCATTCACTTCATTGCTGGCTAGGAGATTGAGCCTATTTAACTGGATAAAGGCAACACCGCCATCTCAAAAACGATGGGTAGAAGAGGTGATGGCACACCTCAAATTAGAACATCTTAGATTTACTGTACAGGGCAACACCAAGAAATTCTCCAAGGTCTGGCAGCCTTTTATTTCCCCATTTTGAAAATGAGTTTCCATTTGCTCCAACATAACTGGCAGCTTTTTAACCCCACCCCCCCTTTTTTCCCCCTCCTATCTTCTAACCTGTTTATGTAATTATTTTCACCCAAGAATGTCTGGGTATGTCTGATATTAGTATGGTATGTCTTGTTACTGTTTTATTTGTAGTTTAGTCCTGTACTTGTGTTGTATGACTTGAGATCTGGTGTCTCTGTATGAATGGGATGCTTGTTGTTTGAACAGAAAATTCAATAAAAACGCTTTGATTATTATTATTATTAAATGTAAATGTTTTCTTCGTACCATCCTTTTCTATTGTGACCCGACCTGAGATGAAAAAGCCTGTGATGTTCGGCTCTCGTCAGCTGTCACTTTTTAAGGGGGGAGACAGGAAGAGCCACTTTGGGGGGGATTTTGGGAAGTATCATCCGGTATCCGTTGGCGGTAGAAGGAAGATATCGCGAGGGGGGAGGCCGGTTCTGGGGGAAAAAGTGGTGGGAAAAGGGTGTCAGAAAGAAAGCTAAAATATGAATGTAACTTCGTGGTGAAAGACACTGTGGTAAAAAGAAGACAAACCCGTCGGGGATCTGCTGCTCTCTTCTCCTCCAGCCATTCCTCCACCGATCTGCCTCCAACTTGGGCGCAGTAGTGCTCCCCTGCGTAGCGGCTGTGGCCGTGCTCCCTGGTCTTCGGCCGGCTGCAGCGTCGGCAGTCGAACTTGGAGAACACCTTCCGTGGCGGTCGGAGCAGAGCGCCTTGTTCCTCCGCCCTGCGCCGCTGCTCTTCCCTCTTCTTCCTCTGCCAGGCGGTGGTGGGGGCGGGAGTGAGGGCAGGAGTGGCGGCGGCGGCGGCAGAGGAGGAGGCTGCACCAGGTAGAGCTGAGGAGGAGGAGGAGGAGGAGGAAGCTGCAGGGGCACCGGGGTCGGAGAGGAGCTTGTGGTAGCCTGTCGCCGCGGCCTTGACCTGCGGCAGAGCTGCAGGCACCGTTCTGGCCATCGCTGCCTTGTGCCTGATGGAAACAAATGAAAATTCTTAGGTGTGACTAATAGTATAGAAGAAAGATTGACATGGAAAGCTCATATAGCTCATGTAAAAAATAAAGTTTTGAACAAGGTAAAACTTGTATTGAATTGTAATGTAATGAAACTACTGTATTGTTCTCTTATTTTGCCTTATTTTTGCTACGGTGTGGAAGTTTGGGGCCATACATACTTCACAAGCACAAGACCACTGATGATGATTATGTTACAAAAAAAGGCAGTAAGAATTATTCATAATGCATGATACAGAGAACATACCAACAGATTGTTTATTTAATCAGGAATACTGAAATTCAAAGACTTAGTAGAAACACAAACACTGGCTGTAATGTATAAAGCAAACAACAGAATATTGCCAGAAAGTATACAACAATTGTTTGTTATCAGATCAGAGGATGAAGAACAAAGGAGGGAGTTTCATTTTAAACACCCCTTTGCACGGACAACTTTGAAGCAGATGTTTATCTCTGTGGTTGGAGTCAAACTATGGAACTCTCAAAGTAATGATGTTTTCCAAGCAAAGAAAACGCTAAAGGAAATAGCAATCAGAAAATTAGACAAAAGTAGCCAGTGATTCTTGTAGAAAAGTCAGCTTGAAATGCTGTTTTTTGTTTTTATTATGCTTGTTTTGTTAGACTACAGTATCACTTAGTGACTGACAGATACGTCAGCTTGAAGCTCTGTTTCTGTTTGATTGGTTGTTGTTATTTTGTTTTGTTTGTTTTATGGTGATTGGTTGTTGTTTTGTTTTGTTTTGTATGTTTTATAGCAAGAATGTTGCTCAGTGACAGATTACTAGAATAATTAGATATTGAGTGAGGGGCAGGCAATATAAGATGTATCTTCTCCCTGGCTCCCTTCCAACCAATGAAAGAAATGTTGTGATCATGATGTTCCATGATATTGTCAAATTGTGTAATTGCCTTGGTTGGAATAAATAAAAAGAAAGAAAGAAAGAAAATCATTTTGACTGTCGACATACTGACACCAACACTTTCACAGTCGCTCTCACCACTGCAGGAGCATCCGCTGGTTGACCTCAAACAGCCGGATGGGGATGGCCGCCAGTAACTCCTTACAGTTGAACACGTTGTGTCTGATGATCATGTAGTCCCTCCTGACGGCCGTCCAGCGGCTGAAGCGGACTCCTAAGATGGCGCGGTGCTTGTTGTGAATGCGACACAGCTCCAGAAAGACGACCTCCACCAGCCGGGAGGCGCCTGGAGACTGGGCCGCACTCGCGCCTTTACCCGGGAACAAACTGCAGAGAGAGAGAAGACGGAGAGGAGAGAGTGAGGCTCTGCGTCCCGCGCCGCAATCACACCGTCAACAAAGCATTTTAGGGGTGGGAATCTTTTTCTATCTCACGATTCGATTTGATTCTGATTTTTGGGGCTACGAATCGATTTTCGATTCAAAACGATTTGATTCACAAGGATTTCTGCTTCAGTCTATCAGTGTGCAAAGGATCCTCATGATCTACTCTGTCTGCTTGGCAAGACAGAATGACTAAATCGTCTTTTTCACATTTATTGAGTTTTAAACAAGTATCCATGTTTAGATGGAATTGTTGAAAAGCAATAACACATATTACTTAAGTAACAAAATTAAAAGTGCCTCTTAGTGCAGTTAAACATGCTGCCTTTTAAATTCTAAGGAAATGGAGGCCGACAGCCAGCAGATTTGTTTCATTTTTTATTTTTTGAAATCGATTTTGGGACATTTTATATAGATTCTGAATTGTATCAAATGAGAATTGCGATTCTTATGTGAATCGATTTTTTGGCACACCCCGTACATTTCAGTCAACTACACTCACTGTGACGCGCTCTCTGTGTCTTGTTTTGATGTGTGGGCTCGCTTGGTTTTAGAGCGGCCCTGGTTGAGCCGGGGGGAGGAGGCCGCCGCCTTGTCCTGGTCGGACAGCTTCTGCCACAGCGCAGTGATCTCCCTCACCTGTCGCCGCGTCACGAAGGTCTGGTGACGCAGCTCCACGAGGGCGCAGGCCAGACGGACGGTGGGCTGGTCCCCTCCGTCGCCGTCTGGTCCTCTTACATCCTGGGACAGAGTCAAATGTGTTTGTTAGCACGCACTCACACTGAGCCGCCGCCGCCGCTCACAGACACGATTATACACAACAACAGACTGAAATGAACTCACGCCTTCATCCTCCTCTTCCTTCTTTATCGGTGTTGGATCTGGATCTGGGACCAACTGGGAGGACGAGACCTGAGCACCAGAGGTCAGAGGTGGCGGTGCCTCGTCTACGGCGGTGGCTGGTCCCGGCTGGGGAGGAGGGAGGGCCGGTGCTGGAGGGGCGTCGCTGCTGCTGCTGCTCACTGGTAAACACAGACTCACAGTTAGAGAGTCGACCTCCATGGCTTCATCCTCCTCATCCTCTTCCTTCTTTATCGCCGTTGGATCCACGAGGGCGCAGGCCAGACGGACGGTGGGCTGGTCTCCTCCGTGGCCGTCTGGTCCTCTTACATCCTGTGTGTAGGAACAATGTATTAATAGATAATTAGATAATGAATGCTTGGGTGATTAAAGGAATAAATAGAAGTAGTAATCATGTGTGATGTGACGTTTTAGTGCCGAGTGCTGTAACTCTTTGAAAGAACACAGTGCAAATCGAAGCAAATCGCCGTTCAGACCTCTAGGCATATTATAACGTCTCTGCTCTAGGTGACAGAGTCTGCAAGCTGTAAATCCAGAATACAGAAGCACTCTGGATTTACAGCTTGCAGACTCTGTCACCTAGAGGTCTGAACGACGATTTGCCTCTTCATGTGTGTTTATGATAACTTTGACAGGTCTCTCTCTCTCTAACCCCCTTTTTTTTGCTTTTCAAATGTTAAGAAATTCTAAATAATGTTTAATGCTTGCAATAAATGATTAATGTTTGTATTTTTGATATGAAATGATGTTTTATTCAGTATCTTTGATATGTATTTCAGATATGTATTTCAATCATTGGATGATTTTGTATTTTGTCAGAAATATGTTTGTCTATGTAGCCATATATTCTGTGTTTCCCCGAGTCCTCAGGGTCTTAAAACTTTTAACGTATGTGATTTGCTTCGATTTAGTCTATTGTTCGGTTTGGTGTGGTTTCCCTGTATACTGTGTACCACCTGTGGCAGCTTAGCCTAGTGCTGAACTTTATTTATCTGACTGTCCAGTGATTAATTATTAATTGTTTATTTTATTTTATTTTTTGATACAATGTGTATTTTGATACAATGTGTATATTTTTCGATACAATGTGTAATTTTTCCTCTGTGGTGTTGTCACGTGAGGACGCTGATTGGTTCCGAGGTTATTTAAACCGTCCCCTCCCTCACACACACACCTTCAGAACCTGACGAAGGTCTCAGGAACGAAACGTTGTTCAGCTTAATAAAATCTTTGCAAGTGATGACAGTGTGCGGGAGCTTTCTCTTATGTTACTCGACCACGCAGGTCTTCTCCTACGCACCTGTCCGTCCGTGCCGGTGTGCACAAGTTTCAACCTGAATAAATAGACTAAAAAATTGGAAATTTTTTGTCTTTGTCTATACTTCATCACACGAACATGCGAGTTCAGGTAGCGAACTCAACATGTACTGAAAAGACTGAAATGTACTCACGCCTTCATCCTCCTCCTCCTTCTTTATCGGCGTTGGATCCACGAGGGCGCAAGCCAGACGGACGGTGAGCTGGTCCCCTCCGTGGCCGTCTGGTCCTCTTACATCCTGTGTGTAGGAACAATGTATTAATAGATAATTAGATAATGAATGCTTGGGTGATTAAAAGAACGAATAGAAGTAGTAATCATTATAAATATATGCAGGTTTTGTTTCTTTTAACATTACACAACTACAATATGGCAACAGCTATGTTTTGATATGCTGATGTTTTCCTTTCTTCTTGACAATAATTGTAAATTGTAATGTATTATGTGAGGATAACAATAATAAAGAAAACTGAAAAAAAAGAAGTAGTAATCATGTGTGATGTGACGTTTTAGTGCCGAGTGCTGTAACTCTTTGAAAGTACACAGTGTGCAGAGATAGAGAGAGAAAGAAGAGCAGGTTTGAAATAAACAACTTCTTCTGAGGAAAACTCATCTCAGGGAGCTGCAGAAGAAGTGGTGAGGGAGGCAGAACAGGATGTTGTCTCTCTTTTCTCTGTGACGTTTGCAGAATGACCAAAGCTGATACGGAGGCAACCGTGGGTCTTGAAATATTACTGAAAATCCCCCCGAAATGCTGGCACAAGTTACTGACCATTTCATAAAAGGGCTGGCACTCAATGAGTTAATAAATAGACTAAAATTGGAAATCTTTGTCCTGCGTACTTCATCAAATGAACATGCGAGTTCAGGTAGCGAACTCAACATGGCTGTCTTTACACTGCAGTGGCCCAATCCCGATTGTTTCCTGGAATCGGGTATCGTCAGATCAGATCCAGGCCCCGTTGTATGTGGAAATAAATCAGATACAAATCGGATATCTGCCAATGCGTCTGCAGTCTAAACAGACAGATCGGATCTTTCCTGGCAATGCGTGTCATACGTCATCAATGATAATATTAATTCACGTGTAGCTCCTCTGTAGCCCGTGATTGACACGTGGGGCTGACCTGGACTACCGTGGCCAGCTGTAGTCACTGTCACAGGAGTTACAGTGTTTCATTTTCGTGGTGTCCGCGCGCCTGTTTTTTCCCCCTCACTAGTTCTTGTTTTCATACACAGTAGGCCTAATATTAATTTCTGTGCAGATCGAGGGCAGGAGTGTGAAAAGGGAGCGCGCAATAAACACCAGATTTCACTTTTTCCTACCGGCGAAAACTGAACCGAGCCAATAAGAAATCAAGAGAGGAAAATCAATACACATTTGTGTCCAAGAGGCTTTGTCCCGTTTTGGATCAAACGGTGGCACAACTGTCACCATCACTGTCAGCTGCTCATCTCACAGCAGCTCCGCTCCACGCAGCCACTTCACTAACTTTATTTAGTAAGGACAGACGTTCACTTTGTAAGTGACGCAGACTGAAATGTACTCACGCCTTCATCATCCTCTTCCTCTTCCTCCTTTATCGGCGTTGGATCTGGCTTGAGGGCCGACTGGGAGGACGAGACCAGAGCACCAGAGGTCAGAGGTGACGGTGCCTCGTCTACGGTGGTTGGTCCCGGCTGGGGAGGAGGGAGGGCCGGTGCTGGAGGGGCGTCGCTGCTGCTGCTGCTGCTGCTGCTGCTGCTGCTGCTGCTGCTGCTGCTGCTGCTGCTGCTGCTGCTGCTGCTGCTCACTGGTAAACACAGACTCACAGTCAGTTGTCTCTCTGTTAAAGCAGAGATGTGACGTGTACATTCAAATGTGTGTGTGCTCACTCACGCTGAGAGTCGACCTCCATGGCGGCGGCGGTGGCGAGCTGGGAGTCCGTCAGCTCTGGGTCCACGGCTCCAACACCTGTGTGTAATAAATAAAGATAAATGTCTGTGGCTGTTTTCTAAACCACATAATACTGTACTGCCTACTACACATACTGCGTTAGTATGTACTGTGTACTGCATACTGAATGTGGGATTCAGTTTGCTACTTCAGCAGACCGACACCGTTCACACCGCAGTATGCAGTATACGAGTTTCCCAGAATGCATTTTGCGGCAAACAGACGAAAAGCTGTTTAATTTCCCGCTGTAGCGCTGTAATTATGTAACTCTATTAAGTTTTAATATTTTTTCATGCGAGAAAGTAACTGTTTAGATCCCAAATATACGGCCAGTTTATCCAAATGACGGCTGTTTAGAAGTTTGCTACGATGTTTTTCGGAGAAGTGAAGCTCCGCAACGACCGCAACATCACAGAGGCAGTAGCCAGTCTGGAGAGCCGGTCGGCCGGCCAACCTTCGTCGCCATCCCGGGGGAGAAAACAATCGCTAATTAACTTACCCGCAGGTTTTTAGAGGTTTACCACGGGCTGGTTAAATTATTTTTAGGAGATAAATGTTGGTCTCATTGATGAAATCTAACAATTGTGGCAGAAGCATTAGTTTGTTTGAATGAAAAGTGAAGCTTCCTGTGTGTATTGGACAGAAGAGCAGCGCTGCCTCGGGGCTCTGTAGCCTACGTACAGAAATCACCACATTTAAAAAAATAAATAAATGTTTTACAATGAACCGATCAGTCTGTATTAAGTTCTATTTTATTAAGCTATATAACATGGTTACAGTACACGGCAAAAGTATTTTACTCTAAACTGCCTTTGGTTATGGTTAGACGTCAGGGGCGCATTGCATTGTAGACTGGTCAGATGCATACTGGAGATATTTTCCGAATCAGTACGACATTCTGGAATTTGTGGCATACTGTAGATTTTGCTTTTGTTTGCATACTGCATTTTTGTAAAATCAGTGCGTACTAGCAGTATAGTATGCGGTTTTGAATACAGCCTCTCTGTCATTGGTACAGGCGACTTTATGGCTACATTGTGTGAACTTACGTGCAGGTTGAGCCGAGGGAGGAGCGGCATCGGCATCGGCATCAGCATCAGCATCAGCATCAGCATCGGCCTCTCGGTCTCGACCCAGCACGTAGACCTGCAGGTTGTGGCGCTTGGACCCGGGCTGGACGGACGTCGTCCTCACCCACTGCACATAACTACAGAGAGACACGGGGACAAGACAGAGTCAGCTGACCCATCAGCACTAGGGATGTCACGATTACTTGTTTTCATTATTAATTGCAGTATTAAACGCCACAATTAATTAATCATAAAGATTCTTAAATACCGTCACTTTCCAAAAAAGATTATGTCGGAAACACAGAGGCAGATGTGCACAAAAGTTAAGGTAAATGTATACTATAATAAATACTGGTCCATTTACCTAACGTAACATACAATTGGTATAGGAATTGAAATGTTAGCATCTCATTTGTGATAAAAATCAAACAGACAAACAATTTAAAAATAAACTTAAACATTTGGTATAGATGACAATTAATGATTTGAATATTTAAAACACTTCCCCTGGAGGATTAATAATTGGTTATATAGTAGATACTTAAAGCAGAAGTAAGCGATATTTTTGTGTTAATATAAGTCTTAAATAGTTATATCTTCCGACAGCAATCACTTACATAGAGTGTTTGGACCGAAACACGGGTCTGTCAGTCACTCTGCTCTGCTCTGAGCCGAGGAGAAAACTTTTCTTGTATCCTACAAGTTTTATCCAATGAGGAGAGAGAACGGCATGAAGGGCTGTGTGTGCAGCCAAGGGATGCGCGTGAATGTGGTGACGTAGGGAAGAGGACGGGGGCTGCTAACTCCATCGGCTGACAAGAAGTTATGGTGCGTTCAAGGCAACTCATAACTCGTGTTTTTTCGACCTGTGAAGTCGTACCAGTTCGATCTGGTACGAGTTCACAGGTCGGAAGTTACGAGTGGCCGTTATAGTGACTTTCACAGGTAAAACAGGTCGGAAAAACACGAGTGGGTTGCCTGGAACTAGGGGTGGGAGAAAAAATCGATTCACATAGATATCGCGATATCTTTTTTGACGATTTTTAAATCGATTTTCTTTTTCAAAAATCGATTTTTTTTTTTTTTGAAAAAAATTTTTTTTTTGAATTTTTGAAATTTTTTTTTTTGAATTTTTTTAAATATTGTGCAATGTGTATTTGTTAGCCTCTTTTACATACAGAGAGTACAGGCTTTGAAAAGGGTTTAAGTTCATTTTATAATGGAGTATGTTAATTTATAGGCTCCTACAGTGTTTGTGTGCAGATAAATGTTAAAAATGCGACTAAAAATCGAGAGAATCGGCAATATCGTAGAATCGCAATTTAAATCGAATCGGCATCCAAAAAATCGTAGAAGAATCGAATCGGGAGAAAAGCATATCGTCCCAGCCCTACCTGGAACGCTACAAAGTCGTAAGTCGTGACTTGAAGCTTTAACTTACGGTTTCAAAAGCCTGCCTGGAACGCAGCATTAGCCAAAACGACCGGATCGCTTACATTCATATGTTGTGAAATTAATTAATTCATAATAATCGTGATAATCGTAATACCGTGATTATTTCTCTGACAATAATCGTACAAAGAAAATCTATAATCGTGACATCCCTAACGGTGCCTGCAACACTGACCTTCGACTCTCGCTGCTGGCCGACTCGTACAGGGACCGGTACGTCTCGGTGGCGTGAGCGCCGAACGCCACCAGCTCCTGGTCCACGTCCCTCACCGACAGGGAGCCCTCGCGCCTCCTGGTCCACTGCACCGCCGCCACCACCTCAGGGAGCAGCTGGACGTAGGAGGCCAGGGCGTCTTTGTGGACGGCGAGGGGCGACCGGGAGGCGTCTCCGCCCCCTCTCTCCTTCTGGTGGGACGCCACGACGGCCGCCGCGTATCCCACGTCGTGGCTCAGCAGCCACCTGAAGGTCTGACCCCAGTACTGGCCGAACTGGAGCTCACTCTCACTGAGCACCAGCCGCCAGCACCGGGGGTCTCCGCCGGCCTCCCGGATGCGAACCTTCGCCTCCTCCCTCACCACCTCGGGCTCCTTCACCGCCGACCCCCGCTCTCTGTACGCCCTGGCCAGCCCGTAGGCGTCGGGCGACGGCTGGAGGGTGAGGTCAGAGGACGAAGGCTGCACTCTCAGAGTCGGACGGAAATCCATCCTGGAAAATAAAGAAAAATAAATTAACAGAGGAGCCGTGTTCCTTTAATAAGTGTCAGTGGGTTTATATTATATACGACCCTGGATCACACTGTCTTTAATAGTTTTCTCCTTTGTGATACCCTGTCATGTACATGTGACATCTATGTCTATTGGGATAGTAGTCTAATTTATTCATATGAGAAATGCACCCTATCAACTAGAATGAATAGAAACATACTTTATCATCTACCTTTTACATCCAGAAGACAGAAATGTGTCGTTAGCTTGCACGAAAAGACGCATTTACACCAAAACATGATGTTAGGTACTAACTAAAATAACATCAACTAAAACCCATCAATAAGGTTTATATAAAAAGTTCACAAGAGGTTTTTAAAATGCTGCTTATTTCATGGCTTTCCCTCTGCATCACATCCTGCTTTTTGACCACATGCCCAGTCAGCACAGAGTAAATCTCGAGCCCCACCGGGAGCTTTTCAGGACCGACCTACACCATGGATGTGTTATAATAGATCCATGACCTACACCAAGGCAGTAAAAGCTCCTGGAGATGGTCCTGGCTGCTGCAGTGGAAACGCGCCTATAACTGGTCATATACGGTAGCAGCCAGATGCGCCTGCGCGTTTAGGTCAATACTTACGGGAAGCAGGAAGTGAGGGAAAACGTGTTGTTGTTGTTGTTGTTGTTACGGTTCGAGTAGAAAACATTAAAAACTTGCTGAAGATACCCGAGTGACTCTTTCTCCATCATTTACACACTTAAACCAACTTAATAACTAAATAAATACATCAAATCAGAAGCAACATTGAAACAAGATCAAATCCAACATAAATATATTTTCAGTGTGCTTTAGTAGTTACAGCAGCACACATGCTCACTATCATTCACGTTAATGTCTGTGGATATTCTCATTCATCCACCACCTACAGTATCTCCCATTTAAAACGCTGCTCTTTCATCTCCACCCAGGAGAGTGAACAACTCAACCTCACTTGACTCTAACGACTGAGGTTCACCAGAGACTCCAACAATGGTCAAGTGAAACTCTACCAAGTACTTGTGTTAGCTAAACACCCTCACAGAGGTTAAATACCTGGGTCTTACTCCACTACTGTTTGTCAGACTAGTGAGGACTAGTCAGACCGATGCGTTACGACCTGGTGAAGCCGCTTGGACAAGAGGCGAAACGTAGACAAATACAAGTCCAGTTGCCTTCGATTCAATTTGTTGCCCAGAAATTCACGTTAATGATCAACAAACAGGTGAAATAAGTTTCCACTACCGACAGGGACAGAGGTCTGTAGCTACCGTCCGGACATACAGTAACACTAACAGGAACTTGGGTCAAAAATATTGATAAAGAACAAAGTTACTCACGTAGTTACTAGTTAGTTAGTTGCTCCTCTCTTCTGGAGCTTCGCTGTGTGTAGGGAAACGTGGGGGAGGGGAGTCACTTTGGTCCTTTGACTTGGGAAAGAGAAGGGGGCGTGGCCTCCGACGTAGAATCGACCAATCAGAATGAGTCTAAAGTAGAACGTGAATGGAGGAGCGTCAGGCGCATGCGCAGTCTTCTCGGCCGTTGCTAGGACACTGCTCTGATCAGAGGAGCAGATATGCGGGATTTTTTTTTTTTTTCCAAATTTTTTATTGAAAAAGTACAAAAATAAACAATACTGGCGTTTTTCATAGTGCATAGTGCCATAAGTGTCAAGGGAATGGCAGATGAACATCATTCAACATTAGTGCAAGTTAACTCACAATAGGAACATACACATTAGTGCTTCAATAGAATAAATACATTTAGAGCTGTTGAAATAGAATTAAAATTAAAATAAACATCTCAAAATAAATAGTCAAAAATAATTTAAATATAAAATAGAATAAACATTGATTTCATAAGGGGGATTCAAATCAATTTTAGTTATTCATCTCAGTGGGAAAATTCTTTTAATTATCATATAGTTTCTGTGCCTTTATTTCTGTTGCAAATTTCAGTGATTTCATGTACAATTTAAATTCATACATGAAGACAAAAATATGGGGGATGACTTCATAACTCTATTCTTGTCGATGAAAAATTTTGCTAGACAAAGAATTAAATTGCAACAGAGTTCATCATATTTGTTTTGTAAGATCATACCGAAAGTGACATCATCACGAGAGATAGCAGCTGGAAATAATACTATTTTTTGTTTGATCCAATTGTGGATGTCAACCCAGAATGTTTGTATTATATCACATGAGAAGAAGATATGGTCCGTGGTTTCAATGTCATTTTCACAGAATGTGCATAAATTGTCACCAATATTAAAGCGTAGTCTAAGTAATTCTTTAGAAGGATAAATGTTGTTCATAATTTTAAAGTGTGTTTCTTTCGTTTTGGGGGGTTGTTCTTAGTTTATCAATTGATTTATTATCAAATTTATGTAGGATATTATTTTTGTTTTGTTTGCCGGGGAACAATGTTTCAGTGAGGCAGTTCCTTATAAAATGATTGTTACATTTTTTGTCCAGGATTAAAATCCCTTGTACTGACAATGGGCCCCGCTGTGGTATTATAGGTTGGTGGGCCAATATATTTTTTGTTAGAAATATAAATCCATGAGGAAGTGCTTTTTGTAATTTAATAAAGTCTGTTTTGGATGGGTTGAATTCATGTTTAGTGCAAAACTGTTGATAATCTAAGAGATTACCATTGGTATCCATTAAGTCGACCACAGACCATATATTCCTCTCATACCATTCCTGATAAAATAATGATTTATTTTGGTATAAAACATATCTATTATTCCAAAGTATAGTAGTGTGGGGTGAAAAGTTATGCACATATAACATTTTCCAATATAATAGAATTTGGATATGCGGGATAATTATCTACCTGACGCGTAGTTTTTACCTTGACCAATCGGCTTCAGACACAAACGCTCCCCGTGATCTCTTGGTAATGTCGTACTTTGATCATTTTATCTATGTGACCTGTCATCTAGAACATGTAAGTTTATATATAATCTACTATATCAATGAGATCTGTCATCCAACATATATGTTTATACTATATCTATCTGTAATAGCAATGAGATCTGTCAGATATGTTTATAGACGTTTTCACAGGCAGCCAGATAGTATAATACAGGTGTTACCAAGGATACGATACGAATTAAGGCTCCATTCCATTTAGTGTAGCAGAGCTTTTCTAATGAGCCAGCATCAGCTGACTCTGTTTGGCCTGAATGGAATGGAGCCTTAATTCGTATCCTTGGTAACACCTGTATTTGTTTATACTATCTGGCTGCCCGTGAAAAGGAGGCTATTATCTACAATCTCACACTTCCTGTGCTATTTGTGTCTGTAAATGCTCTATAAACATGAATGATGACACAATTGGATTGATTAAGTGATGAATGATACAGAATCATAGAAGGCATGTATTCTCACTAGAGATTTATTTAAAAAAATAAATTAAAATTGAAAAAAAACCCCCAAAAAACACAAATAATTAAAAATGTCAGTCTGTTTTTCAGTAGCAGCAGCTACTGCTGGCTGTCCTCCTCCTGCTGCTGCTGCTTCACCACCTCCTCCTCCTGCTGCTTCACCTCCTTCTGCTCCTCCTGTTGCTGGCTGTCCTCCTGCTCCTGCTTCACCTCCTCCTGCTTCACCACCACCTCCTGCTCCCGCTTCACCTCCTCCTGTTGCTTGCTGTCCTCCTCCTGCTCCTTGTAAAACGCATGGCCAGAGTCTATGAACATGGAGTCCCGAACATGCGCTTCAACGGGGAGCAGCAAAGTCTGGTAGCTCTGAATTTTTGAGTTTTTACTCAACATTTGCTTTATTTTTGTTGTGTTTTTTGTCATCTACTGATGGATGCTTCTGTGGAGAGAAGAGATTATTCAGAGATGAGCTTCTTTCATTGAAAATGAACAGATCTGGAGGACACCATCCTGTTCCAGATAAGATGAAGAGGTGCTTTTGTGGTGGTTGTCGTGCTGCTGCTGGTGCAAAGTTGACCTTTCTGAGGTCAGTCATCATTGGAAATATCAACTCTCTGCCCAACAAGAGTGATGAAGAGCTGGAGATATTGGTGAAGACTCAGAAAGTAGACATTTCTTTTATTTAAAAAAAAAAATCATAACAACACTTGTGTACATCCCACCCAATGGCAACTGCTTAAGTTCCATCTGAAGTTCTCCATGAAGTTGTTGCTAGGATACAGACTAAACATCCTGAGACACCTTTAATGACGACAGACTTCAGTCATGTTTCCCTGATGGACTCACTGGGGGGTGTGGTGGAGAGATGAGCACTGAGGATGGAGGAGGCCATTCTGGACGGCCTGGATCATCCACTTCACCATTGGTCCTGCTCCATCCGGCGGCCCTGCTCCACCCAGTGGTCCTGCTCCATCCGGCGGCCCTGCTCCATCCGGCGGCCCTGCTTCATCCGACGGTCCTGCTCCATCTTTCTTTCTTTCTTTTTTGTGTCATTGTCGTGTGAGCTACTGGACTAATTTGAATTTCCCTCCTAGGGATGAATAAAGTATTCTCTACTCTCTACTCTACGTGTCTGGGCTCCCCACAGCAGGGAGCCCCATGTTGTGACTGCTGGCTAGCAGCTCCCTGTCCTTCTACGCCCACAGCTTCCGTCGATAGATGGTGCAGCGTGTAGGAGTACAGGCGGATGTGGACGGTGTCCCCGGAGAGGAGGAGAGGCTCTGAGGTGCCTCAGCTGTAGGACACGGAGATGACTGTGTTGGAGCAGAAATAGTCACTGAGACAGAAACGTGTCTTTTTTCACTCCCTGATCTTGGGCAACAGCGTCGGCAGTCGAACTTGGCCAACACTTTCCGTGGCGGTCGGAGCAGAACACCTTGTTCCACTTCTCTTCCTTCTTCTTCCTCTGCCAGGTGGTGGGAGCAGGAGTCGCCGCGGCAGAGGAGGCGTCTGTGGAGGAGGCTGCACCAGGTAGAGCCGAGGAGCAGGAGTAGGACGCTGCACGAGGTAGAGCCGAGTAGGAGTAGGAGTAGGAGTAGGAGTAGGAGGAGGAGGAGTAGGAAGAGGAGGAGGAGGAGGAGGCTCCACCAGGTAGAGCCGAGGAGGAGGAGTAGGAGTAGGAGGAGGAGGAGGAGGAGGAGGAAGAGAAGGAGGAGGAGGACGGTGCACTAGGTAGAGCCGAGTAGGGGTAGGAGTAGGAGGAGTACGAGTAGGAGTAGGAAGAGGAGGAGTAGGAGTAGGAAGAGGAGGAGGAGGCTGCACCAGGTAGAGCCGAGTAGGAGTAGGAGTAGGAGGAGGAGTAGGAGTAGGAGTAGGAGTAGGAGGAGTAGGAGTAGGAAGAGCAGAACACCTTGTTCCACTTCTCTTCCTTCTTCTTCCTCTGCCAGCCGGTGGTGGGAGCAGGAGTCGCCGCGGCAGAGAAGGCGTCTGTGGAGGAGGCTGCACTAGGTAGAGCCGAGTAGGAGTAGGAGTAGGAGTAGGAGTAGGGGTAGGGGTAGGAGGAGTAGGAGTAGGAGTAGGAGGAGTAGGAGTAGGAAGAGGAGGAGGAGGACGCTGCACTAGGTAGAGCCGAGTAGGGGTAGGAGTAGGAGTAGAAGGAGTAGGAGTAGGAAGAGTAGGAGTAGGAAGAGGAGGAGGAGTAGGAGTAGGAGGAGTAGGAGTAGGAGTAGGAGTAGGAGGAGTAGGAGTAGGAGTAGGAGTAGGAAGAGGAGGAGGAGGCTGCACCAGGTAGAGCCGAGTAGGAGTAGGAGTAGGAGGAGTAGGAGTAGGAGTAGGAAGAGGAGGAGGAGGACGCTGCACTAGGTAGAGCCGAGTAGGAGTAGGAGGAGGAGGAGTAGGAGTAGGAGTAGGGGTAGGAGTAGGAGGAGGAGGAGTAGGAGGAGGAGGAGGAAGAAGAGGAGGAGGACGCTGCACTAGGTAGAGCCGAGTAGGAGTAGGAGTAGGAGGAGTAGGAGTAGGAGTAGGAGTAGGAAGAGGAGGAGGAGTAGGAGTAGGAAGAGGAGGAGGAGGACGCTGCACTAGGTAGAGCCGAGTAGGGGTAGGAGTAGGAGGAATAGGAGTAGGAGGAGTAGGAGTAGGAGTAGGAGGAGTAGGAAGAGGAGGAGGAGGCTGCACTAGGTAGAGCCGAGTAGGGGTAGGAGTAGGAGGAGTAGGAGTAGGAGTAGGAGTAGGAGGAGTAGGAGGAGGCTGCACCAGGTAGAGCCGAGTAGGGGTAGGAGTAGGAGTAGGAGGAGTAGGAGGAGGAGTAGGAGTAGGGGTAGGAGTAGGAGTAGGAGCAGGAGCAGGAGGAGTAGGAGTAGGAGTAGGAGCAGGAGGAGTAGGAGTAGGAGTAGGAGGAGTAGGAGTAGGAGTAGGAGTAGGAGTAGGGGTAGGAGTAGGAGCAGGAGTAGGAGCAGGAGCAGGAGCAGGAGGAGTAGGAGTAGAAGTAGGAGTAGGAGCAGGAGCAGGAGGAGTAGGAGTAGGAGCAGGAGCAGGAGGAGTAGGAGTAGGAGCAGGAGGAGTAGGAGTAGGAGTAGGAGCAGGAGCAGGAGGAGTAGGAGGAGTAGGAGTAGGGGTAGGAGTAGGAGCAGGAGCAGGAGGAGTAGGAGCAGGAGGAGTAGGAGTAGGAGTAGGAGTAGGAGCAGGAGGAGTAGGAGTAGGAGTAGGAGCAGGAGCAGGAGGAGTAGGAGTAGGAGTAGGAGCAGGAGGAGTAGGAGTAGGAGTAGGAGTAGGAGTAGGAAGAGGAGGAGGCTGCACCAGGTAGAGGTAGCCCGTCTCCGCGGCCTTGACCTGCGGCAGAGCTGCAGGCACCGTTCTGGTCCTCGCTGCTTTGTGCCTGATGGAAACAAATGAAAATCACTTGTCGACATACTCCTCTTATGTTTGACACTAGTGATGTTACGCTAACACCGATTCGAGCATAATGAAGCTGAAGTGCTGGCGGGCGGCGTTTCGATCGCTGCTTCAGCACGAAAAAAATCATGTGACCGCTCCAAACGAGGCCTTGTTCTGTCAGACCGTGTTGAGCGGCTTCGCGGTGATTTTGAGCGGGCTGGGCTTGTCAATATCTCAATGCTTTGAAAGGGAGTTTGTATCGCCCCAGACCAGTACGTTTCACAAATAAAAATCTTTAAATGTTACACAAAGCCTTGTCTCACACTGAGCACTGCCCTGGTTGCATAAACATTTCCCCCCATTAACCCATTCGGGGCAACTGTGTCAAAGTGATTCAGTGCTTCAGAAAGCTTCAGTTTCACCACCACTATTTGACACCAACACTCTCACAGTCGCTGAGACACAAACACACGGCTCTCACCACTGCAGGAGTGTCTGCTGGTTGACCTCAAACAGCTGGATGGGGACGGCTGCCAGTAACTCCTTACAGTTGAACAGGTTGTGTCTGATGAGACAGTAGTCCCTCATGATGACCCACCAGTGCCTGAGGCCGACTCCTGCGATGGTGCAGTCATTTTTGTGAATGCGGCACAGCTCCAGAAAGATGACCTCCACCAGCCGGGAGGCGCCTGGGGACTGGGCCGCACTGAAACTGTAGAGAGAGAAGACGGAGAGGAGAGAGTGAGGCTCTGCGTCCCACGCTGCAATCACACCGACAGCAAAGCATTTCGTTAACTACACTCACCGGGGGAAGGAGGCCGCTGCCTTGTCCCGGTCGGACAGCTTCTGCCACAGCGCAGTGATCTCCCCCACCTGTTGCTGCGTCACGAAGGTCTGGTGACGCAGCTCCACGAGGGCGCAGGCCAGACGGACGGTGGGCTGGTCCCCTCCGTCGCTGTCTGGTCCTCTTACATCCTGTGACAGAGTCAAACGTGTTTCATTTCATTTTTCATTTATTAGTTTATTTGAGATGGGACTCCACATATTCATGAACATACAAAAACAATTATTTGATGTAAATATGCCAGATTTAGCTAGAAAGCTAGTTTCCATCCGTGATTTGTTAGCATGCACTCACACTGAGCCACCGCCGCTGCCGCTGCTCACAGACAAGATTATTCACGACAACAGACTGAAATGTACTCACGCTTTTATCCTCTTCCTTCTTTATCGGCGTTGGATCTTGATCGGGGAACTGGGAGGAGAAGGCCTGAGCACCAGAGGTCAGAGGTGGCGGTGCATCGTCTACGGCGGCGGTTGGTCCCGGCTGGGGAGGAGGGAGGGCCGGTGCTGGAGGGGCGTCGCTGCTGCTGCTGCTGCTGCTGCTGCTGCTGCTCACTGGTAAACACAGACTCACAGTCAGTTGTCTCTCTGTTAAAGCAGAGATGTGACGTGTACATTCAAATGTGTGTGTGCTCACTCACGCTGAGAGTCGACCTCCATGGCTTCATCCTCCTCTTTCTTTTTTATCGGCGTTGGATCCACGAGGGCGCAGGCCAGACGGACGGTGGGCTGGTTCCCTCCGTCGCTGTCTGGTCCTCTTACATCCTGTGACAGAGTCAAATGTGTTCGTTAGCACACACTCACACTGAGCCACCGCTGCTGCTCACAGACACGATTATACACGACAACAGACTGAAATGTACTCACGCTTTTATCCTCTTCCTCCTCCTTTATCGGCGTTGGATCTTGATCGGGGAACTGGGAGGAGAAGGCCTGAGCACCAGAGGTCAGAGGTGGTGGTGCCTTGTCTACGGCGGCGGCGGTTGGTCCCGGCTGGGGAGGCGGGAGGGCCGGTGCTGGAGGGGCGTCGCTGCTGCTGCTGCTGCTCACTGGTAAACACAGACTCACAGTCAGTTGTCTCTCTGTTAAAGCAGAGATGTGACGTGTACATTCAAGTGTGTGCTCACTCACGCTGAGAGTCGACCTCCATGGCTTCATCCTCCTCCTCCTCCTCTTTCTTTTTTATTGGCGTTGGATCCACGAGGGCGCAGGCCAGACGGACGGTGGGCTGGTCCCCTCCGTCGCTGTCTGGTCCTCTTACATCCTGTGACAGAGTCAAACGTGTTCGTTAGCACGCGCTCACACTGAGCCACCGCCGCTGCTGCTGCTCACAGACACGATTACACACGACAACAGACTCAAGTGAACTCACGCTTTTATCCTCCTCCTCCTTTATCGTTGTTGGATCTGGATCAGGGACCAACTGGGAGGACGGAGTCAGAGGTGGCGGTGCATCGTCTACGGCGGCGGCTGGTCCAGGCTGGGGAGGAGGGTGGTAGCCCGTCTCCGCAGCCTTGACCTGCGGCAGAGCTGCAGGCACCGTTCTGGTCATCGCTGCTTTGTGCCTGATGGAAACAAACGAAAATCACTTATCGACATACTCCTCTTATGTTTGACACTAGTGATGTTACGCTCGACACCGATTCGAGCAAAATGAAGCTGAAGTGTTGGCGGGCGGCGTTTCGATCGCTGCTTCAGCGCGAAAAACGAGGCCTTGTTCTGTCAGACCGTGTTGAGCAGCTTCGCGGTGATTTTGAGCGGGCTGGGCTTGTCAATATCTCAATGCTTTGAAAGGGAGTTTGTATCGCCCTAGACCAGTACAAATGATACGTTTCATAAATAAAAATATTTAAATGTTACACAAAGCCTTGTCTCACACTGAGCACTGCCTGGGTGCATAAACATTTCCTTCTATTAACCCATAAACCCATTCGGGGCAACTGTGTCAAAGTGATTCAGTGCTTCAGAAAGCTTTGGTTTCACCACCACTATTTGACACCAACACTCTCACAGTCGCTGAGACACAAACACACGGCTCTCACCACTGCTGGAGCGTCCGCTGGCTGACCTCAAACAGCTGGATGGGGACGGCTGCAAGTAACTCCTTACAGTTGAACACGTTGTGTCTGATGAGACGGTAGTCCTTCCTGATGGCCCACCAGCGGCTGAAGCGGAGTCCTGCAATTCTGCGGTCCTTGTTGTGAAAGCGACACAGCTCCAGAAAGACGGCCTCCACCAGCCGGGAGGCGCCTGGAGACTGGGCCGCACTTGCGCCTTTAAACAGGAACAAACTGCAGAGAGAGAGAAGACGGAGAGGAGAGAGTGACGCCGGGTCAACACCGGACGCCGAAGCGCCGCGGCCGCGGAAATCGCGCGCGAGCCGTGTCCCTCCAGTTCACACCAGACGCTGATTTCTCCACGGCGGTCACAAGCGCCTCTGCTCCTCAGTTGTTGTTTACAGTAGGGCTGCCACAAACGATTATTTTGATAGTCGACTAGTCACCGACTATTTTTTTCGATTAGTCGACTAATCGGATCATACGTAAATTGAATGCAAAACATACAGCTTATCGCACCAGCATGCAGCTGCTCTTATATACCATCATTAGCTTTCACCTTGAAGTGTTTAAGGTATATGCTAACTAAAAATAAAGACAATTAAGATGATAGTTCATTAAACATTTAATGAAATATGCAGCTTTAACTGTAGCATAAAGTGCAAACAGCTGAGTAAAATAAGGATAAGGCACTGGCCTAAACAACACCAAAATAAATACTTAAAGGTTTTTTAGGTTTTTCTTTCCTTCATTTGTCTCTGGCATTAAACATAGCTACATTTAAATAAAATGAGGTAGACACCTGAAACTAAGGAATTATTCACAATAATAAAGTTTTGGTAGGCCTATCATTCAAATATAACTTGCTCAGTGTAGGCTAAATAATAGTCGTTCTGTTAAAAAAAAATCGAATAGTTTATAAGACAATCGTCTTGTCTGAAAAAAATTAAATGTTCCCTTTTTACTGTCACAGAGGGAGAAACATGGAAAGACTCCACCAGAAAGTTCTGTGTGAAACTCTGTCAAATGAAAACAAGTGAAACTGAGGTGCAGCTCAAACTCTGCAAGGTGTGGACTGTGATGAGAAGCTACCGGAAAATATTGATGTAGTTTTACGCCGGGAGAGAAGACTTGCTCGTTAAGATGAGCGCTCATTACGTGACCAGGACGCTGTGACCAGACGCGGTAACGTTCCAATATTCTCCAACACCGACCTCAAAGTCTGCGATTTTATTTTTAAATGAGGAACGGCTGTTTTTCAGTCCGTGATTTAAAACGGTGGAGCGGCGGTACCGCTCCTAGTAGCGCTTCTCATTTAAAACGACAGAGAGAGAGAGAGAGAGGGAGAGGGAGAGGAGCGGTGGTGGCGGCGGCGGCGGCGGAGGGGGGTTACACCGGTGCCGCTTGATGAGGGACAAGACAGGTAGAGAGAGAAAAGAGAGAGACCACCTATGTGTACTGAGTGAGTGAGTGCACGTGTGTGTGTGGTGGGCGGCTGCGGCGGCGGGTGCGTGTGTGGAAGGTGCGGCAGCAGTTTTGAGAGAAAAACAAAATAAAAAAAAAAACAAACAACGACGCATCGACTATTAAATTAGTTGTCGACGATTTTAATAGTCGACGTAGTCGTGACTAGTCGACTAATCGTGGCAGCCCTAGTTTACAGGGCTGTTTTTTTTACATCATGGATAAGTAAATAACCTCATATAATTATAATGCCGTGTGCTGTGGGTCAAACAACTCCCTCTACTTCCAAGATTAATTTCACGTCGTCCTTCACTTGACAACAACTTGTCTCTGCCTCTCTCTCTCTCTTTGTTTGCTATTCGCGGCGCTACGGCGTGGCTCTGCGTCCCACGCTGCAATCACACCGACAGCAAAGAATTTCAGTTAACTACACTCACCGGGGGGAGGAGGCCGCCGCCTTGTCCCGGTTGGACAGCTTCTTCCACAGCGCAGTGATCTCCCTCACCTGTTGCTGCGTCACGAAGGTCTGGTGACGCAGCTCCACGAGGGCGCAGGCCAGACGGACGGTGGGCTGGTCCCCTCCGTCGCCGTCTGGTCCTCTTACATCCTGTGACAGAGTCAAACGTGTTAGCACGCGCTCACACTGAGCCACCGCCGCTGCTCACAGACACGATTATACACGACAACAGACTGAAGTGAACTCACGCTTTTATCCTCTTCCTCCTCCTCTATCGGTGTTGGATCTGGATCTGGGACCAACTGGGAGGACGAGGCCAGAGCGCCAGAGGTCAGAGGTGGCGGTGCCTCGTCTACGGCGGCGGCTGGTCCAGGCTGGGGAGGAGGGTGGTTGCCCGTCTCCGCGGCCTTGACCTGCAGCAGAGCTGCAGGCACCGTGCTGGTCATCGTTGCTTTGTGCCTGATGGAAACAAATGAAAATCACCTGTCGATAGAGATGTCCCGATCATTTTTTTGCCCCCGAGTCCGAGTCCGAGTCATTTGATTTTGAGTATCTGCCGATACCGAGTCCCGATCCGATACTTTGGCAATGCAGTAAAGTTTTTAATGTAGATCAACTGTATCATCCCACTATTTTTCTGTTCTTTGTGCTCTACTAGGGATGTAACAATATCACAATCTCACAATAATACTCTACCTCAATAACAAGCCCATGACATTTATTGCAGTATTGTAAACTCTCAGTGTATATTAGCACAGTAGCTCCACAGTATAATATTAATGCCGTTATCCATAAGTCAACAACAAGAACATTTGGTCAAAAATAAAATAGCTTATCATGTCTCTCTCAATCACCAGCCTCTCTCCCCTGATCCCACCCTCTCCTGCCTGTCTGCCCCCCCCCCCCCCCCCCTCACCTCGCTCCTTCTCCCTCCCTCCCTCCCTCCCTCACCCAGCTCACCTTGTTCCTTCTCCCTCTCTAACTTTAAATAAATACCTGGTTCTGTATCTGCCATCATGCAACACAACGGTAGTTTTTTATTCAACAGTATGAGAAGTTTAACACATCTGCGTGGTCGGTCCGTGTGTCGGTCTCACGTGCGTTACGTCGGACTCGCTCTCAGTAGAAGCTGCAGTGACTGTTGTCGCTGCAGGTGTGTGTAGCGCTCAAACATCAACAACAAGCTGCTTGGAAGTCAGCAGTGAAACAACGCAGCCACACACACACAAACAAACAGTGAGCTGACACGGTGACACGATCGTCTCTCACACTCTCGCAAGCGCCGTCATTTCATATCGTTACTTGTCCACGACGACGCAGCCACACACACACACCGTGGAGCTGTGCGCCACAGACCATGCACAAAACACAAGCACGCTGCACCGAATGCGCGTCGCTTTGGGTAATGAGCGCACATGATGAACGTCTACAGTAAAAGTAATGTGTTTGAGAGTGCAAAAGATGATACATCTGAACGCCCCCCATGCGGCCCGTCTTCGCTTTAGACAGATAGGAAAACCCTGACATGTAGATATGTAATATATCCGATTCCTGATCGGGATGTAACGTCCGATTCCGATCGAGTCTGAAACCATGTGATCGACCCCGATTTCCGATCACGTGATCGGATCGGGACATCCCTACTTGTCGACATACTCCTCTTAAGCCAGGGACACACCGGCCCGACCGTGTACCTAAGCGAATCAGCGCAGTGTGTGGGAGGGACGGAAGTGACCACAGTAAACAAACGGTGTCCTAGCCTGTCCTACAGTAAAAATGGTATACAAAATAAAAAGAGGAGTAAAGCAATATATTAAGCGGCAATATATATATATTTAAACATCAAAGATGTTCAATCAAACCCACATAGTTTGAAACAACGTTCAAAACACACACAGCTCACAACTAAGCATATAAAGCCCGCTAGCTTAATGCTAATGTGTAATGTAAAACACCATAGACGGGCTAACAGAAATTAGCGTGAGCCACAGCAGTAAGCTGCTAAAAACTGTTTTAATTTTGGCTTTAGTGCTGTTAACACGTGGCTGGTTAAATTGTTTTTGGGAGATTAATGTTGGTCTCATTGATGAAATTAACTGTGGCAGTGGCATTAGTTTGTTTGAATGAAAAGTGAGCAGGGCTGCCTCTGGGCTACGGACTGAAATCACCACATTTACGTAAATAAATAAATGTTTTACAATGAACCGATCAGTCTAATACATTTTATTTTGTTGAGTCAACATGGTTACTGTACATGGCAAAGATTATTACTACCACTTTATGACTTAGAATTGGTCGGCAGTCGGGGCGGTGCGTTTCACTTTTTCCTTTCTCCTGACGAGAGGCGACAGACGTGTCATGGCGGTGTGTTCCTGGCTTTATGTTTGACACTAGTGTTAAGCGGCTTCGTGGTGATTTTGAGCGGGCTGGGCTTGTCAATATCTCAATGCTTTGAAAGGGAGTTTGTATCGCCCTAGACCAGTACAAATGATACGTTTCACAAATAAAAATCTTTAAATGTTACACAAAGCCTTGTCTCACACTGAGCACTGCCTGGGTGCATAAACACTTCCTCCTATTAACCCATTCGGGGCAACTGTGTCAAAGTGATTCAGTGCTTCAGAAAGCTTTGGTTTCACCACCACTATTTGACACCAACACTCTCACAGTCGCTGAGACACAAACACACGGCTCTCACCACTGCTGGAGCGTCCGCTGGCTGACCTCAAACAGCTGGATGGGGACGGCTGCCAGTAACTCCTTACAGTTGAACAGGTTGTGTCTGATGACACAGTAGTCCCTCATGATGGCCCGGCAGTCCTTGCTGTGAAAGTGGCACAGCTCCAGAAAGATGACCTCCACCAGCCGGGAGGCGCCTGGGGACTGGGCCGCACTGAAAGTGTAGAGAGAGAAGACGGAGAGGAGAGAGTGAGGCTCTGCGTCCCACGCTGCAATCACACCGACAGCAAAGAACTTTGTTAACTACACTCACCGGGGGAAGGAGGCCGCTGCCTTGTCCCGGTTGGACAGCTTCTTCCACAGCCTAGTGATCACCCTCACCTGATGCTGCGTCACGAAAATCTGATGACGCAGCTCCACGAGGGCGCAGGCCAGACGGACGGTGGGCTGGTCCCCTCCGTCGCTGTCTGGTCCTCTTACATCCTGTGACAGAGTCAAACGTGTTTCATTTCATTTTTCATTTATTAGTTTATTTGAGATGGGACTCCACATATTCATGAACATACAAAAACAATTATTTGATGTAAATATGCCAGATTTAGCTAGAAAGCTAGTTTCCATCCGTGATTTGTTAGCATGCACTCACACTGAGCCACCGCCGCTGCTGCTGCTCACAGACACGATTATACACAACAACAGACTGAAGTGAATTCTTGCTTTTATCCTCTTCCTTCTTTATCGGCGTTGGATCTTGATCGGGGAACTGGGAGGAGAAGGCCTGAGCACCAGAGGTCAGAGGTGGCGGTGCCTCGTCTACGGCGGCGGCTGGTCCAGGCTGGGGAGGAGGGTGGTAGCCCGTCTCCGCGGCCTTGACCTGCGGCAGAGCTGCAGGCACCGTGCTGGTCATCGTTGCTTTGTGCCTGATGGAAACAAATGAAAATCACTTGTCGACATACTCCTCTTAAGCCAGGGACACACCGGCCCGACCGTGTACCTAAGCGAATCAGCGCAGTGTGTGGGAGGGACGGAAGTGACCACAGTAAACAAACGGTGTCCTAGCCTGTCCTACAGTAAAAATGGTATACAAAATAAAAAGAGGAGTAAAGCAATATATTAAGCGGCAATATATATATATTTAAACATCAAAGATGTTCAATCAAACCCACATAGTTTGAAACAACGTTCAAAACACACACAGCTCACAACTAAGCATATAAAGCCTGCTAGCTTAATGCTAATGTGTAATGTAAAACACCATAGATGGGCTAACAGAAATTAGCATCGGCTATCGCCAATTCACGGCAACCGAGCCACAGCAGTAAGCTGCTAAAAACTGTTTTAATTTTGGCTTTAGCGCTGTTAACACGTGGCTGGTTAAATTGTTTTTGGGAGATTAATGTTGGTCTCATTGATGAAATTAACTGTGGCAGTGGCATTAGTTTGTTTGAATGAAAAGTGAGCAGGGCTGCCTCTGGGCTACGGACTGAAATCACCACATTTACGTAAATAAATAAATGTTTTACAATGAACCGATCAGTCTAATACATTTTATTTTGTTGAGTCAACATGGTTACTGTACATGGCAAAGATTATTACTACCACTTTATGACTTAGAATTGGTCTGTATTTCTATGGTGGAGTCCTCGCCACTCAATCGCTCTGGTCGGCAGTCGGGGCGGTGCGTTTCACTTTTTCCTTTCTCCCGACGAGAGGCGACAGACGTGTCATGGCGGTGTGTTCCTGGCTTTATGTTTGACACTAGTGTTAAGCGGCTTCGTGGTGATTTTGAGCGGGCTGGGCTTGTCAATATCTCAATGCTTTGAAAGGGAGTTTGTATCGCCCTAGACCAGTACAAATGATACGTTTCACAAATAAAAATCTTTAAATGTTACACAAAGCCTTGTCTCACACTGAGCACTGCCTGGGTGCATAAACATTTCCTCCTATTAACCCATAAACCCATTCGGGGCAACTGTGTCAAAGTGATTCAGTGCTTCAGAAAGCTTCGGTTTCACCACCACTATTTGACACCAACACTCTCACAGTCGCTGAGACACAAACACACGGCTCTCACCACTGCTGGAGCGTCCGCTGGCTGACCTCAAACAGCTGGATGGGGACGGCTGCCAGTAACTCCTTACAGTTGAACACGTTGTGTCTGATGAGACGGTAGTCCCTCATGATGGCCCGGCAGTCCTTGCTGTGAAAGTGGCACAGCTCCAGAAAGATGACCTCCACCAGCCAGGAGGCGCCTGGAGACTGGGCTGCACTCAGGGACAAACTGTAGAGAGAGAAGACGGAGAGGAGAGAGTGAGGCTCTGCGTCCCACGCTGCAATCACACCGACAGCAAAGAATTTCGTTAACTACACTCACCGGGGGAAGGAGGCCGCTGCCTTGTCCCGGTCGGACAGCTTCTTCCACAGTGCAGTGATCTCCTTCACCTGTTGCTGCGTCACGAAGGTCTCGTGACGCAGCTCCACGAGGGCGAAGGCCAGAGGGACGGTGGGCTGGTCCCATCCGTTGCCGTCTGGTCCTCTTACATCCTGTGACAGAGTCAAACGTGTTTGTTAGCACGCACTCACACTGAGCCGCCGCCGCTCGCATACACGATCATACACGACAACAGACTGAAATGTACTCACGCCTTCATCTTCCTCCTCCTCTATCGGTGTTGGATCTGGATCTGGGACCAACTGGGAGGACGAGGCCAGAGCGCCAGAGGTCAGAGGTGGCGGTGCCTCGTCTACGGCGGCGGCTGGTCCAGGCTGGGGAGGAGGGTGGTAGCCCGTCTCCGCGGCCTGGACCTGCGGCAGAGCTGCAGGCACCGTGCTGGTCATCGTTGCTTTGTGCCTGATGGAAACAAATGAAAATCATTTTGACCGTCGACATACTCCTCTTATGTTTGACGCCAACACTCTCACAGTCGCTGAGACACAAACACACGGCTCTCACCACCGCAGGAGTGTCTGCTGGTTGACCTCAAACTCAAACAGTTAACTACACTCACCGGAGGCAAAAGGCTGCTGCCTTGTCCCGGTCGGACAGCTTCTTCCACAGCGCAGCGATCTCCTTCACCTGTTGCTGCGTCACGAAGGTCTGGTGACGCAGCTCCACGAGGGCGAAGGCCAGAGGGACGGTGGGCTGGTCCCCTCCGTCGCCGTCTGGTCCTCTTACATCCTGTGACAGAGTCAAACGTGTTTGTTAGCACGCACTCACACTGAGCCGCTGCCGCTGCTCACAGACACGATTATACACGACAACAGACTCAAGTGAACTCACGCTTTTATCCTCCTCCTTCTTTATCGGTGTTGGATCTGGATCAGGGACCAACTGGGAGGACGAGGTCAGAGGTGGCGGTGCATCGTCTACGGCGGCGGCTGGTCCAGGCTGGGGAGGAGGGTGGTAGCCCGTCTCCGCGGCCTTGACCTGCGGCAGAGCTGCAGGCACCGTGCTGGTCATCGTTGCTTTGTGCCTGATGGAAACAAATGAAAATCATTTTGACCATCGACATACTCCTCTTATGTTTGATACCAACTGTTATGAACTCCCCTGGGAGATGTGAAGCAGGTGAAGTGTAAGGGCCAGGTGAAGTCAAGGTAGACTGATCCACAAATGCACAACACAAACATATCACGAGATGGGAGGTAGCTCACTTAACCCAATGAGTGGGCGGAGTTTGGTTGACCCATATCACCTGGGCTGGAGGCGGAAGTGAGAGACGACTTCCGGGGTTTCGACACGAAGAGCAGCAGGTCTCCACGAGGAGAGACCACGCTGGCGACAGACACACCCACACACCGCACCAGAGTCACACACCAAATGAACTAAGAACCAAGTGCCGAGTCGAGCGAGCTGGCCGGCTGTGGAGCTGCCGTGGCCGTGTAGCGACGGGGACGCCCTGAGCTACGGCCTCGCAGAGTCCGGTCGCGCCGGGTCGTACCGGGCCTAGAAGCGGTAACTACGGAGCGGGTAAGTGAAGCAACTCCCATGCTCAGGTAGATACACACACATACGGACAGGTACACAAACTCACGTCTATGCATACACTTGAGAGAGAGATAACCAAAGGAGCAAGCGGGAGGTTTCAGGATAGGCATAGTTTAATAAACGAGCTAACGTAATATCATGTTTCATGCACCAATGCAGTCCGCGTGTGTTACACCAACACTCTCACAGTTGAGACAAACACAAACACACGGCTCTCACCACTGCAGGAGCGTCCGGTGGTTGACCCCTCCGTGGCCGTCTGGTCCTCTTACATCCTGTGACAGAGTCAAACGTGTTTGTTAGCACGCACTCACACTGAGCCACCGCTGCTGCTGCTGCTGCTGCTGCTTGCAGACACAATTATACACGACAACAGACTGAAATGTACTCACGCCTTCATCCTCCTCCTCCTCTTCCTTCACCTCCTGTTGCTGGCTGTCCTCCTCCTCTTCCTCCTCCTTCACCTCCACCTGCTCTTCCTGTTGCTGGCTGTCCTCCTCCTCTTCCTCCTGCTTCACCTCCACCTGCTCCTCCTGTTGCTGGCTGTCCTCCTCTTCCTCCTCCTCCTCCTCCTGCTCCTCCTGTTGCTGCCTGTCCTCCTGCATCCTCTGTGACAGCCACAGGCCAAAAGCAGTTCTCTCATAGAGAGCACAGTAATAATGTCTTTTGTCTTTAGCGTTGTACTGGCTGTGGCCATATTCTTGACTGGCTGGTTGGCCACAGCGCTGGCATGTTCTGAGTTTTGATTTCTTTCTTTTTTGGGGGTTTTCTTCTCCCTCCTCCTCCTCCTTCTTCCTTTTCCTCCACGCTGTTGTGCGGGGGCCGTTGGCGGTCTGCTTCTCCATCAGCCACTCCTGGGGCGACCTCATGTCCGGCCCGTCTTCCACGCTGCAGAAGTACTGGCCCTTGTAAAACGCGTGGCCAGAGTCTATGTGTCTGGGCTCCCCACAGACATCGCAGGGAGCCCCAGGTTGTGACTGCTGGCCACGGCCCTGGGCCAGCAGCTCCCTGTCCTTCTCCGCCCGCAGCTTCCGCCGATAGACGGTGCAGCGTGTGGGAATACAGGCCGATGAGCAGCGTGTGGGAATACAGGCCGATGTGGACGGTGTCCCCAGAGAGGAGGAGAGGCTCTGAGGTGCCTTAACTGTAGGACACTGAAATGACTGTGTTGGAGCAGAAATAGTCACTGACACAGAAATGTGTCTTCTTCCTCTGCCAGGCGGTGATGGGGGCAGGAGTGGGGGCAGGAGTGGTGGCGGCAGAGGAGGCGTCTGAGGAGGAGGCTGCACGCGGTAGAGCCGAGGAGGAGGAGGAGGCTGCACCAGGTAGAGTCGAGGAGGAGGAAGCTGCTGGGGGTCGGAGAGGAGCTTGTGCATCTCTGGCACCACGGCCAAACCTGAGGCGTCGTCAGGCAGGTGGTAGCCCGTCTCCGCGGCCTTGACCTGCGGCAGAGCTGCAGGCACCGTGCTGGTCATCGCTGCCTTGTGCCTGATGGAAACAAATGAAAATCATTTTGACCGTCGACATACTCCTCTTATGTTTGACACCAACACTCTCACAATCGCTGAGACACAAACACAAACACACGGCTCTCACCACTGCAGGAGCGTCCAGTGGTTGTCCCCTCCGTGGCCGTCTGGTCCTCTTACATCCTGTGACAGAGTCAACGTGTTTGTTAGCACGCACTCACACTGAGCCACCGCCGCTGCTGCTGCTCGCAGACACAATTATACACGACAACAGACTGAAATGTACTCACGCCTTCATCCTCCTCTTCCTCCTGCTTCATCTCCTGTTGCTGGCTGTCCTCCTCCTCTTCCTCCTGCTTCATCTCTACCTCCTCCTCCTCCTGCTTCACCTCCACCTCCACCTCCACCTCCTCCTGCTTCACCTCCACCTCCACCTCCACGTCCTCCACCTTCACCTCCACCTCCACCTCCTCCTCCTGCTTCACCTCCTGTTGCTGGCTGTCCTCCTCCTGCTTCACCTCAACCAGGAACAAGGTCATCTACAGAGCAATGAAAGAATGGAACTCACTACCAAGTTATATTAAACAATGGGCTTTTTGCACAGCTCCACTACTTCCTGAAATAAGTAGCCTCGCATCACCAGGCTCTTCAGACAAGCGAAGAGCCTGGTGTCTGTTACCTCCGAATTAGTCTGCATTCTGGTTCCTGTCTGTAGTGGATACCGAAATCACTAGATTCACCAAAATAAAAGTGTTCACCAACATAAAACTTATTAACTTGTAACAATAAAAGCAAAATGTTAACTTAATGGCTCGGGGACTTTCTTGTAAATTATATTCCTGAAATTAAAGAGTTTTACCGCATTTTATTAGCTTGGTGCTTTTATGTTGAAGGAAAGGTCTGTCTCTCTCGACCTGGATCCGTTTCCTACCAAAACAGCGAGTCAACGGCCCCAGACTATGAAATAAGACAGCTCCTTAATTTCCTGTTTTACATGATTGGACCAACTGATTAATCCAGGTGTGCCTGACCATTGTTGTGAGGTCAGACACACCTGGATTAATCAGTTGGTCCAATAATGTGTGTGTGTTTGTAAACATTTAAACAAGCGCCAGGTGGATTGTTTATGAAGTTAAAGAGCTCTGGCCTGAGAATCAGACGTTACCACGGCAACTTGAGGTGGTTGCCAATGACGATAGGGGCCCCCCAGGCTGAGGCAGACAGACACGTGGAGGAAAAGAGCGATTTTCTGCCTCTGCACTTGTCTCGCAAAAGGCTTACTGTGACAAAACGGTAACTCCTATCAGAAAAAAACACAGATCAACGGTGCTGTAAGGACTTCCTGAAAAATTTGGTACGATTTGGTGTTTCTACAGTAAATATTTTGGAGACGCTGGCAATTTTAAAACATCGGTCCATTCTGCTTCTCTCAGAAAATCTTTGTATTGGAGTCAATGAGGAGCAGAGACAGACGTGGCCGCACTTAGAGGCTGATAATTCAAATTCTGTAAGTCTCTCTGATATTTTGAGCACATGGTGAGAAACGGAACAAGTTTGTCTTAAAAATTTGGAAAAAATCGTGTGTAGAGTGTAAATTGTGGCCGGGCCGAGTGTGGAAAGAGAAAAATTCATTCATTTTTCTGGGCTCTTTCTCACTCTAACCGATGATGTCACGCACTCTGACACGAACATTCCGTCCAATACACACCCATTATAATCTCATAATTTTTCTCCAAAAATGATCATGGTCATTGATCAAAAACTATATGACCTATCAAAACGTGGAATAATACGCCAATACACAAGACTTGTGTCTACTATTTAAAGTTCAAATGGAGTCTCTAGGTGAAAGTATGCCTGAGCAGTAGACGTTTGTTAAACTCCAATGATTGTTCTTATTAGCTCTTTTTTTTCGCCCTTCCCATTGACTTCAATGCAAAATTTTGTACAGTTTTTGCAAACTGTTGAGAAAAGTAATAGCATACCGATACTAGTCTTGCAACTAGTGAATCGAAAGTCGTCCAGAAGTAGGAAAAAAATCAGTGCCCGGTGCGATGGCCCGTGGCCCTAATTAATTATTTGTGGAGGGGTATTATTATATTATGGAAACCTGATTGGAGCTGTCTTGTCTTGTTATTTTGTTGTTGTGTCGGTCATGTAGCGAATGTATGTCATGTTGTTAAGGTATACTGCATATTGTTTTGTATTTGTCTATGTTGTCTATATTGTTTGTATTTATTGTTTGTGTTTTTTTTATGTCTATGTCTATATTGTTTAGTGTGAATGTGTATTCTTTTATTGTCTCCATGTATATGTTTTGGACCCCAGGAAGAATAGCGGATGCTATGCAGATGCTAATGGGGATCTCAATAAACACCTGGTCTTCCTGTTGCTGGCTGTCGTCCTCCTCCTCGTCCTCCTCGTCCTCCTCGTCCTCCTCGTCCTGCTCCTCCTGCTCCTCCTGTTGCTGGTTGTCCTCCTGCCTCCTCTGTGCCAGCCACAGGTCAACAGAAGTCCCCCCATAGAGAGCACAGTAATAATGTTTTTTGTCTTTAGCGTTGTACTGGCTGTGGCCATATTCTTTACTGGCTGGTTGGCCACAGCTCTGGCATGTTCTGAGTTTTGTTCTTTTTTGGGGGTTTCCCTCCCCCTCCTTCTCCTTCTTCCTTTTCCTCCACGCTGTTGTGCGTGGCACACGAGCGGGGCCGTCGGCGGTCTGCTGCTCCATCAGCCACTCCTGGGGCGACCTCATGTCCGGCCCGTCTTCCACGCTGCAGAAGTACTGGCCCTTGTAAAACGCGTGGCCAGAGTATCTGTGTCTGGGCTTCCCACAGACATCGCAGGGAGCCCCAGGTTGTGACTGCTGGCCACTGCCCTGGGCCAGTACCTCCCTGTCCTTCTCCGCCCGCCGCTTCCGTCGATTGATGGTGCAGCGTGTGGGAATACAGGCCGATGTGGACCGCTGCTCTACCCTCTTCTTCCTCTGCCAGGCGGTGGTGGGGGCAGAGGAGGCTGTGTCTGTGGAGGAGGAGGGGCTTGGAGGGGCGTCGCTGTCGCTGCTGTCGCTGCTGTCGTCGCTGCTGCTGTCGCTGCTGCTGCCGCTGCCGCTGCCACTGTCGCTGCTGCCGCTGCTCACTGGTAAACACAGACTCACAGTCAGTTGTCTCTCTGTTAAAGCAGAGATGTGACGTGTACATTCAAATGTGTGTGTGCTCACTCACGCTGAGAGTCGACCTCCATGGCAGCGGCGGCGAGTTCGGAGTCCGTCAGCTCTGGGTCCACGGTTCCGACATCTGTGTGTAAAAAATTAAGATGAATGTCTGTCTGTCATTTGTACAGGTGACTTACGGCTATTTTTATTTAACCTTTATTTAAGTTACATAGTGGGGCTTTAATAGTTTTCTCCTTTGTGATACCCTGTCATGTACATGTGACATCTATGTCTAGTCTAATTTATTCATATAAGAAATGCACCCGATCAACTAGAATAGAATAGAAACATACTTTATCATCTACCTTTAGAGGGATTATACGCCTACGTCACTGACGTCCTACTGCGCATGTCGCCTGCAGAAAGACAGCAGCAAGAGCCGTGATCATGTCTTTTTGTGCTGTTAGTTGCACTAATCGTTTTGATAAAAATAACAATACGCGCAAATTTAACACAATACCGCCAACTCGCACCCCTTTCAAGGCAAACGAGAGAGAAAATAGTACATTGGAGATTAATTTCGAGCAATATAACTTGCTAGACACGTTGTTTTGAATGTTGATAAAGCAAATATGCCCGCAGGCACAGCTGTATAACTGCAGCGAATGAGTTGTGAAATGTTTACTACAATAACGACAGTGACTGAAGACGAGGTCACATACTAATGGAAAGCAAGCTGAGATTAATTAAAGCAAAAGTAAGCGATCCAGTCGTTTTGGCTAACTTCTTGTCAACCGATGGAGTTAGCAGTCTCCGCCCTCGTCCCTACGTCACCACATTCACGCGCATCCCTTGGCTGCACACACAGAGAGGACCGCCCCTTCATGCCGTTCTCTCTCCTCATTGGATAAAGGTTGTAGGATACAAGGAAAGTTTTCTCCTCGGCTTACAGCAGAGCAGAGTGACTGACAGACCCGTGTTTCAGACCAAACACTCTATATAAGTGATTGCTGTCGGAAGATATAACTATTTAAGACTTATATTAACACAAATATTCCGCTTACTTCTGCTTTAACGTTAAACTATATTGTTTTAAAATACCGGTACTCAGTCATGCAGGTAGCGTTACAGTTCGGGTCAGGATGCAGTTGTTCCAGACTTTAGACATGTCCGTCCTCTTCCCTCGTCTCTGACCAGGCAGCATCAGTCCTCACAGCCACTGAGTTTTGTAATCGCGAGTGTTTTCCTGAACATGATTGTCTGTGAAATAGCTGTAGGTAACGACGTTAGGGATGCACAGTGTTGTTTTTACCGATGACCGACGCCAAGCTGTGTCAAGAGTCCGTGGCTGAGTTGCCGTTGCCGCGGTAACTTACAAACTCGATCCTCCATCCTGACGTTTTTGTTTGTTTTTTTCCCTGCCGTTATAAAACCTACAGTTTATGTATAAAACACACACTACATCAGTAGGTGATAAACTGTTGTAGTACGCTGACAACATCGCTAGCTAACACCGCTTTGACTACACTAGATCCATGGAGATAATAACCATGACAACCGGTTCTTTCTGCAGTCAGGTTGCGCACGCATCAACAAACAATCCCTCTTTAGTTTTGTTCAGACAGAAATGTGTCGTTAGCTTGCACGACAAGACGCATTTACACTAAAACATAATGTTAGGTACTAAATAACATCAACTAAAACCCATTAATAAAGTTTATATAAAGAGGTTTTTAAAATGCTGCTTATTTCACGGCTTTCCCTCTGCGTCACATCCTGCTTTTTGACCACATGCCCAGTCAGCACAGAGTAAATCTCGAGCCCCACCGGGAGCTTTTCAGGACCGACCTACACCATGGATGTGTTATAATAGATCCATGACCTACACACCAAGGCAGTAAAAGCTCCTGGAGATGGTCCTGGCTGCTGCAGTGGAAACGCGCCTATAACTTGTCATATACGGTAGCAGCCAGATGCGCCTGCGCGTTTAGGTCAATACTTACGGGAAGCAGGAAGTGAGGAAAAACGTGTTGTTGTTACGCTTCGAGTAGAGACCATTACAAGCTTGCTGAAGATACCCGAGTGACTCTTTCTCCATCATTTACACGCCTAACCAACTTAATAACTAAATAAATACATAAAATCAGAAGCAACATTAAAAAAACAAGATCAAATCCAACATGTTCAGTGTGCTTTAGTAGTTACAGCAGCACATGCTCACTATCATTCACGTTAATGTCTGTGGATATTCTCATTCATCCACCACCTACAGTATCTCCCATTTAAAACGCTGCTCTTTCATCTCCACCCAGGAGAGTGAACAACTCAACCTCACTTGACTCTAACGACTGAGGTTCACCAGAGACTCCAACAATGGTCAAGTGAAACTCTACCAAGTACTTGTGTTAGCTAAACACCCTCACAGAGGTTAAATACCTGGGTCTTACTCCACTACTGTTTGTCAGACTAGTGAGGACTAGTCAGACCGATGCGTTACGACCTGGTGAAGCCGCTTGGACAAGAGGCGAAACGTAGACAAATACAAGTCCAGTTGCCTTCGATTCAATTTGTTGCCCAGAAATTCAGCTGAAATATGTTTCCACTACCGACAGGGACAGAGGACTGTAGCTACAGCCCGGACATACAGTAGTAACTTGGGTCAAAATATTCATAAAGAACCAAGTTACTCACGTAGTTAGTTAGTTAGTTAGTTGCTCCTCTCTTCTGTCGCTCAGCTGTGTGTAGGGAAACATGGGGGAGGGGAGTCTGGTCCTTTGACTTGGGAAAGAGAAGGGGGCGTGGCCTCCGAGGTCGAATCGACCAATCAGAATGAGTCTAATTGACTGGAATTGGAACGACACAGAGATGAACCCGCCCACTGGCCTCGAAGCAGCCTGTCTCCGGAGCTGCTCGGACCTGTCACTCAACGTTTCCGCGCCCTAATTGGTCAGAGTTTTAACCTTATAACAGTAAAACTGTAGAGTTAAAAAAAAAATTCACCCCCCTCAGAGTGTGTGCGGGGGTAGAAACTATCGATTGAGACGAAAAAACGTTCTGACACCAGGCTTTTAACATGTTTACTGAGGATGTAAAGTCGGCGATTTTAACATGGGGGTCTATGGAGAATGCTCCCTTCTGACACCAGCCCCCAGAGGAAGCCGAGGGGATTGCAGTTTTTTGAACGCGGAAGTGAGCTTCACTTCTCAGACCGACAACTGCCCCCTTGAGATGAACACTCGATTAAATGATTAAAAGACCTCATGGGGGTGTAGACATACATTATATATTACAGAAAATGAAAACAGTTCATAGTGTGGACTCAGTTACGCATTATCATGTACAGTTCTTTGCCCTGGGCCAGGTTTGATCTTACTGGCTTGTGATGAATAGAGAATAACCTAACTCATGCAAGAATGAAGTCGTATGCAAGTGTTTGAGACCTTATCATTGAAAAAAAAAAAAAACACTATTTATCTCTCATCTGTCTGAACAAACAGCAACTCTGCTGTGTTACATGGCACGTTGAACTGTGTACTTTTTCTCATGCATGAAAAGCACTCTAGAAATATGGTTTGTGATAGATTGATGATACAGTATC
The DNA here is from genome assembly GCF_045865225.1 of Trachurus japonicus. Lineage (NCBI taxonomy): Eukaryota > Metazoa > Chordata > Actinopteri > Carangiformes > Carangidae > Trachurus > Trachurus japonicus. The sequence continues at coordinate 14,240,232 of NC_140923.1, forward strand.
ATAGAAAAAAAAGGCTGCAGTCATTTTCACTATTGTTTATTAGGAAAACAACAAAACCCTAAAACACAAAATGTATAGCCATATACAGAGTCAGTGATGTTGGCCGTCCTCCTTCCTCCTCTGGGCCAGAGGATGCCCTCATGGAGAGTACAGTGAAATTGTTGTTGTTTTTGTAACATGTTGTATTGGCTATGGCCATAGTCTTTAGTGGTAGGCTGTCCACAACATTGACGGATTAACGTTTTGTGAGTTTTTCTCTTTTTCCTTTTCTCCTTGTTCCTCCTCCTCCTCCTCCTGTGCCTCAAAACACTTTTGTCCTCCAGGCCGTGGTCCTGGGGACGGAGCTGGCATCAGGATTACTCTGATCCCAGCAGTTGGTGGATTCAGGGGGGATTTCAGGAACAAAACATACATTTATAATGTAATATAGTACACTGATATTTCACAACCGATTTTTAAATTTTAGTGTAAAGTTAACTTTTGATTTTTTTTTTTTTTGGGGGGGGGGACTTTCCCTAACTACTGGATTAATGAAAATTGAAATTTGTATTTTGAATTTCGAATTTGAAACACATGGGAAAATATCCTGATATCCGGATGAGGGGCCTGAGGCGGACGCTGTGGAGGAGGTGGAGGTCTGACTCTACTGCAAAAGACAGAAATAACAGTCATGTCAGTGGTGGAGCATAAAGGGTCATTGTGTGAAACATTTTCACAAGATGTTATTTTGGAAAACACATTGGAACCGCCGCAATCTTCTCTGTATCGTTCCAATTTCAGTAAATGTGCTGTTCCACAATAACACGCAAGCAACAACATGTCACTGCACGGTGTATGTACCCCCTCCGTCACCGCAACGTCCCCATCCCCTCAACTTTATCTACACAAAGCTGTAGTGTACAAGGCAATTGTCAATATGTTTGCCTTGAATGCTGGAGGTTATGCAGTTTGGGAAAATAACAAAAAAAACAACATAATGATAGTAATGCATGAATCAAATATAATACGATATATAATATAAAACTAACGCTTTTAAAGCTTTGTAATTTTTAAGTGTGTCCAGATATGATTTACAATAGCCTTAGATGAAGACGAAAGAGTTGGGTTACTGTTTAGTAAATTTGCTGGTGTTTACATATGGAATTTTGCTAATAGAGTAAAAAGGTTAATAATAAACAATTTCTTTGAAGGCATTTTCTTACAAAAAAGACCAAATAAAATACATTCAATTTTGATTTTAAAGGGACAACGAGGAGTTTTGGAAAAGCGAAGCGTTTTCACACTACATTTATGAGCCTCCGCGCGCACCGTACATTTCTTTGACCGGGCGCAAGACGGACTCATGTTTTCATTCATCAATAATTAAAGTCAGAGGTTCAAAGAGGTTCACATACCACCGTAGTTCCGACCATAAACTGTGATTCGGCTACGTTATTCTCATAACTCGCCACGAAGGAAACGCTGGTCGGCTCGACCAGCATTTCCGCCACCACTAATAATAACAAAATAACGATAGAGACAGAACGATATATTTATCGAAAATGGGCCCATTAACAAGTGTGGGTAGCGGAGATTCATCCACATTAACGTGAGACTTTTTAATAACCGAATAGAAACTCCTCGTTGTCCCTTTAAAACGGGTATCTAATTTTCCGTTTTAAAAAAAAAAAGGTTGAGGTCACCCCAGAAGGTTTGACTGAAGGGACAATCCCCCAAAAAGATGACATAATGATTTGTGCTGCAAAAAACAAAGACAAATGCATTATCATCTTTTATTTATTTATTTATTTATTCTTTAAAGGATCATAGGGCAGGATTTGTGAGAGAATACCGGAAAATACCCATGCGTTTTACGTTTTTTAAATAATAATGGGTGAGGAAGCGTTCAAAACCAAAAAGAACGAGCCCACCCGCGTATCTCTCTCTCCATTGCCCTGAACGGGGTCTGTGCTGCAAAATGCGGTGCAATTCAGGGGGTGAATTTCGCGCGCTGGCCGGCGGACCTGACGTCAGCGCGTCCACGACTGCCTTCGAATGGATCAATGGAACGGAGACATGAAGAGGGCAACCGGGCAACCGCGGCAGAGCGACTGATACAGTAACAGAGTGGCGACACTCCCTGTTATCGCTCTGAACCACGGTGGATCCAAATTAGGCCTACTGTTACTGCCAGCAAACGACCCAGCACAACTGAAAGCCCTGTTAACTCCCCCGCCCCCCGCCGCCGCCGCCGCCGCCGCCGCCACCGCCACTCTCTCTCCCCCTCCCTTCACACACGCACACAGCAGCAGCAGGTCACTAACTTACACACCCTCTCCCTCTTCACTACTGTCTTATTATTAGCCGTTAGCCGCAGCTAGTGGTTAAAAGCCGCCGTCCTGGCCGGCGTGTCCGCGACGCGTCCGTTTTTTTTTTTATGAAATCATGAATATGTCCGGTGTTTATTGGTTTTCATGGGACCGCGGACCCTGACAGATGCGGCCCGACACCCGGACCCGGCGCGTTAATTCTTGGTACCGGCCTGTAGGAGTAGGAGCCCATACAGATCCATGCAGAGGAGCTCAGAGGAACAGACAAGCAGCCTCCTGCTGCAGCACAGTGAAGGTGTGTGTGTGTGTGTGTGTGTGTGTGTGTGTGTGTGTGTGTGTGTGTCTGTCTGTCTGTCTGTCTGTCTGTCTGTGAGAGCGAGAACCTACAGTAAAATACCCCCCCTCCCTCCCCAGATAGGAAAGACTGTAAAGAGTAAAGTAAACAGTGAAAAGTCTGTGCGCGCTCCCGTGCCGGTGGCTTCCCTGGTTGCTGTAGTTACGCGCAGCGGCCTTCGCGTCACTGGCAGTTCTCATTAATCCTGCCCTATGATGCTTTAAATTGTAGATTATGTGTGGCTTGTGGGTGACAAATATGATACAAACATATATATTTACCTTTTGAAGTACTGGGCCCTGGCGTCCTGCCCTCTGGTGCACCGTGCAACAGGACGGCTGTCTCTGGGGGGGTGAGGGGCCGAGCCGGACGCTGGGGGGAGGAGGAGCAGGTAGTGGAGGTCTGACTCTACTGCAAACGACAGAAATAACAGTCGTGTCAGTGGCGAAGCAAGAAGAGTCACTGTGTGAAATGTTTTCACATTTTCTGTGTTAATGTAAAAGTTTTCTTTCTACCAGGCGTCGTCTTCTTCTTCCCTTCCACCTTCTTCTCATCTCCTTTCATCAGCGGCTTTCTTTCTTTCCTTCCTGCTCTCCATCCTGCAAACAAAGAGAGGGAAATGAGATGAGTATAAAGTGAATCAAAAAGCTACAAAGTGTTGAGTCTCCCAAATCAGAGTCATGAACAAACACTCACCTGTAAGCTGCAGCAGCTCTCTCGGGAACAGGCAGAGGGTCGTCATGCACAAAGGGCCTCTGATGTTCTCTGAAGTTCCTTGAACCAATGAGCATGTTTACACAGGGAGGAGCAGGAGCAGTACACACCTCCTCTGATCAGATCTGATCCGTCAGCTGTCACTGTAGATGCAAGAGACAACACAGTCATGTTAGTGTGAAACATCTTTTGTACAGGTCTGAAATGTCAAAGTTTTCTTGGGTCCATGGCACTGGTCCGACCTCCCATTAGTCCGACCTCCCACTGGTTCGACCTCCCATTAGTCCAACCTCCCATTGGTCCGACAATCGGAGTAATGAGAGTTCAAACTAATGGGAGGTCCTCATTAGATCGAACTGGACTAGTTATTAGTCAAACTCTCCATTCTTACCGTTCACTATGCATTTATATAATTATTCATATAGGCTCCACTTGTCAATAAGACACACGTGGAAGAAGAAGTGCAGTTTATTGTGTTTCACCAACGAGGAGCTGTCATTACGCACGACTTTTACGCACTGCTGCGCGCTCATTACTGTCCGTAATTAAACCTTGACACTCATATCAAATCAAACTTACATTACAGACAGGTATACAGACAGGTGGATTGGGTTCTCTGTCTCTCTCTCCCACTCCGAACAGACAGACGGACGCAATCAGAAAGGAAACAGAGGCTGCGCATTGATCCTTTTTTCCTTTCTGGGATCAAACGGATCATGTGCATAATTAACTGCAAAACAAGCACTTCATATTAATAACATATAACGCTCATTATGCTTCCAGCCTGTCTAGCCTCTACCTGCTGTTTTTACTAAACTTAACCAACTCCTTTCTTCATTGCCTGAACCTAAGCGAAATTTACTTCTTTTTTTTTCTCTCAGTCTGCTGTCAGCAGGAGCGGCGGCTGCAGCAGGCTCGCGCCCGTGAAGTGAGCTCAAGCCGGCCAGGTTCAGCCGTGCTCGAGCGAGGGGGGGAGAGAAAAAAAAGTGTATTTCTTTTACTCTGTACTCTGGGAGGGGGGGCTTTGATTATCAGTTTACACATCTTGATCAGCATTTATGATGGTTGTGTGCGATCTGACATGATCTGGCTCTCTGACTGAATATGGTGATATTCTGGGCCGCGCGTGTATGTGTGTGATGTGCGTTTCTGTTATGAGAGCTCTCTCTCTTTCTGTAATTTTCGTTATTTTGCTCTCTCTCAGAGAGAGAGGGAGAAAGCTGCATGCTCCTATCAATGGAAGAGCTTGTCACAAAGTAGCGATGACAGTTCGAACTAACGGGACCACCCATTGGTTCGACCTCCTATTAGTCCGACTTGTGGTTGATTTTGTCGGAGTAACGGGAGGTCGAACCAATGGGAGGTCGGACCAGTGGGTATTTTGTCGGAGTAACGGGAGGTCGAACCAATGGGAGGTCGGACCAATGGGCAGTTCCCGTTTTCTTCCTCACCATCTTTCTTCTTTTCCAGCTCCAGCTGCTTAGTCCTAGTCTTAGCTTTAAGGTTTTTTGCCACCACCCTGCAAAGAAAGAGAGGAAGAATGAGATGAGTAGAAGTGAGAGAGGAAGAATAAAGCAGTCAGAGTCTCCCACATCAGGTGGATGAACAAACACTCACCTGTTAGTGGCAGCAGCAGCAGCAGACGTCTCTGCTTTACAGGTAACTGGGTCACACCTCTCAAGTACTTCCAGACTCCTGCGCAGACGGAGTATGGACACACACAGTTACAGGGCCTGTCCCAATATGCACATTCGATCACACTTACACACTTGGGCACTTGGCGTGCGCGTTCATGGGCTTAGTGTCAGTGCGCAAGTGTGTCCCATTTCTCCAACGACCGAAAGTGCAGCGCGCTTGATTTGCACTTTACCCACACTTAAGGTAAGACCGCATCCGAGCGGTATTTGGCCAAGTATAAATCCCACAATGCACCACGGTGAAGTCCGCCGTCACCGACAGCCACAAGCCTGTTTAGGAAATGCGATTGAATTAATCTCAATAAAATGAAATCTGAAAACTTTCTCATCTCATAATTATGACTTTTTAATGTCATATTTTATATTCATCATGCTCTGTTCATGTTTTTATTTTTTCGTTTATTTTTCTTGTTTGTTTTATTTACTTACGGAGTTGGGCTTACATATTTATGATCTGAATCTTGCGCATAGAGACACTTTTGGAGTAGATGAGACTGTGATCCAGCAGCACTGTTTATTAAAACTGTTGCTGTGCTGTGTGTGTGAGTGTGTCGTAGTTGTGCTAGTGTGCGCAATGGCACAGGCTGCACTTGTCAAGTGTGTCCCGATTGCTTTTAAATCTCCCCCCACACGCTTGGCCACTTAATCCATGCTTGCACACTATATGTAAATATACGTTCCGCCGGCAAAACGTCACCAAAGTGTGTGCGTAACCAAGCGCACTGAGCCAAGTGTGGAGGAATGGGACAGCCCCACAGGGAGTAACTTTCTGTGTCCTTTTCTCTGGCAAGCTCCCACTCATGTGGCTGCAGGAGCAGCGGCAGGCACATTAAGTGTGCTTAAACGTGTTTTTTTTGCAGTGTTTTGTGTGAATTGTATGTAAATACTTGTGTGAAAAATGTCCTATTAAAAAGTAGCTTACTCTTATTTACACTGTCATGTGCTTATTGTTACTTTAACAGCATCTCACACTTGGTACCTGGATTGATTCCTGTGGGGTGGGGGTGCCGGAGGGAGTTAGAGGCAGAGCTGTCCATCTCCTGGGTCGTTAGGGTTAGGGTGGCTCCTCCATTCAGGCAGTCTGAGGCCCCGTCCACACGAATCCGTTTTTTTCGAATCCGGATAAATACTTTATCGGATTGGCCTCGCGTCCACACGGATCCGGCGTTTTCGGGGGGTGAAAACGGTATTTTTTGAAAACGGGTCCCAGAGTGGGAAAATTTGAAAACGCGAGAAACGGGGCGCTCGGGTTCCTGCAGCAAAGCCCGGGCTGGATGGACGCGTCCTCTCGCATCCTGCGAAAGAGACAAAAGTGTTAACACTAGGGGTGTAACGGTACACAAAAGTCACGGTTCGGTACGTACCTGCGGTTCGGGGGTCACGGTTCGGTACGGTTTCGGTACAACAGACACTAATTGAATGTAAAACTAAAATCTGTCTTGTGTTATAAAAGTAAAAAAAAAAATAGAATATAAAATAAAACAAGTGCATTAGAGTGTTATAATTCCATTCATTAATTCTAGAGGAAAAAAAACTTGTACTTGACAACTATTATTCGAATTATTAAATTATTATTATTTAACAATTATTATTAAAAAACAAAACAATAAACTAACATCAATGTTGGTTTACACAGTTAAATTAGACTAGATGCCAGTTACTTTGGTGATGTTTCTGGTCCTGTCTGTGTTCATAAAACAGCAGCTACACGCACATCCCAAAAAAAACTGAAGACTAGGTGCTGGACCACCAAGAAAGACACAGGTAAGGAAAAAAGGAGACCGCACACTAGTTAAAAGCTCCCGTGACAGTTTAATGTCACTCACACGTTTCGGGCGTCAAGCCCTTCATCAGACAATGTGTAGGCTACATAGTGTGCGGTCTCCTTCTTTCCTTACCTGTCTGTGTTCATGTCAAGAGGCTTAAAAGCATCGGGATAAGTTGTTGCACACAACGTGTCTTTTTCCTTGCACCAGTGATTGACATATCAGGGTGAACATGCGCTAACGTGTTTGATGTGTCTCTAGCGACGCACCGCGCATGTCGCGAGCTGCTTTCGCGAGCTGTTGCCAACGCCGTTGTGTTTCATTGAGAAGCCACGGTGACATAAATGAGGCAGGCGGCTCCTCTCTCTCATCACTTGTCTTCTTCGTCTGTTATGACAGTTGCTGGCAGCTTTGAGGCTCATTACCGCCACCTACATTGGAGTGAGGACTCGACTTTTTTTAAATTTGATATTCAATCAGACGTATTTGTCATGTGACTGTGTGCACCGAACCGTGACCCCCGTACCGTGACGGCACGGGACGAATACATATACCGTCACACCCCTAGTTAACACACAAACTCTCACAGACACGATTCTACATAAAAACACACTGAACTGTACTCACGTCTTCCTCCTCCTCCTCTTCCATCGGCTCTGGCTGGGCTGAGGCTGGACGGGCAAGAGGAGCTGGTCGACGTCGTCGACAAGGCGGAGGTCCCACTCGACAGGTGCTTCCTCTTCCCACTCGTCTTCAGCCTCGTCCGTCCCATCCGGAGCGTCGGGATCCCCGCCGAGGTCTGGCTGCAGCACGAGGCCCGTCTGCGAGTACAGGTACTCGACCCCGATGAGTTCCCCTGAACAAAAGAGACGGAGAAGACGGATGTGAAGAGTTGGGCCTGCCCGCCTGCAGGTGCACCTCCCCCCCAGCTCACCTGTGTACTCGCTGGGCGCGGCCAGAGAGGTGGAGCCCCTGGCGCAGCGGAAGACGGGGAGAATGACTCCCCTGGTCAACTCCCCCGTCTTGGTAAACAGCTCCACCCCCGCTGGGTCCTGGATGCAGGCTGCGTCTGCCAGATTTCCTCCATGCGGTCGCGGTCGATGAGCGGGACGCCCAACGTGTCTGTCGCATCGCGGAAGTGGTCGATGACTTCCCCGAGGAGCCGCTCGGTCTCCTCGGCCCCTCGGGTGCGACGACGACAGTGACGCGCCATCTCCTTGCGCGTCAGTGTGATGCGGGCGTCCCTCCCCTCCTCGGACTGCCTGGCCTCTCGTAGCCGTGCCACGTCGTCGTCCCTGACGGCACGGGTCAGGCGCGACACGAAGAGGCCGTAGAGCTGGTGGGCATCGGTGGTGACGCCCCGAGCGAAGCGTCGCATCAGGTGCCACACATCCAGACGCACCACCAGCTCCTGCCACTCCACGAACATGGCAGAGACCTGGAAACACAAAACAGACGCCGTCTCAGTTACACTGACGTTTAAACATTTACAATCACTTTCAGCAACTGACAACTTGTTGATACTGCAGAGCTCGTCGTAAGAGTCGTAAGAGTTACCTTGCACTGTCCGTGGGCGGCGCAGCAGTCCCGGTCCACGTACATGACCTGAGGAGGGGCCTTCCCGGCTTCTCGGTAGCGCCGCATAAGGCCTGCTGCCATGGGCAACAGTCCGTCACCCTGGAGAGCCGGTCCCGGCTGGGGAGGTGGCAGGGCTGGTGCTGGTGGTGCGTCCCTGCTGCTGCTGCTGCTGCTGCTGCTGCTGCTCACTGGTAAACACAGACTCACAGTTGTCACTCGGCTCTACTAATAGCACAGATTGTACATTCAGGTGTGTGTGTGTGTGTGTGTGTGTTCACTCACCCTGGGAGTCAACCTCCATTGCTGCAGCGAGGGGGTCCATTGAACTTTGGGTCCACACTGTAACAAACCTGTCTTTAAAGCAGATATCAGTGGCACGGCCGTTTCGGCTAATGCTGTGTTCAAGGCAGGCTTTTGAAACCGTAAGTTACAGCTTCATGTCACAGCTACGTCTTGGTAGCGTTCCAGGTAACCCGTAGCTCGTGTTTTTACCGTCCTGTTGTCTGTGAAAGTTCCCTATAACGGCCACTCGTAACTTCCGACCCGTGAACTCGTACCAGATTGAACTGGTATGACTTCACAGGAAGGAAAAACACAAAGTACGAGTTTCCTTGAACGCACCATGAGTTAGCAGCCCCCGCCCTTGTCAGGCATCAATTGGTCCTCGTGCTACGTCACCACATTCACGCGCATCCCTTGGCTGCACACACAGCCCTTCATGCCGTTCTCTCCCCTCATTGGATAACACTTGTATCCCACAAGGAAAATTTTCTCCTCGGGTTACAGCAGAGCAGAGTGACGGAGAGACTCGTGTTTAGGCTGAAATACTTCATGTAAGTGATTGCTGACGGAAAATAGGACTATTTAGGACTTATATTAACAAAAACATTCCACTGATATCTGCTTTAATATTTCTCTCCTTTGTGACACCCTGTCATCTAGTACATGTGACATCTACTGCTCTGTGTCTATTGGGACAGTAAAGCCTGCCACACACATAAAGATAATCGGGCTGATTTTGCCCCGATTTTCCCCCTTCCGACCACGGACAGACACCGCCCGATTATCTTAAGGTCTTAAGATTATCTTATAAGATTCTCTTGTAGTGTGTGGTGTGTTAAGAGTCAAAATTCCCCCGACAATCGGCTCGGAAAACGTTCGGCGCCGATAATCGTAAGTATTAAACATGTTCAATATTTACGATTATCGGGGCCGACTTCGGTGGCCGTTTCAATCATGTCAGTTTTCGCTGTGGGTCCAGCAGGACTACTCACCACAAACCACTGGATCATGACAAAGCTGGGCTCGTTCTTGGCGTCAGTGAAGCTGTACTGGCAGGGGATCTGAGCCGCGTCACCCAGGTACACCTCAACACTCTCATGCATCGTCAGCTCCACCTTGGCCCATGCTGAAAAACACACAGACATGCACATAAATCAGCTCCATGCCTTCTGCATCACAGTCCCCTTATTATTCATGAACCATTCAAAACCATGAAACAGTAACAAGCATCAAAATAAAAATGGCATTTCCCTGTGGCTGGAACCCAACGTTGGTTTTCTCTGTTATACACTCCATCCTGCTGCAGTGCTCTCTCTGACATTTGCTCCATTTTCCAAAACACACTGTGGAGCTGGTCATGGGACTGACTGTGCCGGCAACTATCAACCATCAAAAGATAAGTGTCCTTCTGCTGGAGGAGCTCCCTGATCTCAGCAGCAGTCATTCCTGCTCCACTAAGATGGCGGCCATCTTGACAAATTGCAGCCATCTAGAAATTTCAAGTGGTTTCTTGTGGAGCGACAGGTGGAGTCAACTCATCCCAGTTTTCATGCTGCTACAACCACAGCACCTTTATACGTGTGCAGTCAAAACAGTGGAATATACATTTAATCATGTTTGCTTACAATTTAAAACAACTTGTAAAAAGTTTGTTTGTCTTAATGTAATCAACTGGGTAATTCTTCGGGGCTATTTTCCCCTCACTCAGGACATGCTGAGGATACAAAATCAGTTGAGGTCTGCTTTGTTCAACTGCTGTCTACAATTTGTTCAAGGTTCAAGCCATTTTGGCTTAGAATTACTGGACTAATGCGTTCAGGTTCAGTGTAACGTTGTTCCCGCAGACGGGAGGCGGACGGCAAACGGACTACACAGCAACGGTCCGACAGAACGACAAAACAATACACACAATATGTTGCTATGGCGATGGCGTAATTCTGTTAAAGTTAAAAATATTTTAAATTCGGATGGACTTACGACCACAGCCGCTAACTAGCCTGAATTTCGGCCGAATCACCGGGCGGCGGCGCGGTTATACCACACAACCGATGCTACGGTAACGGAACCCGTTAACCGAAGAAAAACACTTCACATTTCTTATACTCACATCACAGCAGTTATGTAACTCGATCGAATGTCTCTCTGGGCAACTCGAACCTCTCGGTTTTACCTTGGGGGCGTGGCCGCCAAAGCAGATTCGGCCAATCAGAGTGCGCAAAAAGTAAACGTAGAAAGGAGGTGGGAGTGTGGCCTCAAAAGTAGCCCCAAAAACATGTTGATCCTCTCTGTTCCTTCTGTCATCATACAGATGAATTGCTATGTCATCTCTTCTGGGATTGTCCCTTCAGTCAAACCTTCTGGTGCGACCTCAACCTTTTTTTGAATAGAAAATTAGATACCCCTTTTAAAATCAAAATTGAATTTATTTTATTTGGTCTTTTTGATAAGAAAATACCCACAAATAAATTATTTATTATCAACCTTTTTATTCTATTAGCAAAATTCCATATACATACCAGCAAATTTACAAAACAAAAACCCAACTTTTTCATCTTCGTCTCTTACTGTAAATCATATCTGGACACACTTAATTTTTGCAAAAACTCCAAAACTTTAAAAGTTTGATTTATTTTAATTTATTTATTTTCACTTTGTTGCTCTCTTTATTTGATTTAATGCACTATTGTCATTATTATGTTGTTTTTTTTCTTTTCTTTGTTTTGTTATTTTCCCAAAGTGCATTACCTCGAGCATTCCGTGTTCTTATTGACAGTTGCCTTGTACACTACTTTGTGTAAATAAAGTTTATATAAAAAAAAAAGAGTAGCCCCAAAAAGGCATGGCTTGTTCCTTTTAAATTTTGTGTCACAAATAAAATTTGAGAATTACATTTGAAAATACTGCATAACATATACCCATCTAAAATGTATATTTCAAGATTCCTTGACATCGATAACAAATGTACCTTTTGTAAAATTGAACTTGAAAATGTAACCCATCTGTTTTATGGTTGTTCATATAGTAGTACATTTTGGAAAGAACTTGAGAATTATATATTGTGTAAAACAAAACACAAAATCAACATTGAGGGGAAGAACGTTATCACTTATTTTGATTTCAAAGAAAAAAAACAATGTACTAGTAAACCTTTATATTTTATTGGGGAAGTTGCATATTCATAAATGTAAATTTCAAAATTCTTCACCTTCATTTAAGTTGTTTTTGATTGAAGTTGATTATTATTTTAAGTCTCTTAATTTAGTTACAAACCGGAAATGTATAGCAATAATGACCATACATTCAGAGATGTTTGGTGAATGATCTTGTCACAATGGCCATGATTGTGGTTTGCATGGGATACAAGGTCTGTCACAAAAATAAAATAAAATAAACAGTTTTTTTTTTCTTTGTTTTTTTTTTCTTTCTTTTACTTAACCTTTGTTGTGCTGTCATAATTGTAACTGTATTGTTGCTGTTGTAGCGAATGTGGGCTGGAAAGGCTGAAATTGTTGTTGTTACAACTTGAAATAAAGCTTTGGGGAAAAAAAAAAAAAGTAGCCCCCAAAAAAGTAGAGGGAGCCAATTCAAGTGTGCCAAAAGTAGAAAGCAAGCTTCTTCTCGTCTCTCCTTTGTCTGAAGAACCTAGTGCATCCTGGTGACAAGACTAAAAGAAAGCAGGGAACTAATCCTTTGGATGTATCTATTATCTTGTTTTTATCATATTAACGTTATTATATTGTCTTGTTTTATAATAGATCCATGCTTAACCGACACAGCGCCCCTCACTCCACAAACTGGTCTTACACTGCCACCTTGTGACACATGTTGGGAACTGCAGTTGAATCAGATAATACAAATCAGTCACTAAAAAATGTCATAAATGTTGCAGGAATGTGCCAGTGACTGATAAGATATGTGCTGGAATATGAACTTAAATTCTGCAATAAAGTAGGCTATTAAAAAAAAAAAAAAAAAAAAAAATCATGACAAGCTGCGCCAGTGATTATGAAAGTTATGTTGGACCAAGGCGACTGATATAAAAAGTGAGCTACCGGTACTATAATACTAGTTGTAATTCAGTTACAGTAATTCACATAGCGGATCTGCAACAGAATTGTAATATCTGTATTGACAAACCAGTTTATGAACAAACCCCATAAACACATGAATAGCAAAAGTGACGCAATTTGTCCTAGGAAGAATAACTGGAACTTTATTGTCATTCAAGTACACAGTAATTTCGTTTCACTGGATAATGTAGTTGCGGATATCTGAAGTGTACTCTTGGTTCTTTTTGACTAGGCAAAACTGGATTACAGACATCTGCACGGCCATTTTCTCAGACGCGGAGTGATTTGTTAACAGGCAGGCGCAGTTGTTAAGAACCAATCAGATGGCTTGAATTCACCTTTCCGTTCGATTCTAGAACGTGGACTACTTTACTTGTAGCCATGACACAACAAGACAAGAGCTGTTTGAATTTCCCGGTCACCGTTTGTGAAAGTGCGCGCGTCCTACATTTTACACCATTATATTAGCATTGGCCGGAATGTTCTTTTTTGGCAACTATGGCATTACTTTGCAAACTAATTACCGGTATAAGTTAATTAAACCACCTGCGCAACAACGGATAACATTTCCCCCCACATGCGAATTACTGCAACGACATTCTCTTTCCCCGCGCCCCCCCCCCCCACCGGAAATCTCTTGGTAGTGGTGGAATGACTGTTTCTTGGCTCAACTCAACTACAGCTCAGCGACTAATTTGGAAAAATGTCTACATGGCGGTCGAGATGGTGAGTTCATGTCATGTCAGTGTTGGAAAGTGAGGCCATTGAAAATGTGACCGTCCAACCAGACTACAGTCGCCAATTTCCCTGCATGCTGTCGTTTGCTAACTGGTGCAAAAGCCAGTGTGCATTCAGTGTTTTTTAAATTTATCTCCAAATATCCAGGACAGAATCGGTATGTCTTCTTTACTTGGGACTCTATCGACCAGAAAGCGATTAAGACTATCAATATATGTGAAAACTTGAATTTTTTTTTTGTAAACTTATAAATTCCCCCTGGCGTATAATATAAATGTGCTTTATTAATTGCATTTTACCATGAAAAACTGTTTTTGTATTGTGAAACAAAGTTTTGAATAAAAAAAAAGAAAAAAGAAAAAAAAAAACTCTATTGCCGTTTGTGTGCTACGTGTTAACACACAGCGCCACCACCAGGGCACCTTACACACCTGTGTGTGTGTGGTTAAAAACACCACTAATGTTACAAAGGTGATTTCCGGTTTAATGCTTTCGAAGTAAAAGTTCCAGTGTCCAGTTGAACTCTTATAAAAACTGCATGCAGGGTGTGGACTGCTGCTGTTATGTGTAAAATACTTATCATTGGCGGTGCTTTTTGCAACATGCATCAAATGAAAGGTCTACAGGTCTCACTTCTAAGGTCTGCAGTTTTCCAATCAGCAGAAGTAGTCCAGTAATTTTAAGCCAAAAAAGGGGTCAACTTTGAACAAATTGCAACAGAAGCAAACTCAACTGATTTTGTATCCTCAACATGTCCTGAGTGAGGGGGAAAAAAGCCCAGAAGAATCACATTAGGGGAAAGTTTCGAAAAAGACCCAAATATAGCCCATTCATATGCCTATTAATTATTTTTCTTACATGAATAGGGTAAAATTTTTAACCTTTAGATATCTCCATGAAAATTACTGAGTTGATTACTTACATTAAGCCAAACAAAAAATGTATTTCAAGTTTTTTGAAATTCTTTGTTAAAGCAGATATCAGTGGAATGTTTTTGTTAATATAAGTCCTAAATAGTCCTATTTTCCGTCAGCAATCACTTACATGAAGTATTTCAGCCTAAACACGAGTCTCTCCGTCACTCTGCTCTGCTGTAACCCGAGGAGAAAATTTTCCTTGTGGGATACAAGTGTTATCCAATGAGGGGAGAGAACGGCATGAAGGGCTGTGTGTGCAGCCAAGGGATGCGCGTGAATGTGGTGACGTAGCACGAGGACCAATTGATGCCTGACAAGGGCGGGGGCTGCTAACTCATGGTGCGTTCAAGGAAACTCGTACTTTGTGTTTTTCCTTCCTGTGAAGTCATACCAGTTCGATCTGGTACGAGTTCACGGGTCGGAAGTTACGAGTGGCCGTTATAGGGAACTTTCACAGACAACAGGACGGTAAAAACACGAGCTACGGGTTACCTGGAACGCTACCAAGTCGTAGTTGTGACTTGAAGCTGTAACTTACGGTTTCAAAAGCCTGCCTTGAACACAGCATTAGCCGAAACGGCCGTGCCAGTGATATCTGCTTTAACATGAGCAAATTTGCATACATTTGCATAAATTCCACCGTTTTGACGGCACATGTGTATATATGAAGTTGCTGTGGTGGTACCAGCTTGAAAATTGGAATGAGTTGACTCCATCGGTCAACCGACAAGAAACCGCTTTAAATTTCAAGATGACTGCAATGTTCAAGCTGGTACCACCACAGCATCTTTATGTATACATGTGCTGCCAAAATGGTGGAATTTATGCAAATGTATGCAAATTTGCTCATGTTTACAACGAATTTCAAAAAACTTGAAATACATTTTTTGTTTGTCTTAATGTAAGTAATCAACTCAGTAATTTTCATGGAGATATCTAAAGGTTAAAAATTTTACCCTATTCACATGAGAAAAATAATTAACAGGCGTATGAATGGCCTATATTTGGGTCTCTTTCTAAACTTTCCCCTAATAGGATTCTTTGGGGCTTTTATTCCCTCACTCAGGTCATGTTGAGGATACAAAATCAGTTGAGTTTGCTTCTGTTGCAATTTGTTCAACCTTTTTTCATAAAATGACAAGTGGGAATTTTCTGCTCATGCACTAAACCAGCTGATTCCAATCAGCAGAGCTTTTCAGCCAGGAAGATGAGCTAATTGGTGAATGCACCTGCAGTGACTGTCTGAGCAGAACAAATACATGGCGTGGAGATGACCTGTTGAAGCCAAAATTCCCATCTCTGCTGATTGGCCAGTTGCACTTCAGGCCCGTGCAGTGATCACGTCTGCACTAGTGAATAAAATGTCAAAGTAGGATCGAACAACATGGATTCTTGGGATGGTTTATCACGTCGGTATATGCATTTTTTAGGTATGCTTCATTTGTGTCAGGCAGATCATGAGATGGAACGAGAAGTCTTGACCCCCTGCTCTTGCTGCGTCAAAGATGTTGTTGAAAATGTTGTGGTGAAAATATCAATAAGCGTTAATGTGTTTTTGCACCTGGCCGCATTCACAGCAGTTATTAACGTCATCATTAGGAGATGAAGAGAAAGAACACACACACACCCAGTCAAATTTAACTAGTTTTGTTTGTTCAAAATGAAATGCTATACAGAATGCATGCTTTTATGTGGAATGGACAGTGAGGTAAAGTGGTTTTCAGTGAAGTCAATGGGTCTTTTTTTTTGCCATGAGGTTCTTCGATGTCCTAAATCTTAAACTGTACAAAAACTACAAATGCTATGAAATTAATTTTACTGCTAATCATGTCTTACTGCTAATGTCCAGGACTCTGATACAAAACACCACATCCTTCCACCATGTATTATATGGAAATTATCTCATTTTGTTTTTTCCAGTAAAACGAGTGGCATCACGTATTCAAACGGGCATTTAAACGGTTACAATTCTGAAAATTATTGAATATTTGGTAGTTTTGAACAGAACTGAGGTGGTTTCAGATATTTATGCAAAAAAAAAAAGATTTTATAGCAGTTTTTTTGGCACAAGGGAACCCAATGGGTACAAAGTTTGTCAGTAGTGTATAATAGACCTTCTTGCAGTAATTTTTGCCATGAGGCTATAACACAGCCAAAATGATCACCAAATCAAGAAAAGAAAAATGAATGACAAAGTACAAAAATGACATTGTGGTCCCTGAGGCTGCTATATATATATATATACAAATATTGTGTTAAAGCAGAAGTAAGTGGTCCGGTCGTTTTGGCTAATGCTGCGTTCCAGGCAGGCTTTTGAAATCGTAAATTACAGCTTCAAGTCACAACTTACGACTTTGTAGCGTTTCAGGCAACCCACTCGTGTTTTTCCGACCTGTTTTACCTGTGAAAGTCACTATGACGGCCACTCGTAACTTCTGACCCGTGAACTCGTACCAGATCGAACTGGTACGACTTCACAGGTCGGAAAAACACGAGTTACGGGCTGCCTTGAATGCACCATAACAGTCCTCGTCCCTACGTCGCCACATTCACGGCGTCCCTTGGCTGCACACACAGCCCTGCATGCCGTTCTCTCTCCTCATTGGATAAAAACTGTAGGATACGATAAATGTTTTCTCCTCGGCTCAGAGCAGAGCAGAGGGACTGACAGACCCGTGTTTCAGACCAAACACTCTATGTAAGTGATTGCTGTCGGAAGATATAACTATTTAAGACTTATATTAACACAGGGTATATACAGGAATCTTGAAGTTAATTTTAAAACCTTTTTAAGACTTTTTCAAGACCTTCTCAATATTTTTCAATGCCTCACCGCCACTTCAAGCTGTAACCATTTATATCAGTGGCACTTTTAACTTAACAGTTTTAGTTTGTGATAAAGACTCTAGACCACTATGATACAACATAATTCAAAATAGGCTGGGATAATAAATCAAAGGCAAAGTTTATCAAAAAACAAAACAAAAAAACATTGCTCCACTCTCAAAAAATAAAAACAACAATCTTCTTTTCTTTTTTATGTATCGGTTCATCTTTGGTTTTTAATAAAATAAATAAATTCACACACTTTTTTAGGACTCAAACTCTTGGACAGCTAATTCAGAAAAAATACCTTGAAAATGTAAGACTTTATAAAGTCCCAAAAAGACTTCTTAATACTTTTTAAGGGTCTTAATTTTCCCAAAATTGATTTATCACCTTTTAATACTTTTCAAGACCCCGCGGATACCCTGTAACACAAATATATCACTTACTTCTGCTTTAAGCTAAGTTGGCTAACTCAATTTTTTTCAAATCCATCTGATCCATCCCAAATCCATCTGATCCATCCCAGCTATAGCTCAGCAGGGAGACAGCAGCAGCTCTCAGCCCCGGATGGAGGAAGTCGGTGGCATAAGGAGAAGCAGCAGCAGCAGCAGCAGACTTGGGAAAGTGTTCTTTATCGCCATGACCTGCCCTGCATTCAGGACACAGCAGAGCTAGACCTGAACACCAACCAGGGTCAAGCTACCTGTCTACCGCTGCGCCAGGGGCTGCACTGCTCTGGAGTCGTTCCACCTTCACCTGTGCCACTTCGTCCCATGTGAGCGCCACACCTTTTACAGTCGTTGTTGTTGTTATTTGTATTTGCATTCAGCTCATGGTGCCTGAACTTCTCTCTCTCTCTCTTTGTGTACATCACAGGCACATCTGTCAACGCCCTCCACTTCCAGGTGTACCTGCTGGAGGGCCTGGTAAACATTCAAATGTGTGTGCACACGTCACATCTCTGCTTGTAGAATAGCTTTTGTAGTGGCTATTTGTCCTCGGTGTCAATAATCAAAAAACTCAAAATATCAAAACTATAATGAAACTAAATCAAATCAAACGGCCACTGAGACACCTAGGGAGTGAATTTACGCAGGATAAACAAAGTCCATTGTCCAGGCAAAAAATGAAAGTTTCTTGGGTTTATTCTCCATTCGGCAAACAAACAAACAAAGAACAATGGCCCTTTGCCGCCTCTCTTGCCCTGGTAAAAAAAACCATCTGCCCTCCCAGGTGCCTAGCTCACCTGTGTCTGCCAACCCATAAGTAAAACTCATTACACCCGGTGCGCTCGCAGCTACCTCCGCAGTACCTTCAAAATAAAAGCATGGTTAGTACAAAATAAACTTAATCAATAACTAATATCATAAACAAACTAAAGGTGTATTTCCCAAAACTAAACCAAAATAAATAACTAAATAATAAGTGATTAAATAATACAAAAAGTAACAAATAGCTCCGACAGCTTTAACAGAGTGACAACTAACTGTGAGTCTATGTTTACCAGTGAGCAGCAGCGGCGCTCCACCAGCACCAGGACTACCCGGTGCCGCAGATGATCCACCACCTCTGACGCTCAAGAGACAAGAACCGCCCAGAAGCAGCAACCTGTGTGAAGAAGTGTTTGTGTGGATTTGATTTGAATCATTATCCTGACCGAGCGATGTGAACGTTGCAGCTGCTGGCTCGGGGCTGGAGGCCGACGCTACCAGCGGAGCAGCAGCAGGACTGTTTGGGTGGGAACATCTGCATCCACACCAGCCCGCAGCTTAAAGGGATAGTTCAACATTTTGGCAAATTGGCCCATTGCCATAATTGCTATAGTCATAGCAGTAGGTTCGTTACCTTTAATTGTAGGTGTAAGCTATTTTTAGTACGGCGGAGCGCAGCAGCAGGCTGCTCAGAGCTACGCTATGGAGTGCTAATGGAATTTCTTTGGTTTCCCTCATTAAACTCATCAAATACAAAATCCAAAACTCCACAGCGCTTTTGAGACAATTGTGACCTGCCACAACCAAAAACCAAAAGCAAGGGACAAACAGAAACGAAATAAAACAATAAGGCAAAATCAACCAGAGACAATCAACAGCAAGAATAATACTTAGAGGTATAACACAAATAAAAAGAAAAACCAAGGATCACCAATAAATACAAAGAACAGACCCCAAGCATCAAATCAATCATAACAAAATACAACCCAACCAAAGTATAAAGTACGAGACAAAAACAAATGAAAATAAGTGACCAACAGCATAAAACATAAATCACCATAAAAAAGCACGAAAGCACCGATAGATAATAGTAGCATAATGAGGACATCTCACAAAAAGAAACAAACCACCCAAAAACCATTAAAGAAAGCCACTGAAACAAAATTAAAGCAACAAAGATGCCATTTAAAACCAACATAAAACTTAGACACACAAAATTAAAACAAGACAATCAAACCAACGAGGACACAAAAGTAGATACACACAAAACAACAAACATCACACAAAAAGCCACCAAACCAATGACCTAAAAAACCATCCAACAACAATAATTCAGGGAAAGCATCCCAAAACCACAGATTAAAAAAAATAAAAACAAACCATATACGCCAAATATAAAAACACACAAAACAAAATCAAAAGAAACAAGATACCCAACAAATACACAAAACAAACACCAGAAGGAAAGCCACAATGCCAGAACATTCCCAACAGGAAAAACCATAATAATCAACACATTAAAATCAAAACCAAGGCCAATCAGCACCATAAACAAGACAAGATAGAAGAGGAAAACCATATATAACGGACCCAAAGAAATAAAAAGGAAACCAAGGGAAACTACAAACAAACAAAAATAAGCACAAACCGAACAACATATCAATAAAAACTTCAATAAAGTAAAAAGCCGAGAACACAGAAACAAAAATATCGCAACCCAAAATAATAATCAACAACAACCACCAAAAGCACAAAAAACCAAGCGCAGCAGAAAACTACCCAAACCACAGCTACCAACAACCCACAGCATCAACCCAATATATCCAACAAGAAAAACCACATCACAATCCTTCCCCCCCATCCCCATACTCTCCCTTAAATAACCGCCCCCGAGCCCAGACGAAACAATAACACACTCCTACAAACAAGTACCAACCAAAACAAGAAATCAACAACAAAAAACAAAACAAGACATAATAAGCAAACCAAACAAACAAGCTCAAAAAGACCTAAAGTCAAGCTACTGCATACACATAACCATAGACAATACCCAGATCCTAGAACAACAATCCAATAACAACCACAACACAAAAAGCATACGTTATATAAAACATAACAACATCCTATCACATCAACTCCACCCAGACCCCCACGTATTACAACATCATAGCCAAATACACCAACAATCCAAAAACCACCACCCGTCACCTAACACACACCCAAAAACACGTTTAAAACTTAACCACGAAACAGACCAACCCCAAACCTCCCAAACCACTCACCACCTCTCCCACCATATCCCCCCCACCCCACCACACCCCACCACCGCCACACGACCTCACCCCCAATTACCACCAACACACCCCGGAACACAACACTAGTAGCCACCCCCTACTATACCAACCCCCCTCGCCCTTCCAATACCAACAAACATAAACAAACCACGTACCACCACCAACCCACACACCCAACTCCGATACGCACCACCCAAACACCCCTCCCCCCAGGTAACTATAATCAATCAAAAACCTAATACACTTAATAGACCCATTCACCCACCCAACCAACCAACGAATATACAAAGCTAAAACCAGCAAAACCACAGAAACCCTCAGAAACCAACCCCCATCAAAAAACAGACGAACCCCCCCCACCATACAACACGCCATCCGCCGAACCACCCAAACTCCTACCCGACCCGTCCCAACATACACCGAAACCCAAATCGTTCATACAAACCAACAGACGAGAAAACAACAGAAGAAAAAAACACCAACCATATCCCAAAACAAGGGGACTACCAAAGTATGTAAAACCCCCCACCAAGCTATGAATAATGACGGAACGATATGAAACGAGAACCGTATTCGAGGAAAATCATACAAAACCGCTGATGCACGATTGCGTAGGGACAGTTTTTCCAGCAAGCAGTCCCGTATTACCCTTTATTTACCCTCGAAAACGGCTCCGTTTCGTATCGTTCCGTCATTATCTCATACGTTGTGGTTGTGCAGTTCCAACTTGCCTAACAAAAGCGCTGTGGAGTTTTGGGATGTTGAATTTGTGAGTTAATAATGAGTGAAAACCAAGAAAGTCCCTTAGCCTCCATAGCGTAGCTCTGAGCAGCCGCAGCCTGCGCTCCGCCGTACCTGAAAAATACTACACCACAATTAAAGGTAATGAACCTACTGCTATGACTATAGCGATTATGGCAATGGGCCAATTTGCCAAAATGTTGAACTATCCCTTTAAGTGTGGGGCCGCCTGGTCTTGAAGCGGCCCTTCAGCAAACGGTCCTGGTGGTGCAGGGGGGAGGTAAAAGAGAACAAGACAAACCTATGATGATGATGATGATGGTGGTGGTGGTGGTGGAGAGGAGGTAATCTCTCTCTCTCTCTCTAGTGGTGGTGGGTTACCTGGGTTAGCAGGTGGATCAGGGAGAGGGGGGGCTCACTTACCGGAGGGTTTCGGGATTTCTTCTTTCTCCTTCGGTCTAACCCTCCGGTAAGGAGTGGGGTTTCTGACCGTGGACTGCTGGGTGGGGGGGCCGTTGTAGGGGAGGGTTAGGGGTGGGGGCAGGCTGCTGGCTGGGGGCAGACTGTGGAGTAAGAGGTGGAAAAAGGTCATCAGAAAGAAAGTCTTAAAGGGATAGTTCACCCTAGAATGATATTTCGCTCATTATCTACTCACCCTCATGTGGACTAAGGGCTGGAAGAAGTTTCAGAGTCCACCATCCCTTCTCTGAGTTACAGGGGGTCTTGGCGTAGCAGTGCATGTCCATATAACGGTTGCAAAGGGACACCAGAGCTCTTCGTAAAAAAACACACACAAAAAAACATCCAAATACCTCCATGATGCTCGTATGTAATGTCCTCTTGTGCTGAAGCCCTAAAAAACCCAAATTGCGTAATTGTCCCCAAAAAAAATTAAATAAGTCTATAATTTGAAGCTTGTTTGTAGCGGAAGCTTCTCGAAGCTCCTCGTCCTGGTCCGCCAAATCTCCGCGGATTCCATACCCACTGACGCCGGCGGCAAATCAACGCCGAGATTTGGACGGACCAGGAAGAGGAGCTTCGAGAAGCTTCGCAACAAACAACTTAAAATATAGACTTATTTAAATTTTTTTCGGACCAGTACCAATTTGGGGCTTCAGCACAAGACGGACATTACATACGAGCAGCATGGAGGAATTTGATGTGTTTTTTGTGTGTGTTTTTTTACGAAGAGCTTCTGGTGTCCCTTATGCAACCGTTATATGACATCACTGCTACGCCAAGACCCCCTGTAACTCAGAGAAGGGACGGTGGACTCTGAAACTTCTCCCAGCCCTTAGTCCACATGAGGGTGAGTAGATAATGAGCGAAATATCATTCTAGGGTGAACTATCCCTTTAAGTATGACTCATGTAACTACCATGGAGAGAGACGACGTCACTGTGGAAAAAGAGAAGAAGACAAACCTGTGAAGCAGCCGCTGCCCTCTTCATCTGCAGCCACTCCTCCACCGATCTGCCTCCAACCGTGGCGCAGTAGTGCACCGCTCCGTACCGGCTGTGGCGCAGTAGTGCACCGCTCCATACCGGCTGTGGCTGTGCGCCCTGTTCTTGGGCTGGCCACAGAGCCCGCAGTTGAACTTGGGAGTAAGTTTGTTTGGTCTTTTGGAGCAGAGCACCTACTTGGTCCGCCCGCCGCCGCTGCTCCTCCTCCGTCCGGGAGGAGAAGACGGTGGTGGTGGTGGAGGCAGTGACTGCACCCGTTGGAGCCGAGGAGGATGTGGAGGAGGAAGCTGCGGTGGCACCGGGAGACGAGAGGAGCTGATGCAGGGCGGGGGCCAGGGGGCCACGGCGGGTCACGGCCAACCCCGAGGCGTCCGGCGGCAGGTGGTGCTGCAGTGGGTCGGCCGGACGCTGGGGTTCCTGCAGCAGAGGGGCCCTCGCTGTGGATGTCGCACAGCTCCTGGAAGATGGCATCCATCAGCCTGGTGGCCCCCGCGCCTTAACCCAGGAACAAGCTCTGTGGTCCATGCCCCAGTCACATCACATCCACAGCAAAGCAGTTTGGGATTTGACTTGACTCACCGCGTCGCGCTCTCAGCGCCAGCTGCTGGGGTGTGGGACCGCCTGGTCTTGAAGCGGCCCCGCACGAGACGGTCCTGGTGGCGTGGGGGGAAGGAGACAGCCGCCTTGTCCCTGTCAGACAGCTTTGTCCACAGGGCGGCTATCTCCTTCACTTGCCGACACGAGGGCCCGGGCCAGACGGACGGTGTGTTGGTACCCTCCGTACCCGGGGTGGGGGCAGGCTGCTGGCTGAGGGGTGCAGACTGTGGAGTAAGAGGTGGAAAAAGGTCATCAGAAAGAAAGTCTTAAGTATGAATCATGTAACTACCATGGAGAGAGACGACGTCACTGTGGAAAAAGAGAAGAAGACAAACCTGTGAAGCAGCCGCTGCTCTCTTCATCTGCAGCCACTCCTCCACCGATCTGCCTCCAACCGTGGCGCAGTAGTGCACCGCTCCATACCGGCTGTGGCCGTGCGCCCTGTTCTTGGGCTGGCCACAGAGCCGGCAGTTGAACTTGGAGTAAGTTTGTTTGGTCTTTTGGAGCAGAGCACCTACTTGAGCCGCCCTCTGCCGCTGCTCCTCCTCCGTACCCGTCTGGTCCCGTCACATCCTGTGAAAGAGACAAAAGTGTTCACACACAAACACAAACTCTTACTTACACTCACAATTATGATTCCAGAAAAAAAGAAAGAAAAAAACCTAAATGTACTCACGTCTTCCTCCTCCTCCTCCATCGGCTCGACCTCTGGCCGGGGATCCGACTGGGATGGCGAAGCCTGGCTGGGCTGAGGCTGGGGCTGAGGGGGGGCTTGAGGGGCTGTGAAGACGGCGGACTCTGGGTCTTCCTCAAACAGCATGGCGCCGCCGTCTTCCACAAACCCCTCATCTGCAGCCTCGGGCGCCTCAGCTACCCACTCATCTTGGACCTCATCCATCCATGCACTGTAGCAGCGCAGCGTCGTCCTGTCGGCGTCCTCCACCGCAGCCCTGCCCCGATCCTCGTTCCACCGCACCAGGCCCTCCAGCAGGTAAACCTGGAAGTGGAGGGCGTTGGCAGATGTGCCTGTGATGAGAGAGAGAGAGAGAGAGAGAGAGAAAGAAGTTGAATTGAATTGAATCAACTTTATTAATCCCGAAGGAGGGAAAAGTTCAGGCATCGTGAGCTGAATAAAAACACAAATAACAATAACAACGGTAAAAGGTGTGACGATTCTCACCTGGCACGAAGCGGCACTGGTGCAGGTGGAACGACTCCAGAGAGGTGGAGCCCCTGGCGCAGCGGAAGACGGGGAGAATGACCCCTCCCCTGGTCAACTCCCCCGTCTTGGTGAACAGCAGGTGCCGACGCTGCGTCTGCCAAATGTCCCTCCATGCGGTCGCGGTCGATGAGCGGGACGCCCATGGTGTCTGTCGCGTCGCGGAAGTGGTCGAGGACTTCCCCGAGGAGCCGCTCCGTCTCCTCGGCCCCTCGGATGCGACAGCGACAGTGACGCGCCATTTCCCTGGGCTTCAAGATGATGTGGGCCTCCCCTCCTCGGACTGCCTGGCCTCTCTCTCAGGCGCGCCAAGTCATCCTTGTCCCACTCAAAGATGGCGCGGGCGCAAATAACAACTGTAAAAGGTGTGACGCTCACCTGGCACGAAGGGGCACAGGTGCAGGTGGAACGACTCCAGAGCAGTGGAGCCCCTGGCGCAGCGGAAGACGGGCAGCTTGACCCTGGTTGGTGTTCAGGTCTAGCTCTGCTGTTTCCTGAATGTAGGGCAGGTAACGACGCTGTGTCTGCCAAATCTCCTCCATCCTGTCGGGGTCGATGAACGGGACGCCCAACGTGTCCGTCGATGCCCAGAAGTTCCATCAAAGATGGCGAGGGACAGGCGCGCCATGAGGAGACCGCAGAGCTGGTGGCTGACGGCGGTGAAGATGTGAATGTCTGTGTGTTTGTTTTCCAAAGAACACTTTCCCAAGTCCTCCCAGGTTCTGATGCTGCTGCTGCTTCTCCTGATGTCACCGACTTCCTCCATCCTGGGCTGAGAGCTGCTGCTGTCTCCCTGCTGAGCCATAGCTGGGATGGATCAGATGAAGGGGGAAAATGGCTCCTGGGGCTCCACTGCTCCTATAGGACCCCCACAGGCCTCCCACTGCCTGACAGCTGATTGGCTGAAGACTGTCTGACAGCCAGAGACACGTGCTGCTGCTGCTGCTGCTGCTGCTACTACAGGTGAGTGCTGATGTGGGACACTCGACTCCCTGATTGCTTTTATTCATTCCTCCCTCTTTCACTTCTACTCATCTCATTCTTCCTCTCTTTGCAGGATTGAGGCAGAAAAACATTTAAGAGGTGGAAAAGAAAGAAGATGGTCAGTAAGAAAACTTCATTTTCTTAATCTCCATCTCGGATCAGGAAGATCAGGGCCCGTATTCCTAAAGATTCTAAGAATCCTCTCAGAGAGCTCCTAACTTAACCTAAAAATTCCTAGCAAGGAGTCTTAGCTTAGGAGTGATTCCACAACACTCTCAGAGAACTCTGAGCAAGGAGTGGACAGAAACTCCTATCTTAGTGAGCAGGTGTGGTTGACCCCCGTTGCTAGGTATGAGTCATCATTTCAAACGCTGTGATTGGTTGATCCTAAAAGTTAAGGCGGGCTTACACTGCACGATTTTGCCACGATTTTGTCGTCCCAGACGAGTCGCAGCCTAATTTGCATAATCGTAGAGGGATGGCGGGGTCGTGAGCATAATCGGGACGTACGGTTAGTGAGGCTCTGCGTCACGTCCCGACGTCCTAAAGACGAGTCGCCGACCTCCCGATTAATTTCTGACATGCCAGAAAATTTCTCGTCGTGACGGACAATGTATGGAGTCCTACGTCACGATTCTGCACATACGACAAGTTTTTGCCATGACAGATTGTTTTAGCACAGAGCACAGAGCCTTTATGAACCTGAATGTGATGCTGAACGTCGTCAGATGGAGTTAAAATGGGCAGACAGAGAGAGGAGGGACAGGGAAGTGACAAGCTGAAGTTAGACCACAGCTGTGACAGACAGGGTGACCGGGTGATGATCAGCACAGTCCGTGGTGGAAGATCAGCCCGACAAATACACACACACGTAGCTACTATCAGACATTGAGGACGATTATTTTTTTTCTTGCCGTAGGCCTAGTATAAAATAGCGAGCCTACACCAGCAGCCACGTCCACTGTGCTCTGGCTCAGCTCAGCTGACCTGATCAGCTGAACTTTTAAAGTGCAGGCCAGAGAGAGAACTAGTGAGGCTCCTCTGACAGCTGCAGGTGAGCCGCAGGTGAGCTACACGTCAGCTGGCTGGAGAGCGCGGCCTCTCTCTCTCTCTCTCTCTCTCTCTCTCTCTCTCTCTCTCTCTCTCTCTCTCTCTCTCTCTCTCTCTCTCTCCTCCTCTCTCTCTCTCTCTCTCTCTCTCTCTCTCTCTCTCTCTCTCTCTCTCTCTCTCTCTCTCTCTCTCTCTCTCTCTCTCTCTCTCTCTCTCTCTCTCTCTCTGCAGCACCGGCCTTGGAGGTGATGCACGCTGTCTGTGTGTTTGTCGGTCTGATCTTCCACATGGACTCTGCTATAGGAACCAACATCAGGAACCAATGTCAATTTGATGTTTACAATCGAGCAATTATAGAGCAGCACAAATCTCAGCGGCATCGCAGGGTAATCGTGGTGGGGAGCAATCGTAGAACGACGTGCAATTAGTGGGGGTCTGAGACGTGGGACTGAAGAGGGAAGCTCGTGCAGTTTGAGATGTGAACAGACGAATAGTCGTGCAGTGTAAGCCCGCCTTTAGATAAAGGGGCGGTGTTTAGCTCAGTTGGTAGAGCACCCTCCCGGTCCTATCCTGCATGTCATTCCCCCTCCTTCTGCCTCCCATTTCCTGTCTCTCTCTCAACTGTTCTGTCAATTAAAGGCCAAAAAGCCCCCAAGATATACTTTAAACAAAAGCTAGATATAAAATATACTTTTGGTGATAATGGGTAAAGGATGGACCCTCAAATCGATAAATTTAACCATAGAATCCAATCTTATGAAGACTGTGTAATTGCAAAAAAAAATATTTCACATAAAAGAAAATATCTGTTAAATGAATAGTAAGCTATAGCCTACTTTAAAATTATCCTACAAAATGTGTGAAAACTTGCACAGTATTCACATCGTGAAACTTATTTATTTGCTTACTTTATATTAATTACCATGCTGGTAATTTTTGCACTTTCAACTTTCAACATTTCAACTCAATTTGGCATTAACGAGGGTAAAATGGCTCAGCTTTCATCAGTGTCTTTGCCTGAGGATGAGGAGAGTAACTACAACGTTGACGTCACTGGTGAATTTTGTGAAAGTCACCGCTGTTTGTCTGCTCTCTTGTGACCTCTGACCCCTGAACTGGTCCTACATGTGCCTTTTTTTTTTTTTTTTCAGATCTTTCGTGGCACCCTGGGCCGGGCGATGACTACTCCTCGTCCTCCTCGACGCTGCAGACGGACATTTCTTGCTCTTCACCTGAGGACCTGTAGACCTGCAGGCTGTGGAGCTTGGACCCATGTTTGACGGACACGGTTCTCACCCACTGCACATAACTACAGAGAGACACGGGGACAAGACAGAGTCAGCCGACTGATCAACACACACACACCAGGGACTGGGATACTCACGTTTGACTCTCCTTGCTGACAGCTTCGTACAGGGACTTGTAGGACTCCCTGGCATGAGCCCCAAACCCCACCGGCTGGTCCATGCCCCTCACCGTTAAGGAGCCCTCACGCTGCCGATTCAGCTGAACCACTGCCACCACCTGTAGAGTAGAAGTAGAAAAATACTTTATTCATCCCACTGAGGGAATTTTAAGGCATCCAGCAGCTTACAACAACAACAACAACACCACATGACATTAAAAAGAAAGGTATGATGAAATCCTCACTTCAGGGAACAGCTGAATGTAGGCGTGGAGGGCATCCTTGTGAGCAGCGAGGGACGACAGGATGTGTCGCCGCCCTCTCTCTCCTTCAGGTGGGAGGCCATGATGGCGGCTGCGTAGCCGACATCGTTGGCCAGGAGCCACCTGAAGGTCTGACCTGGTACTGGCTCAACTGGAGCTCACTCTCACTGAGAACCACATTGGGGCACATTGGGGCACCCGCCTGCCTCCTCGACGCGTCCTCTGGCCTCCAACCTGACCACATCAGGCTTCTTCACCTGAGCGGCCGTGGCTGACCCGCCCTCCTTGTACACCCGGGCCAGCCTGGCCCAGGGTTTCCGCGGGTCATTAAAAAGCATTAAAAGTCATTAAATATATTTGGCTAAAATTAAGGCCTTAAATGGCATTAAAAGGCATTAAATTCGATTCTCAAAGGCATAAAAAAATTGATTTAAAAAATTGATAGATTCATACAGTGAGATTTTGATATCATTACATCCCTATAGAGCACAAAGAGCAGAAAAATAGGGGGATTATACAGTTCATCTACAGTAAAATTAAACGTGGGTGAAGAAATGGAGAATTTTCTAAATTAATATTTTTAGGTGGTGGTAGGATACTGTTGACTTTCTTTTAAATCGCTATCGGCAAAAATTGGAATCGGAAGGTCAGGCTTTTTAAAAATCGGTGATAAACATGCAGAACCAAGTAATTGGGTGTGTGTATGTGTATATAGGTGAGTGTATGTACGCACACGTATAGTATTTGCAGTCACAGGCATTAAAAATGTTTGAAATGGCATTAAAAAGGGCATTAAAAAGCATTAAATTAGATTTGCTGGTACCTGCAGAAACCCTGCTGGCCGCTTCAGGCGAAGGATGGAGGGTCAGGTCGGAGGCCACCGACGCCAGCGTGGCCTGGTGCTTGAATGATGGTCTGAAATCCATCCCAAAAAAGGGGAAGCCATGGGTTGAGGAAGTGGTTGATGACTCCCTCGAGGAGCCGCTCCATCTCCTCTACCCCTCGGGTGCGACGACGGCAGTGACGCGCCATCTCCTTGCGCGTCGGTACGATGCGGGCGTCCCTCCCCTCCTCGGACTGCCCGGCCTCTCGTAGCCGCGCCACGTCGTCCTTGCCCCACTCAAAGACGGCGCGGGTCAGGCGCGACACGAAGAGGCCGTAGAGCTGGTGGCTGATGTCGGTGACGCCCTGAGGGAAGCGTCGCATCAGGTGCCACACATCCAGACGCACCACCAGCTCCTGCCACTCCACGAACATGGCAGAGACCTGGAAAGGAAACACAAAACAGACACCTAGAACACGAAGCAATACCTGGACTTAATTTGCACCTTGCTGAAGACAACAGTGGTGAAGACAGCGAGGAATCGGCCACCAACCAAAACAAGGATCCCACAACCAGAGCCATCTGTACGCAGACTATGAGCCAGACATATGCCAGAGATGACGGGACATAAAACGGGCGGAAAGATGCAGGAACAAGGGCTGCAATGGTAAGACACACATGAGGTGCACCAAATGCAAGATGTTCCTCTGCATAACCAAATAGAAATATGATTCCAGGATTATCACTGCTAAAATATCCAGAGGAGGAAGAAGAAAAGCGGAACTATGTTCTCTTATCTTTCACTGTTAAACTAAATGCATGTTTGTTTGTTTTTTGCCCTAGCTAGCAACAGAAGTGTGATACAGAATTTTTTATTTTATTTTATTTATCAAATTGAATAAAGTGTTCTTGGGTTAATATCACTCTAAAGATATAATTTGCTCATTTTTTCGTTTTCTAAATTCAGTTCTATATTCACATAAAATTTGTCTGTAGTGTATAATAGACCATCTGACAGAAATTCATGCCTTAAAGCTGTACAGAAATGGCCGTTTGTCGCGCCGAGTTGTCACGAGCTGCAACACGAGTTTACCCGAGTAAGGAAAATGAATTTGATTGGTCGTTTTCGAGTGGGCGGGATATTCAAATCTTGGGGCGAGCCCGAGCTCCGTGTGTGTGTGCGTGTCTCAGACGTTTGAATGACGGATTACGGATCCAATATCAGTGGCTGGTGAATCGTGTACAGGCTGACGTATAATCCGTACGCCTGCATTATCCAATGCGGAAAAAAAAACTACACTAAAATACACACTTTCATCCCGGATTTACTCAAAAATAGAATTTTGCACAAAGTTTGGCCTACATCGTCTGATAGATGAGTTATTACACTAATTTTATGACCCAGAGTGGGCTCAAATTCAATTTTCTTTTCTGTACACCTTTAAGGCTTAAGGCATGAATTTCTGTGATCATTTTAGCTGTGTTTAGCTTAAGGCTTAAGCTAAACACAGCTAAAATGATCACCGTATATGAACAACGTATTGGTCACTGTTAAAAGTTTAAATAAAATGAAATTTACAAGAAGAACTTTTCCAGATTTTTCCTTTAAGACATTCAATAACATTTATCTTTATTTGTTTTCCGCTCTCACTGTTACACACACACAGGTGCCGGCGCCGTGGACCCAGAGCTGTGGGACTCTTCTTCCTCTTCACCTGTTGACCTCGGTACCAAAGGTCCTGCTGGAGAGCGGGGGGGGTGGGCCTTGTTGAACCAGACACCCCCCCTCCCTGACGGTCCCGGGGAGGGGCCCAGTGCTGGACGGCCGACCAGGACACAGAACGACTGTCAAGAATGACACTGAAGGAGGAAGAAGCAGGCGGAGTCAGCTGAGCACACACACACACCTTCAAGCACCAGTGCCTGGACTACTCGCATTCGACTCTCCCTGCTGGCCGACTCAACAGGGACCGGTACGTGTCCGTGGCGACGTGAGCACCAAACCCCACCAGCTGCTGATCCACGCCCCTCACTGACACAGCCTGGTCGCGCCAGGTGAAGGCTGGAGAGTGAAGTCGGAGGCCGAACCAGGCTGAAAAGAGTGAGAGCAGAAAAACAGAATGAACAGAGGAAATCCATGTGTCTTCAATAACACAACAAGCAGATTAAACACTACCAGGATCACACTGTGACACCACATGAATGGATGATACAGTATCACAGAAAAAAGGCTGCATTCATTTCATTTCAACTCTTAAAATGTTTTATTCAACATACAAAAAATAAAAAAAACACAGTCACACTTTTTTAAAGGCACAGCACACTTTAAATAATTTTTAAATGTTTTTGTCAGTCCTCCTGCTCCTGTCTGTCCTGCTGAGGGTTGTCCTCCCTCCTCCTCTGCCCCCCCCCCTTTCTGTCCTGCTTTTAAATGTAAAAAGCTTTCTTCTAGGCATGTTTCTTCTTCCACCTGGCAATATTCTTCCCCCTTAAAGAAGGCGTCCAGTTTTTTGGCCTCCACACAGATGTGGCAGGGAGCCCCCAGTGCGGCGAGGCTCAATGGTGATGTGTCACCACCCTCGCTCTTCTTCAGGTGGGAGGCCACAGTGGCGGCTGCGTAGCCCCGGTACTGGCCCAACTGGAGCTCACTCTCACTGAGCACCAGCTCGGAGCACCGGGGGTCTCCACCTGCCTCCTTGATCCGTCCCTTGGCCTCCTCCCTCACCAGCTCAGGCTTCTTCACTGGACTGGCCAGGGCTGACCCCCACTCCTTTTTAAAGTATATTTTTTTGGCTTTTCATGACTTTATTGATCATAAGACAGGAAACGGGAAGGCAGAGAGAGGGGGAACGACATGCAGGACAGGGCCGATAATCCATCCTGAAAAAGAGTGAGAGCAGCAAAACAGAATGAACAGAGGAAATCCATGCGTCTTTAATAACAGTCAGTGGCGACAAGCAGATTGAACACTACCCAGGATCAAACCGTGACACCACATGAACGGATGATAACAGTATCATAGAAAAAAGCAGAAAAGAGGGGTTTTCTACAAGCCTGTGCATATTCTCATTTGTCCAGGTCATAGTATTTCAAAGGAGGTTAAATCGAAAGCAACTGGACTTAGTTATTTGTCTAGGAAGACGTTTCACCTCTCATCCAAGAGGCTTCATCAGTTCATGTACGCATCTGACCAGCCTGGGACGGGTTTTCTACATCACACTGGACGCTGGGGGCCTTAATTGGTGCACGACACGTAAATATAAATTATAATTATAAATAATTTTTCATGTCCCACTGTCACTGCCATGGATATTGCAAACCTGCTGTATATAACATATACATAATAAATATATATATATATATATATATTTATCCAGTATTTATTATTTATCCCATTGCACTACTACCTCATTGTTTATTTGCACTACTGACTGACCACCTTGTTTATTGCACTACCGACTGACCACCTTAATCCACCTGCCACTATGTTCTATGTTTGTACTTGTACGTGTTCTCTGTTGTATTATGTCATTGTGTCATTGCCCAGTTCTTGTTGCTGTCTTTCTTATGTGTGTACAAGTGAGCGCATAAACCGAGTCAAATTCCTTGTATGTCTGTACGTACTTGGCAAATAAATCTGATTCTGATTCACACTGATCCGCTGGTGCTTCCGGGTGAACTTCTCTCTGAGCGGTTTCATCCTAAAGATGTTCAGCAAGGGAATGCGCTCCATCTGCATCTGAGCCGAGCGTCAGCAGGCCACTGAAAGAAGCCCCCCCCCCGTCCTGCCTCCTGCTGCCGTGGGACCCCCATAAGAGCCGTGGGAGCAGTCCAGTTCTCCACTTTTTCACCTTTCCAACAACTATGACTCTCTACTGCACCACCATGGCCAACCGGGAGGAGCAGGAGGACTTGGGTGAGTACTCTTGGCAAACAAACTGTAAAATCTTTCTCTGTAGCTGCAAAGACCTCAGCACTGATCCCGTTATCTGTGTTTTTTTTGGGTTTTTTTTCCAGATTGTGACATCCCAACACCGTCTTTTCCCGAGGATGAGGAGAGCCCCCAAAGTGCACCCTTTCATTAGCCCCATCACAGCTTTGTCACACGACAACCTGAGGAAGAAGACGGCAGAACAGAGCAGGAGAGCAGGCAGATGTGAATAAGTGTGTGCAGTAAAGAGAGGGAACGACTACGCCAAGAACTTCCTGTGATACGAGAGGCATCCCAGGTTCTCCGTGCCCATGAAGTTCCAGCCTCTCATGTCCAAGACCCTCTGGGAAGGCCCCACCTCAGGATTTGTACGTAGACCGGGACTGCTGTGCCATTGCTGAACAGTGAAAGGTAACGCGTGGCCTCTGTGTGTGTTATTAAAAGCTCAACAACAGCTTAATAAGTTGTTGAAAGCGTTTTGTAAATGTTCAAATGTGTTGTGTTTCCAGGTCTCTGCCATGTTCAGCGAGTGGGAGGAGCTGGTGGTGGGAGTAGCCTGGACCTGTGGCGGCACTGCAGCAAATGGAGGAGATTTGGCAGACGCAGCGCTGGCAAAATGCAGAGTTTGTGGGTTTTTCAATGACACATGTGGAGGTTAAAGAAGAATTACGGTCATTTTTGACCCCTAAATCGTTGTCCTGATGGTCACCCAGTGTTGGGGGGGGGGGGGGGGGGAGCAAAAAACACGACTAAAATTGATGCAGGCAAACCGGAGTTACACCATGGCGTGACGGCGCTAGGGATAGCGACAACGCTAAAGTATGAGGGCAATTTTTTTCAACCACAACAAACACTCAAACAATCAAATATCTATGGTACATGTCTTGAATCCTTATGACACACCACTGAACTCATATAGTGTACAGTATAAATGGTATAAACTTTGTGTTCTTGCATGTAATCACTCACCTCAGATAGCCTAACTCTGAAACGTCCTGGAAAGACATTACTATCCGATCGCAGAGCGCTTGCTCTCCCCGCCACAGAAACAAACACTTTTTCCTTGTTGTGATTTCTTTACAAAATAAATGGTCAAGCAGTGCAGTGGTAATGTCCAAAATATCTCTGACCGTTTATTTTTGTAAAGAAATCATCACAACAAGGAAAAAGTGTTTGTTTCTGTGGCGGGGAGAGCAAGCGCTCTGCAATCGAATAGTAATGTCTTTCCAGGATGTTTCAGAGTTTTGTCTGAGGTGAGTGATTACATGCAAAAACACAAAGTTTATACTGTACCAGGGTTTCCCCCAGTGTATTATAACAGGCCTTACTTGCCCCCCCCCCCCGCCAGGCTAAGCATCGTTTATTAATTTTTTTTAAATCAGTTTTCATCACCTGACAACGTCACAACTTCGTCGCGCATAACGGGGCACGTCGGACATCATGCTCCTCAGACCGCATCTATGATCAGCCCGCTGCTTCACCTTCTTTTTACAGTCTATGTGCTTCACCAGCTGACCGAGAGGAGCGCACCGAGTCCACGTTAACGTGAGCGGAGCCGCGGCTCCAGAGGCTCAATCAGCTGCTGCAGCTGTTAGCTGGTAGCCGTCGTAGATGCCGCATTCGGGCTTGTTTGGAATGTCTCACGGCCGCCATCTTGAGGAGTAGTTCCTCCTGACAAGCAATCAACAGTCAGAGGGTTTGACAGCTGTGAATCTGGCAAAATGCCAAACTTTAGTGCCGCGTACAGATGTTCCCATGAAAGAAACGCCAAAACGAAGAGACATGGAATAACTTTTCTCAAGTAATAGGTTGTTTTATATTATATAACTATTATGAACTTGTTGAATTTGATGTAGGTAAGTTATCTGACATAAATGAAACTAACGTAACGTATCATAGGGTGGGATATGTGTTACATTTAGTGCATACCGGTAGTTAATATATTAATAGTTTGTTATTTTGTTGCCTGTATGTGTAGGCTAGGCTAATCAGCTGTTTCCCCCGGCTGTGAGTTTGTGGTTGCCATGGTGATGAGGCCGGCGAGTGAGCGTAAACCACTGTAGGCTATATATAATTTGTGCTAGGCCATATTAAATCAGTTTCATGGCACTTACATTAACCCTAACTGCTAACGTGAGCTATATAGCTGAATTGTAGTGTTTATATTAAAACAAACGGCTTGAAAATCGGTTGAAAATTCAGTCTGCCTCTGTAGACTACAGTAAGTAAAAGTTACACACCTCCTCCTCAAGATGGCGGCGGCGGCGACAATCCGTTCCAATGGGCAGCAGCGGAGGCGGCATATACGTTTATATATCTATGGGTAGCCGTCAGCTGTCAGCTGTTAGCTGGTAGCTGTTAGCTGGTAGCTGTCATAGATATATAAAAGCACCGAAAATGCATTAAAAGCATAGGCCAGTGGAAAAATATTAATACTTATTTAATATTATTTTATTTATTTTTTTCTTCTCATGATGGCAGGTGAGGCTCTGCCTCCCCTGACCGCACGTCCTTGGCAACATGTCACATGTTCACTCTCTATTTGTTGCTCATAACTCTGCACACAACTAACACAAGATATGAAAATGACTTGAATACAAAATATATAGCTTACCTGAGACTTTTGTCTTTCATCTGGTACACACTTTTTTTTTTGTATGATGTATTGATTCCAAGAAATAAGTGTGACAACAAGCCCAGGCCTCCCCTCCCGGTTCCCAATTTGCATTTGTATATGGGGGTGAAGGAGCAGGAGCTGGCAACACCTACTGTCACTTTCTACATGAACTAGTTCAAAATTCAGTTCACAAATTTTAAAATAGTTCATTATGTTCATGGCTCCAAAACTAAACTAGTTCATTTTTTCCTTTCTTTTTTTCCCCCAATGTTGCTGCAAGCTATTATTTTTCAAAATTGTTGCCTCAGCCCATACAGAATCACAAACAGCAATTATTTTATCAGTTTTAACCAGTATTAGTTATAGTTACTGGTTACATTTAGTAACTGAATTACAACATGATGAAAGTAATTAATTACCAGGAAAAGTAACTATTGCCTTACTGTTTTATAAAATCCCCCCCCCCCCTAGCTGTCCTCTTCCCAGGGGAGAGCTGGCCCTGGTGGGTGGACCCTCCTCCCTCAGGTATACCCCATAAGAGCAGTGGGAGCAGTTCAGTTCTTCACTTTTTCACCTTTCCTAGAACTACGACTCTCTACTGCACCACCATGGCTGACCGAGGCGAGAGCAGCAGCAGCAGCAGCAGCAGCAAGAGGAGCAGGAGGGAGGAGGAACAGGGTGAGTACCAGTGGTGGACAGTAACAGCGTAAATTTAAATACTTGAATACATTTCCAAGACAAATATTTTTACTTTTACTCAAGTTAATTTCTAGAAAGGCTGAAAAGTACACGTTACTTTCAGTTCTTCTCTTTCTTTTCTCTAAAATCCTATTGGACACAAGCTGTGTGTTTGTTAAAGAAGGAAACCCTAACCCCTAAAAGCAGCACATCAGTGCAGGTGGTTTCAAAGAGTTAATTCTCAGAAACAAGAGTTAAAAGCTCCTTAAATTAATTTAGAAAAAAATAAAGTAATTCATTGATGTGAAAAATAAGAAATTTACTCTTACTCTTATTTTTACTTAAAGTAAATTTAAAAGCATGTACTTTTGGATACTTAAGTACCTTTAAAAGCAAATACTTTTTTACTCTTACTCGAGTAACATGTCGACTGAGCTACTTTTACTTGTAACGGAGTAAATTTTGACCAGTAGTATTTGTACTCTTACTCAAGTACTGGGGTCGAGTACTCTGTTCATCTCTGTTAGCAAACAAACTGGAAAATCTTTCTCTGGAGCTGCAAAGACCTCAGCACTGATCCCCTTTATCTGTGTTTCTTTAAATTTCTAGATCGTGTCATCCCAACACCGTCTTTGCTGGAGGATGAGGAGAGCAGCTCTGATGTTGAGCCCCTTGGTGAGTATTGTCAAAGTCACCGCTCTTTCCCTGCTCTCTTGTGACCTCTGACCCCCAGACTGATCCTACACAGGGTTCTTACGGATCCTTAAAAAGTCTTAAAAAGCATTGAATTCATTAATCTAAAAACAAGGCCTTAATTGGCATTAAAATGTCTTAAATCAATTTTTCAAACGTCTTAAAAATGTTAACACATGGTAAGTGGTATTTTATGGTTGTAATTAGTCTCAAATCTCAAAATAATTGGTAACATTTCGACATAGAGAAGTTAGTGGCGGCCGTCACCAGCTCCCGAGTCAGTGTTTGTTTGTTTTTTCGGACTTTTTATGCATTTATTTTGAAAGGACAGCTGGAAAGAGACACAATCCAATGTTCATGTAGCAGTCACTTTACCTTGGACAGGGTGTCCGCGGGGTTTTAAAAAGTATTAAAAAGTGATAAATCAAAAAAGCAAAATTTAATGGCCTTAAAAAGTGATAAATTTGGTCCAAAGGTATTAATTTTAAAGAATAGGTATTATTTTTTTTTCTTTTGGACAATGGCTGGTTTTATTTTGATGAAATAGGCGTAATAAAATAAATAAAGCATTACTTGCTTGCGCCGCTACTTCAAAAAAAAAAGGAATGATATTTACGTCATATCAATTCATTGTATTCATTGGCCGCTAGAAATCTAAAATCATCTTCGCGCGCATAGTTGTCAGGCGGATAGAAGTGCTAGTGAATCTCTTCGGATTTTAGCGTGTGGCAAAACGTTTCGAATATGGGAAAATGCAAGTTTGCAGAAGACTTAAATTGAGATGACAGGCGCCTTGATGTAGCCTATGTGTGTGTCAATGTAGATGCACGTCACGCGCCGCACATCCGATGTGCTCTTTTTTCATGCACTCGCGGCTCACAGCTCCATGAACCTTCTACCGCCAGCCCGGTGTTTAGTCGGACCGGGTCCGGGTCTGGGTCTGCTCCGTTTGAAAGGGCAGGAAGCCCCGAAGCGCTACAGATACAGACACCTGCAGCAGCTGCAGCTTCTACTGAGAGCTGAGGTCAGATGGAACGCACGTGAGACACAGACCGACGGTGCAGATGTGCGGACATTGTTGAAACTTTTCACACTGATGTAAAAAAAAACATATATATGGCCTACCACTGTGTTCTGTGACGGTAGAGACAGAACCAGGTATTTATTTAAAGAGTTAGTGAGGTGAGTTGGGTGAGGGAGGGAGGTGAGGAAGGAAGACGGAGCGAGGCAAACTGGGTGAGGGAGGGAGGTGGAGTGAGGTGAGTGAGTGAGGGGGGGGGGGGGCAGGTGAGGGTGGGATCAGGGGAGAGAGGCTGGTGATTGAGAAAGGCATGATAAGATATTTTATTTTTGATCAAATGTTCCTGATGACTTATGGATGATGCCCGAGTCTCCTGGGTAATGGTAATGATGTAAGTAGCCTAAGTGTTGGATGATAAAATCTATGTACATGTCATAAAATCTTTCTGATTGATACTTGGTCATACCTGCAAACTAGTCGCCTTTCGGCTATAATCGCCGTTTTTCTGGTCAACTGGGTCGTTTACGTGAATCGTGCAGAACCGGGGAGTTTTTCAAAGGGGGGGGGGTGATAGAGTCTTGATAAACATATCGGACAGCTTTTATTTTGAAACGACACGCGGGAAGTTATCTGATGTATCGGTGGAACGCAGAAAACTATGATGACAGGCGCCTTGGATAAGCGTGTGTGTGTGCATCGGGGCCATTCAGCTGTAGCGTCTTTTGCTCACATACTTTCAATGTGGGCGCGAGTTATGCACGCGCCGCGCCGCGCCGCACATTCGCCGTGCTTGTTTTTTCATGCACGTTCGCGGCACACAGCTCCATACCTGCTTCTACCGCTGGTGTTCTGTCAGACCGGTTCTGCTCCGTTTGAAAGGCGAAGGAAGAACGTATGTGGAAAGACGTGATACACACTCATTTTATGTGCTGTGATTTTCAACCCCCAGGCTACATACAATGCTGTGAAAAAGTATTTTCCCCTTCCTGATTTCTTACTCAAACTTGTTATTAGTCATCAAACAACTTTTAATAGCCTAGACAAAGATGACCGAAGTACGGTAAATATAAAATGCACTTTTGAAATTATGATTTCATTTATTAAGGGGAAAAAAGCTATGCAAACCTACCTGATCCTATGTGAAAAAGTAATTGCCCCCTCTTGTTAAATCATGAACTAACTTTGATAAACCTTTTTATTTTTTTTGGAAAGCTGGTTCAATTTCACTCTTCACATCCAGGCTCCAGTGATCCATGGTGAGAGCCTTTATCCACTAATGGAGAAAGCTTGGAACAGTGGTGAAAAACCTTCCCAAGATGGCTGCCCCATCAAAATATTATACAAATAAATAAAAACATTGTGTGACAAATCTGCAAAAAAGTAAGAAATCAGGAAGGGGGCAAATACTTTTTCACAGCACTGTATTTAATGGAGGGGGGACAATACCTGATATTCTCAGCTGTAAACAGTAGGCTAAATATAATCATAGAAAGCTGAAAGCCACAGGTCATGTGGTCATCCAAACTGATGCATAATTTTTAGTCAAATAATGTGAACATTTTCTGCAGCTGACCCCACCTGATTGAGGTGTACTTATTCTCTCAAAGCTGTCTTTTTAATGAGAGATTTGCTCTCTGTTTAACTGGGAACGCTCCAAAAAGCATAACTTGCATATTAAAATCACAAAAATTTTCTCCCGGGGGGGGGGTTGGTTTGGTTTTTCGGACCTTGTCACCCTTTTTACTCTCTGGAGTTTGCAGGTCTGTTGGTGCAACTCGATGTCGTGGTGGTATTAAAAAAAATCTGAAGGTAGTGAAAAAAGGTATTAAATGGTAGTAAATTGACTCAAAGATTTGCGTATATACCCTGTTGGATCACATAGGAAAGTGGGTAAAATTGTCCCTAACCATATGTAATTGATGTGGTGTTTTCTTTTCTTTTTTCTGCATTTGTGTTTATTATGAAGTCGGTCTTAAATTTCATTTCAAGTGGTTTTAAAAAAAGTCTTAAAAAGTCTTAAATTTAACTTGGCTTAAGCTGTAGGAACCCTGCTACATGCGCCTGTTTCTTTTTACAGATCTTTCGTGGAAGCCTGGGTCTGCGTCGTCCTTGTCGCCGCAGACGCAGAGGCCCGGTGGCGCCCCCGCCCCCGACAGTCCTGGGGAAGGGACGAGTAGTGGACGGCCGACCAGGGCCGCGTCCCGCATGACCATGTGGAGGAGGAGGAAGCGGGCGGAGGAAGACAAAGACCTGCTGGAGAAAAATCGGGCCACTGGCTTCGGCTCCTTCGGGTCCCCGGGTCAACCGTGCCGTCACTGCGGCCTGGAACGGACTCTCGACAAGGGCCACGCTTTCTTCAAAGACCAGTTCTTCTGCTCCTCCTTGGCCGGGGGGAAAGGGGCCAAAGCCTGGCTGAAGGAGCAGGGGACAAACCCCCGGGCAGCAAGAAAACGATACACCTGCCAGTACTGTGGACTTGCTCGGCGTATAGAGTACGGCCACTGCCAATATAAGGGAGAGCGCTTTTGCTCCTTGGAAGGAGGACGGCTGCCTGGCGTCTGGCTGGCCGAAAAGAGGCAGGCAATGTAAATAATAATAATATGTAAATAAATAATATGTAAATAATAGTGAGTTTGAGCTCAGCTACATTGTCAATAATTAGAAGACAAGCTCAGCAGTGTTACTTGTGTGTTCATTAAAACAGAGTTTGAGCTCAGTTACATTGTCATGTGCTTATTGTTACTTTGTCACCTTTACACACACACACACACACACACACACACACACATAGGGAGAGAAGCTGCAGGAGGAAACTGCTCACCTGGCGGGAATGTGTGACAAAGCCAAGGCTTGACTGGCTACCTGTCACAGGAGGGGGGGGG
Source organism: Trachurus japonicus (assembly GCF_045865225.1). Taxonomy (NCBI): domain Eukaryota; kingdom Metazoa; phylum Chordata; class Actinopteri; order Carangiformes; family Carangidae; genus Trachurus; species Trachurus japonicus. Next base: position 14,281,338 of record NC_140923.1, read on the forward strand.
GGGGGGGGGGGGCTCTCTTCCACTCATCTCTGTTGATCACCCTCCTCTTTACACAAACCTCTGATGGGCAGCACAGGAGTAGAAGCTGCTGTGGACAACAAAACAAAAGCATAGATTGAATTGAATTTATATTTATTTAAGTATCATGCACCAATTAAGGCACCCAGCCTATAAGGGCTTACAAGACACATTTCATATTTAGACAACAAACAGTTCATCCTCGATTACATTTAAATTACATAATGTGCATAGTCTTTCCTCCTCAGGTACTGAGTTAGATTTAATTCATTTAATATGCCAAAATAAATTCACCAAATGTCTCATTTTATTTTAGAAAGTGATTTTTATCACATTGGGCACACAATTGATAGTAGAAAGTGGCATCTGTTTCATATTACAGGTGTACATACTTTTATTTATTTTTGTAATAGTTCATGTTTTTTTTTTTTTTAATTAATGTTATTATTCTATGTCTTAATTAACATAATTATCATTTTATCAGCTTCACCTATTGATGACACTCACTTATCATACAACAGCACTCCTCTTTCTGGGGTCGGAGAGCTGTTGAGGAGATTTAGTCATTTAGTCGAGTGTAAAGTAACATTTCATCAGCCACCAGACAACTGTAGGCCTGAAAATTGGTCTCTTCATTCATATGCGTAAACGCTGCCACACGTTTCTGGTGTGGTCAAGTGGTAGACTCCCTATGGGTAGACAACACACAGCGAGCGCCACCTGCAGGACACCTAGCTACTACACATCTCAGGTAAAAACTCTTGATCCATACACAATGCTACATGTAGAAGCCCATTCCCACCACTTGATGAAAAAAAGAAAGATATAATTACTCAAAAATAATGAGATAATAACTCAAAATTATGTCAAAATTATAAGATAGGCTACTAAATCAAAGCAAAGAGGTAGTCTAATGACTTATCATATTTAGAATATAAGCAAATTGCATCTAGCATACACGTTTGCTGTTTCTCAAAGTCACACTACACTTCGATGTGACGCATACATGGGTTTTGTTGAAATCTGTTGATTTTAAGTGCCGTGTTAGGATGAGACATTAGATTAAAGTTATGGTTTGCATAACTTTAATCTAATGTCTCATCCTAAATAAAAATAAACCTACCTAACATGATGTTAGGTAGGTTTGATTTGATTTGATTTGATTTGATTTGATTTATTTAGCACAATTTTAAAACAGTGCAAGGAGGGAACGAAGCCTAGGAGGCTTGTACAAAGTTCCACTCCCATCATCATAGAATTACATTAACTCAAGATAAACAATGAGAAATACAGGAAAATAAAATTGAGAAATGAAACAATAAAATGTTCAGTGCAACATAGAAAGACTATGAAACACAAATAAACAAAAGAAAAGAAGAAGGATGCATAATTAACATTAACAGAAAAATAACACTGAAGATTATGACATAAGGTGTTTTTTCAGTAACTTTCTAATAAAGGATGTATGAGATGTTGTTGACCTCAGAACCACCTCTAAACCATTCCAGAGTTTTGGACCTCTAAAAGTAATATTAGATTGATGCCCAGATGTTCGACAGAAGGGTAAATGAAGATTGCCACTATGCTTAGTTGAATATGAATGGAGGTCAGATGAAAAAGTAAAAAAATGTTGAAAAGTGTCAGGAAGATTTTGTTTAGCGTTGATAAACTTATGCACAAACAAGCATGAATGGAAGACATTAAGTTTATGAATGGGCAATATTGAATATTTCATAAATAGGGGTTCTAGTGGTTCTAGTCTACTGGACCGAGAGATCGTTCTTAGAAATCTTTTCTGAATTACAGTAACAGTAATTTGTTCAGGTAAGTTGGATAAGTTGCAGACCAGACAATATTACAGTAATTCAAATATGGAAATAAAAAACTATAATATAAAGTCACATGAGCAGACAAATTGATCAGGGGAGAACCCTTTTTCAGTATACCAAGCATTTTCATTGATCTTTTGCAAACTTGATTGATATGAACATATGATTATTCCAGTTTAGACCTTCATCCAAAGTGACACCCAGAAATGTGGTGTAAGGTATTGGAGGATTTCAACTCCATTGATTAGTATTTTGGCTTCTTCTTTTGCATGAGCAAAAAAAGGTTTATTTTTAATGATAACGTCTCACACACTTGCACACTAGCCTACTTTATTCTTGCCTGATTAAGGATATAACGTTACTTTATTAAACACAATCCAGTTCAGTGAAACTTGTCCTCTGCTTTTAACCAGGACCGGGGTTTGAACCTGCGACCCGGGATTCATCATCCTCCATTCTTCTCTCGACCGACACGCAGCGAGCGCCACCTGCAGGACACCTGCACACCTGCACTCTGTGGTAAACACTCCGCAAATGGTCTCCAGAAAAAGGAACAAGGTAGGCCGTATGGCAACTCAATCGGCTCACAAATAAGCTGATTATTAAACGACGTTTGGTCTGTAGCCTACCAACTGCTACTCTTAATTTATCAGCATCGCACCATCTTCATTGGACTGTGTAAAAAAGCCTGATGTTTTCATTTCAATCAGACATGGGGCTATTCGCAATAAGCCACGCCAACAGTAGCTAAACACACGGAGAAGACGGCTACAGTGTGTACCGACCGACCTCCTTTTTTAAAGCAGATACTGTGTTTAAGCTATTGAGAAGCTAAAATGCTAATATTTATATACAAATGAATATGAACAGAATCTGTAAAAACAAGAGGGGTAGGCCAGTGGAGTAGGCCTACTAAAGATAGGCTGGCTGCTCCCATGACCCCGGAAGATATTGAGCTAAAATGCTAATATTTACAAACTAATAAAAAATTATAAACAGATGTAAAACGTAAAAACAAGAGGTGTCTCATGCAGCCAGTCCAGTATACTATGATCCCAAACTGAATATGAGTCAATTGGAAGCTGGAAGCTATTGATCTAAAATGCTAATATTTACATATAAAAATTAATAGAAATTATTAGAGATTCAAAACGGATGACCACTGTCACATCTGTTAACCCTTCCTCTTCATGTGTGCAGTATGTTGGGTATGTTATAGCTACACACTATAGATTTGAGAAATCAAGTCTGGTCCACCAGTTCACTTCTCACTGGTTGGTTGTATTACTACTGTCTTGTCACTAGATGCTGTTTTGTTAGTATTGCAAATGCATGACATTCCTAATGTCTATCTTATATTCTGCAAAATTACTCATCAGTAATGATCACGTTTTCAAAGAAAATATTCAAAATATTTCCATGTGATATGATATAAGATAGCTCAAAGAGGGGACGCTAGACTCAGATATACTCAGCTGTCTTCAGCACTGAGGGAAGGCGAGGACACTCATGAGGATCGGCCTCTGCTCACTGGTATAACATTGGTCTGTGTTCAAAGGTTCAAAGGCTTTTTATGACTGTATATGATATGATAGGGATGTCACGAATACAGATTTTCTTGGTACGATTATTGTCAGAGAAATAATCACGGTATTACGATCATTACGATTATTATGCATCAATAAATTTCAAAACACTATGAATGTGTAAAAACAAATATAGTCAAAATATAATGACATTACTAATCTCGTAATATAGGACCAGTTATTAATCAGCCGGGGGAAGTGTTTGAAATATTTAGCCTAAGTCATTAATTGTCATCTATACCAAATGTTTAAGTTTATTTTAATCATTTTTTTTACAATACAAATGACACACTAACATTTATATTCCTGCCAATTCAGCGTTACTTTAGATAAATGGACCAGTATCTGTGCATTCTCCTTTACTTTGGCGCACATCTACCGATATAGTTCTGACATAGGCTAATCTTTTTCGGAAAGTGACGGTATTTAGGAATCTTTACGATCAATTAATTGTGGCGTTTAATACCGCGATTAATTGTGAAAACAAGTAACTGTGACATCCCTAGATATGAATATATTTTACTTTCCTTCTTGGTTGAATCAATTTTGCAGATAGAGCTGTGACGGTGGACATTATCCTGGCTTTATACTTGTCCTTGTCCAGCTGCTTGAGGATGCCAGCAGCATCCAGACAGGTGATGACCCACTCAGGGGGGCCTCTGTGGTGGTGGTGGTGGTTGGAGCGGCCCCCTCAAGGCCCGGTATCGGTCACAGAAGCCAAGGGTCTGGATCGATCTCAACATCCAAGAGTCCCAGTGCACCTGACTCCCACATGTGTAGCCCAGGTAAGCACTGCAGCAGCCCAGAGTGTGAGACCTCAACCCCCAGAGGCACAACTGCAACATAATCTGCAGCTACATCCATACATCAAATAATGTGTTCATTGTAAACAATATAGCACTGACATATACAGCACTGTGCAAAAGTTTAGGACCGGTTTGAAAAAAAAAAAATGCTGTAAAGTAGCCTAACAATGCTTTTAAAGATATAAATAAAGGGTGGTCACACCAAATATTGATTTGATGTTAATTGATCTTCTGTTCATTCACTGCATTTTGTTTATTGATGAAAAGAAACTATTACCCCATTCTTAGTTTACAGCATTTTTTTCCACATCTGTCTTAAACTTACTAAAACTTTTGCACAGTACTGTATATAGCACACATTTAAAATATAAAAGTATACCCCGTCAAATTTTTTTTTTTTTTTTATATATATACGTTTTTCGATACATGACATTTACAGTCAATTTGCAGATAATGAGCTGTGTACATAATTGTTATAATCAATGTTCCCTCTAATTTTCAAAACTCCTGAGCAGAAATTCAACTCCCTGATGACCTGCTTGAGCGACTGTGAGCGAAAGCTCAAGCTTACACAGTACGTCCACATGCTGGTGCTATGGCCTCACCTCTCCAACTCCAAATATCAATACTATTGGCTATTACTGTAATGATTGATAACAGATTATTTTGACAACATTACCTAGGCTACTCCAGTTACAGATAATGTTAACAAAATACAATATCGTTTTGGCAAAATAGAGTTTACATTTATTGCCATATTATATGAACAATTACTGTATGTCAAAAAATAACTAACATCAAGTTGGTGTCATCAACTCTTGGCACTGAAGCATTCTTGATATGAACAGTAATAATAATTCTCAAGCAAAAACTTAAATCGTAGTTGCACTACAGACCACGGTTAAGGTCATAAATTTCACAATTCGAAAAAAACAGTAAACTCGTCTGGGATATTTGAGTGTGCAACTTTTTTCGTCTTCTGGGCAAAGAGGTGGGGAGCAGTGTGCAATTGCACAGTAAAACACCTTAGAGGGAACAGTGGTTATAATGTTTATTTTTGAGAATCATTCATAATTCCAACACGTCCACCAGCACCTGAAGGCACCACGGCTCCATTCCGTCTGGCCAATCAAAACGCTCCGTGGCGGTCACGTGATAAACCAACTAGTAAAATTACAATTGACTTGAGAGTTTTGCCGATAGTCGGCCACTTCTCGATGTACAGTGACTCACAGCGGACAACTTTTTCTTTTCTCTTCGCCTTTGTTGGAGTTTGTTTTTTCTTAACGGAAATGCAGTCGGGTTTTCACCGGCACTTTTGAAAGCAAAGTGTTGTTTGGATATCGTGGCCATTATGTCAGTAAACTGCCGAGCAGGTGAGTTTAAATACCGTTTTTTTTTTTTTGGCTGTGCCAGCAAAGCAGTTTATGACCCGAGTCGACTGTTTTCACCGGGACAGCAGCAGCAGCAGCATCACTTTTCACTGTGAACTGTCCGGAAAAAGAAACGTGTTTTTGTTGAAAAACCATACGTGATTTTACTGTGTCTAACGTGTTTGTTTTCATTTGTATTTTGCCTTTTTTCTTATGAAGATAGTGGTTCGATGTAATGAGAGTTATAACTGCTATAATCTCACAAACATTGCGCTATTAAGTCGTTTAATGTAACAGTCACAACAGTTTTTTCTTAAAGTTTAAGTGAAAGTAAAATCAAGAAAAGTCCTTAACTTTTTTAGATTTCATTGAGATGTGAGACATTAAATAACCTCTATGGGAGTTGACAGTGAGTCCTGCTGCTTACTGTAAACTCAGAGCTAAATGTTAAACGTTATTTCTGTAAAAACAATGACATCATCCTGGGGTTTAACTTACTACAGTTACAGTACAGATTGGTGGGTTTTAAGGAGGGGACCCCCCCCACCCACACACACACACACACACACACACATACTTGCAGACAGACTCACAATCAATCGCACACATCGCTCATTAATGTGTCACTGTGTACTGTCTCTCCCTCGTCTCCCCCTGTATGTCTCTACCCTGTTTATTTTGGGTTATTGAAAAGCGCTATATAAATTAAATGAATTATTATTATTATTATCCTCCTCACCCATCCTCCTCTGTGTGTCCCTCTCCACTCAGCCGTCCAGGGACCAGGGCTGCTCCCCCTGTAAAGGGTGGCAGCAGCTGCACCGGTTGCTGCTGGGATGCTTCGGAAGAGCAGCAGCAGCGGTGGTGTCAGCAGCAGCAGCAGCAGCAGCAACGGCGGCGGTGGGACGACGACGAAGCAGCAGCACGCCCAGGGGGGTCTGCCACGACCGCGACACCTCTCCAAACCCCTCACAGGGTCTCTGTCGGCCGGGTCGGCCAGGACCTTGGACATGGGCCGCAGCTCGAGGAACGCCAACCCCCTGAGCAGCATGGGGCTGTCCCCCCGGCCCGTGGGGGCGCCGGGAGTGGACCCGGAGTATGTGATGAAGCTGGTGAACGACGTGCGGTGGTTCGCCGATGTGCTGCTCAACCTCAAGGATGCTTTCCAATGTAAAGGTGAGTTCAGGGGGGGGAGCAGGGCTGGGAAGTGGGAACATGCCGGTGCATATTCTCATTTTTCCAGGTCATAGTATTTCAAAGGAGGTTAAATCGAAAGCAACTGGACTTAGTTATTTGTCTAGGAAGACGTTTCACCTCTCATCCAAGAGGCTTGAACATGATAAAATGACATAACAGAAGTAAGAAAACCCATCTTTGGATCATTGTTACTCACTCAGTGTACATATGGAGTTTAGTGTGTGTCCTACTTTAGTTTTTCCTTTGGTTATCCCAGAAAGAGAGGAATGTGTTGCATTCAGGTGATTGCTGAGAGAGCAACATCCAAGCCTGATAAGAGCATGAAAGTTGGACTTTTTTTTTTCTTAAAGTTGTGTAAGTTGTTGAAATAACATCAGACACGTCTGTTCCCTTCTGGTCCAAAGAGGCTACTGTGTTACTTATCTTTATCTCTTCTATTACACATTTCTCCTATTTGCTGAAAGAAGCCCTTGCTCTTTGTGCTGAGGCGTTTTTTACATTCTTACATTAAAACCTGATGTTTACCAATGATGGCTTATGTAGATAGTTGAAATTCCTATCCAGCAAAATTCCTATCCTTAGATATACTGGGAATGTATTGACAGAGAGTCGTGTTGTGTTTGTTTGACCAGTGGCCCACAGGAATAATGAATACTAATGTGTAAACACACCTTAAGCTTTTTCAAACAGTGTCACATGAAGGGTACAAACAGTGTGTACATTTTCCCCTGACTCATAGGTAGGTAGGCTATATATCACACATACATACCAGACCTGTAATTACTCTGTTGTTGCCGATACGTTTGCCATTGTGACACACGGCGAGAACCACCCGTGAAGTGTTTAGTGCATGGTGTGATAACAGCTTTGCTGCTCGCACTCACACACCAGAGCGCCTGCTGCACTGTTGTTTGGCGTCTTAACAGCCGCACTTAACCACAACACCTGAGTGCACGCGTATACGTAGAGCAGACAGAGGCTGCTGACTTTTTAAGCTGTTTTTCTCACTTGGTTTTGATGGCTTTGCACTCGTTTGTAGTCACGTACAGTCTGCCCACACAGGGTTAAACACTTGGCAACTTACTTTTAGTATGTGATTGTGTCATTTGATTTATCATAAAAAATGGTGGAATTGAAATCATGAAACTGCTTTTTTTGATTTTTAAACAGTTTAAAGCAGAAGTAAGTGATATATTTGTGTTAATATAAGTCTTAAATAGTTATATCTTCCGACAGCAATCACTTACATAGAGTGTTTGGACCGAAACACGGGTCTGTCAGTCTCTCTGCTCTGCTCTGAGCCGAAGAGAAAACATTTATCGTATCCTACAGTTTTTATCCAATGAGGAGAGAGAACGGCATGCAGGGCTGTGTGTGCAGCCAAGGAACGCCGTGAATGTGGCGACGTAGGGACGAGGACTGTTATGGTGCGTTCAAGGAAACTCGTATTTTTCCGACCGTGAAGTCGTACCAGTTCGATCTGGTACGAGTTCACGGGTCAGAAGTTACGAGTGGCCGTTATAGTGACTTTCACAGGTAAAACAGGTCGGAAAAACACAAGTGGGTTGTCTGGAACGCTATAAAGTCGTAAGTTGTGACTTGAAGCTGTAATTTACGATTTCAAAAGCCTGCCTGGAACGCAGCATTAGCGAAAACGACCGGACCACTTACTTCTGCTTTAAGCACTAATATTATATCTTTATGAAATGTTATATCAGTACATTTTATATCAACACATCAATGAATTTGCATTTTAGTGCCTGTTAATTATTAATTGACTTAAGTTATTTACTCAACAATTCACACAGCACGGTTGCCACGGGTGCAGCTACTATTATTGCTCCTACTGTCCTGCTAAAAGACACATACCTTCACACACACAAACACGCTGCTGCACACACTGGGGTCCAACTGAAGCTCTGGCAGTGGGAGTGAGTTGTTTAGCAATTCCTCTGGCTGGAGGAGTGAGGCCTCTGTGAGTGAGTGAGCTTTGGCTTGCGTCACGCTGAGTGTTGTTCTGAGCCATCACAAAAACATTTGGGGATATCTGCCTCCCCGTTTTACAGCGGCTCTTATTCAGCAGGTGGGGGGGGGGGATCATGAAATCATACCATATGACCCTATAATGTCATTCAGCTATTTGTCAGCTAGATTAGCGGTTTTATTTTTGTTTTGTTTTTCTTTTCTCGGAGATGTCCACACAAATGACACGGTGGAGTAACTGCTACTATAATGTGGTTTTGCAGGGCCAATCAAAAGCAAACACTGAGTCATTTTCATTACTAATGGGTAACAAAGAGTGGTGGGAGATGGCTCATAGTTTAAGAAAATGTGTTTTGTCAACAGTTCTCCCAGTTTTAAATACACACTGTGATCCCAGCCTGCCAATAACACTGAATAAGCAGGAAAAACATCTCTGAACTGAGCTTTTTTACCACTTTTTTGTTTTTGTTTTTGGAGACTCCAATTCTACATACACTTATTATCACATATCCTGTTAGTGTTCAATGTGGCGCAGCTGGGTCCCTACCATTCCTGAAGACCCTAACCCTATTGATGACTGACTGGTTTTCACCTTAAAATGTTTTTATGTAAAACCAGGCTCATGTAATCTTAATGTCTGAATACTGTTCATAGTCTTATAGAAGAGATTCACATGAACTAAATGTATTTTGTCATTAAGTGTTTTATTTAAAGAAGCAACAACATAAACTTAACTACATTCAGCATAATTGTGATTTGATTATCTATATCAGTATGGCTACATCTTGTCCTGTGTGTGCGTGTGTGTGTGTGTGTGCATCCATAATTAGATTGGATTGATGACTTGTCTGTTTTTGTCTTGAGGAGTTGAGAGGTTACACAGTCTGGAATAGCAACAGTCGATGCCTGTTTTCTTCTTTCTCATAGAATAAGGCTCCATATTCATTTTATTTGTAGTATCGGGAGTCGGGACATTAGATGCACAACACAACAGTAAACAATCTATTACCGTTTACTGTAATTTACTACTTCAGAATAATTCAATTTGACAGACGTTTGTTGTCGTCTCACAAATAGATGACAATCGCAGTGACCCACAAGACGCATACCCGCACAGACTCCAGTTAACCTACCTGTTTCATACAAGAAATACAAGAAATCATAACATAATCATATCCGTAAAATAGCATGTGACCGCTTTTTGTTTGAAAAAACCAAGTGCAGGTCTATGTAGCTGAGGAAAGCTGCAGAAACGAGGCGAGCGAGCGAAGTGAGGAGGAGGTTAGCGAGGCACATGCCAGCTCCCGTGTTGTTCTTTTCATACTTTGGAAGCGCTGTCACTGGAGCACTGTGAGAAACCGACATAATGCTTTTTTTTTTTTCCTTTTTTTCGCTGATAGGCGTGCTCCCTGTTGAGATCTGGCAGGCTCGCACAGAGGCAGGTTTGACTCGGTGTGTGTCACATAGCTCCTCATACAGAGAGGACTTTGTGGAGGCTTTAGCTCTGGAAGATGCTCATTGTTCCTCTCAAGGGCACCTGCCAGGTTTTAGCTGGAGGCAGAGCCTGCGCGCAGCACGTCCGTCTGTCCGTCTGTCTGGCCGATGGAAACTCACAGGGGAACTCGACGAGTGACCGTGAAGCTTTTTAGTCGAGCAGACCCACCGCGTTCACACCCACAGCCTCACACCTTGTAGGTTCCCCCTGGGGTCAGATTGCGGTGTAGATTTACACTTTCTCCCATAGGGAGTCACAGGAATTGTTGCCCAACAATAGCCGAGCTGTCAAAGAATGTAACCCGGGAGAAGAATGCGAGGCCGCCCGAGTTTTGACTGAGCAGGTGACCCCTGTCCCCGCCTCGCTGTTGTCCCGAGACGATCTCTGTCCACTTGCACGTGGCGGCATCATCATCATCATCATCATCATCACACATCAGTGAACCTCACGCCGTCACCTCGCCGAGCATGATACCGAAATGAGGACAAGAAAGGCATCGTGCTGCATAGTTGTATAGGAAGCCACTTAGCACATTCCTATGGGATCAGTATGTAATTGCTGTTAACAATTACATAAAACATATTCTGTAGTTGGACCATCTCCAGCTGAAGCACACTCACATCCCCCGGCATTACAAGCATTTTATAGCTGTAATTTGCGCAGCACTCCAGGCTCTGTGTAGTAAAATAAAATAAAAAAAGGAAGAGAAAAGAAATCTAATAAAAATGTCAGTGTGTTTTCCTCACCCTGAAGTTTTTATTTGAGTCTGTAGCAAGACGACAAGTTGGTTTAATGGTTTTAATCAGTATGAAAAAGGAGTCCTCCACACACACAGAGCCGAGCTGCTGTCCCCCTCCCATCCCCCCACTCTCCTGCATACTCGGCATTCCTTTAGAACAAATGTTCACTTGTAGCTATAGTGCCTTCAATAGACTAATGGTAGGTGTGAAGCCGATTGACTATGAAAACTCTCCTAAAATAAATTCACTTCAGATTTGTGGACATATTTGGGGGGAAAAAAACAACCAAAAAAACCCAAAACAAAACAGAAAACGTCTTTCATTTTAGAAACGTCAGGGAAGGAAAGTGGAGAAATCGTTCCCGTTTCTATGGAATTCAAGGAAATATCTCGGGGGAACAGCTGCAGTTCTTGAAACGGATTCAACATGCAAAGTATATTTTTTTGAGTAAACACACCAGCAGTCACGTAATGCATACAGGAGAAAGACTCTACAGGAGAAATAAGACTAATTTGTTCTCTTTTTTAAATTTTTTTTTTTTTAACAAAATGCCACAGTTGCACAAGCTGATATAGAAAGTCTTAAGTCCTGTTGCTTCACTATTTCACATCTTTGTTTTGCTTTTATTTTTAGTGACAACACGGGAATGGAGCAACTACTAATCCATCCCCTCAAAAAAAAGAAGAAAAAAAGGCATTTTCTTTTTACAAAATGTCTTGACATTTCCCACATAGTTGCAAGCAGCTCAGTACAAAGACAGCAGGGCTGAACAGGGTGAGGCTTTTTAAACTTTAAATGGAGATAGCCATCAGGACACCGAGGACTGACTTTCTATTTCCTTGAACGTTTTGTTTCTTTGCTCACTAAAGTCGGGGTCACTGCGCTCCGTCATTTCAGCCACAGGTTTCACACCGACACTTCTACAGTTCCACTACAGGGTAGAACAAACATCTCACAGCACGAAACCAAAAGCTTATTTACTCAACGTATGGTGTGCATTGTATAGTTTGTTTTACCGCAGATAAAACTCGGGAACATGTTGCCTCCCATTAATGCAACAGAGAACTTTCTTCAAACAGCGCAGTGTTGAGAGAGGAGGCATCAAATGTCTGTGGATGAGGAGGAACGCGTCGATCTGACTCACTCAGTCTTGTTTCACTTGTGGTTGTGGCTTCCTTCAACTGTTGGTGTCATCGTGACACCCTGATAAGATCTGGCTGTACTCCAGGTAAAATGCATTGTTCAGTGTTTCTCGTGTGTTGGCTGCCAGGAGGGCCGACTCCTCTTTTCGAGCAAGGTAAAAATGTTCAGAAACTATCTGGTTGGAGTTTAACACAGAGACTCATTTAGCTCTTTATTCATGGACGTGTTTTCCTCTCCGCTTAAGAGACTTTGAATTGCAGTTGTATGGTAATTGGGCTTGTTAGTTGTGCCAATAATTGAGCCAAAGAGTCTGAAGTTATGTCCTTTAATTGGGCTTATTAGCGTTAATGTCAAAATTGACTTGCTTATAACCTCATTTTATCAAATGAGGCCAATTTTCAGGTTTGAGCCTCAGTTTAGCGGCCATAAAAAACCACCATTAACCTATTCAGAATATACCCAGCAATGGCCACCACAAATATCTCCCCTTTCTCACACAAGTGCCCCTGTGCCAGCTGAAGTGGCCACTCGCGGGTGGTGCCTTCAATCAGGAGAAAAGCCGAATTCTAGCACATAATAGTTTAATGGCCTGCCGCTCTTAGGGAGAAAGAAAGGAGAGATTTGTTGGGCAGTAACTTTCCCCTGTGATGCTGAAGGATGTTTTTGTGCAAGCTTGTGGTCGGGGTGTGTTTCCTGGGGTGGGATTTATGGTTATGGGCCCTAGATGTTTGTGTAGGAGATTGGTCATGGCGAGCGGCGGATTGGCCAGTGGAGCTCCCGCTAGTAGGTGCGCGGGGGGCGGTGGGGGTGAGACGTCACTCGCTGGCGACCCGGCAAGACGTGTTGAAATTTACAACTGTGCATCATGAGGCCTGTGATGCTGCTTTATTGTGAGTCAGGACGTTGTTTTTCTTTGTAGAAAACCAAAAAAATGGGGTTGACAGCGTTGTGTCTACCCGGCTGTGAATGAAGAGACGCAACAAAAACAACAATTATGCCTGTCCTGACAAATCCTCATTTCGGAAAGATTCATCTCCCTCTCGCCTCGTACAGACGTCTCTAACTCACTCCTAAACTGTATTCAGGGTCATAATTAATTCAGATAGGTGGGGGATTTATTTGCAAAACCTTGTTCTGCCAACTCTGAGGTGAAGTCATCCTCTGTGCACTGGTGGAAAAAGACAAACAACACTTTTCCTTGTTCCTGGTAGCAGTTCGAGTTAATTTTGTGTTTTTTTGTGTGTGTCATTTTTCAAACAAGACTGTGACTTTGTCTGTTTCCATCTTGTCAGATGTGAAGATTTGCTGTTTTTACATTCACTCGTTTGGCAGACGCTTTTATCCAAAGCAACTTAACAGGGAGTTTTTCTTTTTATGTGCTCGTCAATTCAATACAGTAAAGTCTGACTCCCCCCCCCCCTTGATATTTCTTTATCTGGATTTGTCAAAAAGGAGAAAAGGTGTTTGCGCTCTTGCTCACTGTCCAAAAAACTCTCTATCCAGGTGCGTAGGCCAACAAACATTTAAGATAACAGGAGGAAAAAGCTCGCACTCTGATCAAAAATGGGAATGTCCACCAGAGAGATTGACGGATGCAGAAAACATTTAATGGTCCATCAAAAACAACAAAAAAGTGCAACCATGGTGATAAAATAAAAATGAAGAAACAAAAACAACTAAGACAAAAACATTTTGGCCTACACAGCCATCTTCAGTCTGTCTGTTATCTGGTTTTATAAAATAAAAAAAAGGAGCAGGGGTTAATGTGTAGCAGCCTCTATTTCCTGTTTTCCTTTCCTGGTCTTCTAGTAGTGTATCAAATAGACGGTGTTGATTTGAGAACACCGTCTTGTTTCGCACCTGCTCCACAGTCCCCCAAACATGTAATGAAGCGTTTAAAGAATTAGCCTGACCGGTGAGGCCCCCCCCCCCCCCGGACCCCACAGACAGAGTGTTAGTTCACTAATAGGCCGAGAGCAGGTAGCTGTTTATGGAGTGCCTGCTGTTTACTGTCTGTGTGATGTCTGGGGCCTGCTCTGTCTCCAAACAAGGCCTGGGAAAAAGACAAGAGAGGCACCCAGCAATGCGGCGCTTGTTTGGACAGAGGGGGAAATTAGTGTTTGGAGACGGAGTCCTGACCAAACAGTTCCACCTGTCGCAGATCAGGTTGCAGCAGTCGGTCAGCGCTGCAATGCAAGCAAGAGTCCGTTACAGTGAGTGTTTAATGTTTTCTAGCCTCGCCGTTTGTGATTTGAAGAGGCTCGTGGTGGATAATCCGAGCTCGGTTTATTTAGTCTCCGCCTTCTCTGACTGGAAAAAAAAAGAAAAAAAGAAGAAGCATTGGTTCGGTTTTCTATTCGGTGCATTCGGGGTCACGGTTGAGAGTTCGTACAGAGAGCATGCAGCACGTCACCATCCTGGAATGAGGTGGACCGATCTAAAAGAAAATCTGAAAATCATCTGCTGCCTCCGTGGGTGTATAAATCTGTCGCCCTCCCTCGTACTTGCAAGAAGAGGCGCAGAGGAGAAGGGAGGAGGGAGGAGGGATGCTGCTGCTGCCTCCCTGGCCTCCCAGTAAAAAAAAAAAAGAAGCCCTGTGGCTGTTTCCCAAGCAGCACTGTGTCACCAGAGCTGCCGAGGCTTGTTTCATGTCGGGCCGATCGCGTGTCCAGACAGGCCAGTTGATTGCCTGTTGTTATCAGTGGGGGGAGCGGAGGCTGTAACCTCTGTCAGGCCACCTGAAGATCTGGATTAGATTGGTCCCTCTCTGCACCAGACACACAATGAGCTTTGTTAGACACAATGGCAGACATCACCCCCCCACCCCCCCCACCCCAACCCACACACACAGTCACACACTTAATTTAAGGGGTGACATTAATTTAAAAGGCAAACGTTTGAATTACTGTATTGGGCTGAGGTTGAGTCACCACTTGAGTCACCTGCAAGGATTTGGCGGGGGCGTCGGTATTTGTAACGCACTCGCCTCTCAGATTGAGAGCAGACAAGTGGTTATTTTTTTTGGAAAAATTTGGATGAGGATGGTTCCCATGAATTTCCTTGGGGGAAAAAAGGCCACTAGTGGAATTCATTAGGACTGGCAAGACTTCACTTTAACAACCTTTTGTGGTTACGGGCTGAAGAATGATATATTTCAAGTGATGTTTGGCTTGAACAACCTTATTCATAAACTTCTGAATTATTTAAAAATCATAGTTTTATTGTGGAGCGCAAAGAGGCTCATCTGTATGCAGTTAAGAGACGGCCTTACTTGCTTCGTGCTTCTTTTTAATGTGTCGACTACATAAGGAGCAGCACATACTGTAGATAAAAAGTTCAAATGGTAATTGAATGGAGATGACACAGGCCCAGCAGGACAGTAAACTTGGGGGGGACCTCTAGCCTGGTGACTTTTTAATTCTAAAGTAAATTAACAAAGTTATCTGTACAGTTAGAGCTTAATCCACTTACCGTAATTGTATTTTTAACACACGGCTGTCTGCAGTTGTGTGTGAGAAACAACAACAACAAAGAAAAGGAGGAGGACATGAGGCAGACACGTGGCTCTGCTGCAGCATCACAGGTGAAACCTTCAATAGTCGATTAGAAATGATCTTTTCCTTGTTTTATAGCTTAGTTATAGAAAAATGCCATTAAATCCATCGATCTTTATCTATTTACATTTATTTATAATTCTGTGTATTGTCAGGTGGAACTCATCTGCTTGAACTTTTTGTTATAGTAATTGTTATTTTCCTAAAAGTGGGGGGAGGTCTTGATCGTGTCAGAGCTAAACGAAGCAGACCGAGCGTGAAGCGTGGCTGGGACGCCGGCTCATCCCACCACTGTAAAAGAAAAGACGCGGCGGCCTTGAGCTGCGTCGGCGTCGGCGGGGGGTCTTCCTTCAAACAATATGGCCCAGCTCCATGCTTCAGTGCTGTTATCTCTACCAAAACAATGGCATGGTCCCCACAATCAGCCACACATTTCCAGTGCGCTGTTTTGATGCCATTGTTGTGACAAAACCACTCAGCGCTGATTCTTTTGAACCGGCTTTCTTTCTCTCGGACGTCTCACGCCGCACCGAGCACAGATCCCCTCGCGTATGTCGCTGTTTGTGATCAGTATGAGCTGTCACACCAAATCTGACCTTGTTTTGATAACTTTATTCCCATTACTGATGGATAAATTGATTTCTTTTGTTAGAATTTTTTAATCCGGGGGGTTTCAGGGTGAAGAATTAACGATGATCTGAGTAGCCTAATCTGGAAGGTCAAGTCTTGTTCACACTTGCAGATAAAAAAAAAAAAAAGAATTCAGATTTTTAATATCTTTGAATTAAAAAACTTAATTATTAGGCAGCTGTAACAATATAGTCTCAACTTTTTGGCTTTTTTGGTCCATAAGAATTCAGTATCTGCTTATTTATGTCCTGATTCATTTTTATTTTCTGTCACATTACAGCAGCAAAACACACATTACATTGCATTAGAGTGAGAAAAAAGCCTTTGGAATAGGTTTGACAGTTCTGCAGTAAAGAAAGACAGCCTCTAATGAAGTGTCGCAGGAAATTAGCACTGTTTTTTTTAGACAGCTCTCTGTTCCCGGGCCCATTTTGAGGTGTGGTGTAAAATGTTTTGGTGGAGTAGAGATGTAAGAAGAAGCTGTGCTGCTGTCATTACTGTGTGGACATGGTCTTTGTTCGCTCTGTCACTGTGTGTGGATCCTTAATTAAAATTGCTGGCTGCTCTTTTTTTTAGTTGTTTGTGTGAGTTTGTGTGAGTGTGTGTGTATGTAAAACCTGCACATTTGTGTGACAGCTGGCAGCGTGTGGCAGTCAACAGAGGAAACATCCACTACTACCCCCACGAATCCATGGAAAAAAAAAGATTGGTAGTGGTCCAGCAGCAGATCAGCTCAGGACATCCCTCTGTCTTTGTTGCCACAACATCACAGCCATTGTCATTTCCTCGCAATCTGTATCCCATTCGCCTCTCTGCAGAACAGATTAGTCTAATTAAATTCTTTCCTTTTCAAAGGAAAGGGAAATGAATGAGTGATCTGACTTAACCTGCACACCGCTGCTGCACTTTCTGTCATGCAAAGGGGAAAATCCTCAGGTGTGCAGCTCATGCTAATAGACGAACCACTACACTCGTCTTTGATAAGAAAATCTTCAAACGCCGCAGTGGGCTAACGAGGGATAGATACCCCCGGTGCAGTGACCACAACTGAGACGGAGGTTAAAAGTAAAGGGGGGAACGGAGCTTAATGAAGGCCCATTGTCGGTGTCGGAGGGTGGGGGGACTTCAAAGTGTGTGCTGTGGGGGTCAGGGACCTCTCGCCCCCCGGGGCAGGGGAGCAGGTGAGCCCTCTGCTCTTCAGGATGCTTCGTTGCTTCGTCTCTAATCCTAAAGGGGAGGAAGGTGAAGAAGAGGATCAGAGGTTGGTTAGATTCTTCCCATAGGAAGATGGATGCTGTTATATACGTGTTATTTAAGTTTTATAAACTTTTATCTTCCTAGACTGTCCTCAAAAAAACACCCCAAGCCTGTGAAATAGTGTCACATATGGCCTCGGTTTATGTGTCAATTGTGGATTATAAGTCTCATCTGTTTTACACCAGCCAATATGAATAAGAGAGGAACACACACACACACAAACACACACTCTTAGGCGCTCATTTTCATTCCCTCTGTAATTCCTTTTAACGTTCCAATAAATCCAGTCTCTCATCTCACCCTGCTGCTGCTGCTGCTGCTGCTGCCTGGTGGAACGGCCTTGATGAAAAACAGATGGCTTCTCTGTTTCCAGCCGGTGCCCTCGCTTCTTCCAAAAACAGCGAGTTAGACATGAACTCACCTATTGTCTGCTGCCAACTCGCAGTGGCTCTGCTGATTAACCTGCATCAGACCCTGACACAGGCCGTCTTCCTGTTGACTGGAGAAAATCCATCATGTCTCTATTTGTATTTTCCTTTCCCGTCAGCTTTTTTTTTTTTTTTATTCTTCCCCCAAACCCCAGGAGCTTAATTTTCTGTAAAACACACAACCAACACTGTTTCAGGAAGAGCTGCAGGGATTCTCCTGGAAAAAAAAATCCATATAGTATAAGAGCTTTGAAGTCTGGAAAACCTTTTCGTTATATAAAAAAGTTCACGTGGTAATGTTCTTCTTCACTCCTTTTCCTGGTTATACAGGAACTACATGCCTTTCATAGCAGAATCACTGATGAATCTGATACGGTCAAAAAAAAAAAAACTAAAGGAAGAGGAGTGATCCGAATGCATTTTGTACATTCCTTTCCTCTTCAAGTGTCATCCTCCGAAACCTCAGTTATAACAGAAACGTCCAAGATCTCCCTCAACTTCTTCACCTCGCCCCTCACACTGTTTGCCTCTGATCGCTGCAGGAGAAATTACGCTTGCATAATAGTTACCATGTGTGCCATGTTAGTCGCCTCTAAAATCTAATTTCTCCGTCTTAAGCTCGGCTGCCTCTTCTGCCGCAGTTTACAAACCGTATACATGCACACGCACACAGACTTTGTGTCGCACTTGTATTTACTCGGCGCTTAAAGCAGTCAGTAGGCAAATAAATATGACATTTAAATCTGTATGAACGTCGGCCAGCGACAGGCATAATGTCAAGCCTCTCCTGTGACCGCAAAAGCAACAGCGCGTCATCATTTCTATAATCATAATCATCCTCTACTATGTAGGAATGCAATAATGTGACTGAGACATAGTAACTTGTTTGTAATTATTAAAAGGCCGCCTTATTAAGTGTGCAAGGTGTCACGCTCTGCCCAGAGGAAGCAAAAAAAAAAAAAGAAGAAAAAGTTGCTCCACAGTTGTTTTCATGCAACTATCTCTCACCCACAACTCTCTCCGTCTTCAACCGCACACACACTTAGAAAACACAACAGAGCGTGTGCTGTCTTTTATTTGCCCTGCAGGAAATCATGGAGATTAGACAAAAGGTGACAACATAGCTTCATAGTTTCAAAATGACTCTTCTTTGCCAGCTAATGAGTACGTGTGTGTGTGTGTGTGGCAGCGGCGGCGGCAGAAAGAATGCCAAGAATTAATTTGACACTGGATAACCTGTGACTCAAAAGCGCAGCGTGACGGTGTCGACTTTGACTAATAGATGAAACTGATGATAGTTTGGGTTTCTGACGACTGAGGCTTTTGTTATGTCGTCATCCTCATAAGACTTTAACTCAAATGACACTTGTTTTCTTTTTTTGTTTTTTTTCCTTTCCTGGTCAGAAAACCTGGACGGTCTTCAGCAGGTGGTGCAGGAACGTCTGGCCGAGCTGCTCCGCGTCCTTAAGGCCGTCATCGGCAAACACCAGACCCTGAACTCCGTGGACATCCTGGGAGCAGCCGGCACGGTCATTGCCAAGGTCAAAGGTCAGTACTTAACTTCGCCGGCATGCATGGGCGCACACAGACATGCAGGTAAACACGGGCGCCCAGATGATGCTCAAATGTCTTGGCATGAAATCTGGCGCTACCGGTTCAGGCTGAGGGGTCTACTACGTCAGTCTGTCGATCCAGAGTTTGTTGATGATTTCTGCTCAGCTAGAGGTGTGTTTGTGAAGAAATTCGCCGTGTGAGAGGTTATTATTCCTTCAACAGCAGATCCCCCTCCCGTCCCCTGAATGAATACAAACAAAAGGAATCTCAACCCGCGAGTAGATCTGCTAGAAATGCGATCCACCGCAAGGGTAATTCTTCACTTGACTTGCACACAAGAATCTCTACACGGCTGTAATTTGCATTCCATATTTCAGCGGGAGCGGAGGCCCCTCGGCAGGCGGCTCGTCAGCCGACCACATCCACGTCTGTTCATTCTTCTCCTCCCGCGACTCGTGAGGTGAAGGTCGTCCCACAGCTCACCTGCCCCCACCCCGTCGTCTCGGTGTATCTCTTAAAGTTTGTGACCTACTCCTCAGGAATGCCCCCAGAATGCACGTTGGCGATCTGCAGCACGCTGAGTGGTGCTGTGAATATGTCTAGAATGCAAAAGGGAAACAAACGGAGATCCAGCTTTAGATGTGACAAAGGAATGACACCGAGTCGACACTGTGACAAACTGAAATAGCACAGACTGTAATGTCAGTGACAGGGTGGAAAACATTAACCCGTAGGTGTCTATTATACGACATGATGAGTGCTGCAGTTCCTAATACGGGTCCTATAAACACAGGGCTCCAGACAGTAAATTTTTCATCTACTTGTACATGTGCAGCTAGTAAATTTGCTGGTTTTTATTTGTTTTTTTGTTTTTTTTTAACACTGGTGAAACATGGGAGGAGCAACTCAAAGTATCTGGTATCTGTCATTACAGGTCGCAGGCCAATGTTTGAGGATCATAAATGAAAAGGAATTGCGAATATTTGCCTTGCAAGTCAATTTACGGTTTGTGAGCTCCTAAATTTTCTGCTTGAGCTCCTAAAATTTTAAGTTAGGGGCCTCCCTCTGTGCTCCTTGTAAATATTGTTAGTCTGGAGCCTTCAAATAGGTCTCAAAAGTACTCAGCAAATTGTTATACTACAAATAGCGATACACATTAAACACCTTCATTTTTTCTGCTGTCAGTCACACTCATGCAGTTGTGGCCAGCTGTCGTTTCATTTGGAAGTGTGACAGTGACCCAGACGTCATGTGTTAACTCATGACTCTACCTCTAATGAGGTTTTAAATTCGGGGAAAAGGAGAACATCCTTATCCCGTCAGTGCTCGATATCAGCTGAAGTGGAACTGTGATAGAAAATATTGAATGAATACTTCCCTACATTTGAAAAAAAAAAGCTTTTTGACAATTTTGAGGATATGACAACATTATTACTTCCATATTCAATCTAACTGGAATATACTGTATATACAATATTGCACATAGATGAAATGATGGTGCTACTGTGCATTACAGCAGAGCAGTGGACCGTTGTTCCTGCGCTAAGAAGAGAAAGAGCTCGGTCTTTTTAGTCCTGCTGCACATACATGGTTGTCCAGTTGACAAGTAGGGACTTGGGAATGTGCCTGACCACAAGGGGGTGCTTCACCTCGCCTCAGTCCGTGGCTGGACTTGTCCCTAATGGCCAGTAGGTAACATAACACTGGGGGGCGGCGGAGGAAGCCAGGGGACGACTGAAAAGCCGACTGATAGTGGAGTGAATCAGTGAGACGTCAGAGATGGAGACTCAAAGGTTTGGATGATAACAGGTCTTGTGCGTCTCTCTGTCTTCAGAGCGTGTTGTCTTTTCATTCATGTTGCTCTTTGATGCCTGGTCATGACACTCAAAGCATTTGGACAGCTGCCAGACCATACTGGAAAGGAAAAAAAAAAAAAAAAAAATCTCACCCCCACACCCCTCCCTCTTCAAACACATGGTTGCCTAACCAGTTTCAAATACCATTCACTGTACGTGTGTCGGTGTCATACAGTCAGGCCGTTTCCCTTCCATTGTTTTTTGTTAATTTGACACAGTTGACACATTTTAATAAACCTTGAAACACGCCGAAGAAGACACACTGAGGTCCACTCAGACAGAAACAGCTATTGTTGTGTCGCCCCACCTCCTCCTCAGTTTGTGTGTCATCAAAGATATGATCTGTGGTATGGCCCAAACCAGACCCAGACACGGTTATCACGTCACACTTTTAGCAAACGCTCATTCTCCTGTCTTCTGACTGAAAAGCTGCACAGCACTCTGCAATAAAAGTGTCAACATGCTCAACTTATTTCTGTCCCTCCTTGTCTGGAGAAGATACTAGTAGACAGAGGGAGCATATTTGTTTACAGTCGTCTGTGTGCATGCAAATTAACTTTTACATCTCTATGTAGATAAACCTGTTTGTGTAATTGATCTTTGAAAAGGCACGCTCCTCTGCGATAATGGGTTTTCAGGCATTTGAAATATATGTTTCAGTTTCTTTTGCTAAAAAAAAACCCATACGACAGTAAGTAAATGGGGCGTCCTGTAGAAATCTGACATTTTTTAACTCACTCGAGGTATTTTTCAAGGGTTAATTGTCCCAGTTTCGGCTCAAGCGTGAGAAAACAATGGCCCCCTGTGCTTGAATGATGCAGTTTCCATATTTCAATTGTGACAAGGGGGGCAGAGCTCGGGAATCATTGTTATGGGACCTACAGGATGTCCTGAGGAAGAAGTCAGCGCAGAGTTGTACGCGAGCACTCGGGGCCAGGGAGGCTCGCACCACTGCATCTCCTCTCTGTCTCGGTGTCTCCCTGGAACGCGGGGGTCGCCTCCCCAACCCCAGGATGCCATGACCTTTCTGCACTTCTTCATAGGTTGGGAGTTTACCGTCAGCCAGCCGCCATTGATACGGATCGACTTTGTCCTCATGAAGAGAAAATGGAAGCACAAAAACTAGAAAGCAGTCTTGAAACTGGGACGGGCTAGAGTTGTTGGGGTTTTTTGTTTTTTTTCCCACGTTGTTGAGGTTTTCTCTTGTCGGTTACTAGACGACGTTGATGCCAGGTGACACAGAGAGAAAAGGTAAGGCTCGTAACAACTCCCTGTAACGTTACGTGTCACAGAGCTCAAGCTGTGTGAGTGTTTCCTGTGGCAGGGCAGACAGGAAGTAGTCGGATTTCACTGCCTGTGTCTTTGGTTCCTCTGACTACTTTCTGCAAATGTCCTCTTGCTGAGTAAACTGTTTTTAGAGGAGGAAAGCGTCTTGTGTGTGTGTACGCATTTACGGAAATTTGTCAAACATCGATGGCCTCACGGCTCTAACGGCTCGAGGAAATCGCTGGACGTCTGCACCATCAACATGAAAGATGATCAGTGGAGCTGTATCATATTGGAACGAAGGAGGGAAAATTTGGGATTGTTTCTGAGTTTGTCCATCCTCGAAGATCCTTGAAGCTGCTCCAGAAGACCGTTTTTGTTTTGGTAGGAAGGAAGACAGGAAGAAGTTGGTACAAGTCACGGATGTGGGCTTTTTTTAAGCGGTTTTCATCGCATTTTCTTTAAAACCCTTGACCCTGCGTCACTGCCTTAGGGGGATTGACTTTTGCTCTGTCATTGAGGAGCATGTTAACACTTGCTTGAAACAATAGTAGCCCCTGTAGAGGCGATAAACCACTAACCGCAGAGTGTAAATGGTTAAAAATGATCTCAATGATTGTGATAGCAGCAAGAGCTGATTAAGACAACACTATGGGGCAAATAACATGCATCCAGTTTGCATTGTTTGAGGTTTGGAAATGAAATTAAGCTATTTTTTTCCCACTTGCATGACATTTATTTGCTCCATTGACCGTGTGTTTATGACATCCGTGGTTAAAACATCATCGCCCACCAACATAAAGGCCGAGTTGTGTAAATACCTTTGTTGAAAGATTGAGCATGCATAAACTGGTTCGTAACACTGTTTTATTCTGGCTGACGCTCTTGTGTACTTTATCACTCTCTGCAGGCGTTAACTTCAAGGAAGTGAACCCAGAAAACAAAACAGCTATATTTGGCGAGATACACGCATCCATTGACACTTTGGCTTTCACGTTCGGCAATGTGTAAGTACATGGGTTTGTTTGCCTTTTCAACACTGCTGGGTTTTTTTTAATTTAGTGGGCAAGAGAAGTGTTTTTGAGATCTCAGCAAACAGATTTAAGCCCTCTACTTTTGTCAGACTTAATCTTTTTGGGTCTATATCTAAGGATTGAGTCATTTCCTTTGCCTGAATCATCAGTTGGACTAACATAATACTTAAGTGTTGCATATCCACAGGCCCCTCTTGACTGAATAGGCTGCAGTTTTTTTCATATATCTGCTTCTACACTTTTGCCCCTCAGAGTTTCTGACTTCCTTATGGGAGATGTGGACAACGGCTCAGGGTTGGGGATCCCCCAGACCAGGAGAAGCAGGGTGAGACACTATCTTTCATTTTCCCTAGCTTCCAAACCCAGCCCTTTTTTCTTTTCTTTTTTTTAAAGCTTTGTTTTGAAACATGACAGTTTTTCAAAAGGGTGCACTTAAAGAGGCAATTTTACCATGTCTCCATTTAAAAAAAGCCTCAAAGACTTTGCTTTCTGCACTTAATTGGGGGTGCTGAGAGCCCAGCTGCTTGTGAAGTCTGTGACTTTGATTGTACGTCTCTTATCCCCCTCCTTTTAATCTGAAATGTCTTTTTCACAGTCCTACGACAACCTCTCTGTGGATCCTGAGGGATATGTTTCAGAGAAAAGTGACCTTGTGGGTAAGTGTTACTCGCAATTTTTCAATTACCTCTGAGCAAAGTGGCTGTAAAATGAATTTGTTCTCAAATGTAATAGCCATTAAGGGCTCTCTCACACAAAACATTTTTCACGGTTGCTTCGTAGGCCAGGGCAGCCCCGAGAGTGTCAGTTTGTGAGTTAGCTCAGTGATTTAGGCTCTGGACCCTTGAATGCCTGAGGTAGACCCGCCCTAAACCTCTGCTTCCACCCCTGTTATTTCTGCAGCTTTTTTCATACTAGCTGCTCGTTTTCTCCCTCTCCGTCCACATATCTGACATTCCTCGCCTGTTAAGCTGTAGTTCCATGTGGGATGGGAAACACATGGGGCTCCTGTTGAATCAGATGGCGGGCTGCTGCGAGAGGTGTATCATGGTCGAACCAATAAAAACAAAATAATGCTGTCGGACTATTTCTGAGGATACCCAGCACTTTTACATCCTCCTACACTGTCAACTTCAATTACCTTCATGTTTTTTTTTTCCTTCTCTCTTTTACCGCCCACACAGAATCTGTAGGGATATAGTCGAAACCGAGGCGCATCGGTCCAGCACTTTGCAATTCATGTGTTTCGATTCATCTTGTTTTGATATGAGCGTCTCCTCTGCTGCCTCCACAGGCCCAGAGGTGCCGCTGTCACGGGAGGAAGAGGTTGACCTGACCCTGCTGAAGAATGACAGCGGGGTGGAGTCTGCTCTTCTCTACGCCAAGGCCTGGTCCAAGTATATCAAAGACCTTTTGGCCTGGATGGAGAAAAGGATGGCCATGGGTGAGACTCTCAGACTTCTGGCAGGGCCCTCGTTTGCAAACAGAGGGTTGCTAAATTTAGACGTCACACTAGATGTAATGAGATAGGACAGGATTATTGGTAACTACAATTTTGTGGTTTAAAACTTCACCTAATTTCCTGTTGTATGCAGTTAAGATACGACAGAGTTGTCTCTACTTGGCTCGAGGCTGAGGCAACACTAGAGAGAAAAAGACCCCTCAGTAATTATAAGCCTCGGCTTTATCTGATTATATTAATAAGCAGACTGTGTAGCTTAACATGCCTTCAGAGGGCTGCAACTTCTCTGGGATCTCAGACGTCCCACTCACATGCATTTAATGAGAACCTGTAGCTAGTTTTTCAGTCTGTGCTGAAACTATTTACCACTTTGCATCGCTGTTTCATTTTGTCCTGTCTATTGTGATACATCATCTGTAACGTCATGAGAGTAATGTAACAACTCTTATCAGTTCCTGCATCACTTAGATGTGAAATTTCTGCTTGCTTGGGGCGATCATTGTGCAGTTAGATGAAATACACTGTATGTTTGTGTCTGTAAATGATTTCTCACCCTCTTGTGCAATGTGCTTCTCTTTCAGATATTGAGTATGCTAAAAATTATGCCAAAATGGCCGAGTCTGCGAAGACACTGGCCAGTCTACAGGTAACCAAAGAGCTATTCCTTAAAGAAACATTAACTTCATTGGTGATATGTATTTCTTCAATGATAGAGAAAATGACAACATACACATTGTTGATATTTATTTATTTCATTCGTCCAAGGACTACATGCCATTCAGTGATATCTACGTTTCCACATTCAAGAAGGACGTTGAATACAACCAGCTGCTCATGCAAACTGCAATGGCTCTTCAAACCAATAAATTCATACAGGTGAGAGTGATAAAAAGAAGTAGACTATCAGTCACAGTGGCTGCTGGAGTCTATTAACTTGCCCTGCTCCTAAATATCTATATTTTGTTGGGGAAAAACTGTAGGCAGCTATTTTAATTTATTACATACAGTATACTAGATGTACATGTATCTTAGTTAGTACATTTGTTGACCTTCTTGAGTCTCCTTGTTTCCCTGAAAGCACCTAATCAACAGAATAATAATCATCATCCCTTAGATTTTGAGAACAAAACCTGATCAGAAACAAATTCTCACTTTAATTGTCGTCCTTTCCGTCTGTCCGCAGCCTCTTCTGGCTCGTAAGAATGACCTGGACAAGCTGAGGAAAGACCTCAAGGAGCAGTGGCAGAGGGAACAAAAGAAAATGGTACGTAAAGATTCCCTGAGGAGTCGCATACTGTTAGAAACTACAATCACCTCAACCTCTCAGCTCAAACAGCTCTCTGTGTTTTGGAATAATCTGACTAATCAGAATTCCACATTACATGCTGTAATGTTGTCAGCCAGCCAGGGGATTATCAGATACGTTAATGTCAACATGGTTAAAGTCATGCCAATTTGGCAAAAGAAAAAGAAATGAGAGGGGTTTTTCTGCTTAACTCTTTTCCTTTAGCTGTATTTATGTATTTAATGGATTAATGATTTGTAATGTTAGTTTCTCAGTGCTCTGGTTGTTTACAGATTTTACTCTATAATTTCTCATGCATTTTCATATGCATTGTTGATCAGCCAAGTAGGTGTGTCTGATTTAATCGTAGATAACGGTTTCACACCCGTGTCGCAGTGAACACATGGGCTTATGTGGCTGATCTTTGTGGTTTTGGCAGCAAGAGGCAGAGGCAGTCTTGCGTAAGGCACGAGCACTGAAGGCCCAGAGGAGAGAGGAGTACCAGAAAGCCCACTCATCTGCCAACCGCTCCCAGGAGGAGCAGTCTAATAATACTGGTAACAAACAGCTGGAGAAGAAGAGGAGGCTGGAGGAGGAGGCTCTGCAGAAGGTGAGATAACAGACGGGAAAAAGTCTCAGTACCGCTGTCCGTCTTTACACAGGGTATCCGCGGGGTCTTGAAAAGTATTAAAAGGCGATAAATCTATTTTGGGAAAATTAAGACCCTTAAAAAGTATTAAAAAGTCTTTTCACAACTTTATAAAGTCTTAAATTTTGAGGGTATTTTTTCTGAATTTGCTGTCCAAGAGTTTGAGTCCTAAAAAACATTGTAAAAGTGTGTGAATTTATTCATTTTATGAAAAACCAAAGATGAACCGGTACATAAAAAAGAAAAGAAGATTGTTATTTTTGTTTTTTGAGCGGAGCAATGTTTTTTTGTTTTGTTTTTTGATAAAATTTGCCTTTGATTTATTATCCCAGCCTATTTTGAATTCTGTTGTATCATAGTGGTCTATAGTCTTTATCACAAACTAAAACTTTTAAGTTAAAAGTGTCACTGATGTAAATGGTTACAGCTTGAAGTGGCGGTGAGGTGTTAAAAAATATTGAGAAGGTCTTGAAAAAGTCTTAAAAAGGTATTAAAATTAACTTCAAGATTCCTGTATATACCCTGTTACAGCAGAGCATTGCAGCTGGATTCTTGCACATATATTCTCCTGGCAGTTTAGTGCTTCTTCCTCATCCTCACACCGTTTTCTGTCTGCATCATTTGTTTCGGTCAGGCGGAGGAGGCCCAGGACCAGTACCAGAGCTGTATGGCTGACGCAGGCGTCAGGAAGATGGATCTGGCCAACGCCAAGAGCACCATCCTCACACAGATCAGAGAGATGGTCTTTCAGTGCGACCTCACACTCAAAGCTGTGAGTAGCCAGTGAATGATCTTAACTAGACTGTGAACAACTCATTGAACCTAGAAAGTAAACTTACAGTTCCTAATATTGTCTAGCTTTGTATGCAAATATCGTAAAGTGGATGCAGTTGTATGCAAATTAGTCGTCCCACAACCTGAGGTAAAAACGCAAGGAGACTAATATTTGCGGTAACACTTTATAATAAGTACACACTATAAAGCATTCGTTAAGTATGAATGAATACTGAATTCTTCATTTATAACGCATGAATACTCATTAGTATGTAGTTTATAAATACAGTTAGTGCTTATCAATGAGTAATGAGTAAAACATTTTTAATTGTGTTTATAAACTACATACTATTATATTCATTTGTTATAAATGATTAATTCAGTATACAATGCTTAATAGTGTGTACTTATTATAAAGTGTTACCATATTTGCTTTTGCTACACAGGCTAACACTCAATCTCCTGTCTTCTGTGTGTTTTTAGTATTTTAATATGATTTAATGATTTATAAACGTCATGTAAGGAAGCCCTGTGATGACAATTTAAGAAAGGCAACGTGTTTTTTTTTATATAACTCAAACTTCCTGAGTGCAGAATGTGTACTTCTGCTTTTCCTAGAAGGTCAAATTAAAAATAATAGTCAAAATTGAAGGCATTTATAGCCATTACTAATGGCAGAGGAAGCCATTCAAAAGGACAAGTAATTACATCATATGTTGTTCTGTTTATAAACTGAACGGGGAGAATGTAACGTATATTACATGCAAGAGTGTTATCTGCCTGTAGTTTTTATTCTTATATGTATATACAGTATAAATATTTTTTTAATTTTAAAATCTACATCATAAAATCATACATCATTCAGTCACTCTTCGTCTCAACCTTCAGTGTTAACCCTCTCCTAACCCTATAGGTGACAGTGAACTGGTTTCAGATGCAGCAGACGCAGACCGTCTCGCTCCCTGCCCACTACCAGGCCCAGAGCGACACCGCCAAGTTGTACGAACCGGGCGAATGCTACGCCGAGTTTGTCCGTAATCTGCCCAAGAATCTGCCAAAGGAGCGTCTGCACTCTGACTCCATCTCCTCCGACAACACCAGGTACCGAAGACTGTGGCTTTGAAGCTGCTATGCAAAGCATGAAATTATTATATTCCAAAGTTAGGCTTAAGCTTCTCAGCTTTGTGCAAGTGTTATGCAACCTGCTTGCTACACCCTGGTGTGACTGTTTACAGCAGTTTAAACACTTTAGTCACAGGGAAGATCGTTACAGACGCAGCCATGATACACAACATGAGACAGTGTGTATTGTTTGAAGTCATCTGTTTGTATTTGTTCAGCTTTTGTGTGAAGTTTCAGGTCAATTGGGGGTTAAAATTGAGCTTTTAGAGAACAGTTGTTACTAAATATCTTGAAGTCGCTCCCGCCCATTTACAAGTTCCTTCAGTTCCTTTAGTTCTCCTTTCAGCAAAGGTAACAGTGAGTCAGAGTGGGAGGAAGCGAGTGAGAGAGGGAACCAAGGAGAGACATAGTGCGTGTTGAATTTGTTGCCCTTCCTCAGGAAATATCTGTGGCGCAGGCTGAATGCAGCAGGGGAGATTGTGAGCGTGAGAGTTTGGCTCTGGTTTAGAGTTGTCCCTAAGACTCAGATTGTCAAAGCACTATCAGATTCAGCTTCTACACACACAGAGACACACAGACACACACAGAAAATAAACAGTGCTCTATAACCTCAGTTTCTTTTTATGCTAAGATGAATGATATATGTAGCTCTGCTAGCACTTCAACACTTTAGTAGTAGTAGTTGTTGTTGTTGTTGTTTAATCGTAGTAATAATTACAATAATAAACTTTATTTATTTATCACTTTTCAAGACTTCATTTAAAAAGTGCTTTGCTGCCAAGTGGACAGAAACAGAGAGAGGTCACATTTTGCCATTTCAACAGTAGACTGATTAGTGAGTTTATTATAGCGTGGACCTTTAGACTCTCCATAAACCTGATGGCACGGTGCAACTACAGTAAGATTATTGGGGTGTCGGATGTAAATCTGGTTCTTAAGACTTAATAACACTGAGCTCCCTCTGTAAGCATGAAAATTGCTCATGCTATATGCTAGAAAAATAAAAGCCCAAAGTCTCCGTTGCTTAGTGAAGTGAAGTGAAGGCTGAGCCACTGGAGTCAATCAACCCACTGCAGACACTGTACGCTGTAATGTAATAAAACCTCCGGGTTTTGGGACGGTTGAGACAGTTGAAATCTGGCGAAATTCATCACACGGTAACCTCAACTTTATTTCCCCCAGGTTCGTGTTCAAAAGGTCGGTCGGCAGCACTCACTCGTCCCACGGCAACCTGTCGCAGGCATCCATCACCTCCTGCGACGTGCTGAGCGGGGACGAAGTGGACAATCCTTTACACCGGCCGGCCAGGATCAGCGAGCGGAGGTCCAATAGCAGCACGGACATACAAGGTGCACTCTCTCAGTCATATACATGAGTTTCAGCGAAGGTGGTCATGTGGTGTTGATCACAAGCCAAACAAGGAGAGCCTTTGTGTTTGCAACTGCTCTGGATATCAGCAGACGTCAGAGAAGCTGCCTCTTTTATAATGCGAGTAAAAACACAAACTCTTAAGCGTTTAAGCAAAGGAAGTTCTTCTTTCTCCGACATGGACGTGTACTATTCAGGTGTCTCTTCGTATGAGTCTCTGGGGGACTTCACCTTTAAATCTGAGTCATGGAAATGATCTCAGTCCGTACTGAAGTCAAAACAGTTCCAGTTGTGTGTTGATTACTCATGATAAGTCTGGAGTGTCTGAGTGTCCTCTCAGCCCCTGAAAATAACCAAAACAGTTGCTAAGAATATCTCTAAGCTGGTAGCTGTCATGTAGCTACACTCCTCTCGTTGTTCTTGTTCCTCTGCTCGAATGTGACCGGCGTTTGGGATGTTTTTGTTCTTGCAGCGCTGAGAAGCCAGGCGCCGCTGAGAGCCTGGGCCTCCAGCAGTCAGGGAAGCCAGGGCGGGATGTGCAGCGACTCGGAGAGCGCAGGAGGCAGCAGCGAGTCCAGGTCCATGGACTCCCCCACCGCCAGTCCAGGTAGCAGGATTTAACAACAACCTTCTCTTAGAATTGGTTTTTAATTGGAAAATATACTGAAACTGCAAAAAGACTCCAGACTTGCAGATGAGAGCAAGAAATTCCACTGGAAAGCACCCGAATCGTATGACTTTTGGTTTTGATATCCAAATCACAACAAAGCTAGGAGGAGGATCAAGTCACTCAGGATGCTGTGTTTTTTTTGTAACTTCCTCATTTCTACATGAGACCCACAAACTACTCATCTCGCACTGCTCTTCCCTCTGTGACCGAAACTGCCTCGCCGCCGCCACACGAAATATAATGTGCACACATGTAGAGCATCATCACAGCTGCTGCGCTCTTGTTCAAGCACTGTGATGTCGTCTCTGCTGAAACTGGACATGAGTGCTCTGTGCAGTCATGTTGGTGTTTATGTGAAAATGTCTTTGCTTTTGTTTGTGAAGGCGACTTCAAGAGACGTCTGCCCAGGACTCCCTCTACTGGAACAATGTCCTCTGCTGATGACTTGGACGAGCGGGAGCCACCATCACCCTCAGACAATGGTTAGTGTGTGTGTGTGTGTGTGTGTCTGCCTGCACAGGAAGATGCATGATATTGTGTATCATGATTCTGCGGCTGCTGCCTGCAGCAACACAACTACACAGCACTAACTTACCTGCTCGAGGCTGTGGTGAATTTCACTTGCGTCAAATGTTTTCTTTTCTTTTTTCTTTTTCACTCGACAGAGCTCTGCAGAAAGAGGTCGAGTTAGTTTTTGACATGTAGCCTCTACTTACACTTCCTGTATCGATGGTTAAGACTTCCAGTCAGTGCATGTGGTTATGGTCTCATCGTGAATCGAAGCAGCTGACTATGTTTGATCTATTTTATTTCAAATTTGTTTGAGAAATAATTATGTAATTGTGTGTGTTACATATAAAAATAACATCTATTGTTCATTTTTAGAAGAGAATATGGTCATTTAGCTAATTATAATCGAGATAATCAAGGGGTTTTAACAGGCTGCAATTGGCTACAGCCGCACCCCTTTGAAGGAAGTGCTGAATGCTGCACACTGTCCTCCCAAAAAAAAAAAATTGAAATGTAATGTTAATTATCACATCTTAATTTCATTAATTTCTTATCTGATCAACGTGTGAACAATTTGAAGCTGGAGAAGCAAATCTGCTCCACGCTTCTTTGTGTCATAATTAATGAAACCTCGTCACTTCTCTAATTTCCAGAGTTGAGGTTCAGGCTTTGTTTCTGTGAACTAGTTAGTTCCCTCGTCAGCTGATGTGATTTTCATTTTTTCAGGTCTGGCCGAGATGGTGACGGAGACGGCCAGTTCTCCGGGTCCTTTCCGAAACGCTCAGATGTCTAAAGCTGCTCAAACACACAAGCTGAGGAAACTGCGAGCGCCTTCAAAGTGCAGGGAGTGTGACAGTCTGGTGGTTTTCCATGGAGCTGAGTGTGAGGAGGTAGAGTACACAAACTTTATGTGACGCGTGTTTGTTTATACTAAATATGAACAGATGATGAAACTTACCTCAGCCTCTGATGTCTGATACGTATCGGTGTCTGTGTCTTGTTTTTCCTCCACCAGTGCTCCCTGGCCTGCCATAAAAAGTGTCTAGAGACTCTTGCGATTCAGTGTGGCCATAAAAAGCTGCAGGGCAGACTACACCTGTTTGGTATCGACTTCACCCAGGCAGCAAAAAACAGCCCCGATGGCGTTCCCTTTATCATCAA
Organism: Trachurus japonicus; assembly: GCF_045865225.1. Lineage (NCBI taxonomy): Eukaryota > Metazoa > Chordata > Actinopteri > Carangiformes > Carangidae > Trachurus > Trachurus japonicus. The sequence continues at coordinate 14,314,085 of NC_140923.1, forward strand.
GAAGTGCACGTCTGAGATCGAGAGTCGAGCTCTCAACATCAAGGTAAAGTTTTTAGTGGAGTTGTTTTTATTTGTCACCTGATACCTTACCTCACAGGCTGTCATTTAGATTATGTTGTAGATCAAAATCATAGTAGAAGAATCCTTTCTGTTATTTTGCCTCATTGTAAGAAAATTGTCAACGTACCTGTTCTTTCTCCACAGGGAATCTATCGTGTCAATGGGGCCAAATCCCGTGTTGAGAAGCTCTGTCAGGCGTTTGAGAATGGGAAGGACCTGGTCGAACTGTCTGACCTCTCACCTCACGACATCAGCAACGTCCTCAAACTCTACCTGAGACAGGTGAGCCTCAAGACTGACTCCACAGGGAGAAGGTTATAGAAAGTTAGAAAGTTCTTTATATCAGTATTTATGTAATTATGTAAATGATTGATGTTTTAGTTTAATTTGTCATTGTAAATTTGGAAATTTAAGATTTTTTTTTACTCATTACTTCATTTTGTCTTAAACTGGGGACCTTGTCAACCATCTTTTTTGATTTGATTTGTATTTATGCTTCTTTTTTTTTTTTTTTTAATTAACATTTTTTTATTGATTCCACATATCAATATTTAACATTTCACATATACAATTTTCAAACAGTATACAACTTCTCCGCCAGGGAGCAGAGACATATATAAACATACATTCTCAAAGAAAGTTACCGTAGAGTAAATCTGAAGAAATAAAAGAAACACTTTTTCACTCCTGTCCTTATTTTCACATCTCTCTTACATCGTCCCTTTTCTCCTGTTGGAGGGTAAACAACATAATAAACATATGAACAATGAACAAAATTGTAGCCTGAACCAAGGGGATCCATAATCTACCATACACAGTGTCCTTACTGCACAAAGTCTGTTCTCAATGGAGACACAAAATTAACCCAGTTTTCCCAATAATTTTTAAACGTCTCTGTTTTTAGTCTAGTTGAGAAAGTCAGCTTCTCCATTCTATAAATATTGAGCATTACCTCAACCCAATCCTCCATTCTTGGTACCTCAATTTTAAGCCATTTTCTGGTGATGGCTTTTTTTAGCTGCCACCAGCATTATTCGAAATATGTATTTTTCTCCTGACCTTGTAATCTCCTGGTTCTCTTTTCCCAAATATAAAACTTCAAATGTAAATGGAATTTTCACTTTGAAATTTTTTTCCATACTCGTATGTAACTCCTGCCAATAAGGGAATTTATGCTTCTTTTAAAGAAACATCTCATTCCGTCTGAAATCAATCACTCTCTTCCTTGATTGATTGACCGATTGGCTGCTGATGTTTATTTTTTATTTACTTATTTTTTCTCTTGTTTTCTTGTTTTGCTCCTTGTCACAATTTACGTCAATCCATTTACTTTTTTGACTGCTGTGTTGCGGTGTCATGTCTTTCCTGTCTTGTGCTGTGTCATGTCTTTATGTTTGCCACTGGTATTGCACAATAAAAAAAGAAAATAAAAAAATGAAATCAATCTTCTTAAAATAAACCACACCACTGTTTCTCTTTTAACAGTTACCGGAGCCATTGATCCTGTATCGATACTACAACGACGTCATTGGCCTGTCCAAAGAGTGTCAGAGAGTGATAGTGGAAGACGCCGACAAGCATCAGACCACCCAGACGGAGGAGAAAGCCGGTCCGAGCCCACAGCTCAACAGAGTCATTTTCAAGATCCGCGATCTGTTCCGCCAGCTGCCGTCGGCCAACTACAGGACGCTGCGCTTCCTAATAGCTCACCTGAACAGGTACGAACCTACAGTCCGACCCCTGTTAGGACTTCTGTCTTTTTTTATATCCTGCACAGGATGGCAGATACTCAAACTTCCCCAAAAGACGAAAAAGGTGAACGGACACTTCCCCATAGCACAGAGGAACTTGTACAGAGAACATTACAGTCATCCTCTATTTATAGCTTTTTTTTGGTGTTTTTTTAGTTTTTAGTTACAGACTCCTGTGCTTATATCATGTTAATGTGTAAACACGCCACCAAATTGCTGTCATCATGTGGTTATTGATGTTCCTGATTATTTTTTGCGAATGCGTACGTGTTTAGCAGCTTCTCCAGGCAGGTTTCATCATTTGCCGCCTCTGGCCTGTTATGTTTCAAATATGTTTATTGGGAAACTGATCACATAACAGAGAAATGAACAGTCCACAATTATGTTTCCATGTTTTTTACAGAAGATGAGAAAAGTAATCCCTGACAAAAAGGACTAATGACAAAAATGAATAGCAAGTAAACATCAACAAAGCAGATAAAACAAAACGGACAGGACAAAAAAAAAAGGGCAGTACGCCTCTGGCCTGTTAAAGGGGACGGTATTGATCTGCAGAGTGTCATGTCAGTAGCTGGGTTTCCATCCAAATGTATCGAATTTAAGAGCGGATTTTGTAAAAATGCGCAAAAAGCAAATGCGAATTTATGACCGTTTCCATTCATTATTGTTTTGCGATTATTGGGAGAGGAGTGCGCCGTGAGATTACGTCATAAGAGAGCATGAATGTATCCATGACAACAGTTGACAATCAGCTGACAGCTGACTCTCAGCTGACACTCAACATCATGGATAATTTACGTACTTTCCGGACTACTGTATAGACGCACCTGTATAAGCCGCACCAGCTAAATTTAAAAAGAAAATACATATGAAGAGTTCATTTGCAAAAGCAGATAAGTGCCATTTTGAAAAAAATGATGGATGGATGGATGGATGGATGGATGTTTTCAATAAAACTTTATTGTTTTGAGATATGTCTGTTTTGTTACATCTCAAAGTCACTCAACTTTGGTTTGACTGATATCACCTTATGTAAAAAAAAAAAAAAAAAAAAAATGAAGACTCTAGAATTTTTTTAAAATGGAGTTATCTGCTTTTGCAAATGAACTCTTCATATATAGGCCGCACTTGAATATAAGCCTCAGGTTTTCATGTTGTAACATGAGATATTTACACAGAAAGACAGTAGGGAACTGTGCAAGTCCGCTCGCTTTTCCGCTGTTTTGGTTACGCTCCTCTCGCCCATGTGCATCTGTTGACAACAAAGCCGGCGAAAAATCAATAAATGGAGCGGTGGATAACGTTACATAACATATACGATGTTAAGACGTGTGTGTTTGTGTAGTCTTAACCGTCATAAACAAAACATTATGGGTTACGGAGCGCGTTTGTGTTGCGGTGTGCAGAGAGGAGAGCTGGGACACCGCGTTGTTCTCCATTTCTTTGAACGTCGCTGGGTGAAGTCCAGCAGCACTTCACCCACAAACTCTGCCTCAATTCGCATAATCTGTTTCCATAACAAAAAGTCGCATTTTCCTTTAATCGATACGCTGACAAATCCCTCACCTCCAAAGCGTAAAAACCTTTATGCGCATTTACTGCCTTTTTTCGAATTTCTGGCGTTTCCATCCAAGTATTTATTCGCAATTTTTGAAAATGCAAATAAAAAAAGGTGGATGGAAACGCAACTAGTGTCGATCAGGCTAACGACGCCTCTCTCTCTCCTCTCTCTGCTCACACAGGGTGACGGAGCAGGCGGAGGAGAACAAGATGACGGCGAGCAACCTGGGCATCATCTTCGGCCCGACGCTGGTGAAGCCGCGGCAGATAGACGCCGAGGTGTCTCTGTCCTCCCTGGTGGACTACCCCTACCAGGCGCTGATGGTGGAGCTGCTGGTGAGACACTACCGCAAGGTCTTCGACGTCTCGCCGCCGCCCGGCTCGGACCCCGCCCCCACCGGCCACGGGTCGCCCAGGCTCACCCCTCAGGAGAAGCTGCAGCGGCTCAGCAGACACTCGGCCTCGCTGATGGACATCAAAGAGGTGAGACAGGGTTGTGTGTGTGGAAGTAATTCTGTTAAAGGGATAGTTCAACATTTTATGAAATTGGCCCATTGCCATAATCCCTATAGTCATAGCAGTAGGTTTGTTTCCTTCAATTGTCGGTGCAAGCTATTTTTAGAACGGCGGAGCAGAGCCGTGAGCTGCTCAAAGCTACGCTACGGAGGCTGGTGGACAAGTTGTGACCTGCACATTCACCACGCTATGAGATAATATATTATTATTATATATTATAAATTTTTCGGCAAGCAGTCTCTGTATTTACCTTGAAAACTCCGTCTCGTAACGTTACATTATTATCTCATAGCGTGGTGAATGTGCAGGTCACAACTTGTCCACGAGAGCATTTTGGAGTTGTTGGATTGTGTATTTGATGAGTTTGATGAGGGAAACCAAGAAATCCCATTAGCCTCCGTAGCGTAACTTGGAGCAGCTCTCGGCTCTGCTCCGCCGTTCTAAAAAAAAGCTTGCACCGACAATTAAAGGTAACGAACCTACTGCTAAGACTATAGGGATTATGGCAATGGGCCAGTTTGCCAAAATGTTGAACTATCCCTTTACATTTTTGAAAATGAGACGTAAAAAGCTCTCGTCTTGGATTTAATCCTTATTTACTGTTGGGTTAAAATGCGTTTCCTTATCATGTGACTTCTGCACGATGCTCAGACAAACTGCTTGTGTCCCTCCAGAGCGCCAAGGTGTACAAACGATACTCTTCAGTCATCCCATCCTCACACATCCTGAACGAGGTGCGGGAGGTCCAGCCGGGCGCCGACAGAACCGAGGTCTCGGTCTCGGTCTCGGTCGTGGACGGCGTCAACGGGATCCCGACATCCAGCGAAGGAGACGTCCAGAGGTCGACCTTGGTGTTCGGCCGCCCCAGCACCACCACCAACCCCCCCGCTGCCACCGGCGCCGCGGCTCCTCCTCCGAAGGTCCAGCTCCGCACGCAGCGCACCAGAAACGCGTCCCGACCGATCAGCATGCCGCTGGAACGTCTGCCCACGCCGGCTCAGATCAGCGAGAGGAATAATCGAAACACCGCTGCTAACGCTAACGCCGACCCCTCCTCCTCCTCCTCCTCTTCCGACGTCCTGTCCGAGACCATCCAGGAGATGCCCGAGCCGGAGCGCGCGCGGCAGTACGGCTCCTCCAGGGTCAGCACCTACTACATCACGCCGTTCATCGACACGCAGACGATGCAGAGGAGGACGTGGGACAGGAAGTACAAGCACTATGACGTCACGCCCCGGACCGCTATGATCGTCGCCAACCTGCCGTCGGCCAGCGCCGGCGTGCAGCCTCTAAAGGCAACGGCGCCCGCGACCGCAAACACCGCCGCCGCCGCTGCCGCCGCCGCCTCGGGGGTCTCGACCACGTCCACGGTGAGCACCATGTTCTCCTCCTCCAGCCCCTACGCGGTGTCGATGAGGCCCGCGTGGACGTCGTCCAAAAGGGAAAACGACACGGACGGTTCAGTCGGCGGCGAATCCATCAGCAGCAGCAGCAGCAGCAGCTCGCCGAACCTCCCTCTGACCCTCAGGCCCCCGCGGACTCTGCAGCCCCCTCCCGGGACTTTCTACAAGCCCCCCGTTTCCATCAACAGCAGAGCGAGGACAATACCAAACTGGACTACTACTGTCACCACCGTCACCACCACCACCACCACCTCCTCCTCTTCCTCCTCCTCCTCCTCGTCCTCGCCGCTCGTCAGCCACGGACAGTCGGTAGTCGCCCCGTCCCTCGCCCCGTCCCCCGCCCCTACGAGCCCCCCACAGACTCGGCTCCAGACGCAGGACTCCGCCGACAGCGCCATCGACCCCGGGGGCTCGACCTCCGCCACCCTCTCGCCCCCACAGTCCCCGCCCCCGAGCAGCCCCGACGACCTCAGCCCCAGCGAGACTAAACCCGTCTACCAAAGACTGCGACCTCGGCGGCTGCAGGAGCTCGAACACAGAGAGGCTCATTTTGTCTGATGCCAAAAAAAGACAACAACAAAAAAAAGAAAACATGTTATATCTGTAAATATTAATGTATCTGTGCCATAGTTTATACCGGGGGGAAACATTTTTATCAATGAGCTGCGAGTGGGAGAATATAAAGGCCTGTGAAAATAAACCATGAAAGTGTTATATGTACTAATATATTCTCTTTTACACATTGAAGTCAGCAGTGGTTGATCTAAACATTCAAAACAAGCAGAGTGGCGTCGACACGAATGTTTAGTCTCATGTTCTTGGTTTAAAGAACAAATATGTGAATAGTCTGTTTTTATGTCAAAGAAAATTAATTTACCAACCACAAAAAAGGGTTTTTATCTGTCTGTAAAGAATTATAAGCCTATCATTGTCTGTGTTTAATTTGTTTGTTTATTTGATTTTGTTCCAAAATTATATTTTATTGTTAATCACACAATGCACTTAATACAGGTTCAAATTCTAATGTTGCCTTTATTGTTAAACTTTGCTCAATTTTATATTTTTTTCCACAAGGAATTGATTGAAGTATTTTTAACATGAGGTTCTTAATTATAAAGAATTCAACTTTTTACCTTATTGAATTTCCCATTGTAACCTGTGATTGGTACATTTTTTCTCAGTATGTAAGCCTTATGTATCTGTTTACGTTTTTTTATACTCATACTTACATACCGCATGTTCGTCACGGTAACTTTGTCTCATCGCAATATTGTGACTATACAGAAGAAAAATGACATGCAACAGTTGCAAATTGCTGCGAATTAAAAAATATATATTGTTTAAACTTTTACTTCTGCTCCAGTCGACTATTTCTTTTAACATCTTTCTGTTCAGTGCTTCAGGAAATCATAGTAAGTTATAGATGTGATTTGTTTCTTTTGAAGCCGTTGACGTTGTTTGCATTTCGTTGTGTGTTAAATTTCAGCCTAATATGTGTTTTTTCACTTTTATATCCAATCAGATTATTGGCTTTATTTTGGTGTATTGGACAAACTGAGGGAAAAAATGTAGTCAAACGGTTTCGGTGCAGCTTACAATGATTTTCAGTGTTGATTTATTTGCCAAATATTTGCTCGATTTATCCATGTAATTGACAAGACCAAGGTCACATCTTAAAATGTATTGCTCTGTCCGATCAAGTACCCCAAACTGGAGGGTATTCAGTTTGTAGAGATATAAAACAAAAGGCAAAACTCAATTTTACTGTTTCAGACTTCTTCAGAAACTCTTGTTTGAATGTAATTTGTTACCAATAGCAGTGAAACACCAAGAAAACATTCATTCTTTATTATTGATTCACTTATAATTAGAATTTCATTTATACACACGTACAAACTGTGTGTTGGTGTGAAGACAGATTTTCACATTTTTACATGTAGACTTTACATGTGTATCACATAGTTATTGATAGTTTCTTTTAAAAGACATAAATAGACCAGTAAGATTATGAGTTAAAAAATTGAGAAAAAGCTTTTGAGAATCTGAAGACTGAGAATATTTTGAGTTTTTGCTTGAAAATCGACTTGAAATATGAATCCATTGGTTGCCTGTTGATTTTTTTTGCCCATTAATTGATTTGACAGCTTCTCTTTCTTCCTCTGTGGCCTCATAGACGTACCTCAGTTCACTTCCTGTGTGTTTTCTGTGCTTTTTGTTGCCTTGCAGCCTCTGTTGTGTTTCTACCATGTAACCCCCGTCAGATTAGCGTCTGTATTTTGCTGCTATTAATGTCAACTAAAAGAAGCTGGCAGCTTCCTGAGCCGCCGCCAGCGCTCGTCGACGCACTGTTGGTTGGTCCAGCCTTGGTTTATTTCACCTCAGAGTTTAGCCGTGTGTTGTCATGTGCATATATAGTTCACAGCAGGTTTTGAGTGGAGTGGTTGTACGGTTGCTGCTGCTGCTGCTGTCGAGGCCTCACATTCTCCCGACCTAACGACCCGTGTCACCTGCACCTCCACCTCGTCGTAGCTGCGACCGCCCTCAAGTCGTTCGTCAAGACACAAAAAACCTGCAATGCCAGCCCCACCGTCGCCTGTGAGTCTGAGTCAAAAGTGATTCATTTAGTGTGTGGACTCAACATGCACAGTGACTCACAGTGACTCTGCAGGTAAATGTCACACATGGACACTTTGACAGACCTGTACCCCCTCTAACCCTCTCACCCTCCCTCCCTCCTTCCACACAGCAGGACGCCTTTTCTCTTTTTTTCTCTCCAGCAGGAGTCCACCCATCCTTCCTCTCCTCTCCTCTCAGGCTAGATATCCCCCCTAATTCTGCCTCAAAATGGATGACTTGTCTTTTTCTGCCTGCCCATGTTGAGCTGGGAGATTAGAGCAATCAGATTAGGAGTGCTGCTGACCTGCAGGCAGAGGAGCGGGAGGGAGGGAGGGAGGGAGACGAGGGAGAGAGAGAAGGAGGTATAGTGGGCAGCGAGGATTCATACGGAGCTCTTCTACCTTGCTTGTGTAATGTTTCCCATTACTTCAGCCTGTTAGTGAACATCTTTCTCCTAGATGTCGAACAACTTTTAAATCATTCTGTAAAAGGTAAGAATCTTGATTTATTTTATTTCTTTTTTTTACTCTTTTTAATCCCTGTTGTTGACAATATCAGACGTGCGGCAGAGCTGACAGGTAGCTACATGGTCGCTAATTACTCTTTCAGATTGTAATGTAATGTTGTGTCAGATCCTGCTGCGTTGTTTATTACAAGTCTGTTTTATATGAATTTTTTGCTCTCTGGTACTTTCTTTTTTCAGACTAATCATCAGCGCCACAACATTTCTACACATTTCCATCAAGCTTGCATAAGGCAGAGCTGTCATGTGTAATCGCCTTCTGACTGTTTGAGTAATAAGGTGAATAACAGAGAAGTCAGACACCTTAATAATAGTCTTTACTCTGCTGTTTTCGCTCTCACAGTCCTTTTGTGTTTATGTCCCTGCATCCTCAGTCTAGCGCTCTGCAGTAATCTATTGGACATGTCACTGAACAAATTACTCTTCATGTCTGACATTCTCCGAGGCCATCTGCACACAACCTGCAGATGTGATTGGCATTTGAGTTTTTTTTGTTTTTTTTTAATCATTATTATTATTTTCATGAACTCTAAGATGAATTTTTGTCTTTTGGAATAAGTCTGCATTATAGTGTAGTAGTAGGTACAAACCACATTTAATAATCAGTTTTGCACTCTCATGTATAACTCGTATTTCTAGGCTGTGTATGTAAGTTATTTAAAATGTTCGGATATCGGATTGTATTTTCCTCTAGAGGTATTCCCTCTTTCAGCACGACTACACATTTAATCTTAAAGCTGGTAGTGTTTATGCTCAGCAGCACTTCAGAGGGATGTATGCTTTCCAATTATACCGTCCACCTGCTTCCTAAAGCCAGACACAGTAAAGTTTCAGTAAATGTCAGGTCAAAGCCAAGACCAGGAAAAAATTCAAGACCAATTTCAAGGCCGTGAATAATGGTCACTCTAATAATAACAGTGTGCCTTTCCTATTCTAAAAATAATAAGTTTATGAATAGAGTAGATGAGTAAAATTCTCTTTACTGTCCGACTTCTCTTTTTCACGCTTCAACAAAGGATTTAGCAGGAGGATATAAATGTTTGAGCACCATTACACTGTGCATTTTACAAAGCAGAAGCACACAAAAGTCGAAATTACACAAAAGATTTAACACTGCACCATTTGCAATAAAATATGTTCCTCTGTGAAATGAAAAAATAATCGCATCTGTAATTGGCACATATCTCTTCATGTGATGTAACTTGTCCAACATCTACGCATGTACATAACGACTGTAGGTCATCACTACTGGTGTTTGTGTACCTGTAGGTTTATCACAGTCTGATGACCCCCTCCAGGGGTTAAGCTGCGGAGCAATGAATACAGGCTCCCAAATCCGCCTGTTGCTGTGGAAGAACTGGACTCTCCGCAAGAGACAGAAGGTACGAAATAATTGGACAAAACCTGCAGACAACCTCCGTGATAAACTCAGAAGTGTAGCGTCTGTAGGACTGTTCCTGTTTCTGGTATTTCACTGACTTCGTCTCTTTCTGTCCAGATCCGCTTCCTGGTGGAGATCTTCTGGCCTGTGTTGTTATTCATCGGTCTGGTGTGGCTGAGGAAGGCCAACCCACTCTACCGACAACATGAATGTAGGAATAAATTCATAAAGAAGACGAGTTTCTATCATTGGAAGAATATCACATTAACTCTTTGCAACTCTTTTAAAGCCACTTCACATGACCTCCCATGTGTTCCTTCATTTCCTTCAGGTCATTTCCCCAACAAGGCCATGCCCTCTGCAGGGATCCTGCCCTGGATGCAGGGCATCTTCTGCAACGCCAACAACCCCTGCTTCAGATACCCCACCAGAGGAGAGTCTCCTGGCGTCGTCTCTAACTATAACAACTCAGTGTAAGCCACAGCATCAAACCTTATGAAATGTCTACTGTCTTTTAATTAAGGTTAAAGAAAGTTAGAAAGTTAAAGGTCCCATATTGTATGATGTGAGATTTCCTTGTCTTTTGATTAAAGATCAAGGTCTAGGCTCTATATTAATACTGTGATCATATCAAAGAAACAGACTGCAGAGAAAGAAACACACACACAGCCTGTATTCTGTTTTAAAATGACCTGTTGTAACTGTATGATGTCACAACAAAGCAGTCACCAAGCCCCGCCCACCTGGACGCACCATCCAACACAGGATTTGGTTTTTCTGCGTGTTTTACCACAAATCTGCTGTATTTTTATTTGATCACTCAGAAAACAGTCAGCCAATCAGAGGAGAGACTCAGAGCCTCCTCTCTTCTGTTGAGAGAGGAGATGATGCTTGGTTCTTAAAACCACAATCATGGATCAATACTTTAAATAAAATACTAGGAAAAGTGTAAAAATTTTAAATCTTTAAAACATTAACACCACCACTCTGTATTATCTACAGTAGAATAGTTATTAAACAGACTAATGCAGTGTTTTTTAATGGATTTCTTTCCCTAGACTGGCGCGGTTCTACGTTGACGCCCAGGAGCTTCTGCTCAATGACACAGAGGTTCAACAGTTCAGGCGACTCTGGAATGAAATGTCGTCCTTCTCAAACTTCATGGACACGTTACGCACCAACCCGTCTCGGGTGTCAGGTAAATAGAACATTTAGAAATGAATGATTCAGACAGGAATTGTGTAATAAATCGATTACTATCATATTGTATTTATGGCACTTTTCAGCCTTTCATTTGTGGGGAATAGTTAAAAAAGGAGCAACAACATAAAAGATGGCCATATATCAACTAATCCAAAGGCTACAAGTACAAAAAAATAAAAATACAACCATGGATTGATTGTTTTTTTTCCTGCCCACTCTGTTAATGACTTGAAAACTCTCCTTTTAACGCTTCTCTCTAATCTATATTCCCTTGTTGTCTTAACAAGGTCTTTCTGTCTGTAGCCTCTGTCTTGTTTACGTCGCTTTCTGTTTTGTTTTTAGTAATTCTCTGTCTGCCTCTTGCGCTTCAGTCTCATTTCTGTAAAGTCATTTGTTCACATCCAGCGATTCAATCCTCATTAGAGAAGCTACATGCCACATTTTAACAGTTGGATGCAAAACTAAAAGATAAGACACAGTTCAGTTGCTTCAGTGACAGCTGCACTGAGATTATCCAGGATAAAGGTGCATTTTTCTACACACTCTTATTCTGATGGAGCTTTCATTTATTCACCTGCTCATTCAGATGCACACGATCGTTCAGGCACATGTTTGTAGAAATGTTGCTTTAGCAGAGATTATCTTTAACGTTTACTGCCTTTAACAAATCCTTACACCAATCTGCCAGTCGGGTCAGTTCTGTTTTTACTGCTTCTGACCTTTTACTTTCACTATCTCTGATTTTTCATGTAGGCCGTGGGCTGAAGGTAGAGGACATCCTGAAAGACGACGAGGTCCTCTCAGCTTTCCTGTTGCGTGACGCTGCCCTCTCGGACTCGATCGTCTATCAGCTCATCAATGCAGAATTAAGACTAGAGCAGGTGCGACTGCAGTTTGATTTTTTTTTTTTTTGCAAACATAACAACATCTTCTACAACTTTTTTTTTTTCACCTTTTTCCCATTTCTCTTCCAACGTCCATAGTTCGCGTTTGGTATCCCAGACCTGCAGCTGAAAGACATCGCGTGCAGTCAGGCCTTGCTGGAGCGCTTCATCATCTTCCCCAGTCGGATGGGACTCCACGGGGTCCGCAACGCCATGTGCGCCCTCAGCCAGCCGAGGCTGCAGAAGATAGAGGACGTCCTCTACGCCAACCTCGACTTCTTCAAGATGTTCAGGCTGGTCAGTGTGTTTTTTTTTGTTTTTTTTTAAAAACGTCACATCCAGTAAATTAAACTTCAGCGCTTCCTGCTGCTGCGTAGAGCCTCTTGTTCTTTACATCCTCTGCTCCCCAACCCTCATCCCCTGCGTTTATAGTGATTTTTTCTTTTCTCGTTGACATACTACCAGTCATTATTTCCAGTGAAATCCTCTGGACAGCTGCACTTGCTGGAAAAAATCATGTTCCTCTTCCTGTCTTCACAATGAAGGCCGTGGAAGCTTCCAGTCGAGTTCCTAATGTCACAGGATTTAATCATCTGGCTGCTGAGATGTTATTTCACTTTATATTTCTTATTGTATATAAATATGTATCTGAAAACACACCAATTTTTTTAAATTTCCAACATTATCTTTATTTATTTCCAGACATAACACATACATATAACCACTGCACCACACATATAATCATGCAGAACCCATGTCCTTCAAACCACGGCGGAATATAAATAACTAAAGAAAGAAAGGAACTTAAATACACAATAAAATAATAATAGAAATACTACATAAGTAAATAAAACATGGGAGAGAATAAATACAAAACCAACCATACACTGCTCATACTCATAAGTGTGTAAGTGAATCACACAAACCAGGCTTTGAATATAAAGATGACGAGTAGATTTCTGTGAAATTTTGAAATAAAAAATCTTCAGATTGAGCATCGTTTGGGGCCAAAGTGTCGCCGGACAAACTCAGCGTGACCTGCAGGGCAGAGTGGACATTTGTTAACAACGTGAAATCATCCACTAAACACAGTTTTTTGCGTTGTGCAGCCACTGTTAATACTGTTGGCACTGAACCCTGAGCAGTGTGCTTATCTAGAAGTCAACTCACCTCAATAGACCTGCACCTGGATCAGCAAAGTTAATATATTGTGTTATTTGTGTTTTGTAGAGAACATAATAGTGGGATGATGGTTGGTTTTACCGAGTTGTTTTTTGTGTTTGTGTTTTGCAGAGAACATATTAATGTGAATAGTGGGACGATGCGTTGGTTTTACTGTATATAGAGCTGGTAGTTATTCCAGTGCTGCATGTGAGGCCAAGTGGCCGACTTTAGTCTGCAGGTGACGTTGCCAAACCTGTTCACTCAGTCTGTGGCTTTAATAGCGGCTTAGAATAAACAATGGGCTCTAGTCCAAACTGTTTACTCATGTATTTACCAGAAACAAGAAACAAGGGCAGTAGTCTGCTTCACAAGAGAGCCTTTCTCTGTTTCCTCAAGTCACTCTTAATGCGAGAAAAAGACATTTAATCTGTTACTTATTTGAATTCATTTGTGATAAATAAGATAAATCACAGGAAATTTAAGATAAAATTAAATAAATCATATATGTATAATATATCTCATCAATAATCTGAACTATATTTAAACTTTTTTTCTTTTGACACCCTCCATTTTCTTTACTACATGTGTGTTCAGGTTCAGGCTGAGTGGGTCAGGTGATGGGCTCAGGGAGCGGGTATAGCATTATCCCTCTTGGCCTGTTTTTCTAATGGGCTTAGCACGGCCCTGCCCCCTCCCCCTCCCCACCCCACCACCACCACCAACAGCCTGAGAGGTATTCTATAAGACGTGATGCTGCGTCTCGTATAAATACTTTACCAACATGTGCCGTGTGTGCGTCCGCCATCGCTGCGTCTCTGCGTCGTCGCTGCCAACACACCTGGTTACCTGGTTGCAGCGAGTAAACCTGCAGCGTAGGAGTCAAACAGAGAGAGAACGTGACGGGGTTACAGTGTCTCCAGTGGCAACAATAGATAGATAGATATAGACCAAGACTGTCAACAAGTGGATTGAAGATGTTTGGACATGACACACATTAGGAGTTATATTAAAATGCTGCAGCCTTCATAAATATTATTGATGATGTATTAAGTATTATTAACCAAATATTATAAGATGTTATTATTAAGAATATAAAAATATCTCATTAAGAATAATGTAGTTTTAATATTTATATAATTTCTTCTGCTTCTCTTCTTTTTAAGCATATTAATTACATTTTCTTTAATAAAAACGCCTTTCGCAAAAGACTCATCATACTACCACAGAAGCAATCAAATATCATATATTTTTTTTATATTATAAGAATGCAAATAGGCTTCAAATATAAAACAACTAAAACAAAACAAAACAAAACATAACAAAACAAAACAAAACAGGAAAACGCCTCTTTAACCTTTAGTTTAAAAAAAATAATGATTTAACCGCCAAAGTAAAAAGATTAAAAGTATAAAGTTGAAAGTTTGTGTAGGATCCAATCACCCAAAACTAGGAAATTGATAAAGAAAACCACCTCTTGGAGCCTTTAAAGCAAAACGAATTCAGAAGTTAACATCCTGTGTGTGTGGAAACATTTCTGTAAATTCAGATGTTGACACAAAATTATACAAAATAACCTTTAATCATTCACCTATAGCCAGGTGAAGTATTATTCATCCTGTTATGTTGACTGTGCACTGTAAATACGTATTCACAATCACATTCATGGTGAATATTGGAGACAATCAGTTTCCTGACACACATAAGAAGCTCATGTGCTCCTTTGTTTATCTTAGTAGTGCAGTAGCATCTTAGCAGCGATCTGTGCATTTAACCCATTAGCTCTATTAAGCTCAAAGCCCATTACCACAGTGACCTCTGCCTTGTAACGACTACTCTCCTCCCTTCGTTTACGCTCCGGACTGCACTTCTCCTCTCCCATCAACCACTCAACACCCTCCCCTTCCTATCCCCTCGCTTTCTCCCTCTTTCCCCCCGCAGCACTGTACCTCCTCCTCCCTCCTTCCTTCTTTCATTGAAATGCAGGCACGAGGAATGTGAGAGGAAGGATATCTCATGTGTTTTTCTTGGCGTTCGGGGTTTCCGTAGCCCTCAGCACCCTGACCAGTCGTTTTCTAACACCTACTGCTAATGGCTTCTCAAGAAGATATTAAGTCTGTTAAGGAGGTTTCGTACGTAGGAATCGTGTTTGTGCCTTTATAAAAAATAAGCGATGGGTTTCATGCTTGATACAGGTTCACTAAAGCTCCTCAGAGCCCCGTTGAACACATGTTAGATGCAGATTGTGTGACAAAAAAGGCAAAACAGATGTTGGCTGTTTGTTTTTAATTACTCTAAAGTCTGCGTGGAGAAAGTGTGACAGGAAAAAAAAATAGTTTCCTCTTCTCAATAACAAACATTACTTGGAAGTTTCCAGTCGTTTAAGGATGGAAACAAGTGTGTTTATCTGCCCAAGGTCACTACGGGACATGACGTTAAAAAAAAAAAGAAGCTGCTAATGCTTTTAACACAAACGAAAACATTGTTGTTACAAAGCAAGTGAATGGATGTTGGTCACTTGACTGACTGGTGCCTCCTGTGACTTTATATCCCCCAGATGCCTCGGGTTATGGACAGCAGCTCACAAGGGATTGACCTGCACTTCTGGGGTCGGGTTCTTAAGGCGGCGTCGGAGAAGATCCAAGTTGTAAGTGCTCCAGAGTCAATCAATTCCTCCTGCCCCTGCTCCTCTTCTCCTGCTCAGTCCTGCAGGATCTGCAGTATTTTTAGCCCTGCAGGAAACTCACCTCTTCCTGCCCCCTGGTTGAGAATGGCTCACAGAGGAGGAGGCTGAGTGATGGCCTCAACAATGTCGGCTCTGCATGTGTGTGTGTGTGTTCACAAGCTACATGTGCAATTTCACATGTGATACATGGGTGTGTGTGTGTGTGTGTGTATGTAATATGTGTGTGCCTTCACGTAATTATGTGTATGCATAGACATACAGACTGTGTCTCAGTTGGTCTGTACATGTAGAGATGTGCACGTGTTCAACACTTTGTTACTTAGATCTATATTATTGAAACTGAAAATTTAAAGAAAGTTTAATGCCTTTATTGTCATTTATATCAGTGGTACAAACAGAATTAAAATCGCAAGCCCCATGTGGTTAAAAGAGACAGTGAAGGCAAAGAAAACACACACACAACAGTAAAGTAAACAGTTAGGTAAATATGTTGCGCAGTCCTCTAAAGTGCAATCAGTGCAGCAATAGGTCAGTCCATGTGCGAGTTCAACTGCCTGATGACACTGGGGTAAATTTGATATACAAATTAAATACAAATAGGATGCAATATGATTAAATATGTACAGTATATATTTAATATATACTGAACCAATCAGTCTGTATTAAATTTTATTTAGTTTGAAGGCAAGGTTTGCAAGGTTCATCTGATGGACATCGAGGGACAGATTCTCTAAGTTTTGCACAGCTTTTACTCATGCTAAACCTGCATAGGCTGAAGACCCCCTTCACATATTTCAAAACCAAACAGAGACAGATTGTGCAGGTTTAACAGGAGCAAAAGCTGTGCAAACCTGAGTAAATCTGGAACCTAGTCTCATGCTAAAATTGACTGTAAATTCACCTTTAAAGTTTTTTTTTTTTTTTTTAATTTCCCCGGGGGAGCATGCCTCCGTATCTTGTCACCTTTTTTACCCCTGATGAGTTTGCACCCCTGATATTAGAATTGTTAGACATTATGACATTATGGAGAAACAAGAGAAAAGAGAAAAACAGATATAAAGAGTAAGAATAGAATAGAAATATACAGTGAGTATAGAGGGAAATAAGAAATAGAACAGAATAACACAGAACAAAACAGAACAGAAATAAAATAACAAAACATGCATAAGACAATAGAATAGAATAGAACATGAAGACAGAACAGAAGAAAAACAGATTCGAGATAGATAGATAGATAGATAGATAGATAGATAGATAGATAGATAGATAGATAGATAGATAGATAGATAGATAGATAGATAGATAGATAGATAGATAGATAGATAGATAGATAGATAGATAGATAGAGAATACTTTATTCATCCCTAGCAGGGAAATTCAAGTTAGTCCGGTAGCTCACACAACAATGACACAAAAAAGATGAACACAAAAAACATTTTAACAAGTGTTATATAAAACGATTGCAGCAGGAACAAATGATCTCTTAAATCTTTCAGTTCTGCAGGTCAGGGAGATGAGCCTTTTGCTGCGGCTGCTCCTCTGACCTGTGAGGGTTTTGTGTAGAGGGTGTTGGGGGTCACCCAGGATGGTCTTCAACTTACACCCCATCCTCCACTTAACCACAGCCTCTACCAGCTCCGCTCCCTCCCCCATCACAGAGCTACATTTTTTGACGTGTTCAAAACAGATACTTTGAGGTAATCAAATAGAATATAATAGAAACTTAAACAAAATGAAAGGAAGGAAAAATATCAGAATGTAACAGACGCATACAGAAATAGAAAAAAACAGAATACTGGTCTACAAAATATGATAGGAAGGATAGAATATGCTAATAACTGAATAGAATAGAATAGAATAGAATAGCACTGACCTCAACAAAATAAAACATTAAAATAGAGTAAAAATAGAAATATACTTTGTCATAACAAAATACAATAATATAGAAATGGAGGCAAAATTGACAAAGACATCAATATATTATAGAATAGAATAGAATGGGTATTGAGATATAATAACACACACACAAAGACTACAGCAGACAGAATGGGTGTTTCTGCACGTTCACTCCGTGTCCCTGGGGGCAGCGTATCCCATCATCACCTTGGCCGTGGGTGAGAGAGCGAGAGAGGAGGGGAGGGGGTGTGTAGGGGGGGGAGAGAGAGAGAGACATTCCTGCGAGGTGACACATCCTGTAGGTGGGACCGTCGTATCACCGTGGTGACAGAAAGGCGAGCCAAACGCTCCCATTACCCACCTCTCCTTCCTCCCTCTTTAGCAGCAGTTTGTGTGAAATAATAAATAAGAGAGGAGGGAGGAAAAGGGAGTGAGTGCGAAACAAACGCAGGGGTCTGCGTGTGTGTGTGTGTGTGTGTGTGTGTTCACACGTAGCATTTTAGCTTTGAGTATAGGGGCATAGAAAAGATATGAGTCATGTTCATCAGTGGTCCCTGAGCCCAGGCTGATGTTATGCAGAGGTGGGGGGTGGAGGTGGAGGGGCTCACAGGGCCAGGTGGATAAATATGGAGGATTATGAGGAAACGATTCTGGTCCAAGTGAACTCCACCCAAAACCCGATCCCCCGTGATCTCATCCTGATCTGATCCAGTTACGCTGCTGCTCCAGGTTGATTTCATTATTACAGTATCACCTGATTACATCTTTGGAGCAATCCCAAACCATCCCAAACATGAACCCCCTCCCCACCCCAATTTTTTTGGTCAACCTCCTCCCTGTTTCTTCAGAAAGGAAGGGATCCACTCCGGGGAGATGAAGTTATTTTGGTTTCATCAATTGGAGGATATTAAGTCCCCCCCCCAGGGCTGTCCTCCTGGGTCACGTGACCACAGGCACAAACTATTGTTTTCTAGCAGCCACCGTTTATGCTCTGAAATTCGCACGGTATTATGAATGAGTATGAAGAACGTAAATATCCCCTGGATTATTGTATATAATTATCTGACAGAGAGGTCACGGTGCTCCGAGCTCGTTATTATCACTTCCCAGCAACACTCAGCGCTCACTCATCCTGTCTGAGGCGGTGGCGGCACCTGACGACCACATGTGGGTCAGAGAGCGAGGTGTCACCTGTTGCTTCTGCATCATTTCCCCCCACATCTCAGGATCAGAGAGAGTTTTTCTGTGTAACTGAACTCATTCATCCTGCAAATCCAGTAAACAGCAGGAACTAGTTGAAGGGTCATCGTCGCGTGTAATGACTCATGAGCAGATGAGTCTGGACTCGAGGCAGGTTGATGATAAAATTTCCTCAGAAATGTTGCAAAACAACATGTGTAAAAACATATCAGTAGGTCCAGTGTGCAACAAACCAACACAGTAAAAGAGTTGTAAATGAACACAGACACAAAACAACACAGTCAACATAGTGCAAATATATCTGAGCTAAAGCAGCTCATAGATTATAAAATGATATAATTAAAGGAATAGTATAATGCCTTAAAGTTTTTTTAAAGGTACAGTATGTAAGAAATCTAAAGCAACTGGCCGTAAAATCCTCCTAATATGTCACAGAGACTCAGGAATAATGTTCATAACATGATGAACTCACCAACAACAATAGTACAGCCAGAGTATTCGCATTAAAAATCTTTTTTTGCAGACTGCAAATCATGTTTATGTTTTGAATTTACGTGTTTACATGTTGCGCCACCTAGCGCTCTCTCCCAGTCACGGCGGCGTCAGTGGCATTTCAGCCTCCAGTCTGCTTCCACTGAGCTGCCGCTACGGCTGGGAGAAAAAATGAGATCGCTGTGTTTTGAATTTGACTGCAGTAACCGTCTTTGGCCACATTCTTACATATTGCACCTTTAAATCAAGTGAATTTAAACAAAATAGCTTGAAGAGGATTTTTATATTTGATATATTAATATAATATCTGTGTCATTCTGTTTTTTAATGCAGAACAAAGTAACTGCTCAAGTCATATTAAAATATATAGATATTATACAGTTACTCTGATTACTCTGAAATATGTCTAAGTCAAAGTCATTTTATTGGTCTCCCGTGGGAGAGATTCGTCTTGGACAAAACAGTACAAAAACAGCCGCATAAAGTGCTAAAAACATACATCTATGAAACATACTTCATAATTCTCCTCAGGGTTTCTTGGATGTTCACGTTTCAGTCCAGTCCAGTGAAAATGAAGCTGAGAGCGTCTCTGTCCCTCCGCCCCCCCCCCCCCCCTCTGTGTGTCCCCCCCCAGCTGATGGAGCGGGACAGCTCTCAGGAGCTCCTCAGCGCGGCGTCCTCCCTGTTCAGGGCCGGCGGCCCCCCCTCCTTCACCCAGCTGATGTCCAGCGTGTCGAGCCTCTTCTGTGGATACCCGGAGGGCGGCGGCTCCAGGGTCCTGTCCTTCAACTGGTACGAGGACAACAACTACAAGGTGTTTCTGGGCGTCAACGGCTCCAAGAACCACAACTACGTCTACGACGACACTGCCAGTGAGTCCAGAGACGGAAATGTCCTTTTGACCTAGTTCATTATAAAACCACAGACTCATCAAGAAGATACGTAGTCCACATGATAGAAACAATTCATCTTACACTGTTTTTGCTTTTAAAATACAATAAATAGATTAATTCAATAAAATGTGTGCACTGCAAACCATAAAGTATACGAGACAACAGTGACACTTTTTTGAGCACTTTAAAAACTTCTCTGCCTTGTCAACATTTCTCTATTTAGCAGCTGTTTTGGAGCTTTTCATCACACCACATGATCTTCATCCAGCTGTCAAGGATGAGAAACGATGACAAGGCAGAAATTAATCAAACTGTGAACTATTTATTTATTTATTTTCCAACAAAACTCCTGTTATTTATTTTTATTTTTATTGAACAAAAGGTTTTCCTACAGCGGTAACACTTGAATAATCACTTCAGGGCCGATCCTGGAGCTGTTCCTCCAGCTGTGTTCATCTCCTTCCAGTTTCCCCTGCAGCTGTATTATACGGTGCCAAGAAAAAAACCTCCAGCAACAGCAGAGTTAAAATAATTAATCATATCTCGTCTTGTGTGTGACATCGCTGAGTTCACTTGTTTTTTAATCACTTTGCTTCACCGCATGTTGCATAAACCCAGCTGGAGTTAGTTTGCAGTCCGAGACACAAAAAGCTGCGGTGATGATTCTTCACTGTAATTAAATATCTGTGTCTTCTGACTCTCTATATATGATGCTCATGTATTTATCTTTTTTTTTTTTTTGAGTTTCTTTATTCTTTGTTATGAACTATATATATATATTTGCATTTTGTTTTTTCCCCACCCACAGCTCCTTTCTGCAACGCCCTGATGCAAACCCTGGAGTCCAACCCCATCACCAAAATCGTGTGGAATTCAGTCAAGCCCCTGCTGATGGGAAAGATCCTGTACACCCCCGACTCCCCTGCCGTCCGCAAGATATTAAAGAGTGTAAGGGGAGACCACCTCCAGCCCGACCCCTCACCTCTCCACTCTCCCTCTGTCTCTCTTCCCTGCTTCTTTCAACACCCTCAGAATCTGTTTATGTGCGTCCAAACTCCCCCCACCCCTCCCTCCCTCCCTCCCTCCCTCCCTCCCCCCCTCCCACCCCTCTCAGGAATGAGCTGACTACCGAAGCAAAGGGGTGTGAGGACAGAGAAGAGAAGAGAAGAGAAGAGGAGGGGAAGGATTAAACAATAAATTGCTTGTGAGGCTGTGGCGGCGATGGGAGTAAAAAAAAAAAAAAGCAGAATCCTCTGCGTTTTGTCACGTCGTATTCATCGCGCTTCACACAAAAAAACAAATCTCAGCTGGACTTCGCGCAACTCATCTGCGTCATCTGTCCAATTCTCATGAAATACAAAGCCCTTCATTACTCATTATGGACGTTAATATTCCCAGCACACAACACCAGTGTCATACTACGTCGCCCCTTTGTTGCCGGTGTAAGGCTCCTGCTTCATATTTGTGAACTTTTATTTATTCTTTACAGTTAAACTAACGTGTTGGGTTGTTTGTTTGTTTGTGTGTGTGTGTCCAGGCCAACACAACCTTCGAGGAGCTAGAGAGGCTGCAGCACATGGCCAAGGCCTGGGAGGAGGTGGGACCTCAGCTCTGGGCGTTTTTCAACAGCAGCGTCCAGATGAATATGATCAGGGTACGAAGTGTTTTAATCTTCTGTGGATGTACAAACACACACACACTGACACACAGGCACGCACACACCCTGCATGTTCTCACGCCGTCTGACTTGATCGGAGCTCCGTGCGTACCTAATTCAGTTCAGAAAAAGAAAAGCAAGAGAGGAACTGTCATCGCTTCAAAAGATGCCAATGATAATATTTGAGGGTGTAGAATAAATCCACAGATCCAGAGCAATAACAGCTCAAAACATCCAGGCAGAAAATCTTTCACTCATGAGTTGGTCTGGAGGTTTAATGACTTTGAGGCAACGTTACAAATTCACATGACCTGAAAGTTTAGGAATGAAAACAACTTGACCTGAAATGTCCTCAGCAACAAAGCCTGAGACCACAGCAGGTCAAATTCTAGGACAATTATAATAAGTGCATAGATATATTGCAATGTTAAAAGAGAAGCGTCAAAAATATGGAATGTTTTGAAATATAACAATTTGATAAATATGATGAACAATGTGGAGGAAGTCGCTTATACGTATGTAATGAGCTTCATACAGTATAAAGGTTCTGTTCTTGTTTCTGCTCAGAGGAGAATTAAATCATTAAAAGGCATTTCCAGTCGTAATCAATGTTTACCTCAGATATCAGGTCACCTATGATCAGTTCATTTCATACCAGCCATACTCCCAACTGCAGCATGCGGACATTTATATTCGTTTTTGTTCAAGAAGCTATTGTTTTTTCAACGTTCATTAATGGGCTCCGGACTAATTTTAAAGTTGTTCTGTGGTCGCAACCCTAACCCCTAACCCTAACATCCTTTTGAGACCATCAATTACATTTTAAAAAGTTGGGAGTATGGATGGTATGAAATGAACTGATCATAGGTGACCTGATATCTGAGGTAAACATTGATTATGACTGGAAATGCCCTTTAAAGAGTCAGAAAGGAGCAGATAGAGACCAAAAACAAAGCTAAAAGAAAGTGAGCACTTGACTAAACAACCTCAGGAGGCCCAGAAGCACGACTCCAAACAAGCTTAATTATAGATAGATAGATAGATAGATAGATAGATAGATAGATAGATAGTGTTGTTGTGCTTGGACATATTATTGTTTATGTTCCCCTCTTAGCGAAGGGAGAGGAGTTACATTATAAAGCTTGTTATTTCCAAATGACATATATATTGGTTTAGTTTATTTAGTTTATTAAGGGACAGTGTGCAATGACATTAATCATTTGCAGAAAATGAAGAGATGGTTGCACCAGATTTAGCTCACAGCTAATTTCCATCTGCAGTACCAACATACTGTAACATATAAAAATGCACAGAAAACACAGACCACAAACTACTATACAAAGGTGATACATAAAATGACACAAATAGACAATAGACAACACATAGACAATACAGAAACACAGTTTCCACATCTAAAACTATTACAAAAATATCTGTGTCCCCGTCCCTGCAGGACACTCTGAGGAACCCCACAGTGATGCACTTCGTGGACAGCAGTCTGGAGGACACGGACTTCTCCACTAGAGACATCCTAAACTTCCTGCACAACTGCCATGACGACCAACGGGAGGGTGGGATGCCAAACTTCGACTGGAGGAGCGTTTTTAACATCGCCGACCAGCTCATACGCATGTTCAACCAGTACGGAGAGGTGAGACTTTGCTTTGCTTCTCTGGCTCCGTCCCTGTTTGCCAAATGTTGCGTATTCCCAGGACTCATTTTGCGAGACCCTCTGCTCTCCGCTCTCCAGACAGGGGCATCCATCCGTCTTCCACGTCTTCCCCCCTATGAGAGAGCAGCCCCCCCCCTCCCCCCCCCCCCCCGGCCCCTTTGAGACGTAGCAGGGCCACTTAGCGCAGCTATAGAGCCGCTGTCCCCGTCCAGGAGGCTGAAAGGTGGGGAGAACAAGCCTGCTGTCACCCCCCACCTTCGCCTCCATTGTGGGGGCCGGTGATAAAGTGGGAGAGTTAGGTGGGAGTGAGTCGCCTCCCCTCCCCTCCCCTTCCCTCCTCATGAGCTCAATGCTGTTTAAGTGTACGGCTCCACATTGAAACAGACTGTGTGCGCCTG
Organism: Trachurus japonicus; assembly: GCF_045865225.1. NCBI lineage: Eukaryota > Metazoa > Chordata > Actinopteri > Carangiformes > Carangidae > Trachurus > Trachurus japonicus. The sequence continues at coordinate 14,338,037 of NC_140923.1, forward strand.
TGGAATGAAATAGGGCAAATCACTCCATCCATCCTTCAAAGGGTGGTGGTTGTGGGTGGGGGGGGGTGGGGTTAGCGGGAGAGAGCCCAATCAGTGCAGGCATTTTTATCTTTTAATTTTATTGTTTATTTGACAAGGACAGTGCACATTAATGAACAATTTGTGACGCGCACGCATATTCACGTCATGTAAATATGCTGGATTTATTGTAGCTCAGAGCTAATTTCCTTCCGTAGTCCTCACATTTAAAGACAGACAGACATACCATGCAAAAAGATAACAGTAGGAAGCTACCTGCGTAAGTATGAAAAAACATAGTATTAGCAGCAGTTACAACAGTAAGAAAACAGATAGCAACCTGCATAAATATAAGAGAGGACAGAGAACTAGCAGCATTTATATCAGTAAAAAATAAGAAATAAGAAAACAGATAACAATGCCATGCAGCGCTGCATGGCATTGTTATCTGTTAGCTGCATAAATATAAGAAAAAACAGAATATTAGCAGCAGATTCACAGTAAAATTACAATACAGAATAAGATACGGTAAGAAATAAGGGCTACAGTAGTACTGTATTAAAGTTTCATTCATTCATGGGTGCAGGTTTGGTGAGACAGTAACCATTCTTTAAGCTGTTTTTTGAATGCATTACAAGTGGGACTGTCTCTAATCGGGGTTGGGAGACTATTCCAACATGTAACTCCCCTTAACATTTAGGGAGTTTGCATCTCAATCTTTCCTTTGTTTTCCTCCAAGTTCAGCGCCAAGACCCTCCAGAGCCTCACAAACAAACCCAGGCGATTTAGTCAATTAGATATAGCTGTCTGTTCAGCATCGGGTCAGAGGTGGTTAGCGTGGGGTCCCCCCGCTCCGTCAGGGGGCCATGTTTCTCACACTGAAAGTCCCACTGGAACATGTGTATCAGCGAGGGTCTGTCCTCTGGGCCCGTCTCGGAGCGAGCGTCATTGTGCTGCTGGATGTATGGCGGCTCCCCCTAAAGATGAATGGGAAGTGGTCTCTCTCGTCTTTCTCCGAGCGCTCTCAGGGTTTTTTTTTATACAGTAACGTGAATGGAGACATTAGACACGGTGTGCACAGAGGTGTGTGAGGAGGGGGTGTGTAGGGGCTGTGTAATTGTGTGTGTGTGTGTGTGTGTTTGCATGTATGCATGTGTGTGTAGGATGGGAGTTTCACATGGCAATTACACAGAGAGAAGCAGAGAGAGTGTATGTGTGTGTGTGTGTGTGTGCATGTGAGAAGATGACAATGTGAGCTCCAGGGATGGGTTGTGTGGTTTTGTGTCTTTAAATACGTGTGCACATTTATGCCTTTATGTGTGCAGGCAATTTGTGTGTGTGTGTGTGTGTGCAGAGTGAATATAGTAACTGAGGTTTTCCCATGTCATCAGATCACTTCAGTGAAAGACATGATGAATGCTAATTCACTCCTGTCCTGACAGGATTGTTAGTGGTGGATGTTGTTTACATTTTTTCCAGCTCTGGTGCCACGACAATAATGGGAGTTTAATTACCGACCCAAAGTTATTTTTGACATTTTACTTCACTCGGTTTTCTTTTTATTTACTGTGTCACTGCAATATTATCACAGTATGTGTAAAATGTTTGTACAATATTCCAGTGACGCTTCAACTCTGATATATTGTCACCACAAAAACACAAGCAGCCCTTTTTTTTCCTCTTTTTTTTTTTACATTTACATGAAAGATACATAGAAGTTCATTTAAGTTTAAATTAGAATAGAAAGTGAGTGTACAGGGCTTTATTTTAGGTTCTTTATAGTCAGTGCTGGAGACTGAGAGAGTTCACAGCTCTACTTGTCAGTTGTGTCTAAATACAGCAAACACCACATGCACTTAATCCAGTGCACAATTAAATTGCACCTAAACACTCACTCATTTAGACACAGACACACACTGTTAGACTAACACGCACTTTGTATAGATTATGCTTCTTTAGTCAGTCGGAAACCCCTAAACACATCTCTGTTTACAAGGCTCTTACAATACAAACAAACAAAGTTAACTGAATATGTTGAAGTTGAATGTCAACCCGTTCTTCTAACCTTGACCCTCTGATTGCAGTGCATCAGTCTGGATAAGTTTGTGGCCCACACAGATGAAGATCAGATGACCCACCAGGCTCTGTATCTGCTGGAGGAGAACAAGTTCTGGGCCGGCGTGGTCTTCATGGACATGTACCCCTGGAGCACGAGCGTACCGCCGCACGTCAGGTACAAGATCCGCATGGACATCGACGCAGTGGAGCGGACCAACAAGATCAAGGACAGGTCAGTGAGAGCCGATGTTTAGCTACAAGGACCGACAACGACCTGTGGCCCCTTAAAATGAAGCTGGAAATGGGTTTTTTGTTGTTTTTTTTATTGCAAAGTGCAAAATACATACTTACATATTCAAATGCAATTACAAAAGTTGTTGCTTTCAGAACTGAGCGTAGCATTTCTTACATAAAACCTACCTAAAAGAATACGACATAAACAGAACAACAATAGAAAGTAAAGCAATAGAAAATAAATTTAAAAAAAACATTTTCTTATAGGGGATCAATCAAAAGTAAAAGTTGATAAACTGTCATACAGCAATAGGGCTTTCTTTGATTTCATAAGTTTTAATGAATCAAAGTAAAGGTGCAGTTCTTTTAAAAAAAAAAAGTAGAAACGTGGGGTAGTTTTTGAGAATTTACATTTGTGTAGAAAGTATTTGGCGAGTATAAATGAAGCTGGAAATGTTCACCTGTGTCTGTGATTTGTGATTTGAGTGAAAAACAGTAAAAACAGTCATTTATTTCACACAGCTGGGAAAAATCTGTGTCATTTCTTATTTCCTACCCAGTCCCATCAAGCTGTGAACCTTTATTTTTGCTTTGAAGGGCTCTTGATCCCCAATCCCTCCGGGCTGTTGGGCAAAATAAATGGAGTTTAAATGTTTTATTAGCAAAGAAAAGGAAGTTAATCACAGGTACTTTCAAACACACTTCACTGCAGCTCACTGGTAAACACACAGAGTGTGTATAAGGATCTGAACCAACAACTTTTAACCCCCAACCTGCGGTCCCAACATTTTTTTCCTATGTCGTTAGTGCCGTATTAATGAGGCAGTGCATATGGATTTATCACATTCCTCAAAGGAGGGAAAAGAAAGACCTCTCCAGCCGGCCCTATTGTGTTTCCTGGTAGCTCTATATTAACTCAATACCTGCTCTTTCATCCTCCCATGTGAGGCTCACACATGCATTTTCCTTTTGCCTTTGATCTCCCATTCATAAACACACAGTTTGTCAATAGGCCTCGGGGTGAACGAGCACTTTTTAGCTGTTTGCAGCGCAGCAACAGGGTGTAATGGACCCAGTGGGAGCTCTGCCTCCACACAATTGAATAATCAGATTGAAAGAGGGCTTTGCCTGCGACTTATCCTCTTAAGTAAAAGGAGTGTACATGTGGAGTGTGTGAAGTGTGTGCAGCTCCCGAGACTTTGGCTTTGGGATGCTTTATATTAGTACAACAATGTTTTGAATAGACAACAACAGGAAAAACCTCAATAATTCAGTTGCATCCATCGGGACATGAATATGTGACTCCAGACTCTGTGTCCTCCCTCCTCCCTCAGGTACTGGGACCCCGGCCCCAGAGCAGACCCCATGGAGGACCAGAGGTACATCTGGGGGGGCTTTGCCTACCTGCAGGACATGATCGAACACGGCATCATCAAGCTGCACACGGGCCACGACTGGCCACTGGGGGTCTACGTCCAGCAGATGCCCTACCCCTGTTACGTAGACGATCTGTGAGTAAAGTGGTCACTTAGACAGCAGTGGCATCAGAAATACAACATATATAGTAACACTTTATAATAAGTACACACTATTAAGCATTAGTTAAGCATTAAATACTGAATTCATCATTTATAACACATGAATACTCATTAGTATGTAGTTTATAAACACAGTTAAAAATGTTTTACTCATCATTGATAACCACTAACTGTATTTATAAACTGCATACTAATGAGTATTAATGCATTATAAATGAAGAATCCAGTATTTATTCATGCTTAACTAATGCATAAAGGTGTGTACTTTACTTATTATGAAGTGTTACCACATATTTTGATGTGGACAGTCTATATGAATCCAGTCAATAATAAACATTAGATTTAAAAAAAGACTTTGTTCAACACATGATGTTTTAAAATGCCAAATAAGCACCATTTTCTCCCGTCTGCATCAGACTGAACCATAATGTGTTTGTGTGAATAATCAGGACACATTTGTGAACTTCTGTTAATGTGAAACTGTAATTTATTTGTTTATACACACACTGACATAATGATCAACTGCCTGACTGGTGATTGATGCCTGATTGATGCTCGTGTGTTATGTGAGTGATTCAGTTTGTCAAGAGACAGACTGAAATGAAACCTGTTAATGTGTTTCTTTTAATCTTCTCACCAGCAGCTGGAATGAGTGAAATCATGAAAATAAATTGTATATTAACGCTGAGGGAAACAGTTTTTCACAAGGTTAATGAACTCTCTGTCCTATTCCTCCTCCTCCTCCTCCTCCTCCTCCAGCTTCATGATCACTCTGAACCGCTGCTTCCCCATGTTCATGGTGCTGGCCTGGATCTACTCCGTGTCCATGACGGTGAAGAGCATCGTGCTGGAGAAGGAGCTGCGGCTCAAGGAGACCCTGAAAACCATGGGGGTGGACAACGGAGCCATTTGGTACACGTGGTTCATCGACAGCTTTGTCATGATGACGGCGAGCACGGCGCTGCTCACCTCCATCATCATGGTGAGGAATAGAAACAGATAGATACAGAAGGTGAAAGAAGGAAGGAGGGAGCAATGGGATAACATTCTACTAAAAGTATTTATGGATGCATATGTTTCAGGCCCAGGCCAAAAAAACATCTCAAGACTCTATAGGGGTTTACAACAAATGAAGGGTAGCTCATTGCATGTAAAACAGAAATGGGAGAGGGAAGGAAATCTAGTTTTAAACAAAGAAGATTGGGAATATCTATGTGAGATACAATGGAAAACTTCAAATTCAACACTATGGAGAGAGTTTTGTTGGAAAACCCTTATTAGATTTTTTATCACTCCAGCTCAAAAAAGACACTATTCCAATTCATCTATATGTTGGAGACAATGTGGATGCCTCGAGGCAAATCATTTTCACATATTTTGATATTTTGTTCAATATTGTTGCCTTTCTGGCACGAGATCTACAACATTTTGCAAAAAGTATTCCAGACAGACATTACTTTTGAGTTTGTATCATTATATTTAGGAGTTTTACCATCAGAAAATGTCTCCTCTAATGACAAATACTTGTTTGAGATTTTAAGTGCCGCTTCTAGGAAAGCTATAACAAGGAAGTGGCTAAAACTAGAAAAACCTACAGTGGACGAGTGGTTTGACATCATTTATAACATTTTTAAAATGGAAAGAATTACTTTTGCTATAAGGCTAAAACAGGATCTGTTTTTGAAAAGATGGGAAAGATGGATTAGATATAGATATAGATATGTCACTCCGGTTCGTCCATCGTTTGTCTAGTACCAGGTCTTATATCCATTTCCTTTCGTCATCTATGTTTTTCTGTGTCAACCCATATGCATCAGTATTTTAATTTTTTTAATTTTATTTTTTTCCTTTAGTATAACAGATGTGCACCCCAGCATTCTTGTTCTAAGCCTACATTTTTGTATTTTATTATTTTCATCTTTTGTGTGATTGAGGGAGGACCAATCATCCCTATCTGTATTGTCAATGGAATCGTGGATGTATTACTGAGCTATTCAGATGTAATTTACAGATGAATGGATGAGATTGGTAAATGAACATGTGAACCATGAAAATCACAATAAAAAAAGAATTGAAAAAAAAGAAAGAAGGAAGGAGGGAGAAGGAAGAAGGAAATCAGGGTCAGGTTGTTTTATTTTTTGCAGGTTTGGCTGCTTCATGTTTTATCGTGTGCTCTGCTGCCCTCTAGTGGACTATTTAATAAACTATTTATGGCACATCCAGTGGTTCTCTGTCTGACTCTCTGTCTTTCTTTTTTTCCTTCCTCTCAGGGGGGGAAGGTGCTGAACTACAGTGACCCTATCCTCGTCTTCTTCTTCCTGCTGACTTTCACCGTCACCACCATCATGCAGTGTTTCCTCATGAGCGTCTTCTTCAACAAGGCCAACCTGGCGGCGGCCTGCAGCGGCATCATCTACTTCACCCTCTACCTGCCTCACATCCTCTGCTTCGCCTGGCAGGACCGCATCACGACCACCATCAAGATGGCTGCAGTACGTTGTTCTTTTTCATTCACACTTTTATAGTTATAGTTACTTTTTTATTTTATTTTATTTTTTAAAGTTTTTATAAGTTAAGTTATTAAGATGGCAAATGGTAAATGGACTACTCCGACCACTCAAAGTGCTTTACACTGTTCATTTGCATTTGGAGGGCGGTTTCAGGTTCAGTCTGTTGCCCAGGGACACTGAACCGACCGTCGGCGGAGGAGGACAGGAATCGAACAGCCAACCTCCTGGTTAGCGAATGACTCGCTCTACTTCCTGCGCCACAGAGAGCTTCAGAGCACATGAACATTTCTGACAAATTTCACACTTTCAAATTCACCAAAAATGAGTCACCTTACACAGTAATCCTGTACTTACTGGGCAGTTTGCTGCACATCGTCACATTGAAATAAATGACAACAGTCATACAAATTTTACTTCTCTAACATAGGTGGTCTGTGGCTGAGAGGTTGATGCATCAGGCTACTAATCATGAGGTTGTGGGTTTGATTCCTTCTGCTAATCCAGCATGGCTTCATCGATGGCTTTCAGCATTCACATGCATTTTCCTTTGGGAAATGCGCTTTCTAGTTTACACTTTGTCAACAAACCTCTTTGCTGTTTCAGAGCTTGTTGTCTCCTGTGGCCTTTGGCTTCGGGACCGAGTACCTGTCCCGGTACGAGGAGCAGGGTTTGGGTCTGCAGTGGGACAACATCCAGACCAGCCCTTTAGAGAAGGACAGCTACTCCTTCCTCACCTCCATCCTCATGATGATCTTTGACGGCTTCCTCTACGGCGTCCTGGCCTGGTATCTGGACACCGTCTTCCCAGGTCAGGCTGATAAAATACCGTATGAGTTATACAACAGTTTTATTGAAAAGCAAAGAATTCCTTTTGATTTTTAATCAAATTTCTCCTCCACAGGACAGTACGGCATCGGTCAGCCTTTCTACTTCCCATTCCAGCCCTCGTACTGGCAGAGACCTGCAGCCTCCGGGGCAGATATGGCCGATCCAGGTTAGTGGCACTGTCTCTGCCTCCTACATGTGTATGTTTATTCTAGGATTTGCAACTAAAACCTGAGCTGGAGGAGTGATTATATGATTTCACCCTTTGTTTTAAAACTAATTTCTCCATGATAGACTTGTTAAACCAGTTTCCACAAGGAAACAAAGGTCTATCTTTAAAGAATTGTTGTTTTCCTGATGATTACACAGTCATGAGTTGACACACATACACCACAGCCACTGTAGTAGATGCGTCAGAGGTCAAACTGTACAATCTGCATCCTATACAGTAGATCCTGAGAAACCTGAATCAGAGAACGTGGAGAAGGACGTGGAGAGCAGGGGCACGCCGGAGATGTACACCTGCAACGGCTCAGGCAGCAGGAAAACCTGCAAGCACCAAAGTAAGAGGGAACGACTGGAGAGAGAGAAGGAGCTGCTGAAACAACAACAGGAAGCTCCGAACCAAGAGGAGGAGTGTCAGGACTCAGGGAAGGAAGGTGAGGATTTACCTGAAGCATTAACTGATCAGTCGATGACACCTGCTGGATGTGACATCTCACAACACAACTCATTTCTTTATAGATTTTATAGATTTATATAAATCTCTGCTTTGCTTTCCATCCCACATACAAAATTAAAACCAGAGGTGACAGAACATTTTCAGTTGCCGGCCCAAAACTGTGGAATAATTTACCTCATTCAGTTCTTCACCCTCCATTAATATGTTCAAAACGCCCAACTGTTTTCCTTTGCATTTGATTCGACATCGTGGTAATACTCCATAGTCCCCCAACTTTATTTTATTATACCCACTGTTTTAAATTGTTCTATTTTTATTCTATTTTTATTGTTGTTCTTGTTTTTGCACATAATTGTAAAGCACTTTGGTCAACATGTTGTTTTTAAATGTGCTCTAAAACTAAAGCTGACTTGACTTGACTTGACTTTATACAGAGTTTAAATGAAGGTTATACATAAGAATGTGTTAATTGCTCTTTTTATGCACGTTTTCCATCACAGGTCAGTTGTTCTTTGAGTCCGACCCGGCGAGCCTGGTGCTGGGAGTCCAGATCCAGGACCTGGTGAAGATTTTCTCCGGGAGCACTCGTCCGGCCGTTAACTATCTCAACATCAACTTCTATGAGGGACAGATCACGTCCTTCCTGGGACACAACGGGGCGGGAAAAACCACAACTATGTGAGCTCAGATTTCATAACTCAGGAATCTCATATACATTGCCCGACCGTCCCCAAAAAAAAGTCATACTCTCCAATATTTTGTTGCACCGCCTTTAGCTTTGATTACCACACGCATTTGCTGAGGCATCATTTCAATGAACTTCTGCAATGTCACAACAGTTATTTCCGTCCAGATTTGCATTAATTTTTCAAAGATTGTAAATGGGGTTAAGGTCTGGACTCTGTGGTCACATTGGACTACATTTCTTCCTAGAAGATGATGTTTCCCCACACTTGAAGATTATGGTTCTTAACCCAATTTTACTAGTTTCAGCAATCTCCTTAGATATTTTATTTTCTTGATTCATGCCAATAATTTGACATCTTTTCCACAACCACAGGATGTGTCTTCTAACATGGTTGTTTAAGAAGTGAGACTGCATCATTTAGGGTTAAATAAGTTGTTGCCAGCTGAAACATAATCATCCATGCAGTAATTATCCAATGGGAGGCTTTTACCTATTAGCTTAGTTAAATCCAAGTGGTGACTTCTTTTTTGGACGGGCAGTGTATGTCTGTGCTGATTAAAAGTTTCACGTTCAGACTGTGTCATGATGGAGCTGATACTTTTTTTCCTCCAGGTCCATCCTGACTGGTCTGTTCCCTCCTACGTCTGGCACGGCATTCGTTTATGGAAGAGACATTAGGACGGACATGGACACCATCCGGTCCTCCATGGGGATGTGTCCTCAATACAACATCCTCTTCAAACAGTACGTGACATTTCAGATATTCAACTCAGTTCAGTGTGACTAGGAAAAAAAAATTGCTTGCACATGGTTTTTTAAAGCAACAAAAGAGAATGAAAAGCGAAAAAAACAAAACATTTATTCTGAAGATAAACATTTTGTGTTTATCACATTTTGTTTGTTAAAAGTTGATAATTGCTAAACTAAACTTTAGAAAGTTTAGTCTGTATTCAGCCGAGGAACACATTTCGCTGAAAATCAGTCCACATTCTGTAAAACACAAAGACGGCGGCGTTGACAGCAGTTACAAGTTGAAAGCCTGAGTCACTGATTTTGTTCCCATCCAGACTTTAGCGGCTTTTTAAAACAAAACAAAACAAAAAATACATTCACATGTCGGGGAAAAAAAAAACAAAAAAAAACTGTCAACAATTTCACACTCGTCATTACCGCTGCACTGTTTTTGTTGCAGTCTCACGGTGGAGGAGCACATCCTGTTCTACTCGCTGCTGAAGGGTCGGACGCAGGCGGAGGCGGAGAGGGAGGTCGAGGACATGCTGGTGGACCTGGGGCTGCCTCACAAGAGAGACGACGAGGCTCAGAACCTCTCAGGTCGACCTCTTGTTCCCGCCGTGTCTGCAACAGAGAGATAATTGAATCTACTGTTTTATTTATTTATATGCATTTTTTAAAATTTATTATCATTCCACAGGCGGCATGCAGAGGAAACTGTCTGTTGCCATGGCGTTTGTTGGAGGGTCAAAAGTCGTTATCTTGGATGAGCCCACCTCGGGAGTCGACCCCTATTCCAGGAGATCTATCTGGGACCTGCTGCTGAAATACAGAGCTGGTACAAAACCATAAAAAGAAATCCTCGTTTTCCCCCTTTAGCTCCATGTTCCTTCCGCGTAAATGCATCGTTTACACCTGCAGGACATCATGTTGTGTGTTATATTCGAGACACTGAGGAACGAAACCAAATCTTTTGCGTCTTCTCACGTCTCCGGAGGCGCTGGAATTAAGTAGCTGAAATGATCAAACGGAAAAATTCAGCTACACAGTTGCAACAAAAGCAAAAAGAGTGTCATCATAAAATCAACGTGGTTCAGAATCTGTTGACAAAAGCACTTGAAAGCCACGGTTAACTGCGTTTTCTTTTTTTTTTTTTTTTTTGTTTGACAATTAGCAGAGACTGAAATTTCCTTTTGATTCAGCATTAAAGGACCTCATTGAAAGTTTCCCCCTCCTCCCCCTCCCCCTCCCCCTCCCCCCGTCTGTTCAGGCCGCACAGTGATCCTGTCCACCCACCACATGGACGAGGCCGACCTGCTGAGCGACCGCATCGCCATCATCTCCCAGGGTCAGCTGCACTGCTGCGGGTCGCCGCTCTTCCTCAAGAACTGTTTCGGCGTTGGTTTCTATCTGACTCTGGTGCGGCGCATGAAGGACCTGAGGAAGAGGGAGGTGAGGAGGTTTCACACCTTTTTACACTCAGTCAACCTCCTCCTTCCTCCCTGTCTGTTCTCTCTGCCTTGGAAATCCTATGTGTTTCTAATATAGACGCACACTTGACCTGCTTTTCTCTTCAGTGAGCAAAGGTTCATGTTCATGTTCCTGGCAGGGTTTTTTCTTTTTTTTTTATGCCTACTTAAAGATGCTCTTGTCTTTTTTCTTTTTTTTTGTCAGAACGACTGCGACTGTGCCTCCGACTGCTCCTGTTCCTGCTCCATATGCACCAGATACAAAGATCAGTCTCAGAACCAGTTTCATCAACTAGAAAGAGTTCTGGATGGTAAGTGAACAACACTGTATGTTTATTTTACCGCGCACGGCTGCATACTGATGAGCTGCTCCTCCTCTGCTGGTATGCACCTGTTCTCCAGCACCATTATTATGGAGGATTCATTTGAAATACAGATGAAGTTTTTTTTTTTTTTTTAATACTTGTTGGATAATCCTGAACTGGTGTTTGGATTAATGTGGAATTCAGGTTTGAGTTAAGCTTAGAATAAAATTTGGGTTTGGGCATGGTTGGTTTCCCTGATGAGGTATTTATAATCACCTCATATGTAAATGAAATATATTTATATACTGAAGTTACCTATACACACACATACTGTATATATACTGTATATATATGTGTGTGTGTGTGTGTGTGTGTATACTGTATATAGTATATGGCTTCACAAGTGATTGAGTAAATAAAGAACTGGAGTTTAACTCCTTACAGCTTACAGGTTTATCTGCTCAACTGCTAATAGTAACAAGTTTAACTGAGTTATTTTCAGGGCGTCATGTCAGTGTGTGTGTGTGTGTGTCACCTGCAGGGATGAGTGTGTATCTATGTGTAAAACAACTACAGAAACAAAAGTGTTTTCCCACACTCTAAATTTAGCCGTGATATTGGCCCAAAAGCCGTTTTCCTCTTAACTCTGCCTGAGGACACACACACACACACAGTGCCATGAAGTTGTCTAAGCACAAATTACTCATTCTGCATTTTACCACTTGGATAACAATGTTTGTTTTTTGTGAGGGCATAATAAGCAGTTTCTCTTTTTCTGTCGTCCTCCTCCCAGGGGACATAGACAGCATCTCCAGCCTCATCCACCACCACGTCCCAGAGGCCAAGCTGATAGAGACGATCGGCCAGGAGCTGACCTACCTGCTCCCCAATAAAGGCTTCAAGCACCGGGCGTACGCCAGTCTGTTCAGGGAGCTGGAGGAGACGCTCGCTGACATGGGCCTCAGCAGCTTCGGCATCTCTGACACGTCACTAGAGGAGGTAGGGACGTCTCCGCTCTGCTGAGGAGCTCCACGTGGTGCAGCCGTTTTTATACTTCTACTTTAGAGAGAGATATTTTAATTCTTCTATTTTAATTTCTTTTTTTTCTCCACCACATTTATCCAACAGTATTTACTTTTCAGAATAAGATTTTCACATGGAAGATATATATATATAGATATATTAACTCCCTGTCCTGTATAAATATCACAACTAATAATCTATTAAGTGATATGATATAGGCCTATTATATTGTGTATTTTACTGCAGAATAACCACTCGTACCTTGCTTACTTTAATTACATTTCATTGATAGAAGGATTTACTGTAGGCTCTTTTTTAGGTTCGAACACTTTACCCACTGGCGTTAGATTATTGCCAGGTGGCTGCTTCTGTCATGAATGAATCAATGTACCATCAACTTTCAAGCAATTAAGCCACCGACCAAGAGATAAATGCCCGTTGTTAAGTTTAAAATGATTAAGTTGAAACTCTAATAATGGAGAAACCAAGGATACAAATGCTTCTTAACCATTTATTCAGCGTTTGACACTAGAGTCTTAAATTAGGCATCATGCACTTTTCAGAGTCATTAAAATAAAGATCCTGTGTTTTTATTGAGTTTGTGTTAAGTTTTTTAAAAGTTTGGAGGGTGATTTTTATTGTTCTCTTGATTTTCAGATATTCATAAAGGTCACTGCAGATGGAGAGGCAGCGAATAATGCCACCAGTCCTGGTAAATACCACCACTGATCTCCTACGTGGCCTTTACCCAGAATTGAATTTCTGACCCGTGGTCGTGTCTCTCTAATGTGCTGTTCAGCCGTTTGCCCCCTCACCTGTTTTTATTACCCAACTGTCTCTTTGTCAGTAGCTACAGTTCACATTTGTCAGTTTTCACCCTCTAGTTTTCTGTGTGTGTGTGTGTTTTGTGTGTGTTTTGTGTCTCACTCTTGTGTCGCACTCCCACCTCTAGAGCAGTGGATGTTACAGCGGAGAAAAAACGACAATGTCGGTGTAGAGGGAGATGAAGGTCAGAGACTTGAGAGCCACTCCACAAAGCTCTGGCAATATAAAAGCTTTTTCTTTGTTGAATCTACTGGACCTGGGTTTTCACTGCTTACATTTAGTTTTTCAGTGCGCGAATAGACGTAATAGATACAATATTCTGACAGACAAAAAAAAAACAACCTTTTTTCTACAACTCTGATTAAGTCTCATTTTTCCAGTGATCCAGGTCTGTGAAGATTCAATAAACAGAAGCTTTCAGTAAAGTTTTGCTGCCTCCTGCTGCTTTGTCTTCACACAAAGCTCAGAAACCTGACACACGCTTGAACAAGTGCTTCTCCAGCTTGCTGCAAATGTTTTGTCCTTTATATATATGTGTATTATTAAATGGCAATACTCACTGTACGTGTTTCTTTCTGACCACAGAACAAAACGGCGTGAATGGCACTGCCCATGTTGAATCAGACAGCAACGCAGGAAAAGGCACCCGGCAGGTGAAAGGTGTTACTCTGATCCTGAAGCAGTTCCACGCGCTGCTGGTGAAGAGGCTTCACCATGCCACGAGAAGCAAGAAAGACTTCCTGGCTCAGGTCTGTGCTGTCGACACATACACTTAACTTAATGATAGTAGACAGGTGAAGAGTTTATTTTGATGGCGACTTCCAGCGTGTTGTGACCAGTGTATCCCTGCGTGGTTTCAGATCGTACTTCCTGCCAGTTTCGTCCTCATAGCTCTGGTCTTCACCGTGATCGTCCCCCCGTTTGGAGAATATCCCAGTTTGACTCTGACGCCCTGGATGTACGGACAGCAGTTCACCTTCATCAGGTCAGTACAGATGGATTTCACTTTTATTAAGTGTCTGAATAGCCGGCCCAAGGCTGAAGCAAACTAAGAACCTGCTTAGGGCCAGGTGAACACTAGGGAGCCCCAAAGAGCAGTTAACTTTTTAAAGCTATGGTGCAAAACTTCTGTCGACCTCTAGAGAAGTTCTGCGTAATTACAACAGCACTTATTTGTTGTTTATTCTTTAGTAGGCCTAGATGACATGCAGTATCCCACTCAACTACATCACTTTGAATATTAAAGGGACAACGAGGAGTTTGTATTTGGTTATAAAAAAGTCTCATATTAACGTGGATGAATCTACGTTACCCACACTTGTTAATGGCTCCATTTTCGATAAATATCTTGTTTTGTCTTTATCGTTATTTTGTTATTATTATTATTATTAGTGGTCAGCTCGCCCAGCATTTCCTACTTTCAATTTCGTGGACGCTGCCCGGCGGGTCATGAGAATAACGCCTCCGAACCGCCGTTTATGGTCGGAACTACGACGGTATCTGATCGTCTTTGAACCTCCGACTTTCATTCTTGATGAATGAAAACATTCTTGGCAAATGTTTTCGCTTCCGTCCGTCTTGTGCCGGTCCAAGAATTTCACCGTGCGCGCAGATTAAATCAGATTAAAAACCATAGATGGGTAAAAACGTGCCAGGCTAGGATGATGATTCGCAATGACAGATTAGAAAAATGAAATAAGTTTATAGTAGGTGTGTAAATGATCAATAATCAGTATTATTGGCAGTAATAGAGGCTTGGGCCAGACCTGAGTATCTGTTATTGGAATAAATGACACTTGACTATTTTAGATACAATGTCAGCAACCTGATTTCTTGTCTTTGCTTTTCCTCCTCTCTGTTTAGTAACGAGCAGCCGTTCGACCCCACCATGAAACGCTTCAAAGAGCGCTTGTTAAACCGACCAGGCGTGGGGACGCGCTGCATGGAGGGAGAACCACTGGAGTGAGTATCAGGACTGCAAAGCAGGATGAGATGAGTTAGACAAACACATATTAAAGGGATACACCAACATTTTTTTTTTCGTGTCTTGCCTCACTCTCGAGTCCATGACAAGCAGATAGACACTATCCTTTCGACTGTGCGTGCAGTAACAAGGGAGAGCCCTTATCGCCCGTAATTAGCTTACTGTAGCTCAAACGCTGGAAGTGTATAGGTAGTGTTAGCCTGCCTCCACCTAAAGTCATCAGAGAAACTCTTCAGCAACTCTAAACGGAAACCGGCGGGCCGATCTTCGTCTCAGAGGTGACAAAACTCTTCAGCAAGGCATCTTGAGCGGTCAAATGCCGGTAACGGGACGAGATTGGTCAAAACGGAGGGTTCAAGCAAAGACGGTTTATTTTGGTTGAAGCTAGCTACATAGAGGGTAGGTTAGCTTCCTATTTCAAAGTAAAAGCACAAATTCTTTCGTCATGGTTTTCTGTATGTAAAGGGCAACGGGTGTTTTATTTTGTGAAAGTAACCGGAAGTGCGTTGTTCACAACGGCTAGCTTGAGTAGCGCCGAATTCGTCTGAACAAAATTGTAAACAGCTGGTATTTAGACAAATTAACGACACACTGCTGATCTAAACGGCTACTTTCTCGCCTAAAAATGTTTGAAATGTTGATAAAGTGATATATTTAGAGAGTTTAGAGCTAAAATGAAATCAGCTTCTTACTGCTGATTTCGGCTCGGGGAGGAGGCAGGCTAACACTACCCATACACTTCCAGCGTTTGAGCTAAGCTAATTACAGGCGATACGGGCTCTATCTCCCTTGTTACTGCATGCACAGTCGAAAGGATGGTGTCTATCTGCTGGTCATGGACTCGGGAGTGAGGCAACAAGACATGAAAAAAAATGTTGCTGTATCCCTTTAAACCTATTGGATCATTAGCAGTTTCCCATGCCTGAAAAACATCCTGACACCTGAGCAGGTACATACTGTACATATATAACCTCTAAATGCCCATCGACTTTACCTTCTGCCGTCCCTCCTCCAGGATGTCCTGCAGTAACAGCACAACGGAGTGGGAGTACCCCGACTCCCCGCTCGTCGCCAACATCCTGCAGAGTCCCGAGTGGAGCCAGAGGAACCCGTCTCCGTCCTGCCAGTGCAGCACCAGTAAGAAGCTGACCATGATGCCCATCTGTCCCATCGGCGCCGGGGGCCTCCCCCCTCGGCAGCGCATCGAGGCCACGGGAGACACGATGCTGGACCTGACGGAGCGCAACATCTCCGACTACCTGGTGAAAACGTATCCGAGTCTCATCAGAACCAGGTGCATTGATGAAAAGAATGGAAAACATCTGATTGATGTAATGCATAATAATGCAGTTAACAGGCTATGATTTGCTCTGTGAATCATTCTGTTTGACGACGTCTTTAACCCAACTTGTCTGAATCAAACTCTTTATTTTCAATCCACAGTTTGAAAAGCAAATACTGGGTGAATGAACAAAGGTAATAATTTTCACTTCATTGCTGTCGGCCTCTCTCTGTACCCATCAGTCTTACTGTACGCTCCCTCCTGTGTATATTATTCATTACAACACTTTGGAGGCTAACCATGAGTGTAAATGTGTCTGTCTCTCTTCAGATATGGAGGTCTGTCCGTGGGGGGGCAACTTCCCATCCTCGACGTGGACCCCAAAGACATCCAGAGCTTTTTCCACCAGTTAGGGCGAATGCTCAATATCACAGGGGTGAATACTGGTTTGGTGTTCATTTACTGTACAGACACGAGGCTACAGTATAGAGTCTGTTAATCCCTATAGTTTTAGGAGTAGATTTGTTACCTTTATTTGTCGGTGCAAGCTGTTTTTAGAACGGCGGAGCAGAGCCGCGAGCTGCTCAGAGCTATGTATGCTATGGAGGCTAATGGGATTTCTTGGTTTCCCTCATCAAACTCATCAATACACAATCCAACGACTCCAAAACGCTCTGGTGGACAAGTTGTGACCTGCACATTCACCACGCTATGAGATAATAACAGAACGTTACCAGACAGAGTTGTTTTAGAGGGAAATACAGAGACTGCTTGCCGAAAAACTGTTCCCGATGGGAACGCGCATCAGCAGTTTTGCATGAATTTACCTCTAAAACGACTCTGTCTCGTAACGTTCTGTTATTATCTCATAGTGTGGTGAATGCGTGGATTGTGTATTTGATGAGTTTGATGTGGGAAACCAAGAAATCCCATGAGCCTCCGTAGCGTAGCTCTGAGCAGCTCGCGGCTCTGCTCCGCCGTTCTAAAAACAGCTTGCACCGACAATTAAAGGTAACGAACCTACTGCTGTGACTATAGGGATTATGGCAATGGGCCACTTTGCCAAAATGTTGAACTATCCCTTTAAGTACGCTTACACTTGACTGTTGTGCTTTGCAGGGTTACAATTCTGAGCTGGCGCTGAGGGATATCGGTCCTTTCCTACGATACATGGAGAGTGAATTCAATGTAAAGGTGGGTGAAGTTTAGCTACAGTACTCAGCAGAAACATTTCTCTGATGTCTACTGTACCTCCGGAGCTTTGCTTTCATATTACAAACTTTTCAATTTATAAAATGTGTCATAACCACAAGGATGCTGACTGATGGCTGTAAGTGCTGGCTTCAATAGCTCTGCTTCCCACTTAAAGTAATGAAGGTTTTTTTTATGTAAAGAAGGTCAACTGGCAAGTCCACAAGCGTAGATCAGGACTGTAATTACCGAGTCAGACGGCTGCGAGATGTATTCAATTAACTGTGCTCTCTGCTGTCAGGTTTGGTATAATAATAAAGGCTGGCACGCCATGGTGGCCTTCATGAACGTGGCCAATAACGCCATCTTGCGGGCCTTCCTTCCTCCGTCTGCCAAACCTGTCGAGTTTGGCATCACCGCCATCAACCACCCGCTGAACCTCACCAAGGAGCAGCTCTCTGAAGTCACTGTGTGAGTGTGGATATTTATATACTTTTTTTTTTTAATTCAAGATCTTTTTATTAACATTTTCTCATTATAACAAGTGTGCGGTGCTGGGTAGCCATTACAGAGACATGAGATGGGTGTGGGTACATATCAATCACACCATGCACAAATGAGATATAGTATAAATATACATAAAGAATAATAAAAAATAAAATAAAATAAAATTGAACAATGTACAAAATAATCCCTCCCATGTCATTGCCAGATTACTAGTCATAGTATAAGATCACTGTTCAACCAAAAGCACGGAGTGTGTAACAAGTGAGCAGCATAGCTGAGCTGTACTCAAGGGCCAAGCCTTTAAAGGGTGTGGAATTCTTTTAGGAAGGGGCCCCAGACCTTCTGAAACTTATTTGAATGCTGAAGTGAGTGTCTAATTTTCTCCAATTGTAGGCAGGACATGATATCTTGTAGCCATTGCGCATGAGTGGGAGGAAAAGTATCCTTCCACCTGAGCAGAATTGCTCGTCGAGCCAGAAGGGAGGCAAAGGATAGAGTGCGTTGCTTTGCTGTGGTTAACTTTTTCTTCCCTCCCATGACCCCGAACAGAGCAGTCAAATGGTTTGGTTCGGTTCTAATTTGACCTTTAACACCCGAGAAAGTGTATGAAAAACCTCCCTCCAATATTTCCCCAGGCCTGAGCAGGACCAGTACATGTGAATGAGGGAAGCTTCCACATGTTTGCATTTTACACAGTAACTATGGACTAATATCCGGGTATATGGAGGACAGTTTTGCTTTTGAAATATGAGCCCTGTGTACCACTTTAAACTGAATTAAACAGTGACGTGCACAGAGGGAGGTTGAATTAACCTATATTTATATACTTTTTAAAATGTTTTATTTATATCATTGTAAAAAAAACTAAAAACAAAGGAAAACCTTCACATTGAACCGTATAGTGTACTTTTACTTTACTACACATTGCTACAGTATCTTTTACAACTAATTAAACCAAGGCTTGTGCAGAGGAGGAAAAGCTTTCACAAACAGATTTCTAAAAACTGAGGGAAAGTAAATGGACTGCACGTAAATGATTTTCTGCTCTTATCGACCACTCAAAGTGCTTCACAACACAATAAGACACAGTCACCCACTCACTCACTCACACATTCACTCACTCACTCACTCACTCACTCACTCACTCACTCACTCACTCACTCACTCACTCACTCACTCACTCACTCACTCACTCACTCACTCACTCACTCACTCACTCACTCACTCACTCACTCACTCACTCACTCACTCACTCAATTCAGGATACAGTATCTTGCAGCACTTCAACATACAGACAAGAGGAGCCGGGGTTCAAACCAACGACCTTCAGATGAGTGTACAACCACTCTACCTCCTGAGGAACAGCTGCCCCCCAACATAGAAAAATAAGCTTCATTGTATTAAAGTAAAAACAAACATAGCTCAATAATGATCGGATAGGAAACAGATGGCAAGGTAAAAACAAAAATATGTAGCAAAGAAAAAAACAAAACAAGCCTGTGGATATAATAAAACAACCATTTCTCATCCAGTTGTCTGGGTTTATTGCTGTAAAGAGACATCTGCATTGTGCTGACATTTAATTTAGTTTTATTGATTTCTTGCTACGCTGAGCAGCTACAACACCTGCTCCTCTTACCCTGACATTTCACCACCGGGCCCATCTCTAATATAGGAAAAAGAAATTGACATAAATAAATCAGATCATTATTGGAAACAGGTTTACATGATCGAATCTTAGTAAAGTAAACACATATTGATCTGCATTTCTTATTTTTATTATTTGTTGTTTGACTTACGGTTTAACTGTTGTGTTTATGGATTTGCTCAACTTGTATTTACAAATTTGTCATAAATTACACATTTTATTTCTTTTTTCTTTTCATAACGGACTATCGATCCTTTGATTAACTCAGTAAACACATCTGTTTCTGGAAGGTGCTTTGGCATTTCAAATATTTGATGTTAAATTCCCAGACCAGAGTGAACCGTACTGACTCTATTGACCTCTTCCTTTCAGGTTGAAAACCTCAGTGGACGCCGTAGTCGCGATCTGTGTTATTTTCGCCATGTCCTTCATCCCTGCCAGCTTCGTCCTCTACCTCATCCAGGAGCGAGTCACCAAGGCCAAGCACCTGCAGTTTGTCAGCGGGGTCAGCCCTCTGGTTTACTGGGTGTCCAACTTCTTCTGGGACATGGTGAGCTGATCAATATGAGGAGTTCTTGTTTGTTCATCTCAGACAATTAAGGTTTTCTTTTAGGATCAATATGAGATCAGGAAGGGTGGAAACGATACAAAATCTATATCTGATAATGCTGATTTCAGTTTTTAAGTCATTTCAGGCTTTAAAGGGATAGTTCAACATTTCGGCAAATTGGCCCATTGCCATAATCCCTATAGTCATAGCAGTAGGTTCATTACCTTTAATTGTCGGTGCAAGCTGTTTTTAGAACGGCGGAGCAGAG
This sequence comes from Trachurus japonicus, assembly GCF_045865225.1. NCBI lineage: Eukaryota > Metazoa > Chordata > Actinopteri > Carangiformes > Carangidae > Trachurus > Trachurus japonicus. The sequence continues at coordinate 14,358,374 of NC_140923.1, forward strand.
CCGTGAGCTGCTCAGAGCTACGCTACGGAGGCTAATGGGATTTCTTGGTTTCCCTCATCAAACTCATCAAATACACAATCCAACAACTCCAAAACGCTCTGGTGGACAAGTTGTGACCTGCACATTCACCACGCTATGAGATAATAACAGAACGTTACCAGACAGAGTTGTTTTAGAGGGAAATTCTTGCAAAACCGCTGATGTGCGTTGCCTTCAGGGACAGTTTTTCATCAAGCAGTCTCTGTATTTCCCTCTAAAACAACTCTGTCTCGTAACGTTCCTTTATTATCTCATAGCGTGGTGAATGTGCAGGTCACAACTTGTCCACGAGAGCGTTTTGGAGTCTTTGGATTGTGTATTTGATGAGTTTGATGAGGGAAACCAAGAAATCCCATCAGCCTCCGTAGCGTAGCTCTGAGCAGCTCGCAGCTCTGCTCCGCCGTTCTAAAAATAGCTTGCACTGACAATTAAAGGTAATGAACCTACTGCTAAGACTATAGGGATTATGGCAATGGGCCAATTTGCCAAAATATTGAACTATCTCTTTAATTCATGTGTCATACCAGTAGATTCATGTTGTTGTACATCTTATTACCTTTGTTTTACAGTTAATTTCTGTCTTAATCATCTTATAATGAAATACTGTTTCCTCTGTCTCCCAGATTAACTACTCCCTCAGCACTGCCATGGTTGTAGGCATTTTCATGGCTTTCGACAAAAAGTGTTACACATCACCGTCCAACCTGCCAGCACTGGTTGCACTGCTTCTACTATACGGGTAAGACTTTGCTAAATTTCATTTGCTTCAGATTGTGTAGGTGAGGTGGTGGTTTACTGTAAGAGTTCCCAAAGGGCTTCATTAGGATGTCTCACCTCTACTAAAGTAAAAAAGAAAAAAAAGACGAATGTGTGACTAAATGAGACAAGAGGAAGTGGATAACGAGCTGATTCACCAGCGAGGAAATCCAGGGAACAAGAACAAATTGCAGAAATTGCATGAAAGGGAGGTGAAATAAACCGAAGCGGGCAGGAAATGAATGAAAACTCTGATGATGGGAAATAGTTTTGAAGTATTTTTTCTCCTTTCTCTGGCTCCTTTGCCTCACAGATGGTCAGTGACACCGATGATGTATCCCATGTCCTACATATTTAACATCCCGAGCACAGCATACGTCTCTCTGTCCTGCATCAACCTGTTCATCGGCATCAACAGCAGCGCCATCACCTTCATCTTGGAGCTTTTCGAAAACAACCGCGTAAGTACAAAAAAACACAGATGATGAAACGTGGCAACAAAAAAAAGAAAATTATGTAAAAAATGTAAAGACCAAACCTCTTTTATTTGACAAAAACTGCAGTTATTTCATGCTTAGATATCAAAATGTTTCATTAAACATGATGCCAATGAAGATTTTTTATTTTTATGTTGTTGTAGATGTCAGATATTTAGACGCAGACAGCTCTCCCATGACACTGAATGAATAAACTTGGTCTGATATTATTGTCAAAGTGTTTTGTATTACGTCAGTGCTTCAGGGGAATGTGAATTGAATCGAGTTTATGTGTTTCTGTGTTTTCAGTCTTTGCTGATGTTCAATGAGTGGCTGAAGAAATGCCTGTTGGTGTTCCCTCACTTCTGCCTCGGGCGAGGTCTGATAGATATGGCCATGAACCAGGCCGTCACCGATGTTTACGCCAGGTTCGGTAAGTACAGTCTACTCATTTTTTTTATTAAAAGGTTTGGTCAGGAGCCTCGTTTGACTTGGCAAACTTACCCAACACTTACATGAGTCATCATAAAAAAAGCTGCCATTTGAATTATTGGTCTTTTAATCAGTGACAACTAGGTGAGAAAAGCCCAGAGTGCAGTCTCCAATGGAAAAAAAAGGCAGCTTTGCAAAACTTGAACCTTTAGGAGTCAAAATAAAAAAAACCCCTCCTTTGTTGTGTCAGATTTTTGAGTGACAAATGACTCTGTGGTACAGACGAGTTATCACTGTCCTCTCATTCAGGACAAATAATGTTTGAACAGCCTGTGAGTTATATAAAATAAAACCATCTGAGGTTTTCTTTTGTTTTTACTCACTGAACAAAGGGCAGATTTTCAGAACTGATCTCTGTTTCTCTGTTTCCAGGTGAGGAGCACACCATGGACCCTTTCCGGTGGGACTTTGTGGGGAAAAATGTTACTTTCATGGCCATGGAAGGCTTCGTGTACTTTATCCTCAATCTTCTCATCCAGTACCGGTTCTTCATGGACCACTGGTAAGAAACAGGGTTAATACCGATCAGTGTTGTTATTATTAACAGGTTTACATACACAGCATCTTCACCTTTCCACTGAAACTTTGTTGTTGTTCACAGATAAAAGTTCATCTCTTGTACTGTACCACACATCTGATGTTTTTTTTCTTCTTTTCTTTTTGTACCCTCAGGTTATCAGAGTACAGACAGACTTCAACAGTCGATGAAGATGACGATGTTGCTGCAGAAAGGCTGAGGATTTATGAAGGAGGGAGCAAGACAGACATCCTGCAGATCAGAGACCTGTCGAAGGTACAAAAAAAAAAAAAAAATCACTGACTCAGAGACATCTATGACTAAACATAACTTGCTCTCACTGTACTGACACTGCAGGTTCAGTAAGATCCTTGTTTTCTATATGGCTATTCTAAAATCAGATTGTATTGATTAGTTTCACTTCAGCTTTATTTTCATTAATCCATATAACCATAGAAATATAAATATTCATATAGCTGAATTGGATTTCATCCATGCAAACAGACTAAGGAGCAAAAAGAGTTTATACATTGACATCATACACACTGACAAAACTTCAGTAAGATGGTTAGATATATAAAAAAAAAAACAACCCCAGTGGCACATGGAAAAGAAACTTTGAAGAATACAACAATACAGACAAAACAACTGGAAAATAACAATACAGCAATTTCTTAACAAGCCAGACAGTGCATAACATGTCATAAATACACATTAGTATGAACTGTAGCAAATAACAACAGAACAGATAGAAAAGATGTGTGTAAACATGTTTAATATATAAATAAGTAACACGCTGTATCAGTGGTGTAGTCTAATTTGTTGTAGTGGGTATACTGCTTTTTAGGTGAGTAACACTGTTCATACCTGTCTCACATAGACTATAGTTAGATCGTTTTATTGTAGTGGGTAAACTCAGTAGTCGAGTTGTAAAAAAAATTCAGGGGGGATGGTCAATTTTTTTCACCTTATTAAAAAAAAAGGGTACCAACTCAGCTGGGCTTTAATTGATTTGACATCTATCTAAAGCACTGTAGGGGGGTCTGGGGGCACTCCCCCAGAAAAAAATTGTGATTTTTAACACATAAATAAGGCATTCTGGTGTACTCTGAGGAGGAAATAAAGGGAAAAGACAACATTGCTTCAGATAAAACATTTAAAAAAGCCCATTTAGTAGGACTACTGACTAAGGTTCCTTTCATTGTAATGACAAGAATGGCTAAGTGTATGAAAGTGAACTCAGAACTGGTCTAGTGTGGACGGAGCTGTGGCTGGAGAGCAAAAACAAAACTCTGACCGAGAATAGTCACTCCTCGCGCTCATAGACGTTGATGTAAACACAAAATGTAAACACACTAACATCAGTGGGTCACTTGCAGCACCACGCCGGACCGGACCGGGCCGGTCCACTGACCCACCGGCGGTCTGTCCCTGCTGGCGCGAGTCACCACGACTGCAGAAACTTCTCCCCTTTTCCGTGATTCGGAGCCGCTCGGAACGCTATCTATCGCTAGAGTTCAGATTGTCACCTTGGTTACCTGGCTGTTAACCAATAAAATTCTCGCTTCTACAACACTTCTCTCTGATTGGTCGTGGCGTCGTGCCTGTGTTGCATTCACTGTGACCGGGAAATTACAAAACTACCTTCTCAGTTAATGTGCGCTTCTGTTTAACTCCGTCTGAGAAAACATCCTGGACCTGGGCTATGTAAGAAATGTTCGGGGGGAATGCCCAGGCCAGGCGACAGCCTTAATATAATTATAGTTATGTCCAACATTTAATGTAAAAAGGGGATGGAGAGGGGCAGTGGCGCCGCCAGCCGGAATCCTGTACGCACTGTGCGTACAATTTTTTTCATAGGTGGAAAAAAAAAGAAGCAATTTTGTTTATTTTGAGCGGGTGTGATAAAGACGCTTGTTGTTTGTAACAGGCTAAACGTGCTGAGTTCATTGATTGTTAAACCAATCAGTGGAAGCCTAACGTAAAAGCCAGTGATTGTCGTTTACATCATGTCATCTGTCTCTTTTTGATTTCTGGCGCCTATTACACTACCGCTATGTGATGATTACGCCCGGTCCAGTATAGAAATGTCAAAAAGACAGTTGAGCCTTTTCCAGGCATTTAAAAAAAAAAAAGAGAGATCCAAACCCACGATCACAAACACGCAGCAGAGCAGCGATAATGAAGGTCTCTCCTCTCTAGCTCCAAACTCACTCGTCTGCACCGCGATTATGGACTCATAAGTGCCGATTCCAGGTTGAGCCCCCACTGGGGGAGCCTCGGCCCATCAGCTGTGTGTCTGTGGGTATGTGTAACCCGTATGTGTGTAGCCTGTGTGTGTTAATCTCTCACGCGCTCTGTTAAGATGAATCAACACAAACCGCTGCAGAGCGCGAGCCTGGCACAGAGGTGCGCGCTCTGGCGCATCTGGCACAGTCGGTTAACGGCACCGAAAGGAAACTGGCTCCGCTCCGCGGCTATTTCGCGTCCGACGTCTATGTTAAGCACATGTTGTTATTGATATTGTAGCGTCCGACCCGACGTAACTACAACAACATAACACAAACTTATCTGACAGCTCTCTCACTTTTTCCTCTGCTCCTCCTCACTCACCTACACACACTGTCTTCCTCACACTCACCCCGGCCCCTCAGCTTCTCATCCAACCATACCCTACCTGCCCGTACACATTCACAGTCAGTCAGGAATCACACAACTTAAACATCACAACAACATTACTGCGGGGTCGCAACAATATTTTCAGTTGTGCAGTATATTATGACAAGTCCCATTGCTACGTGGCATGATGGGCACAGCGACCCTCCCTCCCCCCCCCCCCGAAAAAAAAATTGTTGCAGCCTATTTGCCGTTTCTGTGCGTACATTGAAATTGAATCCTGGCGGCGCCACTGGAGAGGGGGGATGGCATTTTTACAGGGGGGATGATTTTGATCGTTTTTATTTCAGGGGGGATGCCATCCCCCCCCATCCCCCCTCAACTCGACTACTGGGTAAACTGAAATATTAATGGATTTTACACTGAGTATCACATAGACTACACCACAGCACTGCATGGAATGGATAAAAACAAATATTAAAGAGGGTGCATACACACAGATTATTGCATTGTGATAAAGAAAACAAAATTATCTGCTAATTGTCACTTATAATGAAATGTACACAGATACACAAATATAACTGCATAAACAAACTGAGTTATTATTGTTTCCATGGCTTCTCTGCACAGACGTATGTGGGCAGGAAGAGGGCAGCTGTGGACCGGATTTGTGTGGGAGTCCCTGCAGGAGAGGTGAAGTCACTGAGTTCATTGAGAGCTACTAATTCCTTCTTTCTTTCTTTCTTTTTCTTTCTTTAATTCTGATTCTCAAGTTTTGTCTTCTTGTGTTTGCTAAAGTAAACCCACACCGACTAAGCTTTTAGTCACACACGTAGAGATGGAAATGCATTTACCATCAGCAGGCAACGTAATGAAGTCTGTTTATCTAAGGTCTTATTTTTGTCTGGGTGTGTTGGTTATATTTATATTATTACATTAAACCTTTGTGAGACGTCTCATGAAAACTAATAGATTATTAGATTCATAAGGACATCAGTCAGTCAGTCATAACCTCAGTACTTCACTTTCAGTATCTGGGCTGAATGTGCTCTTGTATTGACACAATGATCGTCTTTTGTCCTGTTAGTGCTTTGGGCTCCTGGGAGTTAATGGAGCTGGAAAGACGACGACCTTCAAAATGCTGACTGGTGACACCGATGTCAGCTCTGGGGAGGCGACTGTGGCTGGATACAGGTACGAAGAGATCAGTCAGAACCAGACATAAACCCTCTGCAGGGCTGGATGGGCTGGTGTTAAAGAATAAAATCTGTTCCAGATGAAAAGCTGCTGGAAACAGTTCAGTTATTTAGAGAGTCTGAGGACCCAGAAGGTCGTTCAAACTTAATTTCCATCCTGTGACTAAAAAAATGTGTTTCTCCAAAACAGGCAAAAGGAGGATTGATTGACAATTAAGTTTTTCAAATCCCAAATCAAATTCTGTCAGTGAGCGAATGCTTTTGGTGCCAGTGTTCTCTAATAAAAAATATTCTCATGCCAACTATTCTCAGAGTACAAAGAGGTCAGAGATGCTCCTGCAACAACTGCAGTAAACAGAAGAGCACTATTGTGCTGTATTTGGTCAAATTAAGTTGTAAAGTTGCTCCGGTTTTGACCTCTTTTGAACTTTTTCCTCCCTCTGTTCACCTTGGACGAAGGAAAAGTGGAGCCAGAAGCCTAATTCTGTGTGAAAGTACATGGTTCCACCGAGAGGAAACACTGGAAATGCTCTCAAACAGCAATTTAAGACACTTAAACGCTTAAACCCATATTAATAAAAGTCCTGATTGAGTGCTATTAAAAACAACTACTAATTACAGCGGCTCTTGACTTTTCAGTCAAGTGAGTTTAGACTACAGTGTGACCTCTCTTCAAAGCTTCAGCCTCAGTGTGGATGTGAGTCATGAGCATACAGTATTTTCCTTGAGGAAGTGAAAGCATCATCACATTCTTGTTGTTACATCTCAGCGGCGACTTTAACCTCAGTACATGTGGCGACCATGGGGACAAAAATTAAGAACCCACCCCCTGACAGGAAGAGAATTGAATTTTGAGGTTTTAATGTTGGGTATTATTTTAATGGCTCAGGCTGGAGACTGCTTTGTGTCAGCTAAGTGTCCCCACAGGGATAGTGAAACACACACACACACACACACGCACTTTTGCTTTTTGAGAAACACTGGAAACCATCACGCACATACTTGGCAGTAATTAGTGACAAAAAACAAAATTTGTCCATTAAATGAATGAATACAGTTGATAAGAAAATGAATCAGGACACTCTGAGCCCTACGTGACATGTTTTAAATACAGACATTATCAGTGCAAACCACACACACAGTTTGTTTGATCGATAGTTTGTTATTCCTACAGTGTTATGCAGCTGTGTGTTCACTCGCACCTTGTTGTGTCTCGTTTCCCAGCATCGTGACAGAGATTCTTGACGTGCACCAGAACATGGGCTACTGCCCTCAGTTTGACGCCATCGACGAGCTCCTCACCGGCAGGGAGCATCTCTACCTCTACGCTCGTCTCAGAGGGGTTCCCGAGTCAGAGATCTCTCGAGTGAGTAGGACTCCAGCAGCTGCATCACATCTGCTGCTGCCTCACGGTGTCTCATCCTCCCAGGAAACTAATGTTTGGCTGAGCGTCAGACACAGAGCTCATCGGTTTTGTTAATTAATGCTGTTTTGTGCATCTCCCCTTTATACCGTTGCTCGGTGTTTGCTAATGTTTGTTTTGTCCTTTTTAATTTTGCAGAAGTGTTGTTATGGAGTGGCCCTAAACATGTATACAGTAAAGCACTCTGGGTAGAAGTACCCTCCAAACACTTCTCCACTTCCCCTTGTTATGTACCGTAGGTGGCAGAGTGGGGCATCCAGAAGCTGGGGCTGACAGAGTACGCCGGCCGCTGTGCAGGGACCTACAGCGGAGGCAACAAGCGCAAACTCTCCACAGCTATCGCGATGATTGGCTGCCCGGCGCTGGTGCTGCTGGTGAGTCGGGCCAATGACGAGCAGCTCATGAGCCCATTATTTGGGTTTTTGGGTTTTATGCAGGGATTTATCAATAAAACGGTATATGGCTCCAGATGGGAAGCCATATGGGTTCAGTCAAGCCTGGCCCCGAATGTTTTATACATTGGCAGGCAACAGCTCGGTTCAATTCAAGTTGGCATAAATCTAAGATCTTTGCCATATGCTGATAGAGATAAGGATTTGGTCTCTGCTCAGATGGTCTCTCGTTCGCTAGGAGAGTCAAGTTTGTTTGTTTATGTTTGCTTGTGTGTGTGTGTGTGTTAAGGACGAGCCCACGACAGGGATGGACCCACACTCTCGCCGCTTCCTGTGGAACGCCATCATGAGCGTCATCCGGGACGGCCGGGCCGTGGTGCTGACATCACACAGGTTCAGTATCTGTCTAATAATGAAATTAATCCACTGCACACATCTGCTGCAGCAGATGACCAAACACACTTAGCTGCTCTGCCAAGAAGTTTTTTTGCTGAAATCATGACTAGACATGTGTGTGTGTGTGTGTGTGTGTGTTTTTACTGCAGAGATCTGTGAAATTATGATTCACTGCTCACAAACATGTAACAGCAGCAATAAAAGATGGATTATTGTTGTTGTTCTCCCACCAGCATGGAGGAGTGCGAGGCCCTCTGCACTCGACTGGCCATCATGGTCAATGGGACCTTCAAGTGTTTGGGAACCATCCAGCATCTCAAATACAAGTAAGAGGCTTTGAATGTTTTATCACAGACACTATGGGACAGACAATTCATGTACTTAGAGATACAGTATATTCCAAAAAAGGCAAACGTACACAGCCATTTGTATGTATTGCTATTGCTCCACAGCTAGTGTTAGCATTAACAGATGTGTGGTTATTAATGTAGACAAAACGGCACATATTTCGCACCACACTTCGGTCCTTTACTCGCCCACAGCTGTGGAGATGGAAAGTAATGTTAATGTAAACTCAAGCATCTATCACGTTTTTTCTTTTTATGCTAACCAGCTAGCCCCAGACTGCCTCGTCACTTCCTGATGTATCGCTGCTCAGAAGGCCTATTATAATAAACTCTTGTTATGTAAACGCAACAATGGCTGAAGCTCTTGTCAAGCAACAATCACAACAATCACCACCACCTGCTTCCAGAAAGAAACCACATCTGGCATAAGAGAAAACTTCTAAACTTTGAACAAATGGAAAGACACATGCAAACTTTCATCCATTGTTTCCCTCATCTAGATTTGGAGACGGCTACGTAGTGACCATGAAAATCAAGGCAGCTAAGGCCGGCGTGTCCCCCGAGCTGGAGCCTGTCGAGAGCTTCATGGAGAGCTCCTTCCCCGGCTGCGTTCAGCGGGAGAAGCACTACAACACGCTGCAGTACGAGATCGCCTCGTCCTCGCTAGCCAGGATATTTCAGCTGGTGGTGGCAAATAAAGAGCGACTCAGCATCGAAGACTACTCCGTTTCTCAGACAACACTGGACCAGGTACATGGAAAAAACTTCACTGTTTATATAAGATCAGATCCAATGTAGCTTTCTTCTTTTTAACATGACATTTCAAACTGAGCTTTAACACCATGCCAGAAATAACTAGCAGATACAGAACATTTGTGACATAAGTCAAAGTCAAAGTAAAAAAAGCTTACAAAACATGTTTTTGCAACTTTAACTAAATTACAGTAGTTAACTCAATTTTCTTCCTGCCTTTCAGGTGTTTGTCAACTTTGCCAAGCAACAGACAGGAGAGGACGAGGACATTACGTTACAAAGACGGATGACAGGAGGAAGAAAAGACATCAAGATTTCACCAGTGAAGAGGAAAACATGAAAAAGAAAAATCATCTGTTAAAATACAGAGACACAAAGGTACAGGTTTAATTAAGCCGGGCAGTAAACGACTGTAACTTTCCAACTCCTTTTCCCCTTCACTAGCCAAATATACTTTTTCAGGACAGAGACAAGACTGGGCGTCACTGGTAGAACAGTCCATCAAAAAAAAAAAAACCATCTTTGATTGAATTATTACTTGAAATCATGTGAGCTTCTTATGGGAAAGAATGATGCTTGTGTTTATACTGACTGACTTGTATAAATATGTACATATTGTATGTGTAATGAAGACTTAAGCACCTTAGCAGTATTTTTAAAAAACGTCAACATTGACTGGCACACGCTCACACACACACACACACACCTCAACTTTATTTACAGTGTTTAAATTAAGTGTCATTTCATGTTGTTTGTCTCAACTGTCTGAATACAAAACATGTTTACTATCACTTCTCTTCTTTTCAGTCACTCACTGTTGTGTTTCATACATTGCCTGTCATGTTGCTCCCCAGTGTCAGTACAAAATAGCATGACGCTTTCCTCTCGGAGGATTACATTTGGTGTTTAAAGAAGAAAAGGAAAACAAAGAGCCGTTAGCTGAATGTAGATGTAAATAAAGAGGAATTCTATTTTGTATCTGGCCAAATAAACCTTAAACATGCTTTATACTTTATGCTCTGTGCAGTCTTGTCAAGCTGATTTGTACTGCATCATCAAACCCAAATAAAACGGTCCAGAGTTTTCCTAAGGTAAATGTGAAGTGCAGTAAATTGTCATTAAACATTTCAGCCTTTTAACTTCAGAGTTGAAAGGCTGACCCACAATGCATCCCGTGACCTTCGCTGAAAAGCTAAGACGGCGGCCGCTGCAGGTCAGCAGAGTGGCTCAGAGATAGCTTTGCATTGTGGCCAAGGCAACGCTGTGCAGAGAGTGGCCTGTCACAACTCGAATTCATCTGACACACAGTCCAATTACTGCTCTTCTGCCGCAAGTGGATGGTGTCATCGCCTCAGGCCGCCCACTAACCTGGATTTCATTGGCTACCCTCAAAGAAACAGAGGGATGATGGCACTGTGGCTGCTAATGAATTCTCTGGTGTGGATCTCATGCACCTCTCCTGCTCAGATGGTCATCTGGATGGAGCTGATGAGCATGAATAGTGCCGCCGTGGGAGGCCAAACAAGTCATACTGTAACAGGGTGTGAAATGTGACTGCTCGTATGCGGCTGAATACTGAAAAAGGCTAATTTAGAGCTTGCTGAGACAAGAAAACAGGAAAAAAAAAACACTGATATTGTCCCTGTTACCAAAATTTAACACACATTTTTATTAAAAACATTGTGGACAGCAATGGAAACTAGTTATTTTTTATGAACTGTACTGAGTAAGTATTTCTATTTTATGCTGCTTTATACTTTATACTCTACACCACAATGTTTCACAGGGAAAACACTGTTCAAAACAAGTACAAAACATCCGAAGGACTAAATCTATTAATCAGTTCATTAGTTCATTAGTTAGTTAAGGGATTATCAGCAACTATTCTGATGCAAATAGAATAAAAGTATTAGACTGGTATAAAAACTCCACCTTTATCAATATATTGTTGCTTTTACATTTCTGTTTGTGTATATATTTAAGCACAAATAACTTTGAAATTCTCATTAATGTGATTGACACTACTGATATATCACAAGCTTTTTACAGAGCTACTTTATATTATGTTGTATTATATGAAATTAACTATAAATGTATAGTGCCATATAGCAATAAAAAAGAATATTAAACATAGCATAAGGATGGATATACTCAATTAGCTGCTGTAAAGCACAAGTCAGAAATACTTTTCTGCCAGAATCCCTGTTGCCATGACACAACTGGGAGACAGTTATTAAAATGATGGAAATATTCTCCCTGTGTGACACGAGATGAGAAGTGTCATCAATATGTTTGGGATCAGGTCACATCATCAGCACACAGTTGTTGCTCTTATTAAAGCTTTCTTTCATTTGTGGCAAGAAGTCAAAGTCAACAACGAACCCACAAAATCTCTCTTATTGTTTTAATTTGACAAATCTCTGTCACGTTTTTCAGTCAGTTGCCTGAAATTTGAATTCAGTGAAGTTTAATGAAGCAGAGTCTGTTTTTTTTTCTATCTTGCACACATGACTTTCCTCACAAAGTGAACGTGATCTTTAAATATTGTACATGCAAATAGGATAACAATCGCTAATTTACTGTACTGCTGCAGCTTAAAATGATTCAAACTTAAAATGATAGGAAAATCCCTGATTTACATGAATACATCATACAAATATCATCTACAAATAAAACACACTGTGAAAGACTTGTTGTACTGCTGTCCTGAGATGAAATACTTCATGGTCCGACTCACCTGATGCTGTGCACAGTGGGTGATGGGTGAAGCTGCAGACCCCTGGTGATATGACACAGAATATGAAATGTTTTTTTCTTTTTTCTTTTAATATTGTGATCATATCTCAACATCCCAAAGTTTTCCTTTCATTCGCTGACAGATAGAAACTCCCTCACATATATTCTCTTGTTTTTTCAGATGCCATATGGCACATAATGTAATCTAGTCAGACAAACTTCATCACTGGTATTGCAGAGCAGAGAGAAGAAAGCGACCCCGCGGGACTCAACAGGACCAGCGGCTACCGGCTTAATAAGCACCACACAGCCTCAGTGGTACATCAGTCTCTCTTAATCACATACATACCAGGTATTGATCCAAGGCGTCCTGCCCCTCAATCAATACATATGAGGTTAATTATGTGATGAACTGCATTTATTACAAAATCCATTCTACATTGCAGTGATTCCAATACTAATAAAACTGTCCTGAACTTTATAAGTCTGTCTCTTTAGCTTGATGTACAGACCTTGGTGGTCTCCACTTAAAATGTTCTGGTGCTTTCATGACAAACAACAAATGTTCCTCTGTGATTCGATGAATGATTTTCACATCTGACAAATACCTGATGAACAACTATTCCTACTGAAGGTCTCTAATGGAACTATTAAAATGTGTAAAAACACTTTATTTATGATATCAAACAGCCTTTGTGGTGATGAAATATGAGGTACTTACTGTGTGTGCGTGTTAAAGGACAATTTCTCCAATTTTACCTGTCAATTTACTAAACACAGGTATCGTATTACACGATTACCAATAAAATTGAAAAATTTCATTTTCAGACACTTTCCTCTTTTTATTCCTATTATAAACATTAACTGTGGTTTATTTTTCACAGTGATATGTTTGGAAGGGATTGGTCAATACAATTTTAAGAAGATATACACATAAATAATGACATTTTCACAATCATTTCATGAAAAGAGGTGTGAAAAATTAAATTATTTAAAAAAAAAATCCAGGGCACAGGTAGGTTACACACCATCAATATGAATCTACTATGTGGGTGTTAATTAAGCAAAACGATGCTACAACAGCATTATGGGAGTAGGACCATAATGTGAAAGTCCAAAGTCTAATTTGTTTCTTTAAAAGTTTCTCTCCTTTATGAAGCAACAACACTGAATCACTGGTGTAACTTCTTAAGGTTTTCAAGACACATATGTATTTAATATTGATATTGTTGATATTTTACTGATCATATGCCTCATCAGTCTCAGAAAATCAGATCACAGGACAGACACCCTCTGATTTGTGGATTTGTCGAGTGGAGGAATTTCCAACACTTACTGCCGCAGGGAAACATTAACAGAGTATGAACAATATGTGACTAACATAACAGACTGGTAATGTTTAATAAGGTATTTTCAACACAAGGTTATTCTAAGTGGAAATAAAGAACATTTCTTACTGTGTCAAGGTCACAATAATTTCACTTTCTAAAGGATTTTAAGGTTTATCGGTGTCAAACCAAGTCTGACTGGTGATTATACTGAAGACCAGTTTTACAAGTGTAAAATCATGATGACATGCACACTTGATGAAAATTAGGAGCAATGATCAGGTGCCAAGTTGTAATGATTGTCAATGTCGGATCATGGTGAATGATGTGAATTAGTCTCTTTCATGTTTGGAGCAGACGAGAGGTCCTTATTTTATTGTTTGCAAGTTTTTAGTTTGCATAGACTGCCTCGTTCGACTTTTAATGCGTGATGTGAGACAGAATATGTCTGCCTTCTCTTTGAGACACAGCATTTAACGTCCCTTTTTTTTTTTAGCTTGTGAGCCAGAGCGTAGCGGATATTTTGGGTCATGAGTTTAATTGGGGGCACGGTTGACGGATGGAGTCAAGGAAGATTATTGGTGTATCTGTGTTGACAGACATGACAGTATGCAAAAAATTATATTTAAAACATTATAAAACAGAATAATAAAAGTGAACTCCTGGATGATGACAGAGAAGGTTTCTATAAGCCAAAAGGAGGAGAACTGTGTGTCAAGGTTGTTGCACTCGTTCTGCCTCGTGTTGTGTGGGAGAATGAGACAGAAATGTACAAAGAAAGAGAACGACAGAGAATCACAGGTATAATAGGAGGAAAAGATTGTGATTGCATGACGTCACTGGATCAGGGGACCACAACTGTCACTCTCCGACTCCACATTCAGCCTCAGCTAAATCACTGTGCATTCAGGCAGCTTTCCATAGATATATTTGCCGCATTATCTAGAAGTGTCCAGCAGCACAATCATCTAAATGCACCATGAGACGACTGGTGGGAGAAAAGCATGAAAAGAGGAACAGTATTCGAGCCAATAAATACAACTGGAGACCTTGGTTCGGTTCTACAAAACATATACTTTTAATGCTCCTTTAGAGTCTATTATATCTACATTTGCCATTCAAGCAGTAATAATAGTTTGGTATGGTGTGATTGAGACAAATCCTTTCTTTCAGAGAGCCATCTGAAGCTCACAGGTCCACACAGTTAGAGAGCCAGAGAGGTTAAAGAAGAACGCGGTTGTCGATAAAAGTCAGTACCGAGCAAAAGCTCAGCTGTTTCCCAAATTACCTTAATCATGGCGTTTTCCCTGAGAAGGGGGGGGATCATCAATCATTTGTTGCTGATCGATCTGTGCTGACTGAATGGAAGTTCAGGTTGTAGCCTACATAGTTTAACAGTAGAAAAGCTGCAGGACTATTGTTTTATCTTCTGTATCTAACATAATACACACTCATCACCTGCAGAATTCAGCAGGTGATGAGTGTGTGTTTTATGTCTTAAAGGGATAGTTCACCCGAAATTCAAATTTCACTCATTATCTACTCACCCTCATGTCGACTAAGGGCTGGGAGAAGTTTCAGAGTCCTCCGTGGCTTCTCTGAGTTACAGTGAAGCTTCGTGCAGCACTGCATGTCCATATGACGGTTGCGAACGGGGCTCAATTTTCTTCGTCCAAAAAGACACACCAAAAAACATCCAAATACCTCCATACTGCTCGTCTGTAATGTCCCTCTTGTACTGAAGCCCCGACATGAGAAATTGTTCCGAAAAAAATTTAATAAGTCTATATTTTTAGCTTGTTTGTAGTGGAAGCTCCCAGTAAATTTTTTTCGGAACAATTTCTCATTTCGGGGCTTCAATACAAGAGGGACATTACAGACAAGCACTATGGAGGTATTTGGATGTTTTTTGGTGTCTTTTTGGACGAAGAAAATTGAGCTCTGTTCGCTACCGTCATATGGACATGCAGTGCTGCGCCGAGCCCCCCTGTAACTCAGAGAAGGCACGGAGGACTCTGAAACTTCTCCCAGCCCTTAGTCCACATGAGGGTGAGTAGATAATGAAATTAGAATTTTGGGTGAACTATCCCTTTAAAAGCTTTTGTGTTGTTTTGAAAATGTTTCTTCAGTTTTTATGTGACCCGGAACCAGTCACATAAGAAAGGGGCAGCAGGTTTATAACCATAACCCAGTAATGTCTTCTGTCAACAAAATAGGGTGGCTCTGCTGAGGCATCCCTCTGTGATCCACTCAGCTCCTGCCCCGAACCTTCAGAGAAGTGTCTTTTGAAGTCTGAGGGATGTGTGGGCTCATAGAAGGAATTGCTGATCAAGTGTGCTTTTAAAGTGCGGCGACTGCGTGCAGCAGCCTCAGCCTGCATCGTCTTCCTGACTCTAACGTGTCTGTCTGTGTGAGCTCTTGTCTCCACAGAGGCTGCAGGAGCCGCCCCCCTTGAGAAATATCGAGCAAATACTCCTCACACCCACACACCAGTTATTCAATCGTGCTACAGTACATACAAAATGTTGCTCGTGAAACTCACAAACACACCAATGAAATACGCTGCTGGCTAAAACTTTCACTGTTCACGCTTTAGCTCTGGAGTCAGTCAACAGGCGAGGAATAACTTCTGTCCTTTGGTAATTGGTACGGTGGCCCTAAAGAGCCAAACACACTGCAACTTACTGTAAGCTGTGGTGTAAAAGCAAATTACATGTTTTTCTTTTCACTTGTCATTTCTTTCTTGTAAAGCAATTTGTAATGCATGAACGGAGCGATACAATAAAGTTTATTATTACTATTATTATTAAAAGCATTGATTAACAAGTGCCTTCTAGCATGTCCATCATTTTCTTTCCTTCTAGATTATTTTTTTGCCTCAATTTTTCAATGGCAAGAGAGAGAAAAGTCAGGGAGAGAGACAAAGAGAGAGGATCGATGAGGATGTTTTCTGAATTTGCAGGGTGTTTGTCATTGCATGTGTTTTCTGAAGTTGCAGTAGCCACTGAGCTCTCGGGGCACACCCACCGTAGATTTGAAGCAAATTGATCACAGAAGGAGCTGTGTAAAAATAAAAAGGTAATTTATGGACTAATTACTTTCATTTCTTAAATCAATGTTAATATATTTCTTAGGATTGTGAACACTTCTCTTTGTCGCCGTCTTCCTCAGCTGTGCTCTGTACAGTACATGCTCCAACTCTAGACACTCGGTCATTTGCATTTAGAGTGCATACTATAGATAAAAAAAAAAATACAGCCTCAAAATGAAGTCACTTGGGACTTAATGGAAGAAGATGAAGTTCTGCTGGTGTGTAAGACTTGTGCGGCAAAGAAAAAGAGGGACAGTGAGAGAAAGTTTCTGGAGTTGGTATGTGTAAAAGACATCTCAGTGTAACTTTAGAGTAAGCTGATACCTATACTGCTGTTGCGTGTATGTGTGGGCTTGTGTGTGTGTGTGTGGGCCCTCGGGGGACCGAAACAAGCTCGCCCTAATCAATAGTAGAATTGACTCATCATTAGTTTGCCATTCTAGCACCCTTGCTGTTGTGAATACCAACTTCCCCGCAGACCTCTGTGTGTTTATCATTTATCATGGCACTCTGTCAACATCCTCACAAGTTTGACTCAGAAAAGACTCCGGTGTCGTCAATTTAATGTTTCTCCCACAGCGTCTCATCAGCGACGGACCAGGAACACACACACACACACACACACACACACACACACACATACAAAAAAACTGAAAATCCTACGACGCAGACTGCATTTGCATTCGCCATAAATCTCAAGCCAAGGTGCTGTGGTGATATAGTGAGCCATTAGAGATATGACAAATACATTCATTAGCCTCCTCACCGCACCTCAGCTCCATGCTGTTACTCCCCTGGGGCAGAAATGTGAATAACTTTGTTGCTGCCTCTAAAGCCAGTGGTATCGACCCCGGGGGGGAAATAGAGGGGAAAAGACGATTGAGAAGGATGGATGGATCGACATAGCTGAACTTCAAGTGCTATTCTTGGCCTATTGATTATGATTATGAAAGATGTCAGACATGGCGGGGGTTGTTTTGCCTTGGCTACAGGTCACAGGAATAAAGACAGAACGGGCGTGAAGACTTTTCAAATGCTGATCTCAAAGCTTCGATGTCTGCACCGTGCAGCAGTTTGCACATTGACTTTTCAGTGAAGAAGTTGAAGCAGAATAATTCATCTTTACTCTTCGTGGGTCTACAAAAGTTGCCTTTGCTATTTAAAAAAAGTGTGCTTCACAATAAAGCTGGAGAAATGGTATGTGTTCTTCTATGAGTCGTTAGCTCAGTGCTGATGACTCAGTCCCATCTCTTGGGAAAAATCATCAAATGGAAGTAAATGGAAAATTTGAACACAAGAGATGGGATGGTGGAGCGGGCTACCCGATCTCACATCTTTTTGAGGAATCTTTTCAAATATGACATCTACGACTTTAAAATTCAGTTTCACACTTCCACAAAAGTCAAACTGAACAAAAAAAGTGTTGCTCTGTTTCATGCTCTAACATACTGTATCTGCTCTGTGAATCAAATTCCCTTCTTCTGAACAAAAAAAAGGCTGAAATTCTGATTTTTTATATTTTTTGGGGGGTTCATGATGGCTCATATTGATGACTAATAGGTAGGCCATTGTTATTCTAAAAGACACAATGGAGCTTTTTCAGTGGATATTGATTTAGCCATAATTGCAGCACTGTGCAAAAGTTTTCAGGAGCTTCAGGTGTTTGCATTGTTGTCCATCAGTGAGGCATCTGACTGATCCTGAAAAACACAGGCCCCAGAGCCATGAGGAGGAGCTGTTTGAGCAACAAGAACAAGGAGTCCTGCAACATGTGGTCTGGAGCCCACAGAGCCCTGATCTCAACCTCATGGAGTCGGTCTGAGATTACATGCAGAGACACTGAGATTGAATAGATTCATGCTGTTTGTGGCACAAGCTGGTGACGGCATTGTTTTTCACTTTTACAGCCTCGAATCTTTGCACCTAATGGATATTGTGCTGCTTATTTCATTGCTTATTTGTAGTTTTAATTGAGAGGGTTGTATCTATATTTAATTTGCCTGTATTAAATTTCATATTGCAACATTTCACCACACATTATTTCATTTTACTGTCAGTTAATTATGTTGTCAAAATCAATATGAATATGACCCACTCACCTTGCACAGGCGACTCTGCATTTATTTCTCCATGGATAACTTGATTCTGCAAAGTCAATCAGATCTTTTCAATTTAAACCAAACAAACAAGAAGAAATAAACTTATTTTAAATTAAATAAACAGATGCAACAACTTTTTACAACGACTATTTTAAATTAAATAAACAGATGCAACAACTTTTTACAATGACCACTTTATTGTGCCTGCTAAGTGACAAACATGAACTCACATCTTGCACCTTCACCTTATCAAACACACCTCTAAAACAATCATTCACAGGGTAAAACAAACGTGTGCTGCTGGTGACTCAGCCTGCAGGCCAGTAGCTGCTCAACCACAGCAGATTAAACCGCTCGCCAGTTTACCTCCAATTATCACTTGGGTTCCTCTTTGATGCTGATGTGGTCTTTAATCTTCCAACAAAGACACTGTTGGCCAGTGCCTTGAAAGCTACAGGTGCAAATTTGCTAAACTTTTCCTCTCGTTGTTCCCCATGTCGATGTTGAGCTTTCCAACTGCTATCAATCAAAGCCACACAACAACAACACACCCCTCCAGCCTCTGAGACAAAAAGATCAGGAGGAGAGAAGCCTTTTATTCCTCTTAGAAATAAAAAACCTTGATGGCTAATTATATGAACAAGGTTTAAGATTAAAGGGAAATCTTAATCATTACTCTCCGACAATATTTTCTCCCAATATTTTGCACACATTTCTCTCCACATCTTTCATATTCTTCTTGTCATACAGTATATGATATATTTTTTTGAAAACTTTGGGATCCTCAACAGAATTTAAACTACAGCTCTGCAGGTTTGAAGAATGCTAGATAAGATTGTAATGACGGATTCACCTGGGAGCCGCTGCTGCTTCTGAGTTGGACTGTAAACACTAAAAAAAATGGACAGCGGATGCAAAGCAGTGTAAACAAATAACTACTACATCACTATACCTTTGATGGGACATTACAAAGCCTGCACATCAAGACAGTGATAATTAGGAGACCAGATTAACTATGTAATATAAAAGTCCTTTTGCAGTGCATTGTCCAAACAGATTGTAGTTTTGAAAGATCAACTCAAGTATTTCTACTGAAGCAGTAGAGCCAAGTCTTACTGTTTGATAGACAACCACTTTTTAACTACTGTTCCTGAACATTTGATTAAATCCAACATATCTGCAAAAATCTGCACTATATCAACTATAATCGTTTTTTTTTAAAGAATGTGTTGTCACCTGACACAATTTGAAATGTCCTGATATTGTAAGCCCTATTTAACGCATCAGGAAATGCTAAATAGATTGGCTGAACCACAGAGGCAATTCTGGAAAGTGAACTATGAATAGCTTCTTTTTAAAAAGGTCAGTCATGCCTCGTTTACAGAACATAATTGAATCATTTGCTCGGAGAATACATACAGTTCTCTTATGAATGTCTAATTTATTTGATTTCAGGCCATTAAAAAGGAGAAAGTCAGAAGAACAAGTTCCATTAAACTGAAAATGTAAATTCACAGTGCTACGGGCTCACATCACACAGTAATGTGACTGCAGCTTTTGAGACTATACAGTTAAACACAATCCATGACTGCTGTTCATAGAGATATCTCATGTACACACCCACAGCCTGCTTCAATTTGTACTAATGTAAAAGCAGGCAGACAGATTTTCCCCAGCTCACCTGCTGCAGGTGATCCCATCCCCACTGTTAGCCCATTAATGTCAAAGACAATAAGGACGGCTGTCTGCAGTCACACATATTGCAGCTTATTGCAGGTCACTGTCAGCTTTTTGCCAGGACATAGAAAATGATTTCCCTGGTTACATTAATAATGCTATAGCAGTGACAAAAACAAACCATATGCTTGGATTGCCCTGTTAATTCACACTTGGTTAAAGTTTGGCAAACTGAGAAAATAGCTATCAAATCTATATAAAGCTGGAACCATGAGGTAATTATCTTAGCTCAGCACACAGACTGTAAACAGCAAGCAAAAGAAAAAAATATGTCTAATACCTAAAATAACTGTGCATAATATAGGTTCTATTCATATAAATCAGAGGTGATAAAGTTTTATTCTGTGATCCTCCTTAGCAAAAGAGACTTTTCAACAGAGAGCCAAGATAGCTGCTGCACCCTCTGTCCAGTCTAATCAAAGCTGTAGCTCCATAGCACACAACAAAGTGAAAAGTCACATATTGAAATCAGCAACTACTCCTTTGAATTATGCTCAACAGAGCTCAAGCAGTTAAAGCGCCAAATGATTAAAGACAACCATATCAATACGAAAGTATCTGCAAACACAAACAATGTACAATCAGGTTCACAAGTCTTGATCTTAAGTTACCGATAGATTCTGCTATAAAAAATAAAAAACATAAAGAAATTTTCCTGCTCGGGTTTATTTCCATGTATTTCATCTAGTGAAATGTATTGGTGTCTGTTTACGCTTACTTCAATACAACAATAACTTCCCCAACTGATTCAGGGTTTTTGAGTTTGAAAAGAAATCAACTATATAAAACGAAAGTAGAGTGAGTGACCATGAAAACGTGTGATTCTATGCTTGTGTGTGAGTACATCCCCAGCAATGATTGTAAGTGATTTAATAAAAGCTCCATATTTCTTTTATCATGCTCTCTCCCTCTCTCTCTCTCTCACCCTCACAACCTTGGGAGCTCTTTCCTTGAGAGAACACATCCAATCTCCTTTTACAATACCCACACCAAGGCTTTGCCAGTCCTTGGCACAGATCAATCTCTGAGGCTTGAGCAGTGGAAAGTTAATCTGGAAGACGGGGCCTGTTCGTCTATATGCCTCGACATGCACAGCTGTCAGTCAAAGATCCCCGCGTGTGCACCTGTCCTGACAGCAGCAGCAGCTAACATCCCGCTTGGCCCTCCCAAGACCCGATGACCCTCATCTCCTTATCGTCTGCCGAGCCCATTAAATATTCAGGAGAAAAGAAAACCAGGATGGTGATAAATATCTGCGACTTCTACTCTGCTGTAGGTTTCACATTTATATTGTATAGACATTTAACTGACACCACACACCCTGAGCAAATTTTAAAGCATGTACTATGGAGCATGAAATAGGTGCTACTACTGTATATGATATTCTTTAGTTCCTTTTTGTGATCTCTCTTCATTTGAAATATGCGGTGTGTCTGTGAGTAAAACAAAAAAAATCCAATCCACAGACCAGCACCAGTTACTGTTTAGTCTGTTGTTATGTGTCGGCAGGTCTCTGGGGTCAGACGCCACATTAGTGCACATAAATCAATGTTAAAAGCAATCAATACCACTGTGCGGCACTGCAAAGTTCAAAGCCATGATGATGTGCTGTGACAATGCTGTCACCACATGATGATGCAAGAGAAATGCAATGAATAACAATTACACAAGTATCACACAATGAAGACATTGTTACGTGGTTTAACTTACTGAAAATATTAAAGGGATAGTTCAACATTTTGGCAAATTGGCCCATTGCCATAATCGCTATAGTAATAGCAGTAGGTTTGTTACCTTTAATTGTCGGTGTAAGCTATTTTTAGAACGGCGGAGCGAAGCGGCAGGCTGCTCAGGGCTATGCTATGGACGCTAAGGGAATTTCTTGGTTTCCCTCATCAAACTCATCAAATACACAACCCAACAACTCAAAAATGCTGTTGTGGACAAGTTGTGACCTGCACATTCACCACGCTATGAGATAATAACGGAACGTTACGAGACGGAGCTGTTTTAGACGTAAATTCATGCAAAACCGCTGATGCGCGTTGCGTTCAGTGACAGTTTTTCAGCAAGCAGACTCTGTATTTACCCTGTATTTACCTCGAAAAAGGCTCAGTTTCGGGGCGTCGCGTGGCGTAGTGGTTAGAGCGGGCGCCCCATGTATAGAGGCACAGTCCTCGCTGCGGTCGGCCCCGGTTCGAGTCCCGCGTCGGGCGCCATTTGCTGCATGTCATCCCCCCTCTCTCTGCCTCCCCATTTCCTGTCTGTCTCAACTGTACTATCTATAAAGGCATAAAAGCCCAAAAAATATACTTTAAAAAAAAAAAAGAAAAAGGCTCAGTTTCGTAACGTTCCATTATTATCTCATAGCGTGGTGAATGTGCAGGTCACAACTTGTCCATGAGAGCGTTTTGGAGTTTTGGGATTTTGTATTAGATGAGTTTGATGAGGGAAACCAAGAAATTCCCTTAGCGTCCATAGCGTAGCCCTGAGCAGCCTGCTGCTTCGCTCCGCCGTTCTAAAAATAGCTTACACGGACAAATAAAGTTAACGAACCTACTGCTATGACTATAGCGATTATGGCAATGGGCCAATTTGCCAAAATGTTGAACTATCCCTTTAAACATACCAATACTGTACCAGTACTTTACACCAACTTAAGGATTTTGTGTTATTTGAAGCTTTAAAGCTGACATTCTCATCTCTATGCAAATTAAAGAGTATGAGCTTTAATACAAATAAGCGCTTTATAATTTGATGTAAAGACAATGTGACATGTAACAACTGAAAAATCCAAAGAACCAATTCATAATTTGGGTAAATTTACAACAACATATTAAATATAATGTAGTTTCTTTACTTTCTTGCTATATGAAAATATTTTAACAGTTATAGTCTCTTGTTTGAGAGAGCTATCAGCTCAAACTGGTGAAAGCAGCAACAACAACTGAGCAGAACAACAAACAAGTGAATTATATTAAGTGACTGGATGTTTTCATGGCGGTGTCAGGTGCGAGCAGAACGTCACGTTGTAAATCCGTAGCCAAACTGAAGCCAATAAAAAGGATGGATCCCCGTAACCTGAGTCAGTACAGAGTCAACAAGTCTGGGCTGTGACAGGTTTATTGAGCCCATTCATTCAGGGAGAGGAACCCTTAGCTGCTGTGCACACAGATAAGGGATGATTGCAGAGGAGTGCAGCCAAATACAGAAATGCAAACCTGAGAACAAGTGACATTCAAAATGAACACGGTCGGTGAGAAGCGGCGGCGGCGTGAAGGACAAAGATCTCACACTATCTTCGTATCTAAGCCCTCTGCTTCTGTTCCCACCCATTGACAGAAACGTCAGAAGTTATGGTCTCACAAAAAAAAAAAACTAAAATAAATTCAGCACAAGGAAGCGCAAGTTATCCCTCTTCCTCTATTTTATCCTCCTCCATGAAACATCCACAAATCTCAGATGGTAATTCTCGCCTTGGGGGCGCAGCAATTTGGTCTGGTGTGGACAGCACAGAAGTTACAGTAACTTTGATCATCTGAAACAGCTTGGAGGGATGTGACATTTTCTCTGCTTACAAGTACATGTTTTTTTTTTTTTTTTTGTCAATAATTGCTGTTGGAGGAATTACAGAGGGTTGTTGTGGAGAAATGAGAGGAGGTGTTGTACAGAATCTACAGAAATGTTGCTGCTGTTCTGTATCTTTTAATGTGTGTTGTGTGCTCCTATTTGTTACAGCATGTCTGAAACTTTGAAGACCGACTAGTGAGCCGATTTCAAACTGTGGTGACTCATGCATTAAAAGTTAGAAACCATTTGCTCCGTGAGGGATACAACTGTCTCCAACTGTTATAATTCAGTTAAAGTGGGATCCGTGCAGAATTTTGGTGCCGACATTTATAATCAAATCATTGTTAATACAAAGTGGATTGGCCTGTGGTGTTTACAAACAGATATAGACAAAGCATTACAATGTAAAAGCAGCATTACTATTTCCAGAGGTGGTTGTCAAACTTGCTTGGGAAAGACAGTTTGAGTTAATGCTAAGACCGAACCACTGACGAAGAATATTTTGTAGAGAACCAAGATAAGAGATACCCTCTACTCTGAATTTAGGATTTTCAGAGCATAATCAGAAAAAAATGCAAAAAAGCTGGACTGAAAGCCACAAAAAATACTATTTAAAGGTAGAGTAGGGAACTTCTTAGAGAAGACAGAAAACAATCATCCTCATACCATGGTGTTTCCCTACCTATCTAAGGCAAGGGCGAGCTGCCTGGGTGATTTTTGCCACCACCTTTGTTGAAACGTGTATTCGTGCATGGGAGAACCGTTCAGATGTAGTGTCTTTTGAGTGCACAACTCCATTACTTCACTGTAGACACATGTCACAAAGGAGGCAGAAAATCCCAGGCCATGTCCGTTCTGATGATACAAGTCAGCAGTGTAAAACACAAGCATATGGGAGCCTCCTTTCAGATTTAATAGAGGGCGTGGCAATATAGTAATCCTATCAAGATGTGCCCCCCCTACTGTAAAGGCTATTGCAAACTTGATCTAAAAAAAAAAAACCCAGGGAAAAGCCTGCATACAAATGAAAATTTGTATGGTAGTTATTCAGATACAGCGTACATAGATTCAGCACAATTGATTTTATCTAGTCTATAACTGATAACATCTTAGTACCACACCTGTTGGATGTATGTTTAGAAAAGCCGGATGTAACAGGAGGGATGACAACTCTTTGATTTGAAGTCTGTGTATGTTCAAAGTGGGATGCCTTCCATCCTGTCCTCAGTGTCAGGTATTTTTCACGAGTTGAGTGGCAAACAACCGCAACAACTAATGTTTGTGATGAGAACTTAGTTGACAGTCATTCGGGTTTGTTTTGTCTTTGTGATTGAGTATTTATAGACTTGTCAACTGATAGACACTGAAATGTGACAGATTTTTTTCTATACAGTAGAGCTAAATGATTGTAAGGAGGAAAAAAAGGATTTGTCTCTTCATGGCCTTAAAGGCGAACTATGCAATTCCAGTTACTTTTCCGCCGTTTTTCTAACCCTCCTCCAGAACATGTGCATTTGTTTTTAACTAAGACGGCGAGAAAGCAATCAATGGAGCGGTGGTTAACGTCATTTATTATTGACACGTTACAATGTGTATATGTAGTCTTATCTTTCATAAACAAGAGATTATGGGGCGCATTTTGTGTTGTGGTGCCGCCGAGACGAGAGCTGGGATATCAGGTCGGAGGCCAAGAGACTCCTCCATTCTCCCTGTTACAAGTTACAAGTCATTTATTTAACCATCTCAATTACTCTGAAGCTGTTTAATTAAGGTAAAACTGTAGCATAGTTAAAGCAGAAGTAAGCGATATTTTTGTGTTAAAGCAGATATCAGTGGCACGGCCATTTCGGCTAATGCTGTGTTCAAGGCAGGCTTTTGAAACCGTAAGTTACAGCTTCAAGTCACAACTACGACTTGGTAGCGTTCCAGGTAACCCGTAGCTCGTGTTTTTACCGTCCTGTTGTCTGTGAAAGTTCCCTATAACGGCCACTCGTAACTTCCGACCCGTGAACTCGTACCAGATCGAACTGGTATGACTTCACAGGAAGGAAAAACACAAAGTACGAGTTTCCTTGAACGCACCATGAGTTAGCAGCCCCCGCCCTTGTCAGGCATCAATTGGTCCTCGTGCTACGTCACCACATTCACGCGCATCCCTTGGCTGCACACACAGCCCTTCATGCCGTTCTCTCCCCTCATTGGATAACACTTGTATCCCACAAGGAAAATTTTCTCCTCGGGTTACAGCAGAGCAGAGTGACGGAGAGACTCGTGTTTAGGCTGAAATACTTCATGTAAGTGATTGCTGACGGAAAATAGGACTATTTAGGACTTATATTAACAAAAACATTCCACTGATATCTGCTTTAATATAAGTCTTAAATAGTTATATCTTCCGACAGCAATCACTTACATAGAGTGTTTGGACCGAAACACGGGTCTGTCAGTCACTCTGCTCTGCTCTGAGCCGAGGAGAAAACTTTTCTTGTATCCTACAAGTTTTATCCAATGAGGAGAGAGAACGGCATGAAGGGCTGTGTGTGCAGCCAAGGGATGTGCGTGAATGTGGTGATGTAGGGACAAGGACGGGGGCTGCTAACTCCATCGGCTGACAAGACGTTATGGTGCGTTCAAGGCAGCCCGTAACTCGTGTTTTTCCGACCTGTGAAGTCGTACCAGTTCGATCTGGTACGAGTTCACGGGTCGGAAGTTACGAGTGGCCGTTATAGTGACTTTCACAGGTAAAACAGGTCGGAAAAACACGAGTGGGTTGCCTGGTACGCTACAAAGTCGTAAGTCGTGACTTGAAGCTGTAATTTACGGTTTCAAAAGCCTGCCTGGAACGCAGCATTAGCCAAAACAACCGGATCGCTTACTTCTGCTTTAATGAAAAATGTAAAAGCCAAAACCATAAATAAGATGAGCTATTGACAGTTACTGGGCCTCGTGCCCACACAATACAGTGCAACCTTCTCTATTTGCGAGTTACACAATAGAAAAGACTTCAAAATACAATTTTCTCTTTTAAATTACCACTTACATGCTTTTATGTAAACTCTATTCTGTAATTTCTCTGTTAGAGGCAACTCCATGCACTCCACCTTTATAGATACTAAAAACTGTAATAAATGTTCAAATTTATTAGGATTTTACTACCAAAAACAACATTATACTGAACCCGAATCAGTCCATTCTCATTCTAAAGGCAACAGTATCATTTGCTAAAGTATTACAGCAATCACAATAAAATTTCCACTTTTACTCAGGCCCCTGATAGAGACTAAATCTTGTCTTGTTATAGTCCTGCTTTAAATGTAAAGTCTAAGTGTTCTCTTCCGCCAATAGCAGTTAACTTTAATGACTTCAATCACCACAGTTGACTTGTTTTAGAGACATCAGTCTGCAGCTCTATCTTGAGCTCAAACTGTTTTCCACTGCCCTCGAACGTGCCTCGGTTGCATAAGAAAACACCTGACACAATCGAAACTGAATTGATGTTTTCTTTTCTCACCCAAGGTGGAAATTGGCACGGGAACTGAAAAACTGCTTTTGAAAAAACAACAACAACAAAAAACTATTGAATGTCAATTTTTCTGTTTGTCCCCCCCCCCCATTTTTCCCCCCCTACATCCATATCAAAGTGGAAATATCTCCCTGCTTTTATTACACTTCTGTGTTTCCTGTCTCTTGTGGTTGTGTAAAATCCGGCAAAGAAATGCGTGAATATGATCTTAACAAACACAATTTGATTTTTTTAAGGTGACACGGCTTGATCTCCCACGCTTTTAAAGCATTATTTCCCAGCTGTCAGGATGATTTGTAGGCTCACATGTTATCGTTTATTATCATACACAGACTTTGTAATTCAGCTCAAACTCAGAAACTCCTTTCTTCCGTTCCGTCCTGGCAAAGCTGAGCTGACAGCTAAAGTCATCCACATTTTTAGTCAACAGATGTTAATGCTTATGCTGTAATAATGATAAATAAAGGTTTCCGGTGGACGGCATCAAATGGACCACAGTAATTACATTTTGGTGATGGGTTGGCTTGCAGCTGGAAAGTTGCAGCGAGCGTTACAGTAAATGCTGCCTCTGTTTCAATTCTGTAGACTGCTTCACAAGTCAGCAGCCTAATTTGGGTCTGGTTTTATTTCCTGTTACGGTGTTTGTTAATATCAAAAGCTGACAGGAAATAAAATGAAACCCCAAGCTGTTACCTAGCAACACAAATCCAATGAACGGGGAACGGGATTATCCTTAATGTTAACACCCCATCACTGTTCAGTTTTGTTGTTGTTGTCGGCTTTGAACTTGTCACTAGCTTCCTCTTTAAATGTTTAACTCAATTGATTTCATTTGCTGTGCATCACATTCTGTTATTGCATCTATGACATGCTGTATTATATTAGATGACAACCACAGTACCATACCCATAACATCTAACTACACAGATTTGCTAATTCATGCACAAGCAGAATTAATGTTGACGTGTGCAATCGCAGGTGTTAACACTACAAGAGGTTTTTTTTTTTTCCAGTGATGACACATCAGTAGGCTTCTTTATGTGAGGGCTTCTCAGGAAACCAGCTGCCTTATTAAAGAATTATGAATAAAATTGTAAAAATTAATTAAATTAGAGTACATAATATCCACTTTGGTTCAATATTTGTGGGTGGTGGTGTGAGTTTTGATTAATACTAGCAGCCGGATGACATTATAAGTGTTACAGCCTCACGGTGCATGGGCCCCATTGTGCTGCTTCAAGACTTGGCACTAATGAGACATTTAAAAAAAAAAAAAAAGGACACTCTGAGAAATATGAAGTGGCTCCGGTGCAGAATTGTGTTTGAGATGTAGTGGATCAGTGATTTTAAGTGGGAAAACATGGGAGTAACCACAGATTCTCAAGAACATGGTGTTTTTTTCTTTTTGTTATGTTTTTTTTCTTGCCTATGCTGTGCTGTCTCATTTCTATGTGGATCCACACAGAAAACTCTCTGTTCTCTGTATCAGTGAGAAGGGGAAAAACTCAACTGAATAAGAGTGTGTTGAACAAAAGCAATCACTTGAATAAAGAAGTGAAACACGAGTGAATATGAGTGTGCTCCACTGAATCGAGTAGACTAATAATAGAAAAAAATGTTGGCCAGTGGCGGAGTCAGTGGGTTGGCAGGGTTGCGGTTCAGAGCGCTCTTGCTTGAAGGAGATGGTACTCTACCATGTTACAGTATTGGTTTCATCTCCTTTAGAGATTCACCACAACTCTGGCATCTGCTGTGCGACTGTCACACTTGTACCATGCTTGAAGGTTTTTATTAATTCAAGAATTCAGTGCTGCACGATGCTGACAGAGGCGTACGACTTGATGCATAGTAGACTTGTAGTTTGTAGTGTATTTTCTACCTCCTCTTTTGTAAGTAATGTAACCTGAGGGTTACTTTTGTGGTTCAGTATATAATCTGAAGTATATAATCCACTTTAAATTCTTTACTTTTATCTTTAGAAATGTCTTTCATCTCCAGGTGTGTCCTTTATCTGCCTGAAGGTAAATGACTGGTATAATATGAAACAAGGCTTTGTTTAGACTAAACACTGATGTTTACGTTAGGTCACTTTTGCTGGACATTGGTATTTGGTCTGTTTTATCTATGCTTTAGTTAGCCTAAAGGGGTAACTGATTGGTCAAAATGTTACTGTAAATACCAGAGGGTAATTTAGACATGTTAGGTTTTGTCTTAGTTTGTGACCATCCTGGTCACCTACATTCTTCTGTTTAGAGAGGTGGAGTTTTAGAGTATATAAGGTCTGGACTTTTGGTCAAGAGTGAGAGGTCTCAAATTTGGTTCCGGAGGCTTCTCAAGGATTCGGCTGTTTGACACTGTATCTTTTTTGTAATAAACTATTTTTACCATCTACAAAGAAGACGTGTCAAGAGTGGTCATCTTTTCATCAGCATCAACATCGAAATATACCACAAGTTCTTGAGTCTTTTTGGTCTCAAGACATGAGAGACACGAGACGAGACGAAACGAGACCAAGACCACAAAAAAGTGGTCTTGGTCTCGTCTCGGTCTCGACAGTGTTTGGTCTCTGTCTTGTCTCGGTCTCGTGTCTCTCGATCTCGCAATGTCTCGGACTGTCAGAATGGTCTCGAAGGGATTTGTATAGCCTACAATATCCATTCAGGCATGCTTTTTCTTTTTTGAATATCACTATTTATGCGCCCCCTTCAAGTGGTACCAAAAATGTATTTTGTGACACAGACGTGTTGGCACTCGTCCTCTCGCGTTCTACAACTCATGCGGAATAGCAAAATATGGTGTAACTAGTTTTTTTTGGTCTCGTTCTCGGTCTTGGTCTTGAGCTCAACTGGTCTTGGTCTTGGTCTTGGTCTTGGTCTTGGTCTTGATACTCTCTGGTCTTGGTAGTGTTTTAGTCTCGGTTCAGGCGGTCTTGACTACAAGTCTAATGCATAGGGAAAGTGCTTAACATCGGCGCCCTCCAGGGATCAATATCTTGGTTGGCGTGACTGTTTCCCTGACCTTTGAGACGCTTCCTGTCTGGCTGACCTGCATTGATCTGATCTAACCTGGGGGAGAGTTTCAGCACAGACGCTGTCAGTTGGTGTCCTTACAACACTGTTGTGTGTTTGTGCATGCATATGTGTGTGTGTGTGTACTGTAACAGTGGATGGCTAAAAAAAGTCCTCAAGGCCATCGCGCACACACACACCGTGAAATCACACCTCCTCGCACAACAGAAAATGAGTCAACACACACACACGAGTCAACACAGCAGCACTGCAAAAAGTGTGAATCTTAACAAGGTCTGTCTGTTTAGAGTCATAAAAATCAGCTTCTCTTTTAACAATCCCTCAGTATAGTGGCGCTTATTAGTCACTGTCTTATTATATGCAACGCCATTCGCTATACCAGCCGTGGTTTACAATATAATGATCTTGGAAGTAAAGATTTATTTTCAGACTCGCTGACGTTAATTTGCTTGGAAACTTGCACATTTTTACACTGTAAAAAAGAATTGCCTCCCTCATTAACCTTACAAGAATATATGGGGTCAAATATAACTGCTTGACAATTGTGTGTTTGCTCCATAATTAACTTCTATTCTTGGATTTCAATGTGCCCACTAAATGAATGTTTGAAAAATCTCAGAGTTTGCCAGTGAATTCTTGTCAGATTCTTATCTCACTAATTCCTTCTTCTAACACTAATTATCATGTTTATTTCAGCATGAGTGGATTCTGACAGGACGTGAAACTTCTTATATTCGGTCTTCTTGTTGTTAAATTCGCACACGTTCAGTTTTCATCCACCCGAGTGAGGAGCTCAGTCAGTCGTTAACAGGCTGCCAATTAAAGGTGTAACTCATACTTCTGAGTCTGTCTGCCTGCGGTTAATGGCCCCTGTATTATTGGTAAGATGGCTTTATTATCTGGTATATGAGTTTGCACCCATTTATGCCTCCTCTTATATCTCATGATGGACGTTTTTTTTTGTCAGTCCTTATATCAACCACACTAACACTTAATTGATCTCTGCAATGGCTTTTAGAATTATTAAGGATTTATATAGGATTTTTTTAATAACTCCATGCAATAGGAGTTTGATAAAGACTGCATTGCATCCCTCTTTAAGTTCAAGTCACCTGCTTAAAAACAAACCTAAAAGCTCATTTCACACATTCCTAATGTCATCTGTATTCATGTCTCACTCTGCTCCAGACAGCAAAGAAAACACCTTAACTAGTGGAGCTTAATAAACTCTGAAATAAATCAGCTTTTGTTCACAAATCACACCACTCTCGCTTTTCTGCTACATGTGCCACTACTTTTAGATACTTTAATAGGCTGCCTTCACCTGCTGCTTTCAGAAACCTCTAAAACCTCTCACTTGACTCTCTCTCACTCTCTACAATTGAAATCTCAGTGTAACTTAATACCTTCCTCCAAAATAATGAAACATGTTATTTTTTTTGTTCGACAAATAAACTCACTCAGTTTGTACAAAGGAAACAGATTATACATTTCTCTTCTAAAGTAATTATGTTGACAGTGAATGTTATATTTTGTATGTTTGTAATTTAATCATGTCACAAAGTTGTTTATTTTAGGCTCTATTATCCATCTGCATCTCAAAGTTTAAATAAGTCGCTGTCTTAAACCAATATACCTGATTAAATAAAGGCTGTGCCATGTTGCTTAGACTGATATTGTACAAACTTTCATTTTTAATCTAAAGTAGTAGAGCAGAAAGAGTTACAGTCAACAGTCGAAACCCAGTAGATCAAAGTAAAAAAAAAAAAAAAAAAAAACCGCGAACTGAAACACGAGCTGCTGTCATTAAGTGTACAAGGATGCTGTCCCTCACTGAGAGTAACCAGGGGGAAAAAAGGCACATATCCTAATGTGATTAAAGCTCTAAGAAACAGCAGCAGTGATGTGAAATGGGTAAAGCAGTGCAGGAAATGAGAAAAGCCACTCTGGCTTATAGAGGACAGTTTTTGGCAGAACTGCACTCATGTCTATGAGTTCACTGTGACCTCACATTAAATTATACGTAGTGCGACGTTACCTCACTTTTGACGTATTTCAGTGTTTTTTCTCCCTCTTTTGGCTGCAGAGGAGAGAAAGTAACCAAAGTCTCATCCTGCGAACACAAAACACACACAAAAACACTGCTTTTATTGAAAACAATACTTTTATTTAGCTTATGTATAACTTCTTATTTACACAAACAAATGATTGAAGTTATCTACTGCTGTCTGTATAAACTGATTGTTTTTTTGTTTTTTTTTACCATAACTATAGCTAGAGAGCAGGAGAATGGGATGCTGTGCAAATACAAAATACACAGATGTACAGTTACAGTAAAAATGCTATTAGGATAGCCAACATTCATGCACGAGAGCTGTTATCCTTGGGCTTACAGAACGTACCGCACTGAATAAGGCATACAAACTGTTGCTGAAGATACAAAAAAGCTCATATCTCAAAGTACTAAGTTAAAGGCAACCAAGTTCGCTGTTGGCCATAGTACTTTGACTTAGTACTTACAGATATCCTTATGACCTGGATGACTGAGAATCTTCATGGACACAAAAAAAGCCAAGTGCAATAACTATACAGGTTCATTATGGTTCATCACATTTCTCATTGTCTTGTACAAGGTCAAATTTTTTGAAAGGGAAAAGTACAAAGACAAATTGAAAGCTAAGTGGAGTTGGTGAAAGGCAGGAATAAATTAGCAGATGATGATGAATAAATGGCAGGGGAAGAATGGAAACAAAACGAACAATTAGTGAACACAGTCAAAATATGAATAAATTAGGGAGGCATGAATAAATGCAATACGGAGAGAGGAAATCATTATAAATACGAGGACTTCATTTTGGGGAGAAAGCTTTCATTTTCGGAGAGAAAAGGAGAACGGCAGAAATTACCCGCGGTTCATTGTTCAGGATTTTCTGAAAGTTGCTAAGTAAAAGTGCCATTATTTAGTCCAAAATGTGCGTCTGCAGTGTGTTCCATATAATGTAATGAACTTGTCTTAATTTGTGCTGTCATTTATTTTTATGGAGAGTTTCACATTCCCACACTGGGGGAATTTCTCCATGAATCAGCAGGCAAAATAACGAGATGTCATTAACTTAATTTATATAAAATGCACAAAACTAATCAGGGAAATGAAATAAATAAATAAATAAATAAATAAATAGAATTAATCAGAACATTCAGGTGAAACCATCTGTTTCATACATTTTTTTCCCCCATCGTTTCCATCTTGTTCCTCTTGCTTTAAGAGGTGTCCTCTGTTTTAATAATGTGGAAAAGTGTAACGTTGAACAGGACCTGGTGGCCGTTGTTCCAGCCGTACAGGGTGCGGTCCCTGGCGTTGTAGTCCAGCATCGACATGTGGAAGTACTGGTTGTGAAAGGGAATGTCTGTGTACTCGTAGGTGGAGGTTTTAGTGGAGTAGGCGTAGTACACTTTGGCGCCGGTGAGGTGGGAGTTAGTGATGTAGAGCGTCCCGCAGATCATAAAAGACTCGCCGGCGTTCCTCTTCGAGTACTCTGTGTTCCACGTGTTGAGGATCTGGAGCGTGTCGGGGTTCAGCTGGCTGATGACAATGTTCCCTGCGTTCTGGTTGGTCGCGTACACGGCCCACAGGCCCAGCTCGTCCGCCATCAGGTCGATGTCTGAAAAGCCTCCCCAGGTGTAGGGGTACACGTTATGGAAGCCCGCCGACTCCAGAGCCCGCTGCGTGACCACGCGGCCCGTCTCGAAGCTGTACCGCACTATGATGTTGCTCTGCATCTTGTTGTAGTACAGAGAGCCGTTGTACACCACGTGGTTGGTCCCGGCCCATTTGAAAGGAAGGTTGTACGTCCTCGACTCGACCCCTGCCACAAAATCGGCCACGGATTTGTACTCTTTCACGATCTTGTTGTTGGTGTAGCTGTCCATGTACCAGACCTGGTGACAAATGAACACAAACACACAACAATCCTGTGACTTTCAGAAAAAAAAGCAGAATAAAAGAGAAAGCCGACCATTTATTTAAAGCAAAAAACAATGAATGATGGACTTTTATTCTCTTCCAACTAGAACTGAAGGACAACTTTAACCACCCCTGGAAACAGAGTGAATTTGGATTGATTATCTCAGAATACAGCTCCTAAGTGAGACGAAGGATTTTAGTATTTGAGGGCTTTTATTATTATTTAGTAAAAGAGAGTTTTTAGGGTTTTTTCATAGTTTTTTAAAATTATTTATATTGAATAGTTTTTGACCACTGATGGTGCTACAGAGCAATGTTTTGAAAAGGAGTCGTGCTGCTTGTATCCAGCTATGTTTAGGCTTAATTCAGGTTTTTTCTGGTGTCATAAGGCCTACAGTACAGTACAGTACAGTACAGTCTAACCACCTTTAGGTAGAATTAATCACTATGGTGACTTCTGCAACATGGCTAACCAACCTGCACCGCAGCAGAGGATCAGATCAAACCCTGATCAATCAGATCACTGGAAACAAGGAATACTCACTCCTAAAGGATCCTGACTTGGACAAAAGAGTTTCCAATAAAGTGTTGAGTAAGAAAGAGCAGCGGATTTTCTTATGGATCAGTTGGATCTATTCCAGGGCTTTTACATCTTGAA
Organism: Trachurus japonicus; assembly: GCF_045865225.1. Lineage (NCBI taxonomy): Eukaryota > Metazoa > Chordata > Actinopteri > Carangiformes > Carangidae > Trachurus > Trachurus japonicus. The sequence continues at coordinate 14,393,512 of NC_140923.1, forward strand.
CAAAATGACAATTGGAGCGATGTGATGCTCCCATGTCTCCAGTAAAAACGTATTCAGAAATTCTAGTTCGCATATGAACACAACATAATTATCACCTGAGGTGGCCTACTCAGTTGATAATCAGTTTGTTATACTGGTTGACCAATGTTAAAGGGATAGTTCAACATTTTGGCAAATTGGCCCATTGCCATAATCCCTATAGTCATAGGAGTGGGTTCGTTACCTTTAATTGTCGGTGCAAGCTATTTTTAGAACGGTGGAACAGCGCCGCGAGCTGCTCAGAGCTACGCTACGGAGGCTCATGGGATTTCTTGATTTCCTTCATCAAACTCACAAATCATCTCAAATACACAATCCAACAACTCCAAAACGCTCTCGTGGACAAGTTGTGACCTGCACATTCACCACGCTATGAGATAATAACAGAACGTTACCAGACAGAGTTGTTTTAGAGGTAAATTCATGCAAAACTGCTGATGCACGTTCCCGTCGGGCGCCGTTTTTCAGCTAGCAGTCTCTGCATTTACCTCGAAAACAACTCTGTCTCGTAACGTTACGTTATTATCTCACAGCGTGGTGAATGTGCAGGTCACAACTTGTCCACCAGAGCGTTTTGGAGTTGTTGGATTGTGTATTTGATGAGTTTGATGAGGGAAACCAAGAAATCCCATGAGCCTCTGTAGTGTAGCTCTGAGCAGCTCGCGGCTCTGCTCCGCCGTTCTAAAAATAGCTTGCACAGCCAATTAAAGGTAACAAATCTACTTCTATGACTATAGGGATTATGGCAATGGGCCAATTTGCTAAAATGTTGAACTATCCCTTTAAGTTCAGTGAAACCCAGTTTTACCCGGAGTGAGCTGAACTTCATAGTGTAAGGAACCAGGCCTATGTGTGTTTCTACCTTTTTGTATCGGTATACTGTGTGTGTCTGTGTGTGTGTGTGTGTGTGTGTGTGTGTACCAGCAGGCGGGTGAGGCAGTACAAATTGCTGCTTCATGGTACGACACTGGATGATAGTGGTGGTAATATTTCTATTTTGTCCTTTATTGAACCAGGAATGTCCTGCTGAGATACAATATCTTTTCTGCTGGGGAGTCCTGGGCAAGATGCTAATTCTTTTCTTTTTCATCACAACCACACACCAAACACACAGCAAACACACACAAAATATATACAGAGATTGGAGGCTAAGACGGTACATGTTGAGAGCAGTGACATTGTTTTATGAAAAAAGAATACGAGTTCATTAGAGAGCACACATGCGTGTTAAGAAAGACATTTTCAAAACGGAAAATGTTCAAAGCAAAAAGAGGAAAGTTACATACTCCTACATAATGTCTGTGTTGTTTTGCCTGACTAAATAAGAGCTTTTTCTTCTCTGAGACTCTGGTTTTTTTTATTATTTTCAACTAGAGGAGCAGCGTGTTTGTGGATTTACTGCATGGGAAACCGCCACTTGGCCTCTGCAGTATTAAAAAAATGGCTTTGCAAATGCTTTTATGGGGAGGCAAATGCGTTTAACAAGTTTGTTCGGTCTCAAGGATCTACACAGTTTAGTCTGATGAATAACCCTGGATGCTCTGTAAACCAAAAAATAAAAACATGTTTTAATTGACAAAGTGCCACAGATCTATACAGTACACTGGCTTTTACTGATTCTGTAAAGTACAACACTGAAAGCCTTGTGTTGAGAAAACAAAGTGCAGACTTCCAATATTTGGTTCATGATGTGTTTTCTTTTTGTTTCCATGAGTGAAGTTTTATATTTGAACTCTAAACATTTAAATGAATGAAAAACCTTTAGGGAGTGTGTTGTTCTAACACAACAACATCTTTCACCAGCTGAACAACAGCAGGGATGCAGTTGTATGTAAATTATTAAACCCACTCCCCTCAGTGTAGCTTCAAAGTGTTGCAACATAAAGAAAAGCGCATTAAGTGGGCTCACCCGGTTGTTTTTGGGAGACGCCTGTGGGTCGGTCATCCAGGCTCCAAATCTGGTCCCCGACGTTTTCACCGTCAGCGGCCCAGTGATCTTCATCAGCTTGCCACATGCTGCGAAACACATCACACAGATCTTTGGTGGCCATACAGCACAAAATGTTGTTACGGTTGGAATAAACTGGAATAGATGTCAAAGCGCTGGAGTGCTTAAATCTTTGGTACTGTAGAGGCTCATTTTTCAATCAAAAGGGTTTTTTGTTGTGGATGTTCTGTGAGCAGCATCTGTGCACCACAACATGCTTTTTTTTCTGCTGTTAGAGAATCACAGCAGATAATGAAAGAAAATGCCACAATATAACAAACTTGTAAAAAAAAAACACGATCGGACATTGATCCCATATGGTTTGATCTTTGAAAGTAGTCTGAGCTGCACTTTATTCATCTTGCCAGACACTTTAATTGTGCCAAATGACAGCCGGCTATCACCTGCACTTAAGCTTCCAAGTTCCCCTATTAAGTGTTTAACTGCTATTTTACTCAATCAAAGCTCAAGCACAACGAATGCTCGAGTAATCATCGCCCGCCTCAGACAGATTTCCAGCCACATCCTATTAGCATTCACATGTTAGCTATTTAGGCTGACACTTTGACAGGCCCCATCAATGTTGATAACCTGGCAGTTGGCAAATTGGGGCTTTGGTTATGCAAACCTTTATCAGAGGCAAAGCTGCTCTGGAGGCAGAATTGATCTTATTAGCCTCAAGTTTGACTTAAATGGATGGAGCAACGAAAACCACAGCTTTTCAGTGTCTGACCGCAAATGGCTATAAAAAGTAATCAGGGGGATTCAGAGAGGGAAAACAACAAACAAACATGAAATAAATGTATTGATTGTGACTTCTTATGAGCCACGGGTCGGGTTGCACTTTTTCACTTAGCGGTACCAAGCTTATGGATGCTACCATCATTTACCTTTTCATGGGACTATAAGTAGATATTTTCTCGAAGCAGCTCTGCTCTGTCCCTTTTTTCTGTATCTAAAATACCAATCTGCTGGTTGCTGCAAAAAAAAAAAGTGCCTGATGATCCTTCTTCATAGTCTAGTCTTTGGCTGACCGTGCCCCACTGTTATTTTTTCCTGCAGCAGACTTACTGAGTTTGCTCATACAGTTGCGCAGGCGATTTTCCAGGTTTAAGACCCTCTGTTGCAGCTCCTCATAGTCGTAGGCGCCCATCTCCTCCTGGATGCCCATCAACACGGCGGACAGGTTTCTGATCTCCTCTTTGAACTGAGAGATGAGTTTGGCGTCTGTCTTGTACTGCTCCAGGACGGGGATGAGCGGCTGCAGGGACTCCATCTTTCCTTTTAGCTCCTAGAAAAACACCAAGAATACGTCGGTGCTGTAACAACTCTCACAATCTGGAGAAAAGATTGAGTTTGTTTTCAGTGCAGCAGTTTCAGGAAGTTTCAAACTAACAAGCAGACTGTACTATCCAGGAAAACCGACTCACCTCTCGGGCTTGTTTTCACTTGTATAAGAAAATTACGTTTCTACAACTATGAGAATCTAGGGATAGGCAGATCAATGCCAAATATATACAATAGAGACTGTGATACCTGCATCTTATTATAGGAGTGAGTCAATAGCTGATAAAAATAAAGTGTTCCACAATTGTGTTGCACAAAAAGCAAACTCTTTGTCAGCTTCTTACGAATTCATTATTATAAAAAATACTACCGCTTGAGGGAAAACAGCATAATTTTGTTTTCTAACACACAAAAAACCATTACATTAAAAAGTTTATCTAGATGAAGAGCATACAGAGCTGTAACGAAACGAAACAGAGGGGAGGAGGAAAGAGGAGAGGGTCTAGTAAGAATAAACACATTTGCTTGATAGATGATACTAGAGATAATTATTATAGTAATTGCTCCATTTATTATTGTTATGTAAAAGCAATGTTGATTATACAACGTCAGATCATGTAGAGACCCTCTACCCTCTATCCTGCTGCACTTCTTGAACTGGCTTTCACTGTCAACTTTCATAATTTCTTTACTTTTTTGTTTTACAGATGTCTTCAGAGTAAATTTGAATCTTAGATAAACTGAACAGATGGACACATGTGGCAGAAGACTCCTCTCATTGCAACTACAGTGCTTCTGAAGTTTCTAACTCATTCAACTATTCTGCTCAGTCACTGCTTTTATCCTTTAAGCAAATAGATAATGAATCTACTCGACTAAGCAATCAGGAGGTGTTGTCACTCCCGCTGTTTTCTATGCTGGACACTGCCCCCGCATCCCGTCTCGCTCTTAAAACAACCTTGTCCTTGGCCGGACAGTGGCAGACTTGCACTCGGTCTCGTCAGGAATGAAAGTTTATCAGTTCTGATGCTTCTCAGGCATCTTCAGAAGAAATCCTTTTTCGCCGGCTCCTGTGATGTCTCTTGCAGGCATAAACATAAAACAAAAAACTATACCTGAAAGTTTTTGTTGACGAGCGTCTTCCTGTCCGATTCGATCTGTCGGAACTTTGACCGCAGGCCTTTGATCTGGCTCTCCATCCTCATGATGTACTGAAAGTCCCTCTGCGTCCGCAGGTTCAGCACCTCGATTGACTGCGACATGTTCTGCACCTTTTGAAAAGAATGAAACAGCGCGGCATTGATTTTTCCATCCACTGCGGGATTAAAATGTCCTCCATGTTCAGCCGTAGTAGCCTGCCATGCTCCAACGTCCCAAGGAATAAATCAACACTCTGACCTCCAACGTGATTGTCTCTTAACCGTCCATGTGTGAGCTGAATAGAGCTTTAAGATTAATTTTACACAGACATGAGACTGTTGATCTGTCTTGAAAAGTATATTTAGTAGTTTCAATATATCATAAACTATGGAATCTGCTGGGTTGGTGACGTATTTCAAAGCATTGAGGTGACACAGAGGCCTGACAGTGTCTCTCTCTGGTTTGACAAAAGCTCACAAGGTTTTACTGGGCGTCTGAGCAAGAAGAAATATGACCTCCTCTCTCCTCTCCCTTTGACTATAATTGCAACCAACCAGCATTACTGGAGCACATCACTAGCAAAGTGGCACAACACTCACACATTGTGTTCTGCATACTTTTCTGTCTCTGGCGCAGGGATCCTAAAATGGCCTCGCTGAAGCCCTGCGGCAGCTTAGTACATTAGTGTCAAAGGCCCCAATGAATGACAGAGAACAGCCTTTGGCATACAACATTAAAATGTAGGCTACAGCAGTGTTTCCTTATATGGCATACTAATTTAGGAAAGTGACTCCAGTACCGTGCTTGTATGTTTGTTTGTTTGTTTGTTTGTAGATAATGCATTAAATCCCCACTGTCATGGTGGGGGAAAAAAAGCAAAAAAAAACAACAACTAAGATTTGATTTTAAATTTGATGTTTCTACTTCAGTTCACAATCTTGTCTGTTGTGTTCAGAGCTAATTTTATGAGATGAATCCAAAATGAACGCTTTGTTTAACAAGAAAAACAACAAAATCCAATGGTGGTAGATGTGGAAAAACTCTTCCAAGGCTGAGAAACAGTCCACTTCCTGTCAGAAATAACATTCCCACTTAGACATGTAGACCCTGATAATACTATAGTCCAAAGGCTGGAATTAACCCTCAGTGGTTTGTTGCACTCCAGTTGTGTTAAGGTGAGATGGAGAGCGTTCTCATCTTTACAAGCAGCCATTCAGATGATGTCACCCATGTAATATATGCAGAAGTGGAAAATAGGGTTATGGACCTGGCTGGTGCAATCTCTCTGAGGATTAGAGCAACAAAGAAGCACAAATAACGATAGAAATCGATGTGATATGTCTTTATGAATGCAGGTGCTTACTGTAAATGTGCATGAGAGAGAAAGAGGGACTGAGTGTGTGTGTTGTTACATAAACAGGAATGTGTGTGTGTGTGTGTGTGTGGCTGTGTTGCACACACCTTCTCCAGGAGCTGGCGGAGCTGTCTGCCTTTGGCATCTCTGGAGCACAGATTCTGTTCAGGTGCCACCACTGTGCAGATACAACGCCCATCTGCATCCTGAGCCGAGCTGTACACCTGCCACCCTTCCTTTGGCCTGATGGTCTGCATACAGAAGCACAGTCAGGCACAGGCGGCAAATACGCAGCACACACATCTACAGAGAGACACATAAAATAGAGTGAACTCCGATGACATCGCCATCATGAAATTGCGGCACACAGTAGTTATGGTTTCCTTATTTTTTTCACCCCCTCGTGGGTCATCCATTTTTCTGCCTCGTGCCCCCAAAGCTCTGACACCAACCAATTCCACTGACTTATAAAAAGTCTGAGCTTTGAAAGAACAAACTGCCTTTGCTGTAAGATATTCCTCCACTCACAGTATATGGTCTCTAGTGACTTTCCTCTTCAACAATAAACAGTGTTTCCTGGCCTTGATGAATAACCCAAGTGGTGAAATTCCTCTGTTTCTCCTCACCAGGCCTTCCAATGCTTTAACTAAAAGTCCTGCTGGAAGACGCAGATAAACCTGATTTGTGGGGGGCTTTTCCCGTTCTTTATTACATTCAATATGCTCCACAGCTTCGGAGTATAAAACCTTAAGAACATTAAGTTATGCACCATCAAGCCAATACAGCATATTTTAATGCCACGCCATCAACCACTGTCAAAGAGTGCACACAGTAAAAACTAGTTTTACTCCAAATATTGATCAAAGCGTCCTCAAGTAGTGCAGGAAAAGTTGATGGCCATCAGTCACAGGAAGAGAGGAAGTATTTAAACAATACTGCCGTGAGATGTCGGCCTGGGAAATTAACACATGCCTCCAAGCCAAAGACTGGCAACCTTTGACTGGAGGTGGTGGTAAATTCCTCTGCACTACCAGCAGCCCCCCTTCGGCACAAAACCAGCCACAATTTCTGTTTTATGCTCTACCTGTAGGGAGGAAAAAAACGTGTGAAACATGTTTTTTGAAGTCTTTGGAGAGGGTGGACAGAAGAATTATGAAAGTGCCCTGTTTATAGTGCGGGCGTTCCTTCCTCCGCCCAATTCATCCTTGCCTGTCAGCCTGAGCAGTTTAAAGAGCGTTAGGAATCAGCCATGAAAGATCATGTCCCCTCTGAGCAGGCAAAGACGTCACGCCAAGGAGAAAGAGCCGGCTTTGACTCATCATTGTCACCTTTCAGAGAGTCTGCTTTGTGCAGGTGTAAAAAAAAAACATCAAGCTTAGTTTATATTGTTATAAAAACACACTTGCCCATGCCTTTCAATGCCATATTGTGATAGAGGATTTTATTTACATTGTTGCCGTGTTGCTTCTTAACATTTTGCATTCTGACACATTTTCTGTCAGTAAATAAATAGATAGATTTTTTTTAAAAACACGCTCTATGATCTCAAGTCTCCTGAGCTTTCATTCTTCTCCCCAGCTCATCTCATCTCTCACGTTACCGTTATCAGATTGTAAAGAAATTGTTTCTGGTATTATCAAAGCACCGCAGCCTTGATCTTTGTCCACCTTTCTACTGGTTGCTTGTAAAGTTTGTAATCTAGGAATTAAGGCTTATTCTGCCGATGCCCCGATGCAAAGCTGCTCCTAATGCGATTATCTGATTAGAGCCTTGAAAGTAGAATATAACAACTTCTCTTTTTTTTAATTCCATGGTATGTTTCTGCTCTGAGCTCCTCAGCTCAGCAGCACAGAGGGAAGCAGCAGAGGAAAAAGTAATGCTGAACTGAAATATCTGGAGGTCATGTCTGGTACATTGTGGTAGTCTATGAAATTATTAGGGAGACTAGAAGGCTTGGTGCACCATGACTGTAGCTGAAATCAGCCTCCCTCAGCATCATAGCTGAATGGGATAAAAGAGGGAGAAAAAACACATCCTCAGCCCCTTTTTTTCCCCTTACTTTGCTTTGAAAGCCTCCTAAAAAGAAGCCAGTTTCACTAATCTGTTAAAACGGTCTTTCTCTACTGTCTCTTGAGTGACGCACATCCTCCCCCCCCCCACTCTTCTTCACTTGCACATTTCCTCATATTAAAATGAATCTGTAGCTCAGCCAAGCCAGATGCACTCTCCAACTAGGGTTTTTTTTTGTGGGGAACTCTGCACAAAGAGTTTTTCTCTCATTAAATAATTCAGACAGCTGGGTCCTCTTTTGTTTTGGGCGTTCATTTTGACTTTCTGACAGATCTGAATACAGTTTGGAGCACGCAGACTCAGCCTGTCAACGTTTTCCTGTTTCCCCTATAGCAACATAAATTCTGCATACCACTTTTCCAGGTGATGCTATGGGAAGACACTGCTTTGCTTTGCTTTGCAACCAACATACTGGCACAGGGAGAGCACTCTGCATGGCTGGGATGAACCTAATCGACCACTGCTCTGGTCCAAATGGCTTGGTGATCTGCAAGATGCTCCCCCTAATTTGCGATAATGCTCCCAATTGCATTGTCGTTTTCGGAAAGCTCAAATTGAAAAAGGAAATGTTTTATCCTGCCAAACCTCACATTTTAGAAACACAGAGGCAGCACGAAAAAGAACTGCATCAGAAAACGAACAGATCGTTTCAGTTTTAAGTCTGTTAAGTCTCAATTTGCCTGTATCAAGATTCAAGATGTTTAGCTCTGCTTCTTCCGTCTGGGAGGGGATTTGGATGTAATCCACAACAGCAAAGCTTTATTTATTTATTTATATATATATATTTTTTTTTACAATGACTGAACTCTCCCTTAAAAGTGAGTTATATGCTTGGCAATACTCCAGGATCAATATCAGTGCTATGTGGTTGATGTAGGCAATAAACATGAGTGCTGTGAGGGTGCCTCTTCCTCCATCACTACTTTACATTCAGTATGTTTCTTTTTTATTCCAGATTATTTTTTCATATCCTTAGTGTCAGTTATTGCTTACATCACAATAGTCTATATATATTGACTACACTATACTATAATAGCAAAGAATCAACCAAATAAGCAGCAATGGCAGGAAACAGAAATGACTCATTGTGTGGGTTTTGGTCCTTCACAGACAGTTGTGCAATGCTCCACCCTAATTAATTACATCCCCAATGATGTGAACTTTACAGCACTAATGTTACATGGCAGAGCGAGAACTTAAAGTATGTGTCTTTCTCAGAGAAATAGCAACAAAAGAAAAGGCAGTGTTAAGGGAAACTCACCACAGAAGGGCAGTACCCGAACAGCAGCAGGAACAGCAGCGGGTTCAGTACCACGGAGAGCGACCACATCCTGCCGGCTGCCGCTGCTGCGATGCTTCCTCCTCCGCCTCCTCCGCCGCGACGGGAACAAGATTTCTTTTTTTTCTTTTTTCTTTTCACGCAAGTTTCTGCCCCTGTTGTGCTCCTCGCACCACCACCACCACCACGTCCACTACGCGCTGGTAAAAACCGTGGCTTCCTGACGAGGAGGAGGAGGAGGAGGAGGAAGAGAAGGGGGGCACATCATCCATCCACTCGTCCCCGTTACGCATGCCATGTGGGCAGCGGGGAGAAACCTCTCGTCACTGCAACTGAAAAAAAAAAAAAGAAAGAAAAAAGGGGGGTAGAAAAAGTTTGTGGTCATGCATGCAGCGAAAATCCAGAGCCGCGTTCAGGGGTTATAGGGAGCCTTCTTCACGGATGTGACATCATCCAGCTGCCTCTCTCTTGACTTTTAATGAATCCAGCTTCGTAATGTGCGTGAGGAGGAACCACCGGCAGCTGTGCGGTGACAAAAGTTGCAGCTGGCAGTATTCACTGGGAAATAAGAAGGTAGAGAGGCGTCGGGTCGGAGCTGCTGCTGCTGCTGGTGCCGCTGCTGCTGCGTTTTTGTGCACGCGCAGAGAAAGAGAGAAAGGGCGCGAGAGGATGTCAAGGTTTTTTTTTTCTTCTTCTGAGTGAACAAGATTTGGAAAAGAGAAGTGTTTAATTTTAGAGATCTATTTTAATGTTTATGAACATTGAAGGGTAAATTCACCCAACTTAAAAAAGGAGAAAGAAAAATGTTGTCTAGCTCACTTAAAGTGGTCTGTAGCCTACAGAAGCCCACCTGTGCCAAGAAAAGTTTGGATTTGAAAAAAAAAAAGATTTACATTACAAAATACCAAATGAAATATCATTAATATAAGTTTTGACTTACTGGATATCAACAATCAGTAGCTAAAGCTTAAGTTGGTCATTTGCCAGGTGTTGAAAGGGGTCCAGCCAATCAGAGCTCCAATTATGTCTCGGCCAATTAAATCTCATTTCATTTTAATGACGCAGTCACATTGACATTCACTTTACATTCATATCTGTGTTAAACAATGTAAGACACGGTCACTCCCTGTCAATGATTCATCTGCCTCTATTGTTTGGTTCAGCGGATCAATACAGTGCTGCAGGAACGAGTCCTTACCAACCCAGAAATTAGTTATCGTCTTAGCACATAAGTTCCCTCATCATAAAGTCTACATTTTTTTTAATGAGCTGTTGGTTAAGGTCTGAAATTAACAGAAGCTCAAGGCATTTTCACATTAAATATACTAGTTGTGACTTATTCAAGCCTTTACATCTTCTTGTTTGATAACACTTGTTTAAATGAGAGGTTGAATGGGACGCTAAGGATGTTTTCAGAACTGTGGCTTGTTTCCTTTGTTCCGGTTCAGGGGCTAAAACCATCTTCTTTTGAGCCAACTGTTCTCTCATTGGTCAGAAATCTTACCCAGAAGGACGAGCAGTTTACCCAGGAAAAACAAAAAGATGGCTGTGTTCACATCAGCAGCGTGGTTGGCTAGTTTGTTTTGTTTGTGTTGGTTGTTGGGTCGATTATATTCTCACTACAAACGAACTGCTCCAGGGCTCGAATGGAAGTAAGCTGAAACCACCCCTTCTTGGCGATCTCGGCTCGCTTGTTTTATCCCGCATCGAGGCGCGATTGCTGAGTTTACATCTGGCCAAACAAACCGATGTTTGGGCAGAAACGCTCCCTGTTTCAGAAACAACTGCTCCACATAAGTCAAGTCTGAATACACCCTAAATGTCATCAAACCAAACAAGAAAACCAGTGAGTTTATTCACAAATGTCACACAATCTCATCAGTTTAACGTCAGCCTGAAACAACTGTTACGAAACACTGTCGTACTTGATTTGGAGTGATGTTTTAGCCACCTGGAAAATGTACATCCAACTCTTTTAGCTCCGTTTTTGGTCCCTACCAACTCCTGAAAGAAATATCTTGACTCTTTATTTTTACTTAATGCTGCTTTCACCAGCTATATACAGTATATATCTGGATCTGTATTTCTTTTGCAGCTGAAAACACATCGGACAGTGAAATAATGAGATAAACGCTTGCTACAACGCTCCATAAAGTCAAGGTGAGTGGCACGTTTAGGTGATAACACAGTAAATAAAAAAGTGGTTACAGCTGCTTAAAAAGTCAAAATTCTGACTTTATATCTAATACTTACAAGTTTTTTTTATTTAGCTGTTTTTGACATTTAACTCCTTCTTGTCATGGACATGAAAAATCATTCTTCTACATTTTTATTTCTTCTCCTGGCGGAAATAAGCTTTTATACGTCATGCCTTAGCTGTTTTGGTTGGAGCTGTACACAAAAGATATATATCTGTATGAAAACTATTTTACAGCGAGGTCTGAGGATAAGGGGGCTACCGTGTCTGGAAAGATGGAGATTGCAAAAAGTTTAAATGACATTTTTCAATGCTGTGGTTGCCTCAAACAAAAATACCCTTCACCTCCACTGTATTTGGGTGCAAGCAGACATCTCAGACTGAAATCTCTCAAAACCTTCACAAACAAAACAGACAAACCTACTGCATGGCTAGATAACACCAATGTGAGGTAAGCGGGAAAAAAAATGTTCTATTTTGAATGAGCTGAATGTGTCTTGATTTCTAAAAAGACCTGGAAAATAACAAATCTGATCTGTCATTTTATTGAAACAAATGACCCTAAGCTTTCTGTAATTTTAATGTTCCTCTTAGGCCAAAGCCATTATACTCTCATATGTATGAAACAATGTTTTTATCAGTGTTTAAAAAATGAGATGAGGTATTAAACACTGTGTGGAGCACCCACGATGCATACAAATAGGGTTCACAGTTTGTGCTGGAGTATAAGACACTCAGCTGTTTATTCATCTTTGGAGCTCAAGCTGTTTCACTTCCGTTGAGATGACTGGCTTACTTTTGTGTGAGCATAAAGCTTGAGACTCTTACTGTTGGAAGACTGGAAATATGTTTGTTTTTTATAACTGCATCAAGCTAACATTGTTTGTCCTGTATTTAATTTATTTTTACCAATGCCCCCCATTGTTAATTATGAATACTTTCATCAGCATTTAAATAAGTGGCACAGCCATTTGGGGAGTAGTGAGGTTACATAGTCCATAACAATGAGATGACCCAGTTTATAAAAACATTGTATTGACAAAGAGTCTTACTAGTTTTAAATCTTATCATGCTATAGTTTTCCAAATCTGTATCTCTTCATCCAACAAATTATTTGATTGATGATGGATACAAATACAAAAAGATAAATGTGTTATGTTTCTGTGTTGAAATTTGACAGTTATGACTCGGAGAAGCACAGATATTGAGGCCTATTGGGCAGTAAGGGGTGTTAAGTATCTTAAACTGTCTCTGTGAGCAGCGTGTCACATCCTTCAGCAGCTTAAACCGCTGACCCTGTTGATAAGCTGGAGAAATCAATAGCAGAAATACAATAACTTACGCTACAACACTGTACCTTTTTACCTCATGTCTCTGCCCTCTGCCTCACCTGACTCCATGAGGCGAACCTCACAGTTTTGGAAACCTCTGGGCAGATTCTCCTAAGATTTAGCTTATCTCTCACATGGTTGAATCTAAACAGCTCTGGAGTTAATTAGGCCTGCAGCTATGGCTACTGCACTCGGATTGCCATTCAGACCTTCCCCTAGAGGCCATTCACAGACTGCAGCCAGAACCAGAGCGTGTCCTTGACTGTAGGAGTCACCTTCATCCTGGTGGGACGCCATCTACTTTATGCCAATCATAACCCTTTTTTTTGGAGTTTCTTTTTGCGCTTGTTTAAACATTGGAGGGAAAAAAAACCAGCAGGGATGGATATTGTTTCAGAGATCTGGCTGGGGTGATCAAGCTTTTATTTTTTTCTGGGCAGCAAGTACAAACTGGAGACCTGAGGATGAGGGGTGTCCCCATGGCCTCTCTAGATCAGCAGTCAGCAGCAGGTTAGGATGAAGTGATGGGTTGGGCAACGAGGCACAGTACTTTTGGAGCGTTTCCCAGTGAAACTGTTTGAACAGGGAATACTTGAACTCAAGGAGTGTCTTTGACAGGAGGAGACAGAAGTTTCTTGGCGCACTTGAACAAAGGGTTTTTGTAAGCCATGACCTGCATTCCTGATTAATTTCTCTCCAGCTATATAACCGTGGCTTGTGCTTACTTTGTGGCTGATTCCAGTTCAAATTGGTTATGACATATGATGATGAGCCTGGGGTATCTTTTTGCAGTTCAAATAGACTTTAAACATTGCTTCAAAAATGTATTTACAGAAGAGGTGGGGGAAAAAATAAAAATCAACAAACGACTGAAAATGTTAATGCTGTAAACACAGCAGCTTTATTGTGTCTGTAGGAATTTTGTAAAAAAGAAAACTGAGATAACAAGCAATTATCTTGCTACAAAAGAGACAGCAGTCAATACGAGCCGTTTCTCATGTTCCTCTCCAAAAAGCTGAAAAGTACATCGGTTATTTTAAACAAGTCATCTTTATCTTCCTTTATCCATGAAGAAGAACACTCTTTGTTCTTTCGCCTCAATTACGAAGTTTTACACCCATTATCTTTTCAGCATAACAGCCCAGTTTCCTGCTTGCAGTTTTGCTGAAGAAGTTGAAGTGTAAATGCCTGGGTAAAAACAGCTTGATGTTAGTTAGCTGTCCACAGTTTGCCTCAACTCAGACTTGTACTGTTTAAGTATCACTATGAGGACTGTGGCTTCTGTAGGTTGTACATCTAAATTACTTAAAGCTATAGTGTGTGATTTGTAACTTTGGGCTACTCAAACAAAATTAACTTAAGCTGCAAATTGTCTGTGAAAGTTAGATTTAACTGCCCATGGACACACATAATGAAAGGGCAACTATCATTAATCACTGATATTATCACTGCTGCAACAACCAGATTTTTTTGTAAGGTGACCAGACTAGGGCGGACAATATATAATTCAAATATCTAAGGTTTTTATCAGTGAAAAAAAAGAGAAAGGCAGTGTGGGACACATTTTGTCCTGTATTTTCAACAATCAATCCAGTGCAAATCCATAGAGGATCAATATTAGGCTACAAGTTAGACTATCAAAACGAGACAATTTGAGATAAGGACACCTCGTGTTCTCCCTCAGTCTGACTGTCATGTTATGTTTCCAAACAGAAAATCTGTCTCTCATTCTGGTCCTGGCTCATGACCAATGTATGTCAGGCAACAATTTTGTTGTTTTTGCATTTTTCTTTTTTACATGATGCTTACACAGATGGAGCACAAAATACAACTGAGGGAACTAATCTTTCTTAAGACCCATCTGTTTGCTGGTAACTAATTGAAAGCTTGTGCAAAGCAATGTAGCAACAGCATTAAGAAAACTTTGTTTAAACTTTTGTCAATATTGACATGCTACTCACGGTGTGGTTCATTAAAACAAACAAACAAAAAAATCACAAGCACAGAAATGTAATTATATCACACCAATTGGCATCATAGATCAGCTAGAGGGTAAAAGGGTGGCAATTTCTGTAATCTGAGGGTTCACAGAACAAAAGAAAAAGACAGATTCTCAATAAAAACATATTGTTGTGTGTAATGTTATGAGATAAAACGTTGGGTATGTTTGTTTTTGTTTAGCTCAGTTAACTCATAGCCTAACTGCTGTCATCCAGCTAAGTAACAACAACAACAACAACAACAACAACAACAACAACAACAACAACAACAACAACAACAACAACAACAACAACAACAACAACAACAACAACAACAACAAAATTATATTGTATAACTCTACTTTGATGCTTAACCCATAAGAACCCAGACCCATTTATCCTTGAAGGAAAATTAAGCGGGGTGAAACACAGACCAAGTGGAATGCATGGAACACATTTTTGAAGTTTTTTTTTAAAATAGCGCCACCTATTGTCAGAGATCTGGAATGTTGCATATATGTCACATCGGGCGTTTTTGGTAACTTAAATTTTCACTTGAAAATAAATGGGCTTGACATTTTCTTTTGCTCTGTAACACAAATTTGACCTTTTATTTGCATTTCCATAACATATATCAAAATTACAAATTTGCTGGTTACTATTAACACCTTTTTAAGACAAGTTTCACAACAAAAAAGGGCAAACACTATAGAAATGCGAATATCGCCTCATATTGAAGGCTTTAACCAGTTACTGAAGCCTTAAAAGCTGTGCAACCACAATTTTCTTTCCAACTACAAATACCTTGGCATCTGGATGGACAGTTGTCTTAATTTTAAGCACCATATCACCACCCTCATTGCTAAACTAAGAACAATACTGGGCTTTCGATACAGAAATAAGCACCGTTTCCCTACTCACCACAGGAAAAAAATTGGAGACACTATTTTTTCTCTGTTTTAGAGTATGGAGATGACATCTATGGAAGAGCTGCTAGTTCCACTTTGATTCCCCTGGATGCTGTTTACCACTCAGCCTTACATTTCATTTCCAATGATTCATATAATACCCATCACGGCACTCTTTATCAAAATGTCGGCTGGTCATTTCTGACAGTAAGGGGACAACAGCATTGGTTTTTATCCATTTTTAAAGCCCTGTCACAGTTATTGTCTCCTTATTTATCATCTCTGTTAACTATGAAATCACAAAACATTGGTACCCACTCACAGAACTGATAGTTGGGTCATATTCCATTCGTCAGAACTGAGCTGGGTAAAACATCCTTCTCTCACAATGCACCACATGGGACCCTCTCTCCCATCAGTACAGCAGTCCAGAACCCTTGTCTCAAACCTGGTTCATGACTGTTTGACTGTGTTAACTTTTCTTATTTGTTTCCTAATATTTTCTTATGTAAACTCTCATTCTTCTTTGCTGTATTTGTTGTTCTGTATACAACATCTATTGCACGTCTGATGATCGTCAGTACATCCTGAACACTGTATCCTATTTTGTTACAGAAAATACAGCAAAAAAGCATAATTACATTAATATGGGACCAGCATGGGATACTAAAATCTTGTTCATTTACTGAGAAGAGTGTCTCTGCTAAATCTGTGGTTCAATTTCCGGACTGATATATCATTTTATTAAATATTGATTGAATTTGACATTATTTTTATGTTAACATTTTTAAATTATGTTTTAAATTGAACAACATAGAGTATATTAATTCAAAATACCTGAATCACCTAATTTAATTGAGCAGTTCTTTCCCATTTTTCTCATTGTGACATAGGCGTCACATGGTATTTTTTCTGACTTTTTTAAGACTAAGGCCCGATGTGACGTATGTGTCACAGCAATATTTTCTTAAGTTGTTTTATATGAGTTTCTTCAAAAAATGAGGTCAGAACAGGTTTAATACAACAAGGGACATGTTATAAAAGAATTTGCATTGTGAAATGGGTGGTGGCTTATTTTATTGACAGAAAGCAAGGTTTTTAAAAGTAGCTGCCTCTGTGAAATGTGCCAACTCTGCTGGCCACCATCTTGGAAATGTTGTCATGGATAGAGAGATTCACAGAGAGTCATGTGACTGCACCAGGATGTTGAGTAGATGTCACTTAGGGACTTCACGAGTTAAAAGTTCAACATATGTGTAAGGGGCTTTCCAGGACACTTGAAGGCAGTGTGACACCCGTGTCACCGTGGGTCCTTATGGGTTAATTTGTCAAGCTGCTAACAACACAAGTGATGCTAGTTACATCCAAGGGGGCAGTGTCAGTGCCCGATCCGTACCCGGAACACGATCCGTTCCAGATGCTTCTGCGCATGAAGCGTCTGGAACGGATCTTGTTCCGGGTACGGATCGGGCACTGACAGGCAGTTGTCGGTCTGAGAAGTGAAGCTCACTTCCGCGTTCAAAAAACTGCAATCCCCTCGGCTTCCTCTGGGGGCTGGTGTCAGAAGGGAGCATTCCCCATAGACCCCCATGTTAAAATCGCCGATTTTACATCCTCAGTAAACATGTTAAAAGCCTGGTGTCAGCACGTTTTTTTGTCTCAACCGATAGTTTCTACCCCCGCACACACTCTGAGGGGGGTGAATTTTTTTTTAACTCTACCGTTTTACTGTTATTAGGTTAAAACTCTGGCCAATTAGGGCGCGGAAACGTTGAGTGACAGGTCCGAGCAGCTCCGTGGACAGCTGCTTCGAGGCCTATGTTCGAGGCCAGTGAGCGGGTTTGAGGCCGGCCAATCCAACATGGCGCTGTTCAGGCCGCCATATTTGAGTCACTATTTTTTATTTTTTATTTTTTTTAAGGCAAATTTTATTGACAATTCAGGTATTACAGTAGGCTACATTTAGTAAAACATACAAAACAAAGAGCAATACAATGCCAGGGGGTCGCAGTATTCAAAATAGTATACAAAACATTGCTATTAATCCAATAAAATATTATATAAAATGCATAACTCAGTGGTTTTAATAGCTTTTTTGTTTGATGAATATTGGATAGTTGTTAAGTATTGTTTGAGTTCCTTCTCAAAAATTAAAAACAATGGATTGTGATTAGCGAATTTGGATTTGTGTATGTGGTATTTTGAAAGTAGAACAAGCATGTAATAATGATCTTTGTTGTTCGCAGGATAGGAGTGGAACCCAAACAGCACATTCATTTGAGTCACAAAAATGACTCCCCAAAACCAATGGGTGACGTCACGGGTGCTACGTCCATTCTTTTTACAGTCTATGGTTACATCCATGATGGATCATACCACCACCTGCTGCCAGAGAGAAACGACTTTCGACAGGAGAATAAACTTATACCAAATGCTCTAACAGACCAAAGAGAGGTACATGGAAAAAGCCCATGGTTACTGTTAAACTAAATTTAGATAACTGTATTAATTAGGTGCCATGCTAATTAACTAGCAAACATAATGGATTGTGCATTCTCCCTATGTAGTATAGATGGTTAGGTCCGGACAAAACCGTATCTTTGATGAGTATCTTTGGACAATATCACTTTAAGACTTGGTCATTAGCTATTTTGAAGTTGATATTTAAAGACAGAAAAGCTGCCAAAACTAACATCTAATACAATACTATACATTTGCACTAGGATACAGTCCAATTGTATTGTTTAATAGCCTAGTGAAAGAGAGAGGCCCCCGTGAAACTCATGTCTAGATAATAAAGAAGAGAATAGAAAATGTTTCATACATTTTTGGGAGATCAAAGCATAAACGATAATAAAACAATCAAAGTGTGTTTTGTTTGTCTTTGTGTAGTGGGGGCTCTTTTGTAGTATCCTCATACAGTCTATGAGTATCCTCCAATATCACAGACTTGAATTGTCCATTGCTGTAAATGCGATTGTCTGTCTCTTCATGTTAGTCCTCAGACAGAATGGAAAGTTCCCACAGTATTTTCTAGTCATCTGGCTTAATTCACATTGTGATATGGTCCAACCCTTCATGACCCTGGAAAGGATTAAATGGGTAGAGAAAATGTGTAAGAATAGTGATGGGAGAGTTTAACTCTTCCACCGAATAGACAAAATGAAAAAACCCTCTCCTCTTCTCTGGAAACTGCCACTCTTCAGATGTGACTTGGCAGCCCCTGGACTTATAACAGAGTTTCTTTGTCATGTTGACCCAAGTAGTCGTCCCAGCAGATCGACTTTGACTAGTAGCTGGTCAATCTGCAGACCGGTTTGGAGTGGATGGGTCGACTGTCAGAAAGCAGCAAACATCCTCATGTGACTGCAGCCTTGTTTTCCTTTCACTGTTTGGATTCTGCAACCAATTTCGAACCCAACAGCAAAACATGTTCTGTTTCATCTTCTGCCTTCAGAGATGAAAAACAGGTGGCCCTGTATTAATTTAACAAGAAAAATAATGATGACTGGCAAAAGTGGCCATGAGCCCAAGCAAAGTTGTCAGGCACACAGACGTTGTGATTACTCATCACCATATGTGCTTTCCCCTGACCGAACAGGACAACAGCATGCAGGTTTCAAGGAGTACACAGAGACTGCTGCAAACAGATTTAATGATTCATAAAGCTGAATGAAAACAGTTTTGGAATTCGACTGACAAAAACTAAACAGACCTCACCGAGAGCCACCGTTTCTTCTGAATAGGTTTAAAGAATTGCTGAGACCTGGCAGACTCGACAGATGAAATGATATCTTTTATTATGAGAGCACAGTAATTACTGCAGAAGATAAATAGAGATTTCTATGTTTTTTAATGCTGAGATGCCAAATGCAAGATATTAAACTGTCTCAGTGTGTCTCATCTACACCCAAGACTTGTTGTTTTATCAAAGATTTATTAAAAAGTGAAATTCCAGCAAGATGAGATAAACCTACAAACCACAGAGCACAGAAAATGTTTGGTTTTTTTGAAGACACGTACGGATAAAACGGCTTAAAATGTCATTATGTACACTGTGTTTATGGCTGTTTCACAACTTTATGGCATACATATTTAATGCTGCTGCTTCCTATAGTGTCTGAAGTCTGTAATTATATGTTACTCGTATTTGGCATTATTAGAGAGACGAGTTGTGAGTGACAAACTGTAGACAGTGATTTTGTGTCTTATTTTTGTCATTGTTTGTCAGAGACATGTAAAAAGAGTTTTCAAAGACCAATTTTACTGCAGCTGGAAATATAATTGGTAAAAATGAAAGAAATTTTGTCTGCGGTTCACTTTGAGTATTTGCCTGCTGCATACAAACTTTTTAATGTTGAGATAATTTTAAAATTTGCCTCTTTATTGTGATCTAAACTGTTCACATAACTCTCAAAAATAAAACCCTTCATATTTCTCAGGGCTTTCTCCATTGCCATAGGAAAACATGCACAAGGAACATACCAGAGTTCATATTTACTTTTCTGTCTCATATGGTTTGCATGCTTCACTATCATAAATGTTATTCGTTCCTCCTCATACTGATATACTGTAATACCAAACTGAAATGGGAAGAAAACATAATCACTGTGAATTTGCATATGCAGACTCTTTGGTAGCACAGACAAAAACACTGTGGGCTGTTATTATGTGGATTATGTTGTAAATTACACTTCCTTCAAGGAATAGGAATCAAGAAATCACATAAAACATCACAAAATGTACACATGCCGTCTCTGGTGTTAGTGCAGGATGTCTCAGAGAAAGTGAGAGATTTGGTGGCTCTTTTGCTTTGAATTGGAGCTAAGTGTTGGCAGGGTTGTTCACAGAGAGGTGGCACAGAGAGTTCTTGACTGTAGCCTCTCAAAATCCTTAACAGAATATCAACAATGTTGGATAATTTGGATAATTGGCCTGGAAAATGGCATTTTTTCTGAGTGGAGGGTAGCAGTGTGGAGTCAGTTTGTCTGACGAGTGGTTTGACTGAAGCCAGTAGCACAATTAGGAAGCACAAGGAGTGTTGCTGTCATGCAGTGAGGCCACAGAAGATTTCAAGATACATGCGTTGTACGACCACTCTTCACCCTTAACACGCTGGTTCTAATTACTGTAACTCCCCCACTGTTAAGATAAATCTGCAAGTGAATGCAAACCATTGCAATGTGCATTTGGCAAAGCACCAAACATTTATTTCAGTTGTACATAGGTTGTAAACATACTGTAATTACACAGGTTGGAAAGCGGCTCTGGAGTCTATGCTATCATAGCTGAAAGCTAAGGAGGTGGAGATGCAAACAGATCTTGATCAAAGTCAAATCTGAGTCAGAGAAAGAAAGTGGAGGAGATCACAGTGCCTGGGCTCGGCAGATTCAATGACATGAACCCAAACACTTGGAACCACTAATCCTCCTGATCTTAAATTATCATGGCGAAGGATGGTAATATGTATAAGGCAGCGCAGAATCACACACAAAAAAGAGTAATTTTCAGTTTTGCACCCATAGCCAACAATACAGACATTCAACCCGACACTTTTCAGAATCCAGTTTTAATATTTTTTGATTCAAGGCACATGAAGACATTTTGTTCATCGTTACAAAGAAGAAAATCAACAGGTTTTTTTCTTTTTGTGAATTAAAAACAAAACAAAAAAAAAACAACTGGACAAATTTAACTACACATAAATCTTTTCTCTTTGTAAATTAGCCACCACATATAATGTTAAACATGGTCGAGGAGCCAAATACTGAGGTATAACATCTGGGTGAATAAAGTCTGTCTGGAAAATAAGCCCTTTCTTACAATATTTATATTACTATCTCATCTTATTATGGCTTAATTTCCTAATGGGCATACGCGCTGGTATGACATGAAGAAAAAACAAAATGCTTTTTGAGTTTAAGAGTCATAATCCAGGTTTGTTTGTCTCATAAAAGTCAAATAATGAAAGTTATATTATTTACAAAATGATTATTTTATACTTACAAATTGGAGCTTTTGTCAAATTATGTCATAAATGTTTTCAAAGACATAATATATCTCATCAAATTTGTCCTTAGCACACATCAAATGTATTTATAGGATTTATTTATCTTATATAGTTAACCGAATATTTACTTAAACTTTAAGAGCTGGGGCACATGCAAGTTTTTAGAGTGGATTCGGAAAGGAACAATATTGTACAAAATAATAATAATAATTACAGTTTTTATCAAAAAGCACTTTTTGTAGCACCTTGAGTGTTTTGTGATTCTGCACAAAAGCACCACTGTGGTTGTATTCAGAGCAGCACCTGGAGCATCCAGAGAGGGAGGCTTGGTGGGAGGGGAAGGACGAGGGAGGATGGGGCTTGGGGTGAGTGGATCCTCTCTCTGTTGCTGAAAGTGCGCCACTGTCCGCCACGGCATCAAATGTCCTTTTCCTGATGTCACTCCCATTACTACGTTAAAGTCATGTGATTCTGGCCCTACAAGGGCGAGGAGTAGATTCCCCTGGTCAGCGCTTCCATGACAGGGCCTGGGGGCACACTCTTCTTCTCCTGGCTTGAGTGGATCTTCTTGGCAACAAAAGAAAAACACAGGGTTTTTTTTTTTTTTGCTTGGCAGGGAGAGAAGGTAAAGGTTGTCGGATCTCAGCGTGTGGGTGTTAATATGTACCCTCTGACCCTGTCCTTCAGCGGGGAGTAGGGGCGTGTCTAGCCGAGGAAACAGACGGGGCCGACCTCGAAGCCAAACCTCTGGTTGGAGTCCCCAAAGTCATTCAGCATGACGTCAATGATGGGCAACTGGTCGATGCGGGGAGTGTTGATCTCCATCACTGACTTTGAATAGCCCTGCTTCAGCTGCAAACACAAAGGGGAAATGAGAGCGCAGGTATTTAATAAAGTGGTCCAAGTATGTTTTTTTTTTAACAATGTTTAGGGAACATGTTCTATAAAGACTTGTGTAACAACAGAAAAGCAGAAAATCATAGAGTTCTTTAATACTTTATGCTAGGAAGAAAAATGATCCAGCCCAATGACCTTGAAAGAGCAGGTACAGATAATGGATGGATGGTGGAGGTAGCATACAGTTCCTTATGTTTGTCTTCAAGAAGCAGGGATCTAATAACATGGTTTGGTGTGTCATATTAATGTCAAATTCTTTTGACATTTGAAGATGTCACCCTGAACTCTGGAAAGCTGTGATGACACTATTTCCTAACATTTTACAAACCAAGCAGTTAATTTAAAAGTCGTCTAACCCTTTATTTGTCTCGTCTAAATGTGAGAAAAAAGCCCCAACTGTTATCAAATTAACAAAACCTGAATCTATACTGTAGATAGATAATTCACTTGACACATAAAATGTCATACAA
Organism: Trachurus japonicus; assembly: GCF_045865225.1. Taxonomy (NCBI): domain Eukaryota; kingdom Metazoa; phylum Chordata; class Actinopteri; order Carangiformes; family Carangidae; genus Trachurus; species Trachurus japonicus. Next base: position 14,416,460 of record NC_140923.1, read on the forward strand.
TAAAAAACACTGCCCATTACTTTCCCAAACTCTTAGGTTACACAAGAGTCTAAGATTAAAAGAAATCTGATGTAACATTATAAAACTTCAGCAAATATTCACATTAGAGAAGCTGGAAAAGTTGCAGATTAATTTTCTGCTGATTGGCCATCTGGTTAATCATCTAATCATATCAGCGCTACTCTCCACAGTAATTACAAACTATTAAATACTGTAAATCAAAGCGGACCTGCCAAAAGCAAAAAAGCAAAAAAAAGCAAAAAGGCCCATCCAAAGTCAGACTCTACTTTTGATCCCTTGAGTCGTCAGGCCTGTAGCTGTACAAACATCGTCGTATGACATTTTCTGACAACAGTCTACATATTTGTGAGGATTAATAGGATTTCATGGGCTATAGCGAAAAGTTTAATTGCTAACGTGAAAGTTAGAAAATGAGTGTTTACCGAGCAGCCATCCGTCAGTGGCTTGATGAAGGGATTATTGTCGTAAGACATCTCCTCATCATTGGAGCCCAGGAAGCGCAGCGCCTTGTCGTAGTTGTCAGCCTTGGCGTCGTACCAGGCCACGGACTGATGGCAGATATAGGTGAAGTTCTGCCGTGCAGAGGAGCTGAGCAGCTTCAGGAAGGTCATCTGCACCATGTTGATGGTGTTTTCTCCCATGTCAACGTAGTTCAACTGGGGACACACAGAGAGAAAAATGAAGCAAGGAGAGAGGAGAAAAAGAAACAAAGAAAGAATGTGTAATCAAGAGGATGTAGTGAGGTACGAGTGTGAGAAAGGTTGGAGTGAAGGGAAGAGGAAATTAAGAAAAGAGAGAATGAAACAGTTGAGACACAAAGATGTATGACAGAGGAAGTCGGGGTAGAGAGGAGGAGAGATTGGTGGGAGAGAGTTACTGTAAATGAGACAAAGTGACAAGGTAGCAAAATAGAAAAGCTTCTGAAATGGATGTGACCGTCTCCTGGGGGGTAATAGACAAAAAAGAAAAGGTTAAAAAAAAAGAAGAGGTTGCAGGAGTTGACTCACGATTTTGCCGCGTTTAAATTCGCTGAACCATGAACCTGGAGACTCCTTGGGCCAGTTGGATATTCTAACCTACAATGAGCAACAAACAAACGACTGGTGATTAATGACAAACACCGAACGGTGCCTTTAAACACCTTTAGAGAATTCAGTCACAGTGAGAGATCACAAATCAAAAACATGACAGATTCAAGTTTATTTTAATGCAATACCATTCGACTCAAGGCTGGTACTGTATTTATCAAAGTGTTAACAGTGGCGGGGACTTACCCCTGTGGATTTCTTATCTGGGTGGATGCACGTTTCTCCGCCTGCTGTGAAATTACAGAACACTTTGATGGCGTCTCCTATGCAGCCCTGGTTTGGATCAATCCAGTATTCACCTGAGAGAGAGACACAGTTTGAGACACAGAGGAGGCGGTGCGGTGTGAAACACAGCGTTGGCCTTCTGCACACAGCTGAGACTACCGCTGCTTCTTAATGTTCACATCATCCCCGATGAGACGCCTCTGGTTTTCACCCAGAACGACGTCGACGGGGAAGTTTAAAATGATATTTATTCTTACGACAGATTATCTTTGGTTAACAGCTGCTTAGCTGAGTGAAACATAATTAATCACCGACTGTTTTGATAATTGGATAATTTCTTAGGTCATTTTCTGAGCAAATATTTGATGGTTATGGGTTTTGAAATGTAAGCACTGGCTTCTTCTCCTCATCTTACATCATAGTAAATTGAATATTTTGACAGGGCAGCTTGTGTCTAGCCTGAGAGGCAAAGCCCTGGGCACAAAAACGTACTGCAACATCACTCGCTGCTGCTTTCAAAGCTTAATTGCTGTGAGCTCATGAGAGATGAAGGTGACTCAGTTGAGTATATGAACATTTTTATCAGCTCCTCTCTCCCTGTCTCTCTGAATTTTGGCAGATGGACAGTTTGGCAGTCTGTCTCCTCCACCGTTACAAGACGTCTCCATCTTACCATCTGGGAACTCAGGCTGGCTGAGGTGCAGGTCGTTGCAGGTCCTGGCGGGATTGTCCTGGGTGCCCATGGGGAACTTCATGCGCTCGATGTCTTGTTTGAGGTTGTTGAGGGAACCAAAGACGTCCTCCATTCCCTCCATACCCACGCCGTCAACGCCGTAGTCGGCCATCGCCTCGTCTCCCTGCATATCAGCCTGCCGCCTGGTCTTTCTGTTGACCTGCTGGATGGGCAGCGGCTGGATGACGTCGCCAGGTGGACCCTGAGGCAACACGGTAAAAAAACAGGTAAGTGTTTATAAGTGTCTCTGAACAGAAAGAGCCTACAATGATCATTACTACAACAATTATCTTAATGATTAATTAATCTGCCAATTATTTTCTCAATTAATCAATGAATTATTTGGTCAGAAAAAGAAAAAGAAAAAAAAAATAGTGGAGAAAATTAGCTTGTTTAGATTGGTTATTCTGTCCAAATCCAGAGATATTCAATTTACAATGATAGAGCAAAATGCATAAAATAGCTGCTGATTTATTTTCTGGTGATTTCCTAATCAACTAATTTTCCAATTATCTCAGCTCTAGTGAGTACAACACTTTCCAAACACAATGTTATTTAGAGAATTCTCCATAGTCCCGGTCCAATTTAAGAAGAATGAGCATGTGACTTACAGGGGGTCCAGGTGGTCCAATCAATCCAGGGTCTCCCTTCTGACCAGCTGAACCCTGACAAAAACACAAGCCACAGTTCCCATAATTACAAAAATGACCAAACAAACACACATTGCCAGATTCTCATGCATCCAAACACATGGAGAGGATGGAAACAGGACTTACACTTGATCCCTTGGATCCCTTCTGTCCCTGAGCGCCCTGTTGACAAAGCAGCATAGATGGATGGATTAACAAGAGCAATGATGGGACTGAGTGCAAAAATCTGTGTGGAAGTTGAACTTACAGAAATACCAGGAGGACCCGGGGGGCCGAGAGGACCTTGGGTACCAGTAAGACCCTTAGAGCAGATAACAGATGACATTAGTGGGGGTGCAGCGAATGGAGATCTTATATAAATACAAATGCAAGTAACAAGTGATACAAATTCCATTATTATTATTATATATCACATTATGACAAATCTCTTCAAGCATTACAAGAGAACTCATTATCTCGACTTGTATTTAAATTAATCGCAATACAGTAATATTTATTCTATATGTTTGAAATGAATGGAGATAAACCCAGCCCTACAGATTTCCATGACTATGAATGTTTTAGCATTGGTGGGCTTCTCTTTCCTCCAACTCCGGGAGTCACACTTTACATATACCATTTATGCGACTCACATTCCTGTGGAGACAAGTGGGACCATGCATTATTTTAAGAAACCACAGTCTGCCTGACACAGAGATTGACTTACAGCATCACCCTTGCCACCTCCAGTGCCTTGAGGCCCAGGCAAACCTCTATCTCCCTTCTCTCCGGACTCGCCAGGGGGTCCGATCAGACCGATTAGACCTGGATGACCCTGGAGAGAGGAAGATAAAGAACAAAAAGTGAGACAAAGAGATCATTGGAATAAATTCAGCCACCAAAGCAATATATGTACTAATTATCCATTTGACATAAAGTAATTTCATATCTACTAAAGTTTAATTTCTGCTCATTTATCACAAGGAGAAATAAAGACAGTTTTTTTTCTCAAAATAAAGTGAAACAAATATGCTAATTCACCTGCATCTTTATGCACAAAGTCCAGACAAACCACATCAGCACTGTCTTATTTCTGCCTATAAATAATTAGTGTGTTTACTGTGGTCGTCATTTTTAACAATGGTGGTCTGTCTCGGCACCTGCTGCTGGCCAGAGTTATGACCATCTGTTTCTGACTACTGCATGCTGGCATCAGACCAATGACCATTACAAAGATGGTATTATTGAACTTATACATATTCATTCCCTGCATTAAATCACGGTGTGAAAACTCCTCACAGAGCCGAGCTTTTCATCATCTCGCCGGGCGAGAGCGAACAATGAGATAGAGAGGCAACAGGCCGAGATGTTTGCTTACTTTGGAGGCTTCAGATAAGGCGCATAAGGAGATATGAGAAATACACAGTAAAGCAATTTGAGATTAGCATCATAATAACGTCTTGCCTTTTCTCCCTTGGATCCAGAGTCACCTTTCATACCAGGAAGTCCAGGGGGTCCCTGTGGAGGGACAGAATCAGTTTGTCAAGCATATATCACAGTGATATGAATTCACAACATTTAACAGTCACAGCCAGAGCTCTGCATTCATGGTGACCACTCTGCAGTGCTACTCAAACACCTACTACTGTATAAACAATGCAATACAAAAGAGCATGCAACACACAGACATGTTTTTATAAGGCACAGATGAGTGGTCATGCTGTAGCCATATACAGTCAAAGTTTATACAATGGGTCAATGCTTTTTTAAAGTTTTTTTATTATGAAGGTGGAAGGAAATCCTACCAGAGGTCCAGGAGGGCCGTCTTGACCAGAGGCACCAGGGAGACCTTGCTCACCCTGAAAAAAAAGGAATACATCATTACAGTATTCGGCAAATATCATGAGGACTATTAGTGCTCAAAATGTGCTGATAGTAGAAGACCAGTATTATCTTTATATACTGTATAATATATCACTCAACTAATAGCACCAAATTCTACTCACAACAGGGCCGGGGATTCCACGTAGACCCTCAGCGCCAGACTTTCCAGAGGGACCCTGAGGTCCCACAGGTCCGGTTTTTCCAACCGGTCCCTCTGCTCCAGCCTCTCCCTGTTGGAAAAATAAAGCACATTAACAATGATTTCCCTTTTCATGCTAAAAAGTCAAATATGACAGCAACACTTTCATCCAACTTGATAATTAAAGCAAAGTCACATCTGAAAGTCACATTGTTCAATATTCTACGTTTTCGCCCCTCAAAGCGTCAGACTGGGAGGATTCGGGGATTTGTATCATCCACACAGATCAAATGTTACCAGAGCTGGTCTATTGTCTTTGAGCGGGAACAGCAAGTTTTCATGTATTGAAGTTTCAAAGATGTCATATCGACTGGGATGACAGGAGGAGGAGGAGGAGGGGAGGGGGATTAAATTCTTCTGACAACCAATTAGGCCTGGAGTTGACACTCAAGGATCACCAAGCAGGCTTTGTCTCGTCTCCATCAAATCAGCTCTAATCCTTTACCTCAGTGCGGAAAGAACGTGCACCTCATGCATGTGCGCGTCTGTCCGACAGCGTGCGCTTGTGAGGAGGAGACATAAAGACGTGCAGGATGACAAAGAACAGAAGAAAGGAGCGAGGCCACATCAGGCGTTTTGTCAGGTTTTCTGTCTGTGCATTTCTTTTTCACCCGACTTGGAGACAAACAATTTCTTTAGGTCTTACAAAGATGCTCGCATCTTATGGATTTTAACAAAGTAATCAAACCTGCGGCTCGCCTCCAGAAACCCAACTGCTGCTTCTGTGAGACAAATTCGTCAATAACTATACACCTGAGCGCATGCGGAGGAAAATGTTTGAATGGGCTCTTCCTCTTCACATTATCAACCACACATCTGTCCTCACAGACGTTTCATTATGTTTTATTGTATGTTTATGTGTGTTTTATAACACCTTCAGGCAGAGGATTTCATGAAGGGAAAGAAAGAAGTTAGAACTTTTATAAGCAACTTAATGCCCACTTGTGAAATCAAACCACTACTGAGTGTTCAGTGTTGTAATGTAGATACTAATGAATGTAAAGCAATTAAAATATTTTTCAGTTTAACTTTTTTTTTTCAAATAGTTTTGTAAGCTCTTAAAACCCCCTTGGAAATAAATCAATTTCAATACTGATTGTTGGGAAAATAGCGATGGAAAAGCTCAATTTAAACAAATGTAATATTTTATTCATTTATTCATCACTGAAGTGAATAAAATTGTAAGCTGCCTGTTTGTCCTGTTCAGCCAACCTGCTGTGCACTGCCTCCAAAACAAACTTAATAATTAGATGTGTACCAATTTATCATTTTTGCCTCTTCATAATACTGAATTACATTGTTCTTGTCATGAAAAATTATTAATGGTGAGAAAAATAGACCTCTAAAATAAGAGAGTGATTTTCATGTTCTCTAGTTGTGTCCAAACTGTCAAAACCCTGGGATCAAATGGCAGACTAAACCTAATCTGATTAAGTGTGATTGATTCTATCGAGGGTCAATTATCCTTGGTACAGTAGTATGAATGTTAGGGTGTGAGCTTTCCAATTTGAGCAACTTGAAAACAGCTTTTTAAATTTTGGACACTAGACTTGATGAACCCTTCTAACACATAATTCACACTCTTTTAGCTCCATTTTGGGTCTCCACCAACTGCTTATTAGGGAAACAGCTGGCTTCACTGTGTTTACACTACAAGCTAATTGTTGCTAACTGGGTCTGCAGTTTTCTGCTGAGGAGTTTGTGTACAGTGGATTCTTAGAGCTCCTTTACTGAAAACAGCTGCCTGGTGTGGATAAAAATAAAGCTATGAAAGCAGCGATAGCGAAACAGTGAAAATGTCAGCCAGATACCCAGACAAAAAGCTATAACTTCCTGTAAAGCACTGGATGCATTTGATATGCAAAAATATCAATCGTAGCTCCTCCTTTGCTTCTGTATATTTATCCTGATATGAGCAAGGATCAAAAGTACATCCCTGATACTGTAATTTATAAAACTCCACGCCGGCAACCTTCTTACCTTGGATCCTTTTTCTCCTTGTCTGCCCTCTTGACCCGTTCGTCCAACAGGTCCCTAAAAGGAAGAAACACATGCAGTTAGAAATTTGTGCATAAAAAAAGGAACTTAAAACAGGTTGTTATTCTCTCCAAGGGATATTTGTCTCCCACATTTGCTGGCAAGCGGTAGTGTCATGTTACACACTAACTGTCTAGCTGAACCATCTCTCACCTTGAGCCTCTTTAAAGAGGGAAGGTTATTCGGGGCCACGCGACATCAGTGCGAAGAAATTGCCCTACATTTCAAACACACTGAGCTAAAAGCACATCAGCATTTCCACCAAACAGCCTGCGGTCAAAACCTTGTAAGTGGGCTGTCATTTGCCATTAGAAACCATAATCAAACAGACCAAACAAAAGCCACCAGTCTTCAATGTAGGTTATGAGCCCTGGCAACTGTGTATGTGCATTAGAGGATGTGTGTGTGTGTGTTGAATGTGTGCGTACGCAGGCATGCTTGTGTGCACCCGTGCGTGCATGTGCGCTAATGTAGTCAAGCGGCCGCACGCATCAATGAGCACCGAACCTGAGTCAATTTTCGAAGAGATATTGGGAAAGAGGCTAACCCAGCATTAATGGTGAGGGATGAAAAATCATATCGCAAAGTCCATTAATATGGACATGGAACTGGGGTCTAATTTGTTCTCCAGCCTCTATCACCTGGACGCTAACACTCAGAATACAAATTCTGGGCCAAAAAGTGCTTACCGGCGAATTTAAAATGTACAATCAAGCGTCCGAGCCTGCATTTCAAATGAAGCCACAGAGTTGCATCGAACGCATGCAAACAAGAGTAGCAAGTGCTGGACAAAGAGCGCTTTTGGCTGTGAGGCCGACATCAACAAAAAGAGAGATATATTTTTAAACCTTTTATATCAGATAAACCTGCAGGACTCTATCATCACACAGACCGCGTGGTCAGACGACAAGCTTGGGATGATACTGTCACATGTTTAATTCTGTACGGTGAGCAAAACTGTGAAGATCAATGTTCACCTTCACAGGGGCAGGAGAAGAACAAGTACATTTAGTTGATACAGGTAGGTGTTCTTCCTGCTCAGCTCTAGGCTTGCCGCACCTCCTCCGGTGCCCACAAGTATCATTGTATTACATTATAAAAGTCTTGCACTCAAACCCTACTTAAAAGCAAAGTAACATGTATAAACACTACAGTAAGTATTAGTGTTTAATATACTGTAACTACTTAAAATATCAAAAGTCAAACTACTTGTACAACAAAGATGGTCTCTGTGAGTGTTATATTTATTATAGATGACATTAGACTGTTAATATTGATGCATAAGTAGTATACAAGTAGTTATTTTTGTAGGAGGCAGTTTTGACACTTAACTAGAAAACAGTAGTGATAACACTAAGGAGTTCAGCTCAGTGGTTTTTAACCGAGGGGTCGCGCTTAGGTGGAAAAGCAGAAAAACAAAGTTATGCTACATGCTTTTCTTTAGTCTTTACTTTTTCCTTCTTTTAAATATTTGATTTTTCTGACCTGGTTGAACAATTATTATGAAAGAAAACCTTCTTAGGACTTTACTGGGAGAGGGTCTCTGTAGTGAAACTGGTAATAACTCACAGACACTTGAAACAGTGCGAGTGAGGGGCCTCAACCACTGATTTAATCCTCAGATAACAGTGTATTTTAATTTAATAATTTAAAATCATATATTTGTATAAGCCCACGGCACGCTATGGTCAAAGTAAAATAATAATCCAAAAAGTAAGTGTCACAGCTTTAAAAATAAGAGAATGTAGAGGCGTAAAATGCTATTTTCCCCTCTAATATGCACCAAAGTGGGTAGAAGTAAAGTAAATAGAAAGTACAAATACGAACTTAGTAGAGTGCATGACTTGGTTACTTCCCACTTCTACACAAAACACTGTTTATTAAACTTCTGCTTCTCTGACTTAGAGGAGATGTATTGTCTTGTCTATGTACTGTGGACAGTGTTTGTATTAATATGTAGAGAAAGTAGCAAAGCCGGTTGATGGCGATGCCCTGGAGAATAAGTCAGAATTCACAGAGCATCGTCTTTGCTGAAGTACACAAAACAGAACAAAATCAGTTTGAATATCAATCTCTCTGCTCTTACTCTGTAACATATTATGCCAGCCTTTAAGTCAGTACATTAATGACATGCTTTATTGCCAACTGTAAAAATAAATAAATAAAAGAAATACTGTAAATGGAAGGCATCGTAAAAATGCTATGCTCGTGAAATGAAATAATCTCATTTCAAGTCTGATGTGAGAGAAAGGTCACCGAGTGCCAGAAACTCAAGTGACAAGATAATTTCCCGACATTAGCAGGAGCAGCAGCGGTATTACTGCTTTCACATTACTGCCAGTCAAACTCACACTGTGTCATTATTCTCTTACAGACTGATGTCAGTTTAACTAATGGACATCATTTCCCATCAAGAGCAAAGACTATCAATTCAGTCATATCTACACATATGGTCAGAAATACAGTGGCTAATAGATTGGAGCCCTTAACAGCAGCGCGAGTCTAAAAATAGAGAAGATCCAAAGAGCTGAACAGAAGTATCATCTCATGCATCATTTTGGAGATGTACTCACCCTTTTGCCAGGAGGTCCTGGTACTCCAGCTTCACCAGATGGACCCGCAGGGCCCTAAAGTTGAATAGACACAACACTTCACAAAAACTGAAGAGTTTTGCTATATAATGAGATATCGCCTCATTTGTACAAAGCGATTTCACATAACAGACTCAATTAGGCTCTTCTGCAGACTGCACCACCACACTGTTGCTACGTTTGCTTCACTGTTAGTATTATACATTCAAGTAGCACTGAATTTAAAATATGATTTGACTAATAGAGTTTTAATCTCCTTTTCTCACACAGTCTTTTCTTTATTTTTGCATTTTGAGGAAAACACAGAATTAATTGAGTAGCATTTATTAATTCAAATTATTCAAGACAAACCACTGAGCTCATATTTTCAGCATGTTCACTTGGCAACATTTTACAATTTCAGATTATGTGGGACTTACAGGTTGACCGGCCTCTCCGTCATCTCCTTTGTCACCTGCTAAGCCGTCAACACCCTAAAGGAAACACACAACTGAGTCAAACATTGGATTCAATTCAACAAAAGTCTGGAAGTATTTCTTCTCACACAAATAATAAAAAAAGTTGCTAAAACAAAAACAAAAATCCTCCTACACAAAATGCAAATCTAGACTGCAACACAAAAATGAGAGAAATAAAGACATAATTGTTGTTTTCACTTTGTTTCTAATGTTACTTATATTCAGGGATAAATGTTGAACTTACAGCAGCACCAGGCTCACCAGGGGGACCAGGGTCTCCAGGGAAGCCGACAGGACCCTGCAGACAGATCGAGACACTCAGAGACTCATCTTGACTCATATTCTTGACAGTGTGTCAACAGCAGCTCTGGCATATCTAATATTGCATCAGTCATAGCTGCCTGTCTGTGTGTATTTATGCATGTATGTGTGTATGTGTGTCTGTGTGTGTCTCAGTGGAGTTGACGTACAGGGTTACCCTTGGGACCATCATCTCCAGAGGCTCCACGACCACCGGGGGGTCCAGCAGCTCCTGGTGGGCCGGTTTCTCCCTTCTCACCAGTCTCTCCTCTGGAGCCCTGAGGAAAATCGCATCACAGCCTCGTCACCGTGAACGATACATGACACGATGACAATAGCATGCTAAATAAAGCACGAGACAAGTGTGTTATCACATCTGTCACTTCAGCTTGCATCAGCACACACATGCCAAACCACCTCTAGGAACTCAGAGTGTGTCTGCAGAGATGAAAAAAGAGTTTCTGCTGCACAGATACATTTTTAAATCAGTCTGATCTACTAAACGCTTGCACTAAATAAACCTTATCTTACCTATATGTACTGTAGCGGTAGCAGGCAGTGTCTTAAAGTGTTGGCTGTGACTCACAGCAGCTGCTGAGGCATAATTACAAGCCCCGAATCGTTAGTTGGCCTATTAGAGCCGAGCACCTCTCCAGTCGATGCCAGATCGGCACCTCAGAAATTGACCTCGATGCGACGTGCAACACCACCTCGATCTGTCACCGTAAACTGATGCTCGGCAGGAGACGGATACATCAAGCTGATGGACTCAGACTCGGGGAGGGCGACTGGCCCGTAGCCATAATCTGTCCATGATCCTATCTGTTTGGATTTTTTCAGGATTTTATTGCCGTGTTATGTCCGGTCTCTAAGTATCTGCTGTCTTGATTTAACACCCCTTCTTGTAGAGCGACATTGAGCTACATTTCATGCATGAAAGGCTGTATAAATTAAGTTTACTATTATTATTATTATTATTATTATAACTCAGGTGAAGCCTCTGTGGTAACAGCAGATTTCTCCTGCTTAGCCTGGATTGATGGCACTGCTCTGCTCCGAGACATTTAACATCAGGATGCCTACTGCAAATAACTTACTCTGATTTATACCACTGAGAAGACAAACACAGTATGCTGCACCATGAGAGAGATTTTGTGCATGACATGTAGATTGATGCAGGTGATGCCTGTGTAGAAATGTGATGTTGATGGGAAGACAATCACCATTATTTTTGAAGACATCAAACAATAAAATTGCTATTGTGTACAACACGTAGTACACTGCTGTGGTGCTCTTGTGACTAAAATTGACTTGGGTCTCTAATAAGAGCCTGGTGCAGGAGGTTAGATTAATGACACCAGCAGCAGTGGACGTATCCAAATGTGCCCGAGCTAATTATCTGCTGAGAAGCCCTCAGGTTGTGAGCGCTTCTGCACATCAGCCAACAGTAATCTGAGGTAAAATACTCATGAGGTGGAAGAGGCACCATAGCTTAAGTGTCAAATACAGTAATGAGCATAGTAAGCTCAGCTGCACTCATATATATTCACAGTCACATCCTTCAAACAGTCAAAACTGTACACACTGCTGGGTTGTGTGTCTTGCTACTTGTCGTGCATTTTAAGTAACGTTTGCACACTTAGAAATTGTCAATTCCTTTGTTTTTGAAACCTTAAACACAAACAACTCTCATGAGATCAGGAGTTCTTCAGCATGAAACTGTACTTACGCCGATACCAGGCTCTCCGGGTGATCCTGGGTTTCCAGCCTCCCCGGTTTCTCCCTGGGAACGGAGAAAACTTGCATTATAACACGTGCAGTAAACAATCCATTTCAAAAACAACATTTTTTAAGTAGTTAAAAGAAAAAAGAAACACTACAGAATTCACTTATTTCATAGAAAAACATAGCAGAAGAAGAGGAAGTTCTGTGCTCTTACCTTCTCACCAACACCTCCCATTGAACCGATACTACCAGGGGGGCCTTGTGCACCCTGTGGATCAATTACAGTGGCATTAGTTCATTTAAACATCCAAAGAAAATAAGATTCATTGACAATATATAAAAAAAACCCCCACAAAAACACTTGGGTATCAAACTTACGCTGGCTCCACTGGAGCCCTGAGGACCTCTGGGGCCAGGAGGACCAGGTGGACCCTATCGGAGAGAACAGAAGTTACGCTATGTTAAATATATGCACCATCTTACAAATAAACCCAAAACAATCACCAGGTGTATAGTGTTTTTTTTTCTTCCAGTGGGTATGACACTGTTGATCCTGTGGGAAATGTGCAGAAAACATACAACGTATAGCATATCTTCAGAAAAACAGACTGCAGCCTATTTCATATATTGGCTGGCGTTATTCTGTATCTTCCTTTTGAAGTAGCTACTCCTGTATCAAAACACAGCAGCTGTACAAGGTAGCGCTGCAATAATAATAATCTGAAGTAACCAAATGCAGATTTGATTATCTCGACAAACACACTGTTTGACGCCACTGGCTGAAAAATAGGAAACCGGGGTTGTGAATGACGGACTGTGTGCTTCCCCGTCAACACATTGGACCAGAGACACGGTCATAATGGTGAGATGTGGCTCGGCGTAGCAAAGACGAGTCCAAAAAAATGTGACTTTGTGAACACAGTGGGACGCAGCTGGGCAGAGAGACAGAAACACAGGCTGCGACGTGTCTGTGCTCGTCGCGCTCGAGCGCTGGTGTGAAGGTATGTCAGAAAATCAAACCCCCATACAATATCTGTACATAATACTTGTCTGTTCTGATGAGTCTCTGGCTGAACCCTCAGTGCCACATTGACAGTGCTTTTATTGTCGTCGAATAAATAAATAAAAAACTATGAAAAAAAGAAGAAGATTGTACTACTTTGGAAAAGAGGATGCAAAGTTTTCACCAGCAGATTTTTTTTTTGTGTGTAAAACATCTTCAACAGACTTCAAAAAACATCTGCCAAGTGACTGGTGGAATTGCCAAACTCTGCCAGGAGCCAGAACTTCAGAGCAATTTCCCACCTCACCGGGTTGTACAGTACGTGAAAACAATGCGAATCACCTTAACGGAGAAAAAAAAAAAATAACTGAAAGAGGTGTGTTGCTCACCATCGCCCCGACGTCTCCATTCTCTCCCTTCTCACCAGGAGGGCCGGGCAAACCCTGAGAAGAAAACAAAATATTACTCAGAGAGAGAGAGAAAAAAAAAGTTCATGTGAGGCACCTGAGAGGAAAACTACACATGTGCAAAATGAACACAAACACACACAAACAGGAGCATAAATACATTTCAGCTGCTCATTAACAGGTACTTTCAGATGATGTGTATTGAATAGTGGGCTTTCGGATGCAATGTGATGGAGAATGCATTAACACGAGCAGAGCCTCTGAGTGTAAACACACAATTAGTCAAACAGGACACCTATTGTAATTAAAGGGTATGGGAGGCTTGGGTATAATCAGCCTGTGTAAATTACAGGGTGGGAGCTCCATCCATCTATGTCCACAGGAAAGTGGAAACAAAGGGGACAGTGCAGGCGGTGCATATTATCCAGTTTTTGGATTCAATCATGCTTGACTAAAACAGTTTGAATACATCTTAGGAAGGTGTGTATCTGCGACGAAAATGAAGGAGCTCTCACTTTGCTATTGTGGCTTATTGTCCATGTGCATAATTGCAGTCATTGTTTGCTGTGTTGGTTTAACGCAGATGATGGAGCACATGTAATCAATAGGTGGGTGGAAAGCGGCGGTAATGATAAGTTACTGTAAAGCCGAAATGACGCGGATATCGATCACTCTGGGATCACATGTGTGTAGTTTCGTTCCATTTTGTTGATTTACTGTACCTGCGACGGCAGAGACGGCTAATTTATAACCGATTCTGACTGGGACTTTAGTCACAGTAATAAAGCAGGAGGCGAGAAAGAATGGAAAAATAAATGAAGCATCAACTTTTTTCATGTATAATGTGTGGATGTGACGGGCTCTTGATCAGCGTCGGACTTGTAGGGGCTTGTTTGTAAAATATATGAACTAATGGATGAGAAAGGCTGGAGAATAAAAGAAGTGTTTTGTGGGTTAAATTAACATAAACCATACGCACACGCATACAAAAACGCACACGGCTCTCATTTATATCTGTAAACATATCAGAGCTAATCAATAAATGTTTACTCATGATGTGGCGTTTTCCTTCATTTCCCACACTGGTCTCTGACTACTTAGAGTAATCACATCTGATTCCTACGTCCACATCTTAACCCCTCGCTCTGCGGCATTCAGCCTCTCAGCGAGCGACTCCAGATACTCCACAACAAACACAGCCCCCGAATGACGGAGGGCTTTCAGACCGAAGCCATTCATTCCCCATAGTCAAAAATCATTAATGCTACAGATAATTGCATTGAAGCGCTGAGCTTGCAGTGGCTGCTGCCATCTACTGAAGGGCAGCTTAGCCAAACATAATTAAAAGAGTGGAGATGGAGTGCATTATGCCCAATTAAAAGCCAATTGCACTTAATAACTCTGTTATCTGGCCCTATTGACCAGCGGGGTTTCGCCCTAATTTCATCCTCAGTGACTCCTTGGATAATTGACTTTGAGATATTCTCAAGTATGCTGTTTCTTTATTCATTGCCACCAAAGCAAGTTTCTTCCACTGGAGCTCTTTGGGCTTTAATGCTTTGGCTTTTTTTTTTTATTTATTTTTTTTTTAGCCTCCCCCCTGTCACTGTCACAGTTTTGAGGAAAAGAGAGCTGAATGGAGCGGCGTAGTGATGCAGCACTAACGTAAAATTCAGCCCCAGTTCTACTGTCACATCCTCTTGGGATGATTTTCTTGACACCTGACATATGGTTGTAAAGCAAACACAGAAAATATACAGTAACTGCGGCTGTGAAACTCAGATAAACAACAACCTCAAGTGACAACTGAGAGAGAGAGAGCGAAAGAGAGACAGAGATGTTAAACAATAATGTCAAAACAGTCATTAGTGAACTGACTCATTGATGTCAGTGAAACAGTAACATCCACCTACATGTTTCTAACATTAGGCAGCATAAGCTTCACATCACACTTCACTAAGTAAGCTTGTGTCTGCAAAACCCCTGAGTGTATTTAACTGAGGCAGGTTGTGTTTTATTATTTATTATTTCGAAGATGATGTGAACTCCAAGAAAATCAGTTATCCATAAATCAATGAAAATTTAGATAAATAGTCATAGGTCAACGTGATTTTAAGGAGGAATATAAAACTGCAGGTGAGTAGTATTGATTATATTTTATCTGTTGAAAGGGAGTCTTAGTACCTTGACAGGATATTTGTAATATCCAAGGTCTGAACAGCTCTGAACTACATCCCCACTGCCTAGTTGCTAAATCCTCTGGGCGTTAAATGCTGTATGTATTGTAATTTGACCTAACGAGAAACATATTTGCAGAAGATAAATGAATTTATCGCTGTACATTGATTAAAAATATCTGATCAAATACGAGCTGCTACGGCAGCTGGTCTCTTATTTGGGCCTGGAAGCGCTGCAGGGGAGCAGTTTGCTGTACGATAATGATGCAGACTGAGAGCAGAAAAACCCCAACAGCAGCCTCCCCTCCGCCATTAACGCTGCGGCAAAATGCCAAATGCAAAACGTTAGCAATGGTGATGGATTTTTTTTTGCAATGTCTATACTAAGGACAGTCCTTGAGGGCGAAAACGCATTATTTGCCCAGCAGCAATACAAAGTGTTATTAGGCGCCAAGGCTGCATTAATAAATTATGCTGTGTTTTGATGTAAATGATGTAAGGAGAAATGAAAGGCTTTTGGTTTATAGGGTATGGAGGAGCTCGCTCTCCGCCGGCTGGCTGGCCGGCTGGCTGGAGAGGGAGGGGGGGAGCGTTGTGTTTACCTACAGAGTGATCCGGGTGTGTTTATATAGAGGATGCACACTCAGACTCACCTGCAGCCCGATGGGTCCTGGTAGACCTGGGAATCCTCTGGGTCCTTCGTCTCCTTTCTGGCCAAACATGCCCTGCTGTCCTCTCGGTCCAGACTCACCGTCGCTGCCCTGCGGGGGGTCAAAGTTCACACAGTGCAAACATTTTTATTCTGATTTCCATTAGCTGGAGCTTTCCACAAACACTCATCATCCGTGTGGCTTTTCTCTTATGGGATTTCTTGGGCCCTCCTAATCCTTTTCAAGGTTAGTGAGTATATACGAGCTCACTCGGCGGAGTGTGGGTCTGCTGCTCATGTTCATGCACAGACTGAGGATGGACAGTTTCCCTTCTGCTTTTTCTGAAGGTCATTTCATGGCAATATTATCTATCCATCACTTCTCTACACCCACACATCCCTGCTCAGTTTTCAGCAGCTTCTCTCACCATGAACTCTGG
Source organism: Trachurus japonicus (assembly GCF_045865225.1). Classification (NCBI taxonomy): domain Eukaryota; kingdom Metazoa; phylum Chordata; class Actinopteri; order Carangiformes; family Carangidae; genus Trachurus; species Trachurus japonicus. The sequence goes on from NC_140923.1 coordinate 14,433,026, forward strand.
ACAAGCCAGTAGTCTACAACTCAGACATAGTCACTCGTTCTGATTTTAGCCCATTCAAAGTTCAATCTTTTGAGAGGAAAAACTAATGGAGGACATTTCAGAAGGACAAGGGTGAGGCAGCTGTCCGAGCCAGCGGTGCTGCTAGGCCAGGCCACCTGGGGAGTCGGCAGCCATCTCTACCAAAGCCTCTCATCGGGGACGAAGCGGGACGAAGCACGGCACAGCCACGGGGTTATGGTAAACAGCGCATGTGAAAGATGCTGACTTCATCTGTGAAGTCAAGAGGCGCACAGGGCTTCAGAGGATGGAAAGGGGGAGACTACAGGGAAAGAGTGAAGTGCTGACAAACCGGGAGTTTTCAGTTCAAACGCATGTCAGCAGTTGAAAGAGCTGGAGGAGCTCTCACTGAGCCCTGGGACATGTAGGCAGCCTCAGGTGCTGGTTCTGAATGCAGAGCAGTTGAGAAGGAAACGTTAGGTGATTACAGGTAGCACGAGTGCAGCTTTGAACTAAAGAGTCTGTGACAAACCGGACTAAAGTTTGGAGAGATTTTAAAAAACAAACAGGAAAAAAAAAGAAAAAGAAAAATCCCCAACAGGGAGTGGAATCGGAAATGTGTCTGGCCCGGTGCTAAACCTGCGCCACAGTCTTGGCAGAGCGTTTCCACCCGTGATGGAATTGGAAAGAAACCTCCAAGACAACAAGGAGGACAGCCGGGAACAGTTATCATCATCACCAAATACGAGGCTTGGTTTGCCTGTGCGTGATTAGTCAAACGGGCCAACGGTGGAGAATGTGAAGTATTTATGGGATTATGAGCAGCAAAGCCCCGAGATAATGGGTGGGAGTGGGTTTTAAGCAATAAACATCCAAACCAGTGCGAGAGCTCTAGAGGAAAATAAGTTAAAGTTATGTTTCCTCTGCTCGTGACAATGCCTCAATACGTTGTCCAAATCATCCCTAGTCCAGTGGGCTTCTTCTTTTTGACAAATTTATTCTGTAAAATAGCTACAGCCAACAAATGCTAAGGATCTATTTAGACAAACACTTTCTTAGAGGCTTTAATCATTTTTTTTAAAGGATTAGCATTTGCAAACTGTGGAGGTTTGACGTGTATAAGTTTTAGTATTAATGTTGGTATCTGAAATCTGAAGTGCAGCTGATTTAATTGACTGAGATATGATTCAGCGCAGCCTCTTGTATGATACCTCTGGGTATGAGAGAGATGCTCAGGCCTGGGGGCATCACACATGTGCTCAGCCAGGTGGAATTTATGAGTCACCTGAAGTGCATCTAACTCGATATATGTTTCTGTTGCCCGTGAAACAAATCTCTGAGTGGCTTTTTTTTAGGATTCCTGATCGCCTCGTGTTTCGTTAGCACAGACTTTTACATCAAGCAAATGTGTTTCCTCCACTCAAGTGACATTTCAGAAATGATCTGTCTTTTTTCATTAGATACAGCCAAATAAAAAATGACTTGATTTGTATCAGGGGTTGTTTACCACATCCTGATGAAGATCAATACTGCCCTTCTATAGACTTTCAGTCCTAATGCTTCACCTTAGCTGCATCTCGAAGACTGAGCTGTTGTAAACCTTGTTAAGCCTTTCGCTGAGGAGGAAATTGGTTCATTCATTTAGCCTACAAAGCACCAGCATTTCTCCTGGACTGAGAGGAGTGAGAGGTAGATATAGCCGAATGTGATAACGGCATTAGGACGTTCTGCAATAAAAAAAAAGAAAGAGGGCAGCTAATGTTGAGAACTGCGCAGCACGAGTCAGGACTCCGTTATGAAGCTATGAATACACATGAGCAGACTGACTCACCAGGACAAACAACTGTTAAATAATTTGTTATTCAGCTTGGGTGCGCTACCTGCTCTCGGCAATCCGTCTCACCGGGTCTACTCTAGCCCCCACTGAGCCCTGCAGATGCTGAATTTTTTGCTAGAATGGTTGTTAAGGCCTGATAATTTACAGCAATGAGCTGGTAGTTGCCCCGTGGCCATCAGCCATTGTAGAAGCAGGACTTATCCTGTTGTGCTAATGAGATGGATGAGTGGAGGATGTTTTGCAGCATTCAAGCAGCATTTTCCACAGCATTATTATACTTGGAGGTGATTGGCAGGTTGTGGTAGCATTGTGGTTTGTGAGAATGGAGGGCCACAAGTGCATTTTCCTATGTAAGAATCACAAAGCAAAGAAGCAAAATGTAAATTTGTAATTGCAGCTTAATTAATGGGTAGGTGCTTGACACAACTCCTGTTGGGATACCCTGATAATAATAATATCATATAATATATTACATTACTTATACTTCAACTATATTACTCTGGCGTACCATTCCTTTGATGAGATGATGTTTTTTTCTTTTTTTTTTAATGAAGAGGAACCGCAGCCAAGAGGTTTTTGGACTGCAGAGGCAACAATAAAAAAGCAATAGTGCTCACATAATGTATCTCTGACCCGGCTGGAACGGCACTAAATGTCTGACCATTTGAGGAATAAAACATTGTTTTTTTCTAAATCGGGCCAACTTATTCTAACAGGGGTCTCTAACTATGCACCATTAAGAGCCAAGTGTGCAGTTTTTTTTTCTCCAATCTATCCAAACACTCAAACAGCTCATTTACCTGATTGTCGGACCATCAGCAAGAATAAAAACACACTGCACTCGCTACACATTGCTCTTAACAGCATTTGGTTGGAAACCACAGGGTAACAGGGAGTCGTCTGTGTAGTCTGACAGAAACAGGCTCAGTTCTGTCATTTCATTAGAAACAACCTCTGCCCACAGGCTTTTTGGTCCATTTCCTGATTGGGAATCATCACTTTATCTGTCTTTACAAGGCCTAGAATTGGAGCAAATATTGTAAAACTTGATTTGCCATTTTACTGTGATGACGCAGAACTCACAATGGGACTAAAATCAGAACAATGACAACTACTTTTTTTTTTTTAAGGCATGAAATGTTAGAACCAAAGCATTTAAAAAGAAAATCACTGTCTGGCAAATAAAGGTTATAAAAATGTCTTAACAGTGACATTTGAAGAGGATATTCGTGTGCAAGTCGTGACACTCTCTTCATTTCACGGTTGATCCTTGAATAAGTCATCCTTTAATAAAAGTGCATGATAATATTTCATGAGGAAAAAAGTTGACAGAAACCTGCCTTGGGACTGCGGCTGAAATTTAGCAGTTGTGCTAAGTCCGGCACATTTACACTGATGCTTAATGTGTCAGTGTTGATGAATGTGCACTGTCCCAATTCAATAAATAAAGAAATGAAATGAAATGAAATGACATCAAGATGTCTGGGAAGAAGTGATACTCACAGCTGGGCCGGGCGCTCCCACCACACCCTGAAGACCACTTGGACCAGGTGGACCCTGAAAACACAATGAACAATGAGATGTGCACTCTGAGACCTGGCCGTTTCCATTCACTTTCTGCCAGACGGCAACAGAAAGTTATTGAAAAGATTTGCACAGGAAAGCTGTTGCTCCTCATACAAACTGTCTACCTGAGGGGAATAACACTTCACTGTGGTGGAGAATATATTTCAATATTTAATATATTTGTGACTAAAACCAACGTCAGTTAAAAAAACAAGATACACACAGGGCATGCTGGTTTTTATTTTTTTTATTTTATTTTTTTTATTATAAACCAAGCAACCATTTAGGAAACACAACAGCACTCCAGTTAATATTTTATATGCTACAGGCTGTTTAGAGCAAGGTAACCTAAGATGAGTCACTGCCAAGTAACCTATGTTTCTGCAATTTATTCAGTTCACTTGAGAATTCAGCAACTAAGATTAGTGTTAGTGTTCCTCCCTCCGTTAGTATGGATTATCATTCACAACCCGGCGTCGTATATTAAAAAAGTTATATGAAAAGTAATAAAAGAGAAAAAAACCACGACTCACAAGTTCACCCTTGTCTCCTTTGCTTCCCTTCTGTCCAGGTCCGCCGACTTCTCCCTGTGGTGCAATACAAACAAACAGAGCTCACATCACATCACTCCGCTTCATCTTTAACAGGCTCTTGGCTCCCATGTTTAGTCAAAGTCCAATATCTTAAAGTGTCACCTTTACCATGACTGGGCAGTAAATATTTCTCAAGAGATTCTAATTTGATTGGCCCGCAAAGACCTTGGGGTGAGTGTTTTGCAATTAATTGATTGGCTTCCTCTCTAACCCCACTGGCACCGTGATTGACGAAAAACAGCGTGATGGAAGATGTGACTGGGATCGGGAGAGGTGCGATGGTTACAAATGTAAAAAAGGTGCGGTGCTGTGGTTCAGTGTATCAGCTGTTGATGAGGGATTTTCTGGCCTGAGGGTAAACAGGGTGTGGAGAGCGTTGGCTCGTTCAGTACATATTTGTTTATCCGTATACAGGAGCGAGGAAAAGGCAACTCAACCTGCGTTTATGTGCTCATTTGTCCTTCCTCTTTTGACTCTGGACACACAAATCACTGTGCTGTTCTGGTCCATGAGGAGAAAAAAAATCATTGAAACTTTCACAGTGTAGGTTGGAAAATGTATATGAACCCCGAGGTTAATGACATCAGCAAAATATATTTTGCTATGTGGGTGTGGGTTGGAGTTACTTTGACTTGTGAAAATATTCAAACATACTGAGTTTGCCATTCACAGGAAACATCTGCTGCTGTGAACGGTGATTGGCAAAAAAAGAAAAAAAAAGAAGTAGACTTGAATAAAGCGGAAAGGGTTACAGAGTCATCTCAAAGAGTTTAGCTATTCATCAGTCCACAGTCAGAGAAACTGTCTATAAATAGAGTTGATTTAGGTCTGTGTCTGCTCTGCCTTGAAGTGGGCGTCCAGCTAAGATGACTCCAGAGACACAATGCAGAATGATCAGTGAGGTAAAGAAAAAAAAAAAAGAAAAGAAAAGAAGCTCAGCGTAACAGCTTAAACCTTAAAGAAATGAATGGAGCTGGTTGATATCTGCATTCATGAGTTGACCACATGCATGTATACGGTAGTATGCATGAACCATGGTGGCCATAGCAGGACACAACAGAGGAATAAAGTATAAAAACTGCAGTGTGCATGAAGTTTAGCAAAAAAAGAGCACCTCGACTCTCACTCTTGACAAAAGCTACTGGGAAATGTTTTTGAAAATCTTTGTTGAATTGTTTGTGAAGAAGACAAAATAAAATGACCTTGTCTACTACAGAACGACTTCAAACTAAGGACATCTACAGTACCTGTCGGGGTGAAAGACCTGAAGGCAAACTTTCACATCCTGACTCATCTGATGATGAGTCAACGTTGTGCAGGACTAATCTGTAACTACTGAGGTCAGTTTAACCACTTATTATACTTGTTTACGGTATATGATATTAGCTTAAGTACATTGGTTTTTTTTCAGTAAATGTGACTTAAAAATGAACATAGAGACCCAGATCCAGGTGAGTGCAAATGGTTCATCTACTTTTTCTTGCCACTGTAAGGTGTTCAACACTCTGCTATCTCTGCTATTCAGGTGATAAATATGAGAGAGAGCATGTTTTTTTCATGTGTGGTATATGTGTTAAATCTTGCATTTTCTATTTGCAGCACAGTCTGAATATATATAATGTGCCATGACCCTCTGAAATAGCCATGGTGCATCATATATAATTATAATCAATGATAGACCAAAGAAGGAATGTGAGAAGGTATGAAGAGAAATGCTTATGACATCCTTACATCTCTGATTAGACACTACCGACTGGAGACGGATCGTGTCTTCTTTGATATTATAAAGATTATGTTTCTTGTAATACACTTTCTCTATAATGTCTTGATCTCAGGAGCTGATTGTTACAGATTTTGAAGTTGAACTCAACTATTTCTTAACCTTAACCAACCTCAGTTTGTGTGCTTTTATTTTGAAAATTATCTAATTCTAGATAGAGGTAGATATCTAAATCACAGATTCCTTCTATTCTAATATTTATACAACATTGTCCCACCTTGTCACCGTCCTCTCCGGGGGGACCCTGAGGACCAGCTGGACCAGGGAGACCAACGGGACCTTGGATTCCATCACGGCCGGCGGGGCCCATGGGACCTTTCTCTCCCTGAACATGACATTGATAACAATCATAAGGCGGTGTCACATCGCCGTCGCTCAAATCGTCACTGTCCTAAACGTCACAAAGAGTCAAAGGAGCGTTTGATTGGATGAGAGATGGACAGAAAAAAAAACTCACCGGGCCTCCTTTTTCTCCGGCTGGGCCGGGCGGTCCTTGGGGGCCGTTGCGTCCTGTCAGACCAATGGGACCTCCGGGGCCAGCAGCACCTCTCTCTCCAGGAGAACCCTGTCACCAACGAACAAAGGCCCATCACTCACAGCTGTATTAGGCGGCGGCTAACTAGAAAAGTCAATTTCCTGCAGTGAGGGAACAGCGCGCAGCAGATGAAAGACACAGGAAATGTGTTTGGTCTACGTTGAACCATGAAAAGTCTGAATTCATTAGAGAGGCCACTTTAATTAAGAAAAAATTAAAGAAATGCCCCTTTCACTGACTATAGCCACTATAACGTGAATCATTGTCTTTGCAATATTAACAGGACAAAACCAAGCTTAGTGTGTTCAAACAAGCAAAAATGTTTTCCTGTGGTTTAGATAAAATATAACAAGTGCCTGTAAAAATAAATGCTACAGAAAATGTGTGTTTATATTTGATTATTATTGTCATAATTGATTTATGAGGAGCTGATTTAGGAGAAATAAAATCATAAACTGGTAACAACAGCTGCCGTCAGCCTCAGAGCTTCATTTGGATAAGAACTGCTGATGAGTAAACTCTTATCTGACTAATAGGATTCAGCTGCTTCTCTCTGCCAAGGCCTCGTGGAAGGTCTCGGCTTTTTCTTTTTTTTTTTTTTCTTTCTTTTTTCCCACATTAGCGTGTCTTATTACCCCGCTCTTCACCCTGCACAGGTGGGTGCTCATCTCTGTCGCGGTGGCTCAGATCACATAAACTGTGACTACATTTTTGATCAGCATGTCATTGTGGCATCCTCCTACCAGGCCAAAAGACTCACCCTGACTCACACACACAAAAACACACACACACACACACACTCTCTGATTCAGCTGCTGATGTGAGCTGCCACCTGGCACTCATATGCCTTGGCCCATTTTATGACAGACATTGCTGGTGACATACACACACACAATTGCACACACACACACAGCTCCAAACTGTCAACCTCAGCCTGCCAACCTGTTCGCCAGGACACTCACACACACATACACAGAGTCACACACATTTATTTGACTCACACAACTTGAGCTTGTTTGTGTGTTTCCCTCCCTCTCATTTAGCCTCATTTCTTTCTCCCACACATGTGGCTACTCTGCAGCTACAAATCAAAACTGCAACGAAAAAATCATGCATGACACGACAACAACACGACCAAAGTTTGTCTTTCAACTTGTCGCATTCATCCTTTCTATTGTGTATCGTCTGTCTCTTTCAAAATCCGCACACACACAAACACACAACCCCCTGAAAATACTATGAAACTGTAGCAAACACACACACACACACACACACAGCACTCACAAACTTTCCCACTGCACAACAGCAGCTCAATCTCTGGCAGGAAATCGATGGAGGAAAATATCAGATCTCTTGTGTGCGTGGGCATTGCTGCACCCCCACCCACCCCACACCTTTTTTTTTTTTTTAAGGAGTTTTTTCCAAACACCACCAAAACAGTCTATCACATGTTTTCAGCCAATGGCTCACTTTCAAGCCAATTTAAGAAAAACTATCTCATTTCGCAGTGGAAATGGTTTCCACTCTTTCAGAGAATGCGCCTCTTCTCACTTTCATCATCTTTTCATCCGTGCTCTGCATATCCGCTGTCATCTAATCTGGTGTTGCTCTGTCGCTGGTGAGCAGGGGCAATTATCGGGAGCCTGCGTTTAACGCTTGAACAAAATGTCAGACAGTTCAAAGCTGCCTGTCACTCAGCTTTCTGTACAGATTCACCGCCAGAGCTCCTAAGGCTGGGTGCAGAGACAAAGGCAGGGAAAAAAGTGCCCCACTTATTTATGGATTACCCTGCCACTCCTGCTCCTTTTCAGGGGCCTAAACTATGTAAGAGCGGGTTTGGATTTGACACAGTACAATGTGTAAATCTAAAAAGGATTGCCATAACTGTGATTTAGGTTAATCAGCGATGCCAAAAGACGCCAACTGATAAACTGAGTGAAAAAAAGCGCTAATGTGAAAATAATAAAGGAAGACAATAAGACGCAACCTCCCGCCATCTGTCCAGGCAGCAGTTGCTACAGTTACGACTAAATGTTAAGTGGAAAAACAGCGCAGACCAATCAACTTACTGGGTTCACTTAGGCAATTAAGCAATGATTAGACCATGCTTCAGAGTTATGTTGTTGTTGGCCCTTTAATTTCCTTCCTTAGAATATCTCTTAGCTGATGAGGCACAAACACCACAACTCAAGCAGCATATTGCTTTCGCTGAACTGTGGTGTGAACTTTCATAAGGCTGCTAAAACTTCATCATTATAAAACTACAGTGTTTATCCGCTGTAATTCGCTGGTGGAACGGGAACACAATAAACATTTAAGCAGAGTTGTGCATATTGTGCGTCCTACACGACTCCACACATTAGAATATAAACAAGATATGATGCAAACTGAGAATTATTTGTTTTAAAAAAAATGCATTAATTGCCCCCCCACCCCTCAATATATCTGATTAACTAAGCGCCCTGTTCTGCTGCACCCACCTCTACACTGCAGTTTATAATGCGTTTACAGCTGAATCACTGGCCGCCGCTCGCAGCATGTGCAACTCTGTGTTTCCAAAAGCACAAGTCACTTTTCACTGCAATCTCTGTGGCAAGAGAGATGAGGTTACCATAGCAACGGGCTACTTACGATGGGGCCGGGGGGACCCTGAGGCCCTTCTCCTCCCTTCAAGCCACCTGGACCCTGAAAGCAAAAAAGGACAGGAGAGGGTTAGATCTCACCCGCTGCGGGCCGCCGCTCAATGCCATTCAAAGAGCAGTAATCACAGCTGTCAAATGGGCCTTTAAATGTTTCGGCGTGCGTGGATGTGTGCAACTGTGTGTGTGTGTGTGTGTGTGTGTGTGTGTGTGTGTACTGTACCTGTGTATGAGCATGTGCACTGCTAGGACCCAGACAGGAATAAAGTAACTCTCTGGTTTTCTAACCCTACTAATAGCATGTTTTCTGGATATATAGAAGATTTGCCTCTGATGTTTTATTTTATTTTATATGCGCTCACAATTGACATGTAATGTCTCTCCCCATGTAGTGAGATAGCAGGTCAATAAAAGGTCAGCTCTACTGAAAAATACAAAAAACTATTCTCCCTTTGGTATTCATTTGTCCAGGTTTTGTAGTATCAGTCTGAGATTTTTCTTCTTTCACCCCAATCACATAGAGCTGAAAGGCTTTTTTGGTTGTGGTGAAGAAAAATGACATTTTAAACATCCAGCAGCAGTGATTTCATTGGACTACTACTTTCTTGCTCACAGTGAGGTCTGTGGACTAACCAGAGAAAATCAGACGCTGCTTCTGGATGAAGGTGTTGCAGCTGATTTCTTTTAACACTATGAGCAGCACAAATGAAATCCACTTTGCCAGAGGAGACGTAGTACGTGTTGAAACCCAGGCACATGAATTCAGAGCTGTCCTCATGGTTATACACCAGGAGATTCTTTTCATTATTGATTCACCTGTGGATTGTTTCTCTATTATATGAGTTGTTTTGTTTATAAAATGTCCAGAAGCAATGCAACATGGCCATGGTCTTTGTGTTTTCTACTGGCTGGACAAAAGAAAACATTTTAAAATATTCAATATAAAAATATGCAACAAAGTAAAAGCATTAAAATGAAAATTAGTTAAGTTGAAATCAGCATTTTTGTTTGGCTTTTTTGGCATTTCTGCAGGGAAAAAAGTACTTTAAATGATGAATTCATTATGTAAATACTTTTAGCGATTCATTTTCTGGTGATCACCTAATTCATAAATTAACAAATGAAGGTCTAAAGAGAGGAAATAACTTTTTTGGGAAGAAAATAACCATTTAACCTGATGATTAAAGCAATCAGGCATTCCTGGCCACATACTGTTAACAAGATTAGTGGGAGGGAATTCGTATTTGTCTAAAATCACAAGCATCAGCTCTGGCCGCAGCTCAAAAAAAAAAAAATCTTAAAAAGTTATGATAAATCGTCATCTGTGGGCGAATTTATATTATGAATACAAAAGGTGCCATTAAATGTGCTTAAAAAGGAAATGAAACAGAGGAGGGATCAAGGCCCACAGTGGGTCACAGGTTCAGGTGTAGTCCATCTATCTCTGGACTCTGTCACTTCCTCCACATCTCTGGCCCTGAATGGCAATGCCTGTGCTGCTGAAGCACAACACCAGGAGGCTGCATGAGGCTGCGTATGGAAAACACAGTTCACCGGAGGCAGTAAAGACTTTCATTATAATAACTAATTTACAGGCTCCAGCAGAGCCAGGGGGAGCGGAAGCTGCCAAGCAGACTCTCCACCTCTCTGGCTTCCACATTTTACCACAGTGCATTAGAGGGCTGGAAGGATCTTTCTTTGCTGGACACACAAAAAGTTATTTATTGGCTTGTATATCGCTACTGTGCCTTTCCCCAAGACTGAGGGACAGGATAAAGAGTGTGTGTGTATGTGTGTGTGTGTGTGTGTGTGCCAGTCCAAACTCTTTGTACCTGTACTGCACTGTGTCAGCAAACAGGATGAGATTATCTTTTCATGCTCTTGCTCATACAACAGGTGTACGCCTTCATGTGTGTTTGTGTCTGTGTGTTACTGGATGGAATCGCTAAGAGAGAGTGTGTGTGTGTGTGTGTGTGTGTGTGTGGGTGCTACTGTTATGAAGAGGAATCCACCCCACCCCCCTCCTTGCACACACAGGACAAACATAACAGTGGTAATAAGTCTGGACAGTGCCTGTCTGTCGTGCACTCTCTTAATGGTCGGCCTTGAGATGAGCTCCAGCCTCAAACTGATTCTGAGTCAGCCTCTAACAGCCGCCGTCGTCTTCTTCTCTCACCTTGAACTTTTCCTCACCCACACCCACTCCTTTTGAGAATTAATTTGGGATACTCTGCAGGCTGCGTAGCATGCTCGCATAGTCGCATAGTCGTGGGTTTGGATCAGAATCAGGGGGCTTTGACTCACCCTTCGATTGAAAACAAAATAGGAAATCCTCCTAGAAAATGCCCCGAGACCAGCGCTGCTTTAAATGCCTCTAAAATGCACAGACCACAGCTGATTACAGAGACATTTACTGGCTAAAATGCTTTGCCAAAGCCCCATTTACGACACACTTTAACCTACTTCAACCTTGCTGAGATAAATGATGATAAAGTGAGTTAATATTGTGTCTGGACTAAGTCCTCTCCATTACGTCTGTGCAGGCCAGCTCTGCACCTTCTAGTCGGGTCCACAGCCAAGCCTGACATTTGGTTTAACAGCAGGTTGTTAGCCTGGTAATTGGAGTTTGGAGCTCGATTCAACCCGGTGTGTGCTCAGGATGTGGGACAAAAACACTGCTATGTGCACAATTGTGAGCATGTTTGTCTGAGTGTTGTTGTCTGAAAGTGTGGGTGGTCTGTGTGTTGTTACCATGGCCCCTGGAAGACCTCTCGCTCCCTGGAAGCCCCTCAGGCCTGCAGGTCCTGCCTTGCCACCATGGCCCTGGGGACCTGGATCACCCTAGAGAGGAAAATTAAATAATACCCACTTAACAGACATCTGATAACCTGCCAGGGAGCCATTAAACACAGAATTATTTTAGAGTGAAAACAATGAAGAGGGCTGAATGGGAAAGAGAACAAAAAGCTGAAATTACACCTCATTATGGGTGAAAACACTGATTAAGTGATTTAGAAGCAATGGCAAAATTGGAGGGACGTGCCAATTTCTGATATTAAACAAAGCCACTATGGCGACATCTTAATGCTTGTCCCATTGTACTTCAATTTTCCAATAAAACCATTATTTCAGATTGTGGAGACTAAGACCTCCTGCTGATTTTATCTTTTGTAAATGTTCATTGTTAACAATAGGGGTGTATGCAATCTTAAAGAGCTTGAAAACTTTAAAAAACAAGCTGGAAGTCATAAGTTGTTTAAATAATTATGATTATTAATTACATTTCAGTGAATACAAAAACATTTTTCAACATCACTATAGAAGCTGACATGACTTCAATTGTTATTATGTTGTTTGATTTTCTAGCACAATATAATATAATTATTGCAGCCTTGGCCACAAACAAAAGTAGTTTTCCTTTATTTTACTTGTTTTAGCCCGTATATAATATTAGAAGAAGTCGGTTATTAAAATGCAACGAGAAGCTCGAGTGTCGAGATAAAGAGAAACAAACAACCGCAACAACCTCCAAGGGCAAAAACAAAGAAACTCGAACACACAGGGCAGGGAGAAAAAAAAAACCAAGATGAACGAAAACACTAGCTGAAACACATGTAAATACTCATCACTGGTGTGCTGTGTGTTTATAACGCACACACAAAACACAAAACACAAAAGCTCATTTACCTTTCCACCCTCCTTTCCAGCAGCTCCAGGTAGACCTTGCTCACCGGGTGGACCAGGAGATCCAGGGTGTCCTCGCTCTCCGCTGGGTCCCGTCTCTCCAGTTGGTCCCTGTACAGGACGTGAGATGTATAAAAGTCAAAGTGTTTTTACATATTCATCTTCACCCGTCTCCTATCGCAGATATGAGACTGATACAGTAACAGCATGTGGGATCAGAGTTTAAGATACCTGCGGTGATGCTGGTAAACAAAACATACTTCACTCCCCTCGGTGAAAGGAGGTATTGATGAGTTGGAATAATTTATCTCCAGCCCATTCGTCATTACCTGAGGCCTCCAAAAAGCTACTAATGCATCTACAGGTACAGTCTGTGTATGTAGGTTTTTGTTTTTTACAAGATTCAGTTGTTACAGGTACGTATGTGCTGTGAATTTCAGACATGAAGGATAAGAAGGGAAGCAGCTCCTCAAAACCACAGTCATGAAATGTGCTGTGTATGTACCTGAGGTCCAACCACCCCCCCAGGTCCTGGAGGTCCTGTCTTTCCGTGGAAGCCCTAAGGGGGGAAAACAGAGAGATATTGTTGACAGTGCACACAGGTCGGGTTATATTGTATAGTATGTGCCTGTCAACTTTCTGCAGTACATTAAACAAAGAATTCCTGAGCCATACTAGACAAAAAAAAACCTTGAGGTGTCAAGTTTATTTGTGCTGTATGTAGGATTGTCTCAGATTGATACTAATGATGCTTTAGAATGACTGTATGAGCGATGTACACTGTTTTAGTCATTTATTCTATTTTATTCTCTCTTTTTTTATGAGTCTGTTCCTTGACTGTGCGCCTTAATTTTGTTGTACACACGTGTATAATGACAATTAAGTATCTTGATCTAATCGATATCTAAAAGCAGTACTGGATTGGATACTCATTTGCAAAGTATCAATACCAACAGTGCTGACCTTTCTCCTGCATTATTACAATTTAAAATTGTATTTATATTTTGTTTTGCATCATCCAAGAGAATCTGAGATATTTTTATCATAAATGTACAGTATTTACCTTACAATTATGTGACTGCATGTATGTATAGACAATTTCAAAATAGTTTTGTCATTGATACATATGTCCTAATAAAAGCACACTAAACATGTGATGCAGTACTTGTACTCCAAAGTACAAGCAAAGACATATAAATATTTCTGAATCTACTGTTGTGGTATCAGTACAGAGCTCAATAAGCTCTGACGACAATACATCATATCGCTTCAGCTGTACTGCTGCGCTTCTATATCACATTTTCTGCTTCACTTTCACCCCACAAACACATTTTGTATGCTATTTCGGCTCTCTTCATCCATACTTTACGTTGTGAATAACCTATACGAGTGAGTGAAAGGCTGAGACGAGAGAGAGTGGGCGCTGATGTGCAGCGTTCAGGGTCAAATGGCTCAACACAATGCGTTCGAAGGTGAATCTACCCACTCACCGTCTCTCCTCTCTGTCCGGGATGACCAGGCAGCCCATCTTTTCCTGGTGGGCCCTGGGGGTCAGAAAGGTAGACATCTCATTAAAAAAAAAAAATCAAGACGTCTGGTTGTAAATGTGTACAGTATTAATATTTTTAAAAGCTAGTGTGAAAAGTCACAACATTGACTTGTTGTGCACGGTGGTGACTCGCAGAGTGTTTGACAGCAGCTACTTACATTGGGTCCTTTGGGTCCGGGGAAACCGACGGGTCCCTGTGGTCCTCCAGGTCCCTTGAATGAAAAAGAAAATTAATGGACTGAGCAGAGAGAAGAGATGAGGAACACAACATGGCTTCAACTTGGAATTGGAATTTAATTGGATTTTAGTTGGCAAATTTAGCTTTCTTACCATTGTAATTGAGAAATAACTTTCATTAACTTTTCATTATAGATGTTAAGGGTTTCAGCTGCACAAATTAGGAATGAGATTAGTTAGCCAATGGAGTCGGTAGCTAGAGCAAAGGCTTTATCCACCTTTTGATTCTGATGTGACAAATAGCTGTAATTCACTCTGAGATAAGATTCAAGCACAGTGCACCTGTTATGTACTTTTCCCGCCACTCAGTGCACAAACTTTCAACATTTCAAGAGACATTGATCAAAGAATATCTGGGACTGACCCTCTCTCCTGGTGGGCCGGGAGGTCCATCATTGCCTGAGGTGCCCTGAGGAACAAGAGAAGGCACAAAGAAACGTTGTCAACTCTGTCAAAACTGTCAAAGAGTGAAGTGTGAGTGAAAGTTATGTAAAACACTGACACAGAGGTTATACAGTAAGCCTATTTGCAAATGTGTATTTCTATAAGATTTGGCTCAAGTGTTATTGTTTCATATAATTTTGGATCAATTATTCATGTGATGCACAGTAGTTTATACATTTCTGTGTCTGTTTTATACATTCATTTACACCCTCATTATGACATAAGTAAAAAAAACAAACACACAACACATAATATCTGGCATTCAAACAAACCATACGCCTCAACAAAGCTAAAGACAAACAGAGATTAAACAACACAGTAATTCAGAACCCTGTGCATAGCACAAAGGATAACCCTACATAATTGCGTTGCCTCTTGGAGACCTGAAGTAATCAATAAAGCAACTTACATCCTCTGATCACAGATAAGTCACCATGGCTGGCTCCCTTCATCAATATCACATTACTGGAGGACCACAATTACTTTGTTTTTCCTTTCTTTTTATTTATCTATTTTTATCAAATCCTATTTATTTGCCTGTTCAATATCATTATACTATAAAAAATAATTAGTATGAACTTCGGCACTTGTGCAATAACTGGATTTTAGTGTTTATTTTTATAGCACCTTAGCAGCTAAAACACATGAGTAAACTCTGAAAATATCAGTGGTCCTAAGTTGGTTCCCTGTGGCACACCACTCTATCTACGATTAAAATAAACCAAATATTCATACAATTCACAGTGGTCAAGCCAGTCTGTGTGAATGCTCTGTTTTACTTTAACTCTGTGTGATATTGAGCATTTAGATGCCGTAATTATCACTGAACCCACTAAATACTGAAAAAGTGACCCTTTCTCTCACCTTTGCACCTGGTTTTCCAGTTGGTCCTCTTGCACCACGGCCTCCACGTGGACCCTAAATACATGGTATACAAAGCATTACAGTAATGACAAGTTAAAGAAATGCCCTTTTCTCTTTTTTGTTCTATATTGAAAAATATAATAATAAAACAGTAAAAACCAAAACAGAAAGTAATAGCTTTAAGGACAGATAATCAATATCTAGGGCCCTCTCTGCCTGTCTATACAATTTGCCGTCCAGTGCATATCTCCTCAAGACGAAAAGGAAAATACAGCCAATACACAACTACACAAAGGAAGAGATTTTCATTTCAACACAATAAATCATTTATGTGGATGGTTCTGTCTGCGTTGGCAGACAGCTGAATTGCCTACCGTTGGTCCGCGTTGCCCTCTGGGGCCAGCTTTGCCAGCAATTCCCTGAAAAAGAAAAACAAAGGCTTTGATTCAGGACAAAATCATTCCTTGTACCATCAACCGATTGGAGTACTTTTTCATCTCTTTTAAGAAGTTTGGGCTAAAGCAGCTCTATAATAACAAATACACTCAAACATAACACACACACAAATGCTAAAGGGGGTTGAGCTGAGTGAGGGATGAAATAGAACCATCTGAGCATCCTTGGACAAAAATAAATAATCAAATTGCTGTGGTAAATGGTTACCCAGAGGCACTTGACAGCTTGAACTACCTGTCAGTTTGAGCACTATAGGGCCAGGGGTGTTTGCCTCTCAATGCCTGTCTGAGTGGACAGGAGCTTGTCTCGTCAATAATAACCCCCTCCCCTTATACCCTCCCTCTAATCCACCTTCTCTAACCCTTTTCAACTGGACCCATTCTGAGGTAACATTCACAGAGCTGAATATAGCTGTCAGTCCTCCCTCAAGTGCTAAGGCCTGATTACATCACGTACCAAAAGTATGTGGACATCCCTGTTTTCACACGTTTTAGGGTTGTTTTTCATGGTTTTGGCTTCGCTCCTTGGTTACAGTTAAGGGAAATCTTGTTGCCACAGCTATTCCACAACACTGTGCTTTCACCTTTTATTTTATTTTTGGAAAGGGTCCTTCCTGTTTCTAAATGACAGTGCGAAGTGAATAAATAGATGTTTTTTTTTCCCTCCAGTTTGTTGCGGAGGAACTTGACTGGGCTTCACAGAGGTCTGACCTCAACATCATCCAAAGCCTTTGGGAAGAACTGGAACGACAGGCCATATTGCTTACCAGACCTCGCTAATGCTACTGTGGCTGAATGGAAGAAAATCCCTGCAGCCAGTCTTCCCAAGAGTGGAGACTGTTAGAGCAGCATAACGTTGCCAGTGGTGTTGGAATATTCAACACAATCACAAGTTTGGTATTTACATATTTTTTTAGTTCATACAAAGCTGGTTTAGGAAAACAGTGGCATAGAAATCCTACATCTATGTTGCACTACAGAAAGCAGAAGATGCTTTATAGTGTTTCCTGCTTCTTCCTGCGTCCTCAGTTGGACTCAAAGCAGCAATGACTTAATTACAATAAGTGTCTTCAACTGATGCGTTTCAGTATTCTGCCATTACCTCCCTTTGCCAAACAGTAAAGCCCTCAGTGACTGAGTGTACATGTCTTTCATAAAGGAGAGAGTGTAATGAATTTCATGGCTCACCCTTCCTCCCTTCTCGCCGTTGGCCCCGGGGAATCCATTGAAGCCGTTGGAGCCCTGCAAGACAAGTGAAAGAAAAAAAAAAGTGAGAGAGTGAAAAAAGGAGCGACAGATAGGGGGGGATACATTAGAGAGCTGCAGGGTACAAAATAAAGAGATCCCTGCAGTAACAATGTTACAAAGGCTGAAGAGGATTTAGCAGAATTCCTTTTGCGCTTTACTGACCGAGGCTAATTAAAAGTCCTAACATACTGTAAGTGCTGCCACACGAGCCGGCTGATTCTTATCATTGTGTTACAGTTTATAGTTTGTGAGTTCCCACAGATAAATGAGCAGTCTCTTTAACTGAAGAGGAAAGTCTCCTCCTCGCCACTTAAGACTTTCCGACAGACAGACAGAGAGACAGACAGAAGACAGACAGACAGACAGACGTGGCGTTAGCGTGTTAGCATAGTTATGAGGCAAAGTAGGAAGTTAAAAAAGTCGGGGGGGGGAAGCAAATAAAGACAAAGGAAGGGGAAACAGCAGCTGCTCCCCTTTGATACCCATCAGCAATTTAATGATTGGGCTTTCGCAGGCTGTGCCCTCTGATAGTCATGATGGCGCCTGTCAAACAAATAGTGGGAAGACAATCACTATGCGATGAATAAAAAGGAGTGTCAGGCAGCTCACCATCACAACCTCACGTTATGCAGCATTAGGTCGGACCAATGTTGTGTCTACTAAAGAGAAATGTTTCTTTGTCTCTGCTTTGTCTTGGTGTTTTGTTTTTCAAAGAATCTCTGATGCAATGCACAACTATAGAGCTCATTACCGCTCGCATGCATATGTATACACGGCATAATACAGCGCTGTAGAACCAAGGGCAACTCGACAAGGTGGCGTGGGCAGAATTGCAAGAAGTAAACAGCCTAACGCTGTGGAGACAGCAGAAATGGGAGATCTATGCTGCTTAATTTGTTTTTCCACAGAGGTGCAGTTATGGTAAACTGAAAGGAGAGCTGGTACTGGACAAGCCTGACTTGTGCCACAGAGATAAGACAGGCCACTGAAGCTATTGCAAATGGCATCCAGAATTAACGGTGTGGGAAAGCTGTTAACACAGAGTGATGGGGTGCAGCAGCCAAAAACACAGCCAGTGGAGGGACTCGTACACAGGCTGATCGAGGGGGATAGAGCCAGGACTTTGACCCTGAACCTGCTCATGAGGACGATGTGACATTTCAGCGCTGTCCCACACTTGTTCAGTCGCTTTGGATAAAAGCGCCGGCCAAATGAGTCGATGCAAATGTGTAAAACTTGTGTGTATATACTGTGCAGGGGGGGACTGTGGGCTGTGCAAAGGAATTAAATGCACCTCATCTCTGTTTAAGGCTTTTAAGATCCTACCAAACAAACAGTAAAGCATCTTTAAAACGACACAGAATTTGGTCCATGAAAGCGATCTCATTATAAGTTACCACAGACAGTTTCAAACTTTGTTTTCACTTACAAGAAGCTTAAAAAGCTGGATATCATTTTTTCTGGAAGAGAAGAAGAGACTGTGGCAGTGTTTGTACCATGCCAGAGTCAAGATGCCTTTATGCTCTTTCTCTCTCCCTCTCTCTCTCTCTCTCTCGGGCCAAAAAACACTTTTTTGAAGCATAAAGAGTCTAAAGGAAGATCTGATCCTGGACTCTGCTGGGAACCTTTGTGGGCAGTCTCTGTTAAAAATTATTTATGGAGACAAACAAAAGAGCTTCCTCTGTGTTTTTCTTATATTTTCTATTTCTCCAGGCTTTTACTACATATTCATTACACCCATTCTACTTGTGAGCAGTTTTTATTCAATTGTGAAACATCCAGTAATTAAACAAAGTGGAACAACTGATTTCAAATCACTGGAACAAATAAAGGGAAAATTGTCTCATCTAAATTCTTCTGCGTCCCCGTCCCCCCCACCACTTTGAGTAATTTGCCTTGAGCCCCTTATTAATGTGTGCACCACGCCTGGCTCGGATGCTGCTGACATTAACACACAGAGCAGGAGACTTGCCTATCTGGGATGTTGTGAGAGTAGGTGTATCTGACCCGTCATATCAGTGCCAAGCTGTCAGTGCTGACGGCAGCAGAGAGGAACCAGCTTGCAGCAGCACATCTCGATAGTGAAGCTGTGGCACGACGGTCGGTCAGCGCTACAGTGCGAGGAATGCCAAACTGTTAGATAATGGCTTGGGAGAGTTTAAGGAAGAAGGACAGCTGATGACTCCAGCAGGTGACCATGCAAGTTAAGCTCCTCATAAGAATCGCGGGAGAAGCTACAGTGGATGTCTGCTTGGGTTTGTGTTTCGCGTGAGTCAGGGTTAGTCAGCAAATCGGCGAGTTTCGGAGAAAGGCACGTGGGAGCATATTTAGATATGAGTGAATGCTGATCAGACAGACCTGCTTGAAAAGATCACAGAGTCACTGAGAGAATCGATACAGAAGACGAGTAATCATTCACACATGAATAACACACACAGGAGGTGCAAGCGTACATGCACATGAGCATAATCTGACACTGAGAGGCAAAAGCAGACAGACAGAGCCCTTCAGCTGTTCACATTACTGTGGCAGCAAACAGCTTCTCTGCTTCTTTGCCCTTGACCGAGAGACAATGAATCTGCATTCAGCCGGCCCTGATCTCTGACCTCCCAGTGGATTATGCTCAACAAGAATTTCTCCACATTGAACAATTTGAATTCAGTTCATCACATACCTTGGGGCCTTGTCTTCCAGGATACCCAGGCAAACCGGGGACTCCAAGTTTTCCCTAGCAAGAAGCAAAGAAAAACAAAAAAAAACAAAAACTGAGACTCTGAATTCTCATTGTGTCACCAGAGACTGCAGTAAAGTTCACAGAAGCACGGCAAAAGGCAATAAACTTATGACCGTAAAGTTTTACTTCTGGTGTGAGAAATTTTTTTAATACCACGTTTATGAACATGACATCATCCGTGCAGAGGCCTTTCTGCTTTTCACCCGTTTATGTGAATTCATTTTGGTCCATCAGAGCCATTTCACGGGGCTTATGGTCATTAGGGATCATGCTGAATGTGATGTAACTGTCCTGTGTGCTTTTAAAAAAAAGGTCAAGTCGTATATTTTTACACAGATCTGACGGTGACTCCATTACTCCTCTCTTCAGCATTGGTAATGTGTACTCCTGCTTTAATGTCTCACCAATTTTGAACAACTTACTTGACGTCAGCGGTTCTGAAATTTATTGATACATAAATCTTAAAATATTATTGATATATAGTAGCCAACGCATCATTGAGAACGTTACTAATTGGATCAGATCGTTCCGAGTGGCAAATGTTGATTTCAATGTAGGGAAAAATGACTAAGATAACCAGGCTGATAAAATTTAGAGGCGCAAATATTCCTCTGTTTTCATTTATTCTAATTGTTTTCCATTTTTTCATATCTACAGTTGCTGATATCAAAGTTATTCTCGTCTGGCATTATTAAATTTATAGCCGCAAACGTATAGCTTGTTATACACTCTCACACTAATGTGTTATGGTATAAATGCTGCGCCACAATGAAGCAGGATATTCGGAGGCAAGATAAGCTCCGTGGAGAACCGTCAACACGAGCCAATTAAAATGGGACTTTTGCAGAGCTGAGGGGAGGTGGAGGAAAAAAATCAAAACTTCAAATGATCAAAATAGCTACAAAACTGTGGTGAACAGTTCTCCCCCAGACCTGCGTCTTTCCAGCTCAGTTCATTTCAGACATTCCCATTACTGTAAGACGAGAACCATCTTTACTCTGGTGTGTTTTCTAACCCCACCGCACTTATATCCCAACATCTACTTATAAATGAGTGACTGTCTGTATACTGTATACATGCTTTACGGCACTTTGAACTTCATTTGTAAGAATTTGTACTTGAAAGTGAGCTTCGGCTCCAGCAGGTCAATGAAACACATAAATCAATTGAAGAAATAAGGGAAACGTCTTTGCAGGTATTGATTTTTTTTTTTTTACCTTCTCTCCAGCTAATCCAAGGGGTCCAGCTTCTCCGCCGGGTCCTGACTTGCCCTTGGGGCCCTCGGGACCGTCCTCTCCTCTGGGTCCTAGTACACCGCCCTCACCCTGGATGCAAGGAAAACAAAAAGTCACCAAGGTGATTCTCTCTTTATTTCTTTATCATCGTTGCGGTTTCTTCCACAAGCATCACTTTTATCTTTAGAGATGAAGATTCACCTTGTCACCCTTGAGACCCATGTCTCCTTTGAAGCCGGGGAATCCATCTTCTCCCTGAAGATGAAAGAGACAAAAAGTATTATTGTTCTGAGGTGAGAGTCATTATCCAGCACCACAGAGACGAAACGATTACACATCAGTAAAACAGATCAGCTCAGATCAGATATACTTTACACTGCAAAACTGTGGGATCCTGATTTACCGTTTAAGTGACAACGCAACAGTTATTGTGATAAATAACAAGAAGTACATCAGAAGGGAGGTTCATATTGCCGAGAGTGAGAACAGGTATAATTCAGAGAACAGTTCTGTACAGAGCTATGGTTGCCTGGAACTCTCTACCAGTTCATATCGCTCATGAAAGTAACAAAGGTCGGTTTAAATTGCTGTATCTCTTAGAATTTAATGAAGTACGATTTAATATATTGAGTTTATAAAGAGGGCTGGTTTACAGTTGTGGTTGTACCCTTTTTCTTGGAGTGTATCTGTATGAGTAGTTGAAGTGCACGGTTGCAGTCACTTCAGACAGTCAATGCTTATTATATGATTTATTTATTTTGACTTATTTACTTTGGGGGTGTATTATATTAGATTACTCAAGGTATTGAAGTATAGAATGGAATCTGAGTAGAGAAATGGTGATGTCTGTGGTGTCTGTCAAATGTCTGGCAGATGTTTTCTGTGGTTTGTTCATTATTAGGGAGCCTTTGTTGTTTGTTCTTGTTGTGGCATGTATAAATGTATGTTTCTTATGTGTATATGTGAATGTTTATGTGTATGTTGTGTGTATATCGGACGTCAGGAAGAATAGCCGATGCTGCTGCGGGTGCTAATGGGGATCCTAATAAAGAAAAGAAAAACTCTATCGTTGATGTTACAATAATGTTGGGTGGCTGTTGTGGTCTTATTGACAGAGACATAGAAACTCCTTTAGACGGATTAATGCTGACATCTAGTGGCCACTGCACTGAAGCAGTCACATGAGCAGTTTTAAAGCTGCGTGTTCTTCTACTGACATCTGGTGGTTCACATTGAGAATGCAGTTTTAGGTCTTTTCCAAGGGTGCTACAGTGTCTGATAAATATGCATGTTGTATATTATACTGTTCTAATTTCTTTGAAACATTTTATACATGAAGCCACTGAAGAATTTATGGAGCAATATAATAAAAAATATGATGTGTATGAGTTTTAAGTGTAATCTTTAGAGGTCGTCCCACAGGGTACAGGGACAGGATACATGAGACAGAAAGTATCATAGTAGAAGTAGCATATTCAGTATTTTTTTTTTTAATGTAATCTCTGAAGAGCTCCAATTTCCTGACTATTGAGTGGAAAGTCTGCAGAGTGGCACCGAGGTAGCAACAGGCTACGTTCAACCACAGCAATCCAAGAAAACAATGGCACCAGATCAATCTCCACTGAAAACTACCCTGCAAACAGCCTCATTCTAGTTTAATGTTCCACACTCCATTACAGCTCAGTGGCATGATGACTTAACTGCCAGTGTGAGGGGCTTTTCAAGAGTTTTTTTTTTTTTTTTTTCCACTTGCTGGATTCAAAGGGAGTCTCATTTGAAAGGGAATTACTACCCTGATGGATTCACTTATAAGAGGGATGGCATTTGTCAACAATGCTGGATAGAAAGAGGAGACAAGGAGGCGGTGTTTACCTTTTCTCCTTTGCCACCTTTAAGGCCTCTGATGCCCTCAGCGCCCTGGAGAGAGAGGGCAAAAAAAAGTCATGATGACATTCAGGGGAAAAGGGGAAAGTTAACATGGCATAGGTGGTAACTGCATGACTAAGATAGCGCTTACTTTCACACCACGAGGACCAGGGTAGCCGATGGATCCCACAGGACCAGGAGGACCCTGAAAAGGTTAAAACCACAGTCATGTGATCAGTGAATCAGTGAGTATCACTGTAGCTTGGATCCACCTTTACTGGGAGATTTGTCTCTGCTGTATTACACAATGTTCACTCAAGATTTTTTCCCCCACTGATTTCCAGTTATTTTATTTCACAATGAATCCACAAAGACATACTGTATGTGACAAAGACTAAAACCTTAAGCAAATGGATTTAAGTAAATGGATAGCGCCATCTGATGCCCAGTGGTTACACAAAACAAGAGCAAAAGTATTTTAAAAACAATTCTGACAATAATAACTAATAACAAATATTAACTACAGTAAATTGAACTAATATAATAGAAAAAACACAAACAGAAATAACTTGAACACTTGATTCCAACTCTGTTAAGCCAGATTGTCTGCTGCCCCTAAGGATGCAGTACAAATAAAAGCATGTTCCCCATGTGATGTATGCGTTAAGAATAACTGAGCAGCATGTTTTTGACTGTACAACATAAGCTCATATTTCACACCAAATTAACTAAAATTAAGATAACTATAATAAAAACTCCCTCTATTTCTGAGACAACATACCTGATGGTATCTAAATTGTCTTGGTTGTATTAAACCTGACCTATTTGGCAACACTGCGAATGCTAAACAAATGCTAAATTTAACTTGAACTGCCACTGTGTGATTATATACTGTACTGTAAATTCCAAAGTTAAAGGCTGAACTACAGAATATTTACCGCTCCTCCTTTCTCGCCTGCAGGACCTTCTTTTCCTGGGTGACCCTGGAAGAGTCAGAGAGGTTATCCATCAACAGGTGAACATGCTGCCAGTTGGTGCTTTGTCTTCAATCGTGTATAAATTAATAAAGGAAATCGGGTTAAGTTACTTACAGGAGGGCCATCAGCACCAGCAAGGCCAGCCAATCCCTGTTTACCTTGAGGTCCCTAAAAAGACAGACCAGTACAGTATTACCTACTGGGACGATGGATAGTTGAATAAAACCACCAATAAATACTTTCTGTTAGACAAAGTAATTGTTTATGCAGAAGTTCTCATACAGCAAAATCTATAAAGTGTGTGTCTGTCTGTGTGTGTGTGGGTGTTGGATGTTTGTGTGTGTGTTTTATCCATCAGTGCTGTGCAGGAGCCAGAAAAGGCCTATAGCTCCGACAGCAGCGAGTCTGTAGAATCACTTAAGAGGTCTTCACTGAAACATTTGCTCGAGGAGACAGCAGCGTTGTGGTGGGAGAACTGCAGGGAGGACTCTACTCACTTTTTCACCAGGAGGCCCGATTGGACCTTGAGGACCAATAAGACCCTGAAAGACATTGGAAATAGACCTTTTATTAGAGCCAGAAAGTCATTTCTCATAAGAGGGAATGCATGATATTTAAAATGAACTGTGGGGGGAGAAAAGAGCGCCTGCTTTGTGCTATATCTGCTTATCTTGTAAAGCGTTCACCTTCTTTCCAACCATTGTTATTGCTGGTTGGCTACTTCACGCTGCCTATTCCAGATCTGCTCATTTAGCTGCGTAAAGGGAGTTCCATTATTTTCTACGATTCATTTTAAAGTCACACATCTTAAAGAGTTCGAGAACTCCCCCCATGAAGAATAAAAAGAGAGTTATTAACACCTAAAATAAGAGACCTGTGTTATTTTTCTACAGTCTATTGCCTTCACTGGAAAGCATCAATCCGCCTTTGGCCAGGTATAACGAGAAAGAGAAACGGGAACAAGTTATTTATTCAACCTGTATACCATCAGGATACGTTCCTACTAATACTTTCCAGGGGAATGACGGCATCCTGTCCGGGCTGTGAGCGTCAGCAGGACTGAAAATCTCACCTGGCAATGGTCATTTACCCCTGGCTACAATGTTGGGTGTGCTGTTTTGTATTAAAGATGACTATAAAACGGAATATTTTTCACTGTGCCACCAACTGGACAGTGTAATCGGGTTAAGTGCTATCAAATGAGTACAACATGTCTCCTCTCAGCAGGACAGAGGGGATGTTTTTCTTCTTCATGGCAACAGAGAAACAATGTTAGTGAAAGGTTTTTGCTCTAATTTGGTGTGAATTTTGAGGAATGCCTCACAGAGCGGTGGCCGTTTAAGGGAGTGAAGGATGGACAGAGAGAAGAGACAGGATGGAGAGCAGAGTACAAAAAAAAAACAACCAAAAAATATCATGTCTCTGAACATTTGATTAAGAAAACAGGACAGTGAGAGATCACCTGAGCAGACAGTGAAGATCTGAAGCATGAAAGGAAGAAGAGATCAAAAAAAGAGTTGGAGACAGCGCAACAGAGACAGAGTGGTTGGACAAAAAAGAGGAAGAGAGGAAAGAAAAGAAACTTACATGTGAACCAGGCAGACCCTGCTGACCAGGAGGCCCGGGCTCTCCTTGTGGACCCTACACATAACAGAGAAAAAGCAGATGATGCGATTAATATTCCTAATTGCTGCAGCTGATTCTCCTTAAATTCACAAAGATATCAAAAAGACTGTAAAGCTAATAAAATATTAAATAGGTTTAAAGAAATACAACAAACAACTAATGAAATTCATGTATAAAGGCAAACGATTAGTTAAGCTTGAAAAGTCATTAGGTGCATCTCGTCTTTTGCTCGACCCCAGTGCATTTTAAGAACTGTCTTCATATGAAATCAATTGCAAATGTAGTTTTCCCGCATCACAACGTGGCACTGGAATAACTGAAGACAATAGGTGACTGTTTGGATGAGTTGGCTTCATCCAGTCCGTGTCAAGATTGTGTAACAAGAAGATAGAAGGGAAGAAATGTGAGAAATGTAATACGCTGGCTCATCAGGCAGAGCTGTCCGTTTCCTGGCCTTATCCAAACTTGTGTTTAGTTCCTATCAAAGCCGTAAAAAAAATCAAGTAACTGGTGGGAATTTGACTTTGGTGATGAAATGCTTTCTCCAAATACGTGCTGTGAAGCTGCAGAGACATCTGGGTGCAGATTAACACTAATAGGGCTAACTGGAAATTGTGGGCTGTTTGGTATCCCTGCTGAGATTTGGTGTGTTACAAACCAAACATATACAAAAACAGAAAAGACCCTTGTTAGGCGGCCCGCTGCAGCTGTTACAACAAACACTACATACAAATGCTGGATTCAGAAACATCTTAGGCTGCTTGACTGTGATTCTTAGAAAGGCTTTTAAAAACTGAGCTTAAATGAAGGATCCAAATGTAGTTAGTAAAAACATTTTGGTGCTTCACTTGTAGCAGATGCCTTAAAAAACATCCATATGTTACAGGCTTGTACCGTAGGAGATCACAAACTCTTTGGGAAACTCTACTGCTTTGGAAACTTTCAAGTGTCCTCTGCTTTGATTTTCAGAAAAAGGCCGAGATCAATAAAAAAGTCTAGAGCAATTAATGACAAACAAACCAACTGTCTATTGTTTTATGCCCTTTTAAACAGCTGTTTATTTCTTCGGCTCAGTGACTCAGTGGCCACAGACAATGTGTGGGCTTGTCCAACTGTCTTGACCAGTGACCGGCTGCCCTCGGTGGAAACGTCCCACTGGGACCCTCCGGGAAGCTGAATGCATGATGGGACCACAAGCGGACTCGGGGCTGCTCTGTATTACCCCTACTAAATCTTAAGGCTCCTTCATCACAGCCTGTTAAAGCAGGATTTGTGTTGTGGGGGTCAGAGGAGTACGATGAGACACTGCCATTACCATTCACCATCTCTAATTAGCAAATGAGCCTCATGACCTCCGTTCTTATGATGTTACTTTGGGGTTAAAGGTCACTGACCTCCAATCAGCCTCAGGCAGGGCAAATGACTGATTGAATAACTGATTGCTTAGGTGGTCTTCACGGAAAAAAAACCAAAACAAACTCCCTTGTCTGACTTTCTCCTTTCGCTTTCTAATACCGCAAATTAGCAAAACATTAATATTTCTCACCATGTTTCCTTTGGGACCAGCTTGCCCATCAAGTCCAGGAAGACCCTAAAGAGACAAGTATAAGATGAGACAAGTTGACATCTCATTAAGGTAGAACACAAATTACGTGCAGTACATAGTAGGTAGTAGTAGAAGAGTGTTAATTGATATAAAAGATGTACTTACACGCTGTCCTCCAGGACCTTGAGACCCTCTGGGGCCAAGCAAACCTCTAGGACCCTGTGAATTAAGACAATTGGAAGTTTAAGACAATGATACTTAATGTAAATCCATTCATGTAGAGTTGAGTGAAACTGTGTTTTGTATTTAGATGAATGGTGGCAACGAAAAAGGCACGCCACAGTACACTACACAAGATGGACAGGAAAACCTTGAATTGACCTGTGAGTGTAAAATACTGACCTCATGAGGTCATGCGTGGTAACTGCAGGTGCAATTCAGGGAATGAGCAATTACATCTTTTCTTATCTCAGATTCTGAAGTCGTGCACTTGAAATCAACACACTTACTGTTGCTCCTTTATCTTATGGACAGTGTGTGATGAAATAGCGTGCAACCGTTTCTTTAAAAGGACAGCGTTGTTCCGGCTATGACGGGGAGCAAATCATTTTTCATGCAGCTCTATGGTCCATTTGGACTGAACTAGGCAGCATGTGGCAGTTTCTCACGGATAATGACAGAACAACACGTTTTCCCCTGTTCTATTTTCTGATCTATTATTCAGAGCCATTCGGTCTTGGCGAGGTCGAGATTACAAACGCAATGGTCCTTGCAGACAGGAATGTCGCTACAACTGCAAGAGGAGTGGAGGGTTGAGGTTATGTGTTTAAATAATTGCTAAAATTAATACAGGGGAAGGAATGAGGGGGTGAGGCCTGTGGTAGCAGAGGAAAGGAGTAACATGACTGTCATATTTTCAGTATATTGTTTTTTTACCACGAGCTGCAGTTTAAGACCGTGTTATCAGACGATGAAAGTACTTACACTATCTCCAGCCACACCTCTCTGTCCAACCTGGCCATCTTCACCCTATGGATGAGAAAGAACACGTTGATTTATTAAGGAATGCAGAGAAATTAAGACTTTACAATTGAATTAAAGACTTTTGAGAAGAAGGTTAAGGCCTGAGGTGACTGAGGTGCTACTCACTCTTGGGCCATCCTCTCCGTGAGGTCCTGGAGGACCTGAAGAACCCTGTTCTCCCTGGAGAGAAAAGATCACAGGAGAAGGAACATCAACAAAGAGTGGGAGTGGTGGGGTCACAGAAAAAGCCTGGTCCCTGCAGCTCAAAGGGATAAACGCCTCCTAATTCTTACTTATGGGCAAAATATATGGGTCAAAATTTCAGAAAAACCTACAGACGACGCTTAAAAGCATGTAACAAAAATGGGCAACAAAAGTGCCTTTAATCTACAGTGAGCATGGTCACCACAATTGGCATGGACCTATATGGTTTTCGGTATTTATAGTTCTCTATAAGCAATGGTGGACCTTTGGTGGCCCTGTAATTACTCAGTATAGGATAAGGCATGAAAGCGTTTCTAGAAATACCCCTCTCTGTGATCTCTGTCCTCTCCCTTTTGACTCTCTCTCTACGCAGGCCCAAATTCCACAAACACCAAGCTCAGCACTCCTCACTCACTCGCCTCCAGGCCTGGTTAGAGGCAGCCAAAGTGGTTCTGGAGTCGGTCCCACCTCCCGTAACTGGGTCAATGCCCTAATGAGTTCCACTGCTTCAGAATTCATATCTGTCAACACTGGAGCGTGCGTGAGATGGATGGGAGGTGGCGTTTGAACTAACCAATCAGGCCTGACGCTGCTGTAAGGACAGGGTGCAGACTAGAGCAGCAACGACTGTGATCAATGAGGACCCGGGAGGAGAAATAAGAGGCTGCAGGATCTTATTTTTGGAGGCAGATGATCGAGGCCTTTTGACGACATCTGTCCTTTGACCTTGTTTCTTTTGAAAGACGCAAAGTTGTCCGCCGTCATACTTACTCTGTGTCCCTTCTCTCCGGGAAGACCAGGGAGGCCGTCGAAACCTCGGTCACCCTGAAAAAGCACACAGAGAAATGGTTAACTCCATCAATCAAAAATGGCAGGAATCACTTTTTCCTATATGCACTCTTCAAAAACCAGCCAACAGACACAATTTTTCTGTTTTTTATAACCTGGTGCGTACTTTACCTTGGGCCCTGCCTCTCCTGGCATTCCTCGAGCACCATCGGCTCCATTACGACCCTGGAGGACATGCAAATATCATGTCAGGCCACATGGAAATCACATTAGAAGAAAAATATTCAATTATCTTGAATGGTCGTGGAGCATAAACACAGGGAAGATGCTATCATTTTTCTAACTAGCTCATAGTTAAATAAACATGACTCTATGAATTGACTCAACACACAGAGATGATTATTGAGTGCAGCTGACTTATTTGAAAGGAGGCCATGTTTGAAACTATACTGGCTCTTCTTTTTGGGTATTGTAGCAGCACTGACGCTTGGACTCCTGTTTGTCAGAAATATGAGAAATTTTGGATTTGAAACTTATTTCTTCTGTTTCAATATGTTTCGCCCTGGAGGAGATGAATCAATGTCTGTAGACTTCAAGAACCTCCTACCCTCTTTCCTGCTTTTCCTGGAGGCCCAGTTGAACCTTGAAGACCTCTAGGTCCCTATGGAGAGAAAATGGAAAACAGTAGTGGAGGTTAAAAGTGGACAAACAGAAGCTTACTGAACATTTCCCCAATGAAACAATGGATGTACAGTGTCATTATTCATGAAAACAACAATACAATACAATATTATTATTTTGCTTTCTCACCTGTGGTCCAGAGTCACCGCTGTCACCTTTAAGTCCGGTAGCACCAGGACCTCCCTATCAAAACACAGACACATACATTTACTTAAGCCAAATACTCATTCATTCATCACTTGTCTTAAACAGCAATCAGGGTTCCTACACATTTGACATTTTTTCCAGACCCTAATTTCCAGACTTCTTGGTAAAAAAAAAATCAAATAATTTGAGTAATTAGATGTATATCATGTAAATAAATTATGCAATTTATTTTATTTTATTTTATTTATCGGTTTTCATTATTCTGAATTTGTATGCCATTATGTCACCAAATAATTTCCAGGAGATCGTAGCTATACAGTACAATAGTGCATGCAGAATTAACCCAAATAACTTAAGATAAAACCAAACCCAGATAAGTATTAAGACAAATATATTTCCATACTATAGTTTCCATTTTTCATTCCTTTTCAGACCTGTATGTATAAAATTAAATTCCATACTTTTCCATACTTTCCATACTTGCGTAGGAACCCTGAGCAATACAATCTAGGATGGAATAAAAACTTTCAGGAGTACAAAATCTTGCCTCTTTCAAGAATGACAGGATTGGCCTAACACCTATGTGTTGTGTCATTGATTAAGGACACACCTGAGACCAGAGCAGGAGCTTAGTAAGACTGTGTTTTAGACTATATTGTGCTTAAAGAATCAGGAAATCAGTTTTTATTTGTTACCGGTCTATCAATCTGCTTCTCAGGTAGTTGTAGGAATAAAATAAAAATCACCTCACAAGTAGACGAGGAGTGCATGTGTTGGGGGAAATGATAGATGCTTGAAGCTGAACCCCTTCACATGAGGTAGCCTAGCTCTAATCACCCAATGTGTTTCTCATCACTTGTTAAAATGAGTGGATGGTAAGTAGATCAGCGGTGTGTGTAAAAAGCCACTCACCACAGGACCAGATCTTCCTGTCATGCCCGCTGGCCCTGGAGGCCCTCTCATAGCCAGCTGTGGATCAGACAGAAACAACTCATAAACCACCGATCACCGGACAGTGTTGACACAATCGGACGTGTCCAAAAATAATATTTCTTTCTCAAACAGTAGACATTAGACGATGTATGTTTTGCATTAGGAGTGCAGCCATGTGCGCCTATTATTAGCTTCTCATGGCAGTTGGTTCTTTTTAGCGTTCAGTAAAGTGGTTGTGAAAGCATCTGTTCATGCTCTTTCTTTTATTATTCTCAAGGTGAAGATTATGATTATTTTGTTTGTTTATTCTAATATTACTGACTGGAATTGGCGCAGTTGTTCACATGCTGCATTTAACCACTGTAATAAAGCAGAAATCTGTGATATTGACATTGACTGAACATTGGGGTCTGTAAATAATAAAGAAAAGAGTCATAAAAAAAGCTTCCTATCCAGCATCTGTACAGGATTGAACCTTAAAGTGTGCAAACTTTACTTTGTTCTTGTTCGCAGTTTACCACTCTGCTCTTTGTTTCTGTTCATGGTTGACCACAGCGTGATGCTGCCAAAAAGTTGTCTGGAATGTATTTGCAGGCTGATTACTGAAGCAACTCATGCCCGACATTACACTAAGACCAAATCACACATTAGCATATGTTCATTGTGGTAAACAAATTAATAGGAAACATTAGCAGACTGCAAATACCTAAATAAAACCCCAACAACTTACGACTTGTCCCCTATAATTCACTTTCACGACATTCCTGCCCTTTTTTTTTTCTTTTTCCTTCCTGAGTTTGGCACAAACGACGAGTAAAGGAAGGTGACAAGTGCTTTCTAGATGTTACTAAACACCAGCTATGGCAGTCCTCCAGCTCCATAGAGTGTTGTGAATGTGTGAATATTTAGTGTTTGTACCACACTTAATAGCCTCCATGTGTTCTACCATAGGTCGCACCATTGTATAGCTGCATATTTCAACCTGTTTTTCAACACTGTTATGGTTATCAGGACCTCCTGAGTGGGTGTGAACATCTGTTGTGGCTTTATGTCAAACCTAACCTGACACAGATCCATATTTTGGAATTCAGACAATTTACAGGATGCGGGGAACTTATGAATAGTGATAGTTTGTATTATTTACAGCACATTCATGGTCATTTCAACTTTTTATATATCCTTTGAACCATGCAGCTAATTAGAATAACTCAACACAGAGAGATGCAGTTTAAGTGTTCTCCAAACTGAGCAGGATGCACAGGGGGTCACATTTACCACGGATACTCACCCTGGCCTGAGAGAGGATGGCCTGAGCCTGAGCTTCCTGAGCTGTAACCACGGGTCCCTTGTGAGCTTCACCGCCTGCACGGAACTGTCGGACACAAGACAAAGAAGAAACACAGTTAAAACCAAAGAGACTTGTCTCTTTAAACAGAGTGAGGTATCTAATGGCCTCCCCCAGTGAGTGTGTTCAAATCTTTGCTGTGTTCAGTTAAACCAATAAAGCTGTCACCATGCCACACACACACACACACATTCACACATACATACACATTCACACACAGCTCGCTCGCTCACATACACACACACACATGCTTGCTCACAGACGTGCACATACACACAAACACAAATATGTGTCACCAAGCCTTTTCAAAGCCTCAGTCACTGGTTCCACTCCATTGCACCGGCTGACATTTACAAGTAAAGTGATTTGTAGCCCAAAGAAAATAAGGTTGCGATCCTTTGGCCCACTGGTGATGCTATGAGGTAAACGTACTAAATGAGGTGAGTTCACGGACTAATGCCTGAGACGGAGGGTGCACAGTGTGTGAGCGATATACATCAGAGCCCCCGGTGGGCACGTGGCGAACGGCAGGACTTACTGGGAGCATCAGAACGGTACCTGGAGGCCCCGGGACACCGTCTGAACCGGGGATGCCGGGACGCCCTGGAGGACCCTGGAGAGACAGAGGACGGAGACAGAGGTTAAGCACCGGGAGATCAATGTCTCAATGTGAATGTGTAATACAGCTGGAGATGAGGTCAACGACCAAACCAAGGGATGTAAAATCTCTCTGCTACTCAATACAGACTTTATAGTATTTGTTCTTGACATATCTTCAAAGGAGTGAACTGAAGTCAGCTGGTGTTGTATTGACTAGCACATCAGCACATAGTGTTTACATAATGTGAGCAATTAATTAGATGTGGTTAATAAGCGGGCCATACACTTTCCCATGAGATAACATGATTATGCTGCCATTCCTCTATAACACCCTGGAGGTGCTCTGTAAATTGAAAAGAAGAAGAAAAACAACTGATAAGGGCGCTAACAAACAACAGCAGTAGCAACAACAGTAACACAGCAGAGACTCTTAAAAAAAACAACTAATCTATACACCACAGAAAACCGCTCGCTTTATCTACAACAATATTTTCAACGGGAAGGTCCTTTGCTCCAGTCTGCACTGTTGTCGTTTATTCCAAACAGATAATTGACTAATCCTACAGAGAAGACTAGGACTGGGAATTCAATCTCGAGACAAAGCATGTATTTTCATTAGGCTGGCCTAGGGATATAGCCTTCAGGAGAACATCGACTTTATAACGAGACTAAAAAATCCACAGACATGGCCCTGTGAGGTTGTAATACCCATTAGATTCCTGAAAATAAACTGCTCAGTAGCACAAAGTGTGCCAAAAATATATATTTATTTGGCCTTTGTGTGGCACCAGAAGGGAATATATTGTTACAGATTTAATTAAAAAGGGATTGTTTCTTTGTACAGTGGCTTTCCTTGGAAATCTTAGTTTGTCAGACCTAGGTAAACTGTGATTTGTTATCACAAAGCTGTGATCTGTGACACTCAAGTCTGTGCTTTGAGCATAATGCTAACATCAGTGTGCTAACATGCAAACTTGTACACTGTACACAGACTTAACAGCTTAAAATGTGGGCAGTTTGAGGTGTTAACATGCCATGTTAGCATTAAAACTCAAAATACAGCTAATATCAAGGATTTATCCCTTGGTTTTAAAGAAGCTTAAGTGTGGAACAGGTGCAAAAGCATGTTTGGTTGCCAGATGAAAAGTATGGGGATTACAGAAGTCATGGGGATTCATCCTCTGTGGACCATGTCTGTCTGTCTGTCTGTACAAAAATGGTTGAGACATTTCACTCTCAGATTCTTGGACCATGTGGACAAAAACTATTTTGAGGCAAAACGCTGACATAAACGTTGCTCACACTGAGTAATTATAGTAACATCAGGCCGTTAAATTATAATGTGACAAGATTTTGATTTCGTAATAGACACAAAAAAAAAAACTTATCATAACTCAGATCAAGCCTAAGTAGTACCCAGTGTTTCCAGAGAGACCAGGATCTATTTAGCAGTCCGGTCATGTGCCACAATCTCAGACTGCCGGCTCAAATTGATGCCATGTGTTCCCATCTGCCTTTCCCCCAGAGGTGGTAAATACTCTCCATCCACTGCCCTTAGAGTAAGCATAGCGGCATCTAGTGTTAATGACGTTCCCTTCATGGCTGGGAAAGTGGTATTTTAGTGGAAAGGAGAGAGATGGTGATCATGAGAGAGAAATGAGCCAATCAAATGTCGCGTCCAGGCGGATACTGCGCAACGGAAAACCGCAAGCCTATACAGAAAACGAGTCACTTTTAATCCCTCTGTCAATCCTGAGCGAGACTGTTTCTCACGGGAGGAAATGAAGGGAGAGGGGGAGGGGAGGGGAGGGGGGTTGGGCAGACATTTGGACCAACAAAATGTTTTTTTTGATCACTTTGACCCAGTGGAACAATGAGCCTTTTGTACTGGAGAAGGTGCGTTTGGTGGTACTTTGTAGCTGGCTGAGAAAGGGTTAACCTCCACAGACAGAATAGATCTGCAAAAAGGGTGATGAAAGAGGGGTGGGGGCAATCACCACATTTGGGAAAAACAAGCCGAGATCCAGCCTTCTGGAGGGGACAGGCACTTACACTGTGTCATCCAATCAATCACATAAATGAGTGGAATCCCACAGTGCTGAGGAAAAAAAAAAAGCTCTCTGAGAAAAGTTTAGACTTCTACATATTTTACAGCAAACTCCTTGAACTTCTCAGTCCTATAGCAAACCCATACAGCTGTTTCTCAGAACTTCTCTTTGTATATTGACAGTTTATGGGCATCTCATTTCCTTGCCCCACTCCTCAGTAATCTCCCCCAACTGCTGCAGTAGCAAGCTGTGTCTAATTGTATTATTCATTCCCTGGCATTGAAACACGTACTTCACAGCTTTCCAATAAAGGGTGAGACAGCAGGATAACAAATTCAGGGGGCGTTTGTGTTGACGCTGACTCCCATAATTTCTCTCAAGTAAGATGAATGGCTATGGTTAAAGTTAGTAAATCAGTTGTGTGTCGTTTTTAGCCTGAAAAACATGTCTTGGTTGATATGGTGCTTATGTGAAATCTCAACTGACTGTGTGTGTGAATGTTTTTTTTTTTCTTTACGTTAAAAAAATATACCTTTTGATAAATTTGAACCATCGTGATAAGAGACAGAACAGGGGCCAGAGTTTCCCCAAAAACATCTGTAATCCGCTGTGAAATGAAACCAGCCTTTACTCACCCTCTCACCATGATCTCCTGCGGGACCTGGGGGACCCTGCAATCCTGGGGTACCAGGAACACCCTGAAACCACACACACACACACACACAGACAGACGCACACGGACGCACACAGACACACACGCTCTTAGCATATTATATCCCAAACTGCTGCTAACCAGCAATCCCACCACAGCCTCAGTCTGTCCAATACTTCTAATGCTCCTATAGGCCAACAAAGACAGAGGAAAAGACATTGGTTCAAAAGGAAATAAGCCTCAAAATAAAACAGCCCCCAACCCCCTTCTTTCTCTCTCTGGTGCTCACACACACACACACACACACATGCAAAAATTCACATTTTGACTGTCTCTCCCAACTCAAGCTTCACTGGCGATCAGGACTGACGCTCTTTCCATAAAGACATTTTTTCCCTCTTTAGCTGTTCTCCATCTGTGGAAGGCAGACAGGAGTGTGGGAGAACGTGATACTCACTGCTTGGCCGGGGGCTCCTTGGGGTCCTTCTACAAGCATCCCCTGAAAAAGGAAAAAGTGGATACAGTAGCATTATGGGGCAGCCTGTAAATCCACACGCAGCGGAGAATAGGGGAAGAAAAGCGAGCCAAGTGGGTGCTTTGGGTTTGAGGTTGGGTTGAGTTTACTTATAGCTACGTTAACAATGCTACAGCTATCTGATGTTCTGTTCTATAATGTGTGTGTGTGTGTGTGTGTGTGGTCGAAGATTTGGACGGGAGCCTGTGGTGGTACAGATGGTCTGGGAGGAGAGACATTAGCTGAAGCTGCTATTTTAGTCAATGTTTAGGCTGCAGTGGTAAATTGTGTAGGATGAGCTCTCGGAGGAACTTATGTACTGTGGCGTTTTGTGTAGACAGCGGTTGTTTTGTCTGGAGACCAAAGACAAGAGTTAAATCTCATCAGAAGTGTAGCTCATCTTGGTACAAGTCTGTAAAGTAAACAGGACCTAAAGTTGAGGGATGAAATGTGAAATAAACACGTGTAGGCTATATAAGAGAGTAAATCACATATGAAAGTGATTATCTGTTGGAGATGACTGATGAAAGAAACCATATATTGTTCAGAAAATATGCAGAGAATCTGATTCAAGCTTTTATAGACTTATAAATCTTTGTGTGCAACAGTTGGAAACTCTGAGTTGATTTGAAAGCCAAGTCAACACTACTTCTGAAATATGCAATGAATCTATCTGAACATTTAGCTGAACTTAAAACAGAGGGATTGCTGCTAAGATAGACAGCTAAGACAAATAGGTGGTGTAGAAGTTGAGTAGTAAACTAACTAATTAGCCTTAGCAACTGCATGAATTTGCCAACAAAGTCTGTTAGCTTGCTAACTAGTTAGCAACTATTAGTGCTGTCCTGTAGCTTTAGCATTAGCAGGCTAATATCCTGCTAGTAGCTAAAGGTGTGTTAATCCATTCTTGACTTTCCAAAATAAGATTTTTCTGGGACTCCAAATTAGCATGGGGGGAAAAAATCATATCAATTATTTCAGGGCTAAGACACATGAATACTAATTAACACTTCACTTACTGGCTCGATGACAGCAGGTTCGCCCTTCTCTCCTTTCTCCCCGAGGTAACTTTGACCTCCACCCACCTATGGACATAAGACAGACCAGGTGAGCGTTTTACACAGTCACAGGCACAGACACTGATGCATAAAGGCGGTGCCCACGGTTTAAAGACCAAAAATGGAAAATGTGAGACCAATGAGCAGCAGATGCCCCGTCTGATGCTCTGGGTGTCTTTTCTTTCATTGAGGTCACTTGACTCCAACAAAACTGCAAAGAAAAAGCTCAGCAAAATGCTGACTGGTGTTCTGCATGCTTAGAAGGATTTAGGTAGTTCTCAAGGCAAAAAGCAGGTTTTTTTTCTCTGCCTGCTGGAAAAATAAACCTCAAGAATCATTTTGCAAGAAGCTATAATTTAGACTTTGGTCTGTCTCCTATTTATTAAGCTTCCTAAAAGCCAGGGAGTGCAAAAAAAAAAAAAAAGACCCCAACTGTGCACAAATGCAGAGGTCGTTACCTGACACTATCCATACAATGACTTCACATGTGAAGAATTCACAAACCACCTACAGCAGTGTGTCCAAAAACCGCTAGATTGTACAGTTAAGCCTGAAGATGAAACTCTTTTTGAGGGCTGTGGTGTCCTCAGATTGTAGAGTTGAGAGGACTAATAGTGCAGTGCAGATTAACCCGAAGCAGACAGATCTCAAGCCAACATCCAGACAGGGACTGTGTCACTTCCTGCCTCTCAAAATCTGGATCCCGAGGCAAGGAAGGGGGCTGGAAACAAGCCACGATAGACACTGGCTCAGCAGATATTTCTGTCTGCTTTTTGGATATTGATCTGCATGAGATGAATAATAAAAAATAAAATAAAAAAGCTTGCTGAAAACTTGGGCTTGTCATCAGGTAATCCACACAGATCAGTGGTGTGATAACCAGGGAGAAGCATGTCTTTGATAAGCAGCAGAGGTCACAGGGATCAGGAGGTTATGGAGGGGGGGGGCGTGTCTGCGCTGACAGCTGGGTTGACATCTGTTTATCTCTCGGAGCCTTAGATAGACAAGGTGTGTGTTTGTGCTTGCTGGTGTGTGTGTGTGTGTGTGTGTTTGGTGACCGTGCAGGCAGAGTTGCTCCAAGCTAGAACCCGATACCATTAGGAACAACAAACAAAAAGGGTACTGCAAACATCCCATCAAACAAATGCCACCAGCATCTTCTCCATCTTTCCACATTCCTGACCACCACATCCGTATTATCCACCACCTCTGTGCACCCCCCCACCCCAACCCCCACTCCCCCCTCCTTCTAGCATTACCCCCTAAACTACTTACAACGATTTCCGTCTCCGCTGCAACACCAGTACCAAACTCTTCGTCGTATGTTGCAGACGTAGGCTTGGCGTCGGTGGGGTCGTAGTCGCCATAGTCACCATATTCGTACGGCTTATCTACAATCTCTTTGTTGCCATATTCCTTCAGGTCGTACTCCTTAAACTCGTACGCGTCGGGGGCAGGGTCCACAGTCTTGTGGGCGTCTACTGGGGCGGCAGTTTCCACAGCTGCCGTGGGGTCCACCCCATCCACCCCAACCTGTTCCACGCCGGTGATGTAATCATCCACTATTTCGCCATCGTAGCTCTGTGATCGGTCCAGGCGTCGCAAAGAGGCGGCAGGGGTTGTTAAGACAGGAGGGAACATGAAGGTTTGGTTAGTGAAATGAAACCATGTGAACAACTGGAATGATTCACATGTGTTGTTATAATAAGTGTTGCATGTAACACTTTGGTTAAGTGCACTCAATAATGGACAACAACTATATTAGACTCCATTAAGGAACTTTCAACATCCATGTGTCTAATTTGGGACAGCATCCAAATTCAACACATGTGAAAGTACACATGTGTTTTTGTCAACAGGCATTAACATTAACATCTAAAATCATTTTATATTCTGATGCCCCAAACAACTGACACATTGATGTTTGAAAATACAAACAGTAAAACATGGCACAATATGTAAAATATACATATATATGTACATATTCATGCTGTAAAATTAAAGTAGGCCTACGGCAGACTATGTGGTCACTTAAGACAGCATAATCTTAAACATTTCAATCTTAGTCAAAAGATCAAATGCAAATATTACACATGCGGAAAATAAATCCTGCCGCGCAATTCATGATCCAACTAAGTAAAAATCAGGACTGAATTTGAAAAAACAAACAAACAGCAGTCCTGCTTGAAAGCTAAACCAAACTAAAAGGGAAATACTGGCGTGTTTGTTCAAAATCACTGAGGAAATGAGATTGCACTTTTACAAGCGTTGCCTTGTAAATCCGACTGTGCTCAGATTGTTGAAAGATGTCAATGTGTTAAAACACAGACGAAGCATTAAACAATACTGACACTGTCTTTGTCTTTTGAGAGTATGAAGACGAACAACCTTTTCATGCAATTATTGTTTTTGTGAATGTGCAAGTTGCAGCACGGCCTGTGCAATCTTTGCGAAACAACCTGCATTTAAGTGCAGCCCAGGAAAGTAAAACTGCTCTATGGGATCTTATCCAGACAGCATAGGTGGAATTACTAGAGGCTTCAAATAGCCTGTAAGAATTGCCTCCATGTTTTAACAGGTAATGAATCAAGCAGCTTTTTGAAGATTTACAGACACAGGGCTTAAACTTTTCTTTTCTACTTATTTTAGCCAACGGGCCAATCACTGCAATCTTATTTATTCCATGGTACATTTATTGGGCATCCAACAAACCACGACCCATGGCTATATTTAGGTTTGACCTAAATAGTTGGTAACATTTTAGGCGACAGGCTCTACCAGAAGAGAAAGTACTGGCTCTAATAGAAAGAGAAAATCCCCCAAAAAAGGACAATAAAACTATAAATACATGCACAGACTGTGGAGCATGGCAGTAATACAAACACCCACCCACTGACAACACACTTCCATTAAAAGCATCCACTGACTGTACTTTGGTCTTGGGGCAATTTGACCCTATGACATTGTCTAAAAAGGTTTTCAGGCGCATCAAAGGTGTCGGTCGCCAGAAAAGTGTTCCAACATGGCTCAGCACATGTTTAGTTTCTGTGCTCCGCTGCACCTCCGGCCTGTCGTTTTAAATGAATGCAATGTCTCA
The DNA here is from genome assembly GCF_045865225.1 of Trachurus japonicus. NCBI lineage: Eukaryota > Metazoa > Chordata > Actinopteri > Carangiformes > Carangidae > Trachurus > Trachurus japonicus. Next base: position 14,473,529 of record NC_140923.1, read on the forward strand.
AGCTGAGTGAAGCTGCGTTATCCACCTCAAGGTACATCACAGCACAATTGGCAGACATTTGGCTGGCGGAGCACCCAGCCGTATTGTTTTAGTTTAACCCAAATGTTCCCCATTATGTTGTGTTTTATGTGATGGTTTAGCACAAATTAAGACAGGATCTGCCAAATTCAGGATATGGCAGAAACATAGGGGGATGCGTCCGTCTACTGATTTTCCATTGGTTACGGTTCATTAAATGACAAAGTTTTCCTGCTTCGGTCTTTATCCAGACTCTATTTGATGGCGGCGGTTTCTCGTGGAAATCAAGGAGGGGAGCGAGCTGTTTGATGTTAGTGACGCCTTGTTGGGTTTCAGCCTCCAAGGCGATCATAAAAATATTTTTTGTCGTTGTTGATTCCCTACAGTTTTATTGAAATTTCGAAAAACCAATTTCAAAGCAGTAAAGCAGGAATTTTAAAACAGGAATCTGGATGTTAATCGTCAAGTCGATGAGTCAAGTCGCAGAGAATTTTCCACAATAATAAAAAGTGGGGAAAGTTTGAACCAATAATTGTGGTAACAAACCTTTGTAATTTCACAAAGATCAAGAATATAGATAACGCTTCGTTAAAATGCCAAACAGGGTTGTCAACCAAGGACCAATTAATCACAGCTGTTAACATGTTTTCCTACAAACTGGGTGTACGGTCCAGGAATTGTCATCGCGCCTTCACCACATCATTTTCCAAAGATCCTAAACATCTGCTGCTAAATGGGTAGAGTGCACTGGAAAATTTCCAAATTGAATATATATCTTATGACATGCCAATTTGGATATTTCATGTGCAGAAAACGGTCTCTATTACGTCTCTGTGCCTCTAGCCGAAATATTTAAACAAGCACTTGGACTATAAACTCCCCTAAAGGTCAATTCATATGAAATATCCATAGGATTTTACCCCAGCTTAATCATCAAAATTTCTATGGCTTGTAAACACAAATAAGATATTAAACTATTTTTAGTTACCTGTCCTGGTCCTCCAGTCTCAGTGGGGGTCACAGGCTGACTTCCATCCACTGTGGAGTAATCATACTCACCCCCATAGTAGTCTGCACCCACATTTGTCTGAAAACACAAAGTGAACCATTACACATTTGGTAAACTCAGTCTATAAGTTGCATTTTAAGCTTCTTTTATTGCAATAAAAGAAGGTAGGGTGATATTATGCATACATTTGTGGAGTCTTTGTGTTATGTATACAAAATAGTGGATTTATTTTGCATAGATTTTTTCTAAAAGGGTTAAAGGGATATTTCAACATTTTGCCAAATTCACCCATCGCCATAATCCCTATAGTCTTAGGGGTAGGTTTACTTTTAATTGTAGGTGCAAGCTGTTTTGACACCGGCCGGGCAGAGATGCTCAGCTAACGCCACGGAGGCTCATAGTATTTCCGGGCTTTCCCTCAAAACTCATCAAATACACAATCCAACAACTTCAAAACGCTAACATGGACAAGTTGTGACCTGCACATTCACCACGCTATGAGATAATAACAGAACGTTACGAGACAGAGTTGTTTTGAAGGCAAATGTATGGGTAAATGCAAAGACACCGATGTGCATTCCCGTCGGGGGCAGAACACTGGCTGATTTTGCCAAAATGTTGAAATATCCCTTTAATATCACCAAAGAAAGAGAGGACAAGAGAAAGACAATAAAAGACTGCGGGGGTCGGCAGGAAGAAATCAGTGGTTGTATGTTGTGTTATTCATGGTGACGACCATGATAACAGTATTATTATATTAGTCAAGTGTTACCTCAGGCTTGGCTGCTTCAGGTGGGGGAGCGTCAGTGGTTACCGCTTCTTCAGTGTAGTCATAGAACTCACCATAGTCATAGTTAGTGTACTGTAGGGGAAGAGGGATGAGGAGGGCAATCGGTTAATCATGGTCATCATGTAAATAAGGCAGCACAATGTCACACAGACTTGTGTACATTATTTACATGGCAAAAAAAGGTGCATGTCATTCTTACAACAGTTAATAATAAGGTGCTTTCATGTTATTTTTTAGATAACATGGCGAAAAATAATGAAAACATCACATCCATATTAGAAAACTGAACTTTATCAGCATATGGATGACAGCAGTAGTTTCTTCATCTCCTTCTACCCAAACACCCCAGAGCCTCACATGAACCTACTGAGCGATTCATGCCTGTAATGAAACGAATTAAGATTGTTGTTTGCTTACGACAGGATGTTAGAGGGTTACTGTGATGCCAGTGAAAACTTATCTGCCTCAACTGCTTCGTTCTGTGTGCCAACAATGGCTCCGGGCTTTCATTAATGGGCCTTTTAAAACAGAGCGCTCAAGCTCTCCTGACTCATTGCATGCTGGTAAATTATGGGGAGCAGGGAGAATACAGTAGCAGGGGGTAAAACCACTCTCTTTAAAAAATCCCAGGGAATTAAAAAAGTCTCTGCAAAGACAACATGTGTTCAGTTTCTTTTTTCTTTTCTTTTTTTTTTAAACGGAAGATTTTTGGTTTGGATCTTTAAAACATTCCCCTAATTATAATACAGTCTGTTTGGTGTAGTATGTCGCTGTTTATTTACTCTGGAGCAATTATTTCAACCTGACCCACCAGAGAGGAAACATAATACTAAACATTTAACGACACAGGACTGAAGTGGGTTAGACGTACTTTTTAATTTAAGGGAATAATTCAACATTTGGGTAAATATGCTTATTAGCATCTTTAGCACTGAAAATCAAAGTCTGTCCGATAAACATGAATCTGGAGCCAGGAGGCAGTTAGCTTAGCTTACGGTAAAGACTGAAAGCAGACAGAAACAGCCAGACCAGCACCGAGGTTAAAACAAAGATAATTTGATAAACATGTTATATTTCATTCATTTCATCTGTACAAAATTTGACATAACACTGCGGTCGACTCTTACAGAGCCAGGCTAGCTGTTTCCACCATGCTTCAGTGTTTAATGCTAAACTAGGCTAACTGCTTCATGGCTCCAGCTTCATATCAACAAGAAAGACATGACAGCAGTTTAAATCTTTTCATCCAACTCTCAGCAAAGAATGCAAACACACGTTATTTCCATAGATTGTAAACAAAGATCGACATAATCTTGGTATATCACCCTGTTTTATAGCTCAGAGTGGGCTGCTCCACTGCCGCCATCTTGGCATTGCCTGACTCTTGGCTAATCCAAAAGTGGGCAAACAAATGGAACATGTGTGGAGCGACAACTTTGATACATGCCTATCTGTATATGGTCACCCATAACTCAAAGCTCCACATCCCCTATTATGCAATACTTTAAGCCTTAATGAAAATTTAACATGTGAGTAATGTCATAATTCACTCCGTGTTTTTTTTTTTTACCAGGCTGTAAACATCTTTATTTGTGATTGACTGGCTTGTGAAGCCAGCCCCAAGGAGCCATTCGAGGAACTACAGTTTTCTGGCCCTTCCGTGTTAGCTTCATTTTTCAGTCCCAAAGGTTGCTGTTTGGTTAATTCCCAAACAGTAAAACTGTTGCTTTAAATCATCAGTGCTCACAGATATCTATTGGCACACTGCCAAAATCTCATCCAATATTATGTAACTTTGTCACTTAACCACTTCAGCCCCTTGTCAAAAACTCTTGCGATTGAATTTTTCCATTTAATTCTCCTCTCACTGTCAAAACAGAGGCAGGGTAGATTAAGTTAACAGACCAGCGACTGATATGCAATGCTCTATCAGCGTGGGGAAAAATATGGGTCCCTGGACAACTGCTAAGCTCATAAAAATAATACAAGATCCACGGCCTGCTGCAATGCTGGCTTGGCCTCCATTCAGTGGCCACGAGAGAGAGAGCGAGGGGTCATACAAGAGAGAGAAGCCCTGGCAAGATCAGCTCACAGTGACTGACAGGGGAAACAGCGAGAAGGAGATGGTCAGAGAGAAGTGTAGAGAAAGATAGAGAACGAAGGAAGGATCTATAAAGATTTATGGTGCTGAAGAGCTTCACCAAAGCTGAAGGTCTCCACCAACTGGCTTGGATGAAACACATAAATACTAAAGTGTGCTCGTAAAAAAAAAAAAAAAAAAAAGAAGAAAAGAAAGAAGAAAAAAAAGCTCCCTCTTCCTCTTGCATCACTCTCTCTTCCTCTTTTAATCCAGCTGCTGCAGACATGTGGCTCACGACTGCAGAGCCAGCGTGCTACAGGTCAAGGAGCATCTTCAGAGGCTAAGGTCAAAGCCGTGCTCTGGGCTTTTATAGAATAGCAGAGGATTGGTTTAAAAAAGAAAAAACACTAGGGAATTGAAGTTCAGAGCTAAGAGTAGGCAAAATGTGTTCAATTTTCATTAAGAAATTGCTCTATTGGGTTTCAAAGTTGTACAACAGCGATTTGTCCTTTAGAAAACATATTTTTCTGTTGTGTAGGAGGAAACAAATTATTTAATATACTAAGTTGGAATGTAGGAAAAACATTCCTGTTATAACTGTACAGGAGTCGACCAGATTTACAATGTTCTTGAATCCAAACTGTTCCCTGCTGTCTATTTAGGAGCGACGAGCTCCTTGTGTTGGCGCTGAAGAAGAACCTGATGACGAAACAATATTTTCCAGGACATGGTACCGACTGTACAGCCAATATTTTCAAGTAGAGTATAGGCTTTTTTCTTTTAACCAGGGATCTAAAGTCTACTTTTCCAGGTACTGGGAGTCTAGCTGGGGGAAGGAAAAGCTTAAATTTCCCTGGGAGTCTGGGCAGAGCCTGCAGAACTCGTTAGTGATATAAATCACGGGGCCACTCCAAAGTGGGCTCAGACTTCGTGGCAGGGAAAAGGAAAAGTTTCCAGAGTGAGCTCATCAGTTATTTAGTGAAATACTGAAGGAAAATGTCAGCCGACAGAAAGGCTTGAACCAGCATAATAACAAAAAAAAAAAAAAGAGAAGAGTCCCTGACACAAAGTACTGTATGTCAATGGAGAGATCTGGCTGAAGAGGCGACGGGAGATGTTTTGGAGACAGTGTGACAATTTCGATTTCAAAACGAATTCAAACTCAACACTATTTTGATATGTCAGCATGTTTCCACCAATAAAAACAGACTAGGGTTGAGTTATTGACCATTACTACGTGACCAGCTGCCTGTCACAGACCATTGTGAATGGCGCTGCTGTGTTTTCTGTTCATAAAAACAAGGGAACTGGATCGGTTTCACTGGTCTAGCACACTGTCCAAACAAACATTGCTCCCACAAATATCTCCAAAGACAGAGATGTTTTAACCTCTTGAAAAAAGAAAAAAAGGAAAGAAAAGAAAAATGCACAGTAGCCTAAGCAGCATTATTTCCTGGCCTTACGTCAGCCTGTTTTTAATTTTGAGCCACTTCATTTATACCAATCCAAACATTTTGTTTTATTGTCTGACTTAATCTTTTTTGCTTTGTTACATTTTACAACATCACCCAAGTCTTCATCACCACAGTTGTCTTTCCAAATTCCTGTTATCATCCTCATTCCCAAGATCACGTTAACTCTTCCTCCCTGCTTCCCTCCCTCCTTTTCCCTTGCTACAACCATCCCTCCTCCTTCCTCCCCTCCTTCCCTCCTCCCCTCCTCCCACTCCCTCTGGATAACCACTCCTCCCCTCCCGAGCTCTACTCCTAAATCCGTCCAAGATACTGACCTCGTCCTCAGGTTCCTGAGCCTGGGGGGTGTCGTGGTGGTTGGGGGTTTCACAGTCAGGGCTGTAGTGTTCACAGTAGTCATAGGCTGCCCTGGGGTCTGCCACTATCAGCAGCTGCTGGATGTCGCCCTGGAAGAAGGAAAAGAAAATCAGCAGAAGCCATGTCAACAAATTTCACAGACTATAGAGTCATGCAGTGGGAATTATTCATCCCTGCTGCAAAATCCCAGGCCAGGGGTTTCCTTTCATCCTCAATTTTACTCAGCCTAAAATCAGGGGGAGTCTGTCTGCTGCACAGTGCTATACTGTACGTGTATGTTAGGGCCATCAGTTTTATTTAATTCAACTTTCTTTCTGAGAAATCACGTTTTTTTCCTTCCAGTTTGGTTTGGCGATCTGCTCCAATACCCAACAGCTACAGCAACCACTGTTGCTGAAGAAGTAAAACCTATCTGTGGCAAGAATCTGAAGCAAAACTGATCAGTATCTCTGGTTGTCAAATTCACCAAAAAACTTATTCAGAGTCAGAGAGCGGATTCAATAAAGCTGTGATTTCTCTGACTGTAGGACATGTGGTTTGACTTTCCTCCTCACATTTTCACATGCACAATTAAAGAGACAAATATTTGATGACATTGTTGCCAATCTGTTGTACTTATAGCTCACCGCACAGTTGCTTTATGTCCCTATAATCCTTGGACACGCTCCAACTGTCAATTGCTAAAAAATGTCCATGTGAATAATAACAAAAAAATGGACCTGACTTTTGCTTCCTGCAGCTTGGTACCCCAGAATCACTCTGATCATCTCCCTATCAGAAAGCTTTCTTTTCTAGACACCAATCACACTGTCTGTTTCTTTTTTCTTTTCTTTTTTTCACAATTTCAAATAGGAACCAAATGTTAACGTCCATGACAAACTCCTCTCCGCCTGACTGCGCCAGGTTTGCACCAATGAAGTGATAATATGATGTGACAATAAAACAATGAGACAGATGTTGTGGAGCACCAGAGGCACTCGTCTCTTGGCTGGTAATTACATATAAGTCTTATGGAATAAATCAGCGCTTTAGGGGAGTCTGTAGGCTTTAAGAAAGACCTATTGTATGGTCCCTCTCGCTCTGCCATTAGGGACAGCAAGTCCCCTTACACAGCAGATAAATAACCAAAGTCTGTACTTATCTAAGGCCGTCTGTTTTTCATGAGCCTTTGGAAAAGGAAATTAGATCCCCGCTCCCAAACCTTCCATCAGCCAAAGGCTCTTTTTCCATGATCGTCTCTGAAGGAATTTCTAAACCTGGAGCTGCTATGCCACTGATGTAGGGAATGTTATCTATACCAGGCGAGCATATGGGCACCTCACCTCAGCTGACCTTTTTTTTACCAGAATCCACCTGGAGTAAGAAACTAAGGACAAATCAATGGGGACAAATACTGTAACCTAAGTGGTGTGTGAAGGAGAAGGTGAAGGTGACGGTGGAAGGAGGCCTCAATCAGGGTGGCCCCCGAAAGAGGCAGCACATACATGAAGATTGCATTAAATTACAGGAGGCAACATCTGTACAAGCTTAGACCGCTCTGGAACACATTTGATATACATGGCCCCCAACGCTCCCATCATTATATGTGACCGGTGGATCTCAACGGGGTAGTGAACAACCCAAACCAACTAGAACAACAACATTACAAAAGACATTTTATATGTGGAATGACACATAGCTGCTCAGTGTATTTCATCCCATCTGTTGTTCTTACTGCTTTTGGTTATGCAGGTTTTTGTCCCTTCTCGTAATAATAAGACACATACATAATCGATTTTATACGCATGTGTCATTTCACAGTACACCCCTGTGTGAAGTTCCTGCACCATCCTCCAGCCTGTGAGGTATCAGGGGTCACAAGATCTTGAGAGTAAGATAGAGTTCAGAGATCTCATTCCAAAAAAAATAAAATAAAATAAAATACATACGTGGTAAAAGACTATAACAAAATTATACACATGTTTCAAGCAGAAATACCCAGTCACAGTCAGTTTCCACCCTGTCTGTGTAGGGAATATGAAAAACAAGCAGAGCAGTACTATACAATACATGGCTGCTAACTCGCGACTGACAGGTTGCCAGTTCAGTCCCAAGACTGCAAAATAAATCTGGGTGGGTAAAGTGAAAATAGTTCTCACCCTTCCCTCGAGCAAGGCATTAAATGCCCAAGTGAGGGCCAACAAGATCAGACTGTGGTTGTACTGGGCAGCTTCCAGGTGTAAATGTGTGCAGCAGGGCGTTTTCTGCTTATTGAACCTACACTCAGAGCGAATATCCTTCTCACACGAGTTCACCCTGCACTTTGTGAACCTCCTCCACAATGAACAAAAACTACAATGACAAACAGAAGGTCTCGAGTTGATGACTGCACCGCAGCCTCAGCAGCAGCAGCAGCATACTGTATGTTCTTCTGAGGATTTAGCACAAGTGGCTCTGAACCCAAAGCCAGAAAGAGGAGAGAGGACAGTTAAAAACGCAGACACACTGCATTTGGCAGGACCTCCGTCTCCTTCCTCCTTCCTCTGTCTTCCTGTGTCCATGGACAGTAACTTTTCATTGTCATTCCTCCTCATCCCTCTCCCAGTCGTTTAAAAAAAAAAAAAAACTTTATGTGTGTGTTCAGTAATCAAATAAAGTGTATTAAAAAAACAACAATGTGTTCAGTAAACAAGAAAATATGCAGGAGAGAGAAAACATCACACAGGCCTTGTCAGGAGACCACACACACTTGGCCCATTTCTAAAGCCAGGCAGTGATTCAATCGCTCCCCGAAAGACTCTCTCCCTCGCTCTTCATCTGCGTCCTCCTCATCTGCATCTCGGTGCTGTTGTTGATGTTATTGTCTGGATTGCGCTGCACATCTCTCTGGCATCTGCCGAGGTTCCTCCTCAGAATTCCTGCAGTGATCTACGGCCATGCCCTGGCGCTCCTCGGAGCTGACACAGACACAATGGGATAAATCATCCGTCTGGGGGCTTGCACTACGATCTGTCTTTTAATGAGCTCTGTGTACAACGCGCATGTGTGCGTGTAAACGCAGCATGACTCCACACATGTTGACCTTCCTCTCACACGGTAACAAGTATTCATGCAGGGAGGGGGAAAAAAGGAAAGGTACATAAAAGGATGAGACTGCCTGATCAAAGACAAGAGAGGAAGCTGGAATTATCCCTCCATCTACATTTCACCCATAGGCAAACCAATTTACGCCAGAATGCGCAGTGACCCGCATGGTTTGTTTTTTTCTTAGAGAACAAAAGCATCCTGCAAATAAACACGCCGCTGTTGTCTCCTCAAGCGGCAGACACCACTGGATTTTCCCTGCACTAGGTGACCCTGACGTCTGCTGTGAAGAACATCCCTCCCGATGCAGAAGCCACTTCAGGAAAATAACTGGCAGATGGATGATCACCTAATAGCGGGTGGACCTACAGGTCTTCTTCAGCAGACCATGAAATCTGTCCTTGGTGTTGGCATTTAAGAGCAGGATGTCGCTCAGAAGGTACACGGCTGAGGACAGACACTGAGCAAGTAGCTGACAACAGATTATTACTGTAGCACACATAGTAACTTCATGCATATAACGGACTGAACAGGGCCGTTGCTAGGAATTCTGGGCCCCCTGAAAGAATACTAAAGTGGGCCCCTGACTTTTCTACTTTTTTTTCTTAGACTACGTGTGTATTATCATTTTTTATTTAGCCTATGTTTTGATGCTAATGCAGCATTACTATGAGTATTAGTCAGGGTCTTGTGCAGAATAAATCAGTCATACAAAGATTAGACTACTGGGTTTTCTGTGGGCCCCTCTGGGCGCTGGGCCCCTAGAATTGTCATCACCTTTCTCCCCTATACAACGGCCCTGGGAATGAAGACGCGACTCTGATCAGATGCAGATAGCTCGTGCTGGCGCTGGATCAGAGATGACAGGAGGCACGGGGGGTTTTCCTCCATCCTGCGTTTGTTGGACTAATTTAGAGACATAAACAAAGATGTAGCCTGTGTTTGTCTATACAAAATTAAGGTCGTACCATGATTTTGAAACTTTATCAACAGCAGAGTGTCAATTTCTGGAAGAGCACCAAACCTCAGTCTAGCAGTTTTTTTTTCTTTTCTTCCAGGGCCTGTAGATATTTAGCCCTGATTTATGCCTTACAGGGTTCTTCACAGGCTGCACTCAAATCCTGCCTCATCTTGCCAGGGTTGGCAAAAAAACAACAACTCAAGCATACTCCTACTTTAAGCACAGTTCTTTTAAAATGTGATCCTTTAAGTATCTAATGCCGTTCATTGACTGTTGTTTCGAGGAGTACAAATCCTTAGATAAAGTGCAGCCCAGGAGTTTTTTGTAAAAAAAAAAAAAAAATGCAGCAATAATTTAGCATTTGGTTCAGATTCAAATATCTGCACTCATCTTCATATGTTTCTACTTGTGCGCATATGTCTGAGGTGAATACGTCAAAATTAGGTGAAATCAAAAACTAGAAGTGACCTGTTTATCTCAAGCAACATAAAACTATTTGTGCAGCTCAGACTTTTACAGCTGCAATTTCTTTCATTTGCACGTGCATCCAGTTTCCACCAAAGCAAAGCTGAAAGATTAAGAGTAATCTGCATGAAAAATTCACTGCTTTTAGCTCCTTTAATGTTTAGGACAAAAATAAAATTAATCAGTAATGAAAATAATCCAACTTTGCAGCTTTAAAATGATATAAAACAGACTGTAGTTTTCTCGAATGTCTACAGAACAATGTGTAAGTAAGTGCACAGTTAGATGGTCGAGAGGTTCCTGTCTGTGGCCAGGTGCGGCAGGAGACGTTGCCTGCACAAACAGCTGGAGGATATTAATGCACCTAGAACACACACTTGGAAATATACTCAAAGCATCTGTTGTCTGACCCAGTAAAACACAAATGCGAACAGGCAGAGCTAGGCCGGAGGAAGAAAATTATACTTATGTGTGAGCGTGTGCATATATGTGAACACATCCATCTTTTTTTCCCTCTGTTTTTCTTACAGAGTGAAGCTCTCAACAGGCGATGACTGCAGATATAAGACGACGGTACAGGTGCAAATTTACATCCCACCTTCCAGAGGCAATATCCAAGTTGCTCTGACTTAAAAAAGGAGCTCACATAAAACCTTAAATGATGTCACTGTGACCTGACTGACACCGAACCTTCTGCTCGGTCTCGGATGTTTTCGCTCTCCAAATCTATATTTCCCAAATGTATATTGTAAAAACATTTGTAGCGATAATAACTTACTTCTGTATTTTCTCTGTTTGATCTCTTAACCTCACCTTTGCACAAACTTGACACACTTATTGTTTAGAAAAAAAACTCTCCTTTCCAAACTCTGGGAGGGCAGCACATCTTGAAAGAACAAATAGACAGATGGAATTTCAAAACTGTACAAGGACAACAATTAACCAGAGAAGCAGAGAAAGAGGAAAAATGTATAACACTCTCCAGATTTCTTCAAGCATTTTATCAAATACAGCCTTTGTGGTCAGTGCAGGGATAAAGTTTCTTTTCAAGCACTGGGGGCATACAAATGTCTTGCACCCTCCGAATATTAAAACATTTCTCTTGCCAGTAGCTCGCAAAGCTGTTGAACTGTTTGAACCATCTGCTTACTTGTCTGCACGCCCTTTCTTTACTTCCCTCTCTCTCTCTCTCTCTCTCTCTGTCTCTTTTTCCCCCACCAGTTCTCCTGCTCTTTTCCATCGCAAAAAGCTTTTAAGAAGCACCTTGGGTCCATTACTTCCTGGCTGTGCTGAGACCAGTTGGTGGGGGTCACAGCACATGGGACAACAGGGTCAGATATTTACAATCTGACATCTTAAGGACAGGTTGCACTGTGGAAAAGGCACTTTCTGCTCTTCTGTGTGCCCATTCAACATTGAATATACCTCACATGCTCCGAACAGTCGATCAAATGTGAATTAATCATTATATTCCCATTATGCGACTCTTACCAAAACTTTTTGTGACAGGTACTGGAGGGTGAAAAGTGACGGAGGCAGATGAGAAACAGTCAGAGAATTTCTTCTGCTGCCAACTCAACCATAAACAATGATTCACTTTAAGGCCTAGAGCCCATCAGAGCCTCGTTAGCGTCCTCTGCCAAATACTCGTCCTGCTTGCGGGACAGCATTTTGGAACGGTCTCCTATGTAGTAATGACAGACACATAAACAAACTATCTTCTCCTCTTTTCTCCCTCAGTCTTCCTCACACACACACACACTTACTTTTAGGCAAGCGTGCACAAACCTAACAACACACATGTAAACACACGTGCTGAGATGCATCCCAAACAAAGAGTCCTGCTCAGTCTACAGAATAGATTTGCATAAAAATGAAAAAAAAGAGATGATTTCACTTCAATATCTTGTGGCTTTTATTAAAAAGAAGAAAAGAGAGGAAAAAACGGGAGGGAGGGGGAAAAGAAAACGCATGTGGAGGCCCGGTCAGTGAGCATATCTCTTAAACAGCTGTGAAATGTGAGCCAAGACTAAGCACACACTGATCATATTTTCCTCTAGCCTTCACTCTTCCCTGTGCTTCCAGCTTTGACACCTGCTTATGCACTCTACTGCAGTAAGGTAGCCTGCATGTACTCACAGGACAGGGCAGTTTAAGTTGGTAAGCTCACAGTTAGCTTACATTATCATTAACCAACATATTAGTCAAAGGTCAATTCTGGTGTGAGACAAATGTTGTAGCAATCCATCCTTTGGTGATGAGGGATTAGCATAATGAAATCCTAAAGAAATGTTCAAAGATTGAGGGGATATGCTACGGATTGGGGAGCCTGACTATCACAAAAGGGCAAAAATACACTTGGTAACACCTCTAAAACTCATTATTGAATATTTCATTATCTTATCTTGGCAGATGGATGCGGTGAGTTGTCACAGAGATGTGCTTGCCTTGTTGGTTGGTTAAGTTTCAACTTGGCCAGGTTAGATGTTACTGCTGCGGTCCTAAACTAATCACCTCCTACAGTATACTGTATCCCTAATGTCAATAATTGGTTGTCAAGGTGACATGCCGTCCTCTACCTGAACCTAGATCACACAATCAAGCTGTACAAGACTCCTTCGACTTATAGTTAATGTATTATATTTAAGTTAATCTCTGTCCAAATGGTTCTTGGATGAACTTCTCTCACAACCCTGAGCAGAGATGATTGAGATTTGGAGGATTCATAATGAAAATGTAGCCAGCAGTGTCCTATCAGTTTCCACAGCCTTACTGATTGTTGTATACCTTCAACAGCTGTAGAGTGGGCGCCAAAGTATGAGCAAACCTTAAACCAAACACATGTCTTACATTTACATCGCAAATGTTTCTTTTTTTTTTATGTATGGGAAACGATTCAATAATTGACCAACACCTTTGCAGGCAATAAGATTTTTTTGCGTTGAAAACAAGTAGTCAGTTTGCAAAACACCATCGATAAGATTATTAAACTTGAAGTGGAAATAATGACAGCTACCAAGATATGGTTGCATTTTGAGCTGGGTCACCACAGCATTTCTATGGTGTGTGTGATACACTGATTAAAACCACCCCTTCAACGTGCAAAAAGCCTCAACTCTTGGCACAGGAAGGAGTCATTCTCTCTTGTCTAGGTTTTTAAGAAAAGAACAAAACAAATTATTCAGTAATTCAACACCATTTAGCGTAATGTGTGTTCAAACAAAGCTCACTCAGAAATAGCCAAATGGCTGCTCTCGAATCAGCATTAAAAATAGAAAAGGCTTCATGAATGTGCTGGGCTACTTGTATCCCCCTTACTCTGCCCTTAATTACCTTAATTACAATCTCAACTTTAATCACTGTGGCTTTCACTCCCGCATACTTAACTGTTGTTGCTGCCATAAACTAATTCACTATGACTGTGCTCACTGTGCTTCAGCTACAGTAAATGTCAAATGTAAAAAATTATAAAGAAAAATTACATAGACTCATCTAATCATAGCCTTGGCTTAACTATGTTTTTGTCTATATTAAGCGATTTCATCTGCTTACCAAAAAAACCTATGAGTGAATAAGAGCGGCACCCAAGTGTCTCCTCTGTGGAAATTCATCTCTGACCTGGAGGCAAACATTTTGCAGCCTGTTCTACTTAGCAAGCATTCCTCATGCAGACATCAAAGAGATGCTATTGTCTTCTGAGCTAGCATTCAACTCGCATTTTCCACTCAGCTCAAAACTACCTGTGCTAAACCTGGTTAACTTGGGGCCTCCAGTTTATAATTGCTACCTCAGTAACTGTTGTTATTCCCATTTCTAATAGCCACAGTCATTAAAGGAATTATAGAGGAAAAAAGTCATCTCACAAACAGCTGTAAAATTCAAGCCTCTTAAATAGCGCACTGTCCAATATGAACAACTGAAGTCCATTGAGACTAGGTCTTTCTTTGATTATGTCAATTATTCAATCAAATCCAACCAGTGCTGAGAATGAGGAAAAAAAAGCTCTTTGAACAACACACTGAGTAAGAAGCCTTTCCACAGACACTGCCCATGGCTCTTGCCAAGTACACAAAGCCAATATTGTTGTTCTGGACAATAAAATTTACCATTTACTGTATGCACAAGTTAATGAAAGACAAATAAAATGTCGGCCTTAGAGCGCATGCACTTAAGACATTAGACACTAAAATTGTCCTTTTCCACAATGGTAAATGAGATTCATTGAGAGTAAGATACACAATATGTTTTCAATTACATCCATACTTAGAGTGGAGAAATCGCCTGCATCTAGGTACCCTGTCCAAACTTCCTCAAAACATAATCACTTCAGTCTAGTGGTGAAAGCCTGCATTGTATTTGTGAAAGACACAGTGAAATAATAGAGACATGTTTAAGCTGCCTTCTGCCATAGTATCATGAGTGAATTGTTTTTACAAAAAGGGCATATCCAAAGAAAGATTGAAGATTTCTGCACTGATGCAATCTGGGGGGAAATGACAGCAATAGTGCAACGAATTGGAAAATATTTGCTGTCTTGCCAAGAGTTTGATATAAATGTTGAAAATATCAGCACGTAAGTGGACAGCTAGAGCGAGAGAGGGATTACTTAGCTTAGCATAAAACTTCTAGTCTAGTCTCTCTCTAAGTTCTGAAACACATCTATAAACACCTCTAAAGCTCATTAATTAACACATTTCATCTCATTTTTTTAATATGAAGAGACTGAACCACTAAAATAACAACAATGTGCGTATTCATGGGGTTACATGCTGTATAAATATGTCTACCAAACCTTAGGTCTGTACTTCATTATGCATAGACATGACAGTGGTATCCATCTTCTCATCTAACTCCCAAATGTCAAACTCTTCCTTTAATCCAAGTCATACTATAACCATCACAATGCAGCTTGCTAGCTTGATCCACATAAGCACGGGGATTCAATATGGCCGCCTTACCTCAAAGACCTCCTCATCCAGGATTCTGGTGCCAAAGACGGTGATGCCTTCTGTGTTGATGGCGGCCCGGTCGCCTCTGCCGAGCGGCCTGGTCACCTTCTTCTTACAGTCCACAATGATGGTGACACTCTTCTTCTCCACGCTGATGGCTACACGATGCCATCTGTGCAGCACGAGAGCAACATACAGAAAGAGGTTAGGGATTCCATCATCCTCTTACTTAGAAAGCTTTTAAGAAAAGTCACAGCTAGCAGCTGCTCAGCGTAGTTTAGCCTAACACCTGAAACAGCTAGCCTTTTTGTGAAGAAAGAAAAACCTATAATACTGACAATTGTCTTTTTTTTGTTTTTTTTTTACATACCAGTAACTATTTTTGTATGGATTTGACCTTAAGGGTGTTGGGGCAGTGTTGCTTTCAAGAACCTTACGAAAACATGCCTTGCTTCCAGGTTTCATGATAGGAAGTCGCTGACTGTTTTAATTTAGCGAATGTACAGAAAGGGTGTTTCCAATTCTTCCATATGGCTCAGGGCAAGAGAGCAAGTATATTTTCAAAAATGTCTGTCTATTTCTTTAAATGTCTACAGGTCCCATACCTTAACCTTATGTCGGGAAATGTAGCTACTTAGATTAAATGATACGGTAAGTCAGAGAGAATCAGAGAAATCCTATGGAAATCCAATTTATTTAAAACTATAATGATATTTGACAAAGCCCTGCTTTGGGTTGGGTTTGTTCCTGTATAGAGACGGCTCTGTTCGTGTGAATTTGGAAACTTGAAGTACATTTCCACTGTGTCAAAATGTATTAAATTTGTCCACTACTGCAAGCTGGAGGTTGTGCTAAATTGTAATTGAATGTAAGGATTACACTGCATATTTACACCATTTCTCCCTGTATCGCTGCATTTTTTCCCATGCATTACAGACAAACATTCTCATCTGAAATCATTTCCAGACATTTCTGTTAGCATTTGTGTAACTCATTTATGGCAGCTTTATAATTATTTATTGTCTCAGAATTATCAGATGGCAACATGAGGACCTTGCCCATTGTTGTGTATTGGTATAACACTGTTGTAAATAATCTGGAAAAGAAAAGACTGTCATCAAATTGCTGTGAGCAATTTATTTGCCATTTCCATCTGGCTTGTTACATATGGTAATAATAACGGAACAAACATATGATGATAATAAATCCCCAGGGTTGTGTGTCAGTTTACCAGGCTTGAAGAGTTAAATATGCTCTGAGTGCTTGACAAAATGCATTAAGCAGATTTGTTTTGTTTAGCCAAAAATATAACCTATAAATCTAAACACAATGCACAAGATGAGCAACTAAACATGCAGCTTTGCTTCTGAGCCACTTGCACAAGCTTCACAACAAAGAGAGAATGTAAAATCATCTCATGATGGCATTCAGAAAAGCACGGATCCACAAAATCTACCACCCACATCCTGCTCCAGTGCTCTCGAGAACGGGTCAGTCACTTACTTGCCGTCAGCAAGGTTGATGGAGCGAAACAAGGGGTACTCCTCTGGGGCAGGCTTGCCATGCTGGTCCTCGTAGAGGAAGACGGGGGCACGGCCCACCTCCACGCCAAGCTGCTGGATGCCTTGCTTGTTGTACACAGACAGCAGGAAGGACTGGAGGCCAGCCTTGGGCTTGATGGTAAACAGGATGGAGAAATCTTCTGGGAAAACTCCCCCTGAAGGTGGAACAAGCAGCAGGCATGTAGGTTGGTATGTTGGTAACGACTAACAGATACATAGTTAAAAAAAAATGTAGGTGACTGCATATTTTTGTCTGAGGTTTGCTCTGAATCTGATTCATATGATTATGCACAGGAGGAGGTCCCAGTAAAACCACAGTATTTCTAACTAAGTTTAATTAAATTACTCTTGTGGGGATGTTGGTTCAGGAATGTGTTCTTCATTTATAATGTTTATTGCCTAAGCTTTCTCCTTCGTGTTACAGGGATACTTTGGAAAAATGTTTCCTCTGTCTGGGAGTTGGAGCTGGAAGACTGATACCACAAATATGAAGATACCATCAGCAGCCAGTTCACCTGGTCTGGCACGTAACTCCCCATTCAACCACAATGAATCGTTTAGACTCTAGGATTAACACAGGTTGAATCAATCAGATACAATGTGTTGGCATGCTGGCAGACTATTTTTATTCTACTTTGGAAAGAGCAAAGTTAGCTGTTTCTCCTTGTTTCAAGACTTCATGCTCAGCTAATTAAGTGGCTACTGCTACTGCACACACATGAGAGCGGCATTACCGACCTTAATCTTACAATTGGGAAGAATATAAATAGGACAATCTTCCAAAATATCAAACTATTAACATTAAATATAACTTTTTTTCCACCTCTTCACATCTATCTTACAGAATTGATGAGTAGGCCTATAATCAATATGAATAGCCTTTAGTAGCCATGCAATAAAGCACTCCTGACTGACTTCATGTCACCTTATACCCTGTCTTTCACACATCAATCTTCAACTGATGTCATTACGAGGGCAATTGTATTGTAATGACTAAATTGAATAATGGCAAGTTTATTAGCTCTCTAACTTTCTCTCCTCACATTAAACCCCAAACGTCTAGACAACTGGACCTGAAGCAGTGTTTATGAAGGAAGCTGAGAGAGACCCTGGCATGCCCTGAAAGGACTCAACAGTGGTGATGTAGCCACTTTAATTTAACAAGGGTTGTAAATACAACTCAAACGAATGTCATATTTTTTAAACGCCATAATAGCTCGGTTCAATGCAAAAAATAACTAATCCTGATCAAATAAAAGTCACATTATTCTGGGGACACTCTGACACTTTGCTTCCATGGCACCTCCAACACCTCGCTTCTCAAGCTTAATTATAGTCTTCAAATTTCCGTTACTGAACGTGTAAGGTGTGCTCACAGTCTAAGCCAAAAATCACAGAGACCTACTTTATAATTCCTTAAACAATTTTTCACTTTCTTTTCTGCTCTTTGAAATCCAGCCAAATGCAAAAAGACTAGCACATACTGCAGACTGGGACAATTTATTTAACAGCACTCAGTTACTCATAAATTTCTAAATACTTTCTTGCCAAGTCAGTATTGAGTAGCTAAGTAAAAAAAAAAAACTGGGGGCTCTTTCTACACTTTTGTCCCAGTAATCAAAAACTAACAGGCTCCCAATGTTGTATATCATTATACATTATGTTCATGCTTAAGTACAGCACGTTTAGTAATAGTGGCTGGGGAAAAAAGCAACTGGGAACTGAATGAGAATTGGCAAATAGAAGATTTTCATCGGTCTGTGGTTCGCTGGTTTTCTACACCCATCAGTAAAGACAGAGGTTCATTATATAACGCTGGATTGGCTGATGAGCAGCACAGAGTGTAAGAAAGTAGCAAACCAAATGGCTGCACAGTCAAATAGCTTTTCTTTTCTCTCTTAGTGGACTCTCTCCTAATAAAATAAATATGGGTTTATTTCTCACAGCCATGCTACAGACTCTGAGTCAGGCAATGAGTGTTCAGTATGAAAACACTTCTAGATTTCACCATGTCAGCCAAATATGCACATATTCCAGGGTGCCAGCAATCAAACTTTGAGGTAACAAACTTTATTGACAAGATCCTTCCACAGAAGATCAAAAGAAATACTCCTCTCAATGGTTTTCTGTCATACATTGTTGATTTATTGAGTAACAAAAGTCTGGTGTTGCTCCTCTTACTTGAGTCATATGTTTACATGACATTTCATACACAATGTGCTGCATGACAGTCATTCCCTATGGTCTTTTTGGAGCCTATTGAAACACCATTGTATCTTCTAAAAGAAATAAATAACTGCTGAACATCTGCACCGCATTTTATGAGACAGGTGCTTGGAGCAAAGAGTTTAATTTAAGATGCTCATTACATGACTTTATGTGATTTCACTGTGAAATTGAGATAACTTTAAGATGTTTTCAGTTTGCCATTAAGACAGACAAAACAAATATATCAGTAATACTTCCATCAAAACAATTATTCGTTTGAACAGGCATAGCATTTTTAACCATGTGGCAAGTGGCATGGTTTTATAATGGCACCGTCCCTCAGTTGGTGGTGAGTTCATTGCTACCACTACTTGATGGATTGCTAAGACATTCTTGTTCCTCTATGGATACATTTATAGTAACTTTTAAGATCTTTTCATTTCTCATCTAGTGCTACCTTCGGGTTTATGACTAAATACCTTCAAATTCCCACATATTCCCATCAGCACCAGTTGCATTTTGGGTTTTATGCTAAATAGCACATGGCAGTATAGGCTATGTTAAAATGCTTAACAAAGATTGTGAAAATGGTAACTAATAGCCTATACCTGTGCAACGTTAGCATTTAGCTTACAGCGACACATGGTCTAAAAGTGCAACCTTATGGAGCTGCTAACACAACTGTAGACTCTTTGTCTTGTTTAAAAGCCGGGGTGGCTTGTTTTATTGTGAGGTCGTGTCAGTGTTCCTGAGTAAAAGCTGCATCAGCAAGGTTTTAAACAAAAACATACCCAATTTCCTCACAAAATATAGCGACATCCCCCATCTCTGAGATCCTGCAATTTCCCAAAAATGTACTCAAATGGGACTCAGATGTCAGAGGAAAAGTGTTTATTGTAAGTTCTCTACTTCCAAGAAGTTGACAGAGGCAATAAAATAAAAATGCTAACTATCTCCTGAACAGCCTGGCTATATCTTCAAGAAGATTCTGCATTCAGCAACATTTCAACTTTATCCTTTTGTGATTGTGATTTTGGTGTTGTTCTCTGGTGTGTGCAGTGTAATGAAATTTGAATTTCTGTGAGATCGACTCTTTAATGTCTGTGTTTAATGTGAGCATCTTTGCTTAACTTTACTGTAGATGCTAGTAGTCGGTGTGGTTACCTGGGAAGAGCTGTTTGGTTGGAGCGCTGATCTGAGCCTGTTTTCCAACTCTGTAAGCTATGTCGGGTTTGGATCCTCTTCGGACTGTGCAGAAGCCTGTTGTTTTCCGTACTCCTTCAGGAGAGCTCTTGAAGTCTAGCACCTTCAGTACATCCACTGGTTCCGCTGTGGAGGCAGGATAAAGAAATGATTAACCCAGTCACACACGGGCAAAATTACATTACATTTGTACAGCAAAAAGTTTTGGGGGGAATACATTGTGGACTGTATTTGGGCAAAGGGAGTTTCTTTTTTGTTTTTTTGAGGGTTTAAAAAAAAAAAAAAAAACTTTATAAGAGTAGATTGTTCTAAGATTCCTCCATTACTGTATGTTGCATTCAAGTGCAGTGAAGTAATTCAAAAAAACAACCTCCCTAATCAGAAATTGGCTGTTTAAAGTCCACAGTCAACGGCTAAATGTACAAGTTAATCCTCAGTCTGCTGAAAACCAAGGGTGAGTAAATCATATATGCCATCATGTATATACCGCTTCTATATAAACTAATTTATTAGACGTTAAACTCAATGAAAGATCATGAATATGTACAAAATTCAGATATAAAGGTTACAAAATGAAGATGATGTAATACAAAATGCCTTTTTAAAACAAGTGTACATGTTGTAAAATCCAAATGTAATCTTACAATATGCTGTAAACATATTTCTTTAGTTCACAGAAACCCTAATAGGACCTGGCATTTTGATGATAAGTCAACATTTACACCCATTACTCCCCTTGCCTGTTCAGAGACTGTTGGCCAAGTCTGTCAGTTCAACCAGTTGTTCGTTTATGAGCTGCCTTGGCAGAGGAGCAGTAAAAATGTTAGGAACCATTCAGCAGGCATAATTGGACCCCTCCTCACCTCCACTGCCCCCCCACTCAATAGCCCAAAGCTACTGCATCTATGGGATGATAAAACTCATTGCTGCTGATCACTGGGTCTTTGGAATAAGGAGAACACAGAGGGGGGCAACTTTACAAGCTGCTTAACACTACTAGACTCTTTTCTATCAATGGACCTCTAACTCAGGGGTGAAACTACTGTGCAGTACAGTCATAAACACTGCTGCTCACGTTGTCCCCCTCCCATAATTGTCTAAACCTGAGACAACCCCCCCCACCCCCACCCCCCCATCCCATTTCTGTAGCTGATTTAGCTTTTAAACCCTTATCACTCCCATTCCCTGAGGCACATCATCAGTTACAGTGCGATTATAGGGAATTTAAAATGCCTAACAGGGTATGATTTAAGGCGAGAGTATAAACAGGAGCGTTGATGTACAGTGTAACGTCATTTGTGATTTAATGCATGTCTGCCTCTGGCTGCTTTTGCATTATAATATACAGTAAGAGGGGCCATTAATTCAGGGTCATTATGGGCGCTGTGGTGGATGCAGCAGGGAAAGTACATAGAAACCTACTCATGAGAAAAGAGCAGGTTTGGATAAATTGTTTGTTTCTGGCTTTTGCTCAGTGACTGAAACAAAGTGGCTCTTAAATTATTACATGTCCAAACTTGGCAGTGTCAACTCAAGTAATCCTTTTCATTATGAAATAACACACTTGCACATACAGTATTGCGATGATCTCTGTGTCTGAAAAAGTATTCCAGAGTTGATGAAAAGTTGATCTGAAGCTGATGCTAGCTCAAGGTGAGGGTTAAAAGCTGAGTGGTCTGTGAGTCTAACAACACAGTTGGTGCAGCTCACTCTCATGCGCACCCCAACTGATAGGTAAAGGTACATACTGAGAAACTATGGATTTGTGATGACCAGTCCAACTATGGCACAAGAGAGAGGTAAAGGGGAGGAGGGACCAAAGAGTAGATTCCTTACTTTTTATAAGCATGGACTAAGCCAAATTTATAATATTTCTGGACCATATTTCATCAATTTCTTGTTTTATAACATGTCAACATACACACACATGTCACTTAGTATATATAAGCATGGCTGATTTATCAGTCTAGGTTTTAGGTATTTGAAACCCTGATCTTTAAAACAAGTAAGTAACATTAAGCACAAGCTCTGGTGAACAAAAGTTACAGTTGTAGGAAAATGTGTAATCCTCAAATTTAGTTTAGTATGACAGTAGTACCAGCAGAGAAAATATAAACTAGATAGACAACAATATACCCTAAACGTTTAAGTTTAAATTAGCCTCTAACATACTCATCATACCAGACCAAATAAGGAGAAGTCAACAAAGCCCTTTGGTGTAGTGAAATGAGTTCATATGATTACTTAGGAATTCAACTTGAAGAATATGTCCTGCTTTGATTAAGCATCTATTATTAAAATCTGGATTAATTGCTTCATATGGAGGACTCTCAAAATACAATATCTGGCTTTTGAATTGATAATAATTCCATGATATTTACTCAACACATGACATATCAAAGTATTCTGGCCACGATTGTTGTAAAATATATGGCCGACTGATTTAGTGAGTTTCACCACAATGCAATAACTTCTCTGCTGCTGTACTGTGTGAATATGCTAAGAACAAAGACTTTAAGACCACACATCAGTACAAACAGTATGTATTGGCCTGATGCAGAGTTTGATCCTTAAACTGCCCAGAAACTCTTCTGCCCAACTCAAAAGAGAATATCAAAAGCCAGCAGTGGATCAGAGGTCCAGTGCAGACAATAAAAAGACTAACAGTTAATTTTTCCACTCCAAACCAAACTCGGTGCAACCCAAAGTAGTAAAAGCTACTTGTACTAACTGTTACAAAAAAAACCACAGCAACCAGCACAGCCTTGTCCAGACATCACATTACTCATTTGCCTCGACAGTGAGTCAAGAGGCGGGACGAGTCCTCTTCAAAAGGCCCAGCAATGATAAACAATGTCTGAACGGTCAACTTAAAACCCCGCTGGGACGATAAGGCCTCTCAGGAATGGCAGATAACAGGCTTAATGTGAAAATCTCCCTAGAAATAAAAATGCGGATTCATGTGTTTGATACCGGCAGGAAAACACTGTGGGAAAATTATTCAAAGGGATCAGACAGAGGATTTTCTTGAAGTCCAAATCGCAGGAAATCTCTCCATCAGCCTTATAATACTCCATTAAACTGCATGAAGCAGGAGGGAAACTTAAGTCCAGAGACACAGACTAACCAACAAAGTTTAGACTGGTGGTGAGAACAGCATTTGAGGGAGTATGATGAAAAGGAGTGTTATAAACTTTTTACCGCGTCAATGAAGGAACCATATGTTCTTTCAATTCACATGAAGAAACCCAAACAGTGTTTGTCTGAACTTTTCTGAAGTCGCTCTGCTCTTCACATTTCAACATCAATCAAGTATCGGCCAAAAGCAATTTCATCATAAAATACACACAATATACTTTTGCATTTTTCCATTTTTCCAAGTCATGTGGCACGTGAGGCCATGAAATGCTGATTGTGCGGTTCCCATTCACTTTTTGGTGACCAGGAGGGGGTCTAATGGGTGGAGCTACAAGTCCACATGCTGAACCCATTATGGCACTGGCACCACTCCCCAACGCTCCCCCCTTACTAAAACATACATGAGACTAAACTCAGAAGGCCCCATCCCTGTAGCTACCTCTCCTCTGAGCAGCAAAATAACAGCTTGAGCGGTGGATCAGACACGTTTGATTCAAGCACACGCTCTAGAATCAATCAGTCACATGACGCCACAGTTCATGAATTTAAACAGTTTGAAAGTTGAAGCATCTAAAAAGGAAAGAAAAGAAAAAGAAAGGTATGATCAAGCAGATCTGAACGTCTTTTTCTTTTGATTGCTGTTAACTTCAGTTTCTTCTCTTTGACTGACACTGAGAAAGGGAGCAGCTCAACAGACAACGGGGTTCGTTTTGTCCTGGAGACTACCAGGCTGACTCAAAGGCAGAACAAAACACAAATGTGAAGCATCATACGCCAACTTTTAAACCTCACACCAAATGCCTCATAAAAAGGAAAATAGTCTGTGGCTCTTCTGAATATTGTCCCAAGTAAAGAGCTACTGGTTCTTGAAAAAGGGGGGAAAAAAAGAAAGAAAGCTTGGACTAAAGGTCTCTTTGTGAGTTTGAGAATGCCTTTCTGCATTACTGCATACCTCAAGGCCTCATATATTCCAGATGTGCAGAATTGGCCTGGACCGACCCCCCCTCCCCTCCCCTCCCTTCCCCCTCCAACCACCACCACCACCACCACCACCATCACACACACCCGCCCGCCCGCCCACCCGCACCCCCGTCTCTGCAGCCCCTCTCCTCCCACAACCATCGCCTCACAGAAGCCCTGAAAAACAGGCAATATCCCAAAACCATTAAAGACCCCAAATGAGTAGGCAGAGCGTTATAAGAGCTTTTCAGTCTCGCAGGAGTTTGAACCGGCATGCTATAGCTACCCCCCGAACACATCCTGAGAGAGAGACTCCCACATCCCTCCTCCCTTAAAAAGAAATAAAACATATTCTAATGATAAGGATGAAAACCCACAAGAGAGAGGAGACAGCTCTCTCGTGTTAGAGGTACCATCACAGTGAGTCCCAGACTCTCCACAGTCTTGTCTGAGGGGGTAATTCGTCAGCCTCTCTGATTTTTAATGACACATCTTCCTGACTGCTGTCGGGGACTTGTGATATACTATCTGCCATGTTAACAAGCTACTAGCATGACAAAGGAGAGTGATTTCCCCTGAGGTGGTGAAGCATGTAGCGACAGGAGAAAACCTCTGTTAAAATCATTAGAGCAATTTCACCAGCAGACCCCTAGCACATTAAAATACCATTTTCAGCTGAATGGACTAAATCTACAGCAACACCCACCCCACCCCCTATAACTCATGAGTGAGCCATGCAGTTTAATTTTGAAGTTTAGATTTGTGATTAACTTTTAAATCTGTGACATTCTGACTTAATGCCTCTGTGGCTCTGTGGTCGTGCAGCAGCATCTCGGGACTCGGGATGTCTTGTCGTCTTCTTGGGTCTTTTTCGTGTCACTGCCATCTACTGAGAGTTGGCAGCAAAGGCAGCAATTACAATACACTGGAAAGCCTGTAAATGTTTGCTAGCACATCATGCAATTATGGTTAGTTTAAATATCAGTCAGAGTGAGGAAAGATGTGCGACGGGCTAGCCATACTACTGTGGTATTCGCTTTGATGAGCTACTCATTTTTTTTTTTTTTTGGGGGGGGGGGTCTGTGCAATTTGCCCTCTGCTGAGTGATATGAATCAAATGACATACAATGGGTGATGATGGTCCAACATGGGGTGGGACTTCAGACAGTTAATGTCTAGACAGGATACAATACATTACACTAATGACCTACTATTATATATCAGCCTCCAATACGGTTTTTCATATTCATTTAAAAAATGACTTAATTTCTGCCACTATCATGGCTCCGATACAAAAAAGGCAAATCTTCAAAAGGCTGCCATGATGTCAAAACCCACAAATATTGAAGCAACAGGCATCCAAACCAACACACACAACTTTGACCCACAAACTCACAGATTTGTCCTGGCTCAGGCCACACAGTACAGTATGGATGCCTCTGTGACTTCACAGACAAAGGGAATATAAAAGAACGTAGTTAATGTGACCCACATATGTGTTTTAAAAAGGAGAGGAAAATACTCCATTTTTTTTCTTTTTTTCCATCAACGCCCCTTCTTGGACTCAGTGGGAGCCCAGATAATGTGGAAAGATGGTGATCCTCAGGCCAGAGTATGAATTTCACTATGTTGTGTATTCAGCACAAAACCTATATATTTTTTCTCAATTAAACTGAGCTGGTGGAAACTCTGTTGAGTATAAGTGTGATTTCAACTGGCAGTTTATCAGATTAAAAAAAGAAAAGAAAAGAAACAAAACCTTGTAGCAATTTTATGCCTTTTTAAAAAAAAAATCTGATTATTAAGCTCCTACTCCCCACTGATGTTTTGGAAAAGTTAATGTACTATCTGTGACTGCTGGTTACATCACTGGTGGTGGTGCGTAAAAGTTATGTGTAAAACCTTAATGATTTCCAGGAGGGCTCATCAAATGATGAAGTGGGATGTAAATACACAGAGGATGATTTTCTGTGATCATTTCAGCAAAAAGTGTCGATCACACCAGCTTCTTGCCTACTCATCATCTTTTAACACACTTTTTTTTTTTTTTTTGAGGTGGTACAAAGAAAACAAACACACACTGTGGGTCCTCTCCCTGCCGAGTCGACCACACCTGGAAGGCAGACTTTACCTACTTAGAGGGATCTTGGAGACACTCACATCCGTGTCCACAAAAAAAACTGTATATTTATCACAACCAACACAATCTGAACAAAACTTTGAGATCAGGAAACGACTTTCCTGACAATTCCTCGACAAACTGCGGTGCTATCGAGGCAACTTTAAAAGTTGAAACATCAATCATCTAAATTGGTGTCAATCAACATCAAAATTACCACGTCAATAAAACATCTTTATAAAATCTGATTAGCATATCAAAAAAAAAAGTGAACAAACTGAGTCTGGATGCCTGAAGGAGTTAATTGGATTAAAAGTTGACAGCGACCCTCAGGCTGCAGACCTGTGGGCTGAGTGCCAGCCTCCAGGTCGGGATGCCCCGGAGTTGCCACATGTGACTGTGAGTTGTGTGCACCAAGTTTCTTACCTGCTCTGACATTGGCGGCTTGTAGAATTAAAATTAATGTAACCAATGCGGTTAGCGTTGAGTCCCATAGCCACCTTTTCGTTTTCCACCTGGTGCTCCACCTTTGCATCTCCATGGTGAGCGCCCGCAGCGGTTACACAAAACGGGCGACTTTTAACAAAATTCGGTCCCTTCCACAAATCCACAAAAAACCAGACAGAGAGAGAGAGTGTGTGCTTATATTACAGCGCCATGTGTGAAGATAGAAAGATGCCAATCACAGCCAGACTGGGCCCTTCGGATCCGCTCCCCCTTAAGCCCAGCGCTCAGACTGATGGTGAAGGGGCTCTCATGAAAAAAAAAAGAGAAGCGCACGGCACTCCGTTCCCGGGGAGTTGTTGCGCACCGTCAGGAGGCTGGACAAACGCCGCAAATAGTGAACCTGAACCGCCAGCAAGATACTGACACTGGAAAATCCTCCGCTCATCAAATCACCAGCCGGGAAAGTTGTCTCAGGTCCCGCCCCCATGCATGTGCCGAGGAAGAAGTCAGAGCAGCAGCATCAAGCGGAGCATCACTACATCCCACAGCAGCAGCCTAATTACAGGACAGGACACGGTGCAGTACAGGCTATCCCAGATGGGTGCAAGTTCTCTCTGAAACACTCCACTTTATCAAGATGAAAAATAAATACGTAAACAAGTATGACAGTAAATAAAATAAGAAAATAAATAAATAAATAAAAACAAAAAAATAAGTTGCACTGATTTCCCAACTTTGCCAAAAAAGAGCTTTTAAGAACAGGCGTGGAGCTGGAGTTACAGGAGGAGAAGGTGCTAAAACTGAACGCAACACGCGAAATGCAAATTAAGTGGTGGGGTGGAGCTGTTATTTTAGAAGTTTCCTGAAAGCCTAAGAATGAGAAAAGAAAGCCTGAATAGCTCCTACATAGACCGATGGCTAATATAAAAGCTTCAGTGGCCAAAAGGAAATGTTTTCCAGACTCTGGGAGTTTCCTCAAGGAGCCTTTTTTTTTTTTTTTTTTTTTTTCGTCTTTTGGACAGCAGGGCTCCTGAGGCCTGAAAATAATTAATGGTTAAAGATGACTGGAACAAATGATTGAAAGCACAGGTGGTAGCTATAGAGTCCTCCTCCTTGATTTTTTTGTTTTCCATGTGCACCGATGAAAGGCAGACTTAACATTGTGATGGCAGCCATTGTCACACAAACCCCAAACTACATTTCGGAACATTTGTCAGTGTTTACAGTGTTTTATCATAAGGTAGACATTAGAGCCGCAGTTCTCAGCTGATGCTCGGTCAGTGTGCTGCAGTGAAGATTTAGCACAGCGCTGTACAGTTGTGGCTGGATTCATAATAACAGATTGGATCTTGTATATTGTAATAAGGATTAAGTATTAAAAAATAAATGCTGATGAGTGGCTATATGCCTGGACTGGACAGCCAAATGCTGTTCCCGTGTGTGCAAGTGTGGGTTTGATTAGTTGTTATAGACTGCAGGGTGTGCAGGCCGAGTCGTCTTGATTTATTAGGGCCACGCAGTTTTTAAACATTTACTCTCTCTGGCACATTTGCTGAGAATCTGTATATTCACATCTGGTAGGAGCTTTAAAATCCACCGCTTTGCATCTCTTGCTCATGAGCACTTTGGCGGCAGCTGCTGTGTTGAGGGAAACTTTTAACCTGACTAGGGATGTGAAATGGAAATGACTTAAATCTCTGTGTAGCCTGTATTTATAGGCACATTATTGATAATTCCACAGCAACAATGCTTATATGCAACTCAAGCTGATGAGAATACCATTAGTTTTGCATGGTCACAAACCAAAGAGCTGGGGGGACGGGGGGGTGACCCGAGGTCATTGGTAGATGGAAATTCAGGAGATCACCAACTTTATTACAGTTAATCCTACAAGGTATGTTATCGTCTGTGCCAAATTTCGTGGCAATCCCATCCAATAGTTGCGGAAACTTTTCACTTAAAAAGGACAAATGTAAACCTCATGGTGGCACTGGGTGGGGGGAAGTCAGGGGATCACCTGAGCCGTCCAGGAGAAGTTGAGATATTTGACCGGATAAGGGAAGGAATCACCAAAGTCGGTAGGCTTCACCCTCATGGGAAAATTTCATGGCAATCAGTCTGGACTAAAGCGGTGACCGACGACTGACCGGCCGACACAGCACGGCTAAAACACTGCGATCAAGACAAATATGAGCAGAAGGGGTGACTAAGAGGGATTGAATGAGTTCTGGGGCTAATTTTGTGATATTAGACCGTCTGTATTGTTTTATGATTGCTCTCTGGCCTGATTCGATAGGCTTCAATGCACACTCAGCAGGAGAAAGCAGCCTGGCTGTGCAGATTGGCTCTCTGGTAGTTGTTTTTTTTTTTTTTGGTCAGTTGTTTGGCAGAACAAGCCAGAACCTCTTGTTCATGTTACTTGTTGGGACCGCGGCCCAATATGTTTGGTTCAATTTGACGAGCCCTCCTGCTCTGGCAGAGAGGAAACCTGAACAACCATGGCTTAAGTCTTGGGTTTTTCTTTCGAGCAGACTCAGACGGTCGACAAAATGTACTGACAGACGTCCAGCAGCTCCTTATAGATTCTTGTTTCAGGGGCAGTCTACAATTTTCAGCTAGGTTGGACTCCAGAGCTGCCCTCTTTGTAGTTGGAAGCATATGATTACAACTGATGCATTTACCGCCAATGTTTACCAAGATGACATTGTATAATTATTCTATAATAAGTCTCTACTCTATGTAGGCTTCTGCCCAGTGCAGCTATAAAAACAAAAATGTCTTGAAAACGTTGCCCTGTGGCTTGATTTTTGTATTGGAAGCAGCTTTTAATCTGAGTGCTTTCAAGTTTCAGAATAAAATTCCTCTTGCTGCTTTCCAGAAACAGTAGACTGCAACACGCCTCTGCAGATTTACAGGCGTCTGAGTTCAGCAATTTCACTTGTACATGATATTGAGCATAACAGGGAAACTACTGTTTCAGGACTTCACTAGAAATACTGCTTTATGTTCTATTAACCATTTTTGGTATGTCTGAAATGTAATTAATTGCTATCCTGACTAAATGTAGAACAGTATTTTCCTCCTGACACTCAGGATGATATCTCTTGATGACTGTGGAAAAAACTTTTTTCACTTGCTTCCTCAACATAGCAGACAGCCACCCTGCGGCAGGTAGAAATTCAGACGGTTCTCAAAGTGCATTTGGGTGACAGAGTTCCCTTGAACCCAGGTCCTCTGGTTGAATGACGGCTCCCTTCATCAATGAGCCACACAAGCCGCAATAAGACCAAAGTTACAAGGAAGGAGCTCCTCTGAACTCAAACGTCCTCTGCTAAATCATAAGTAGGACCTAACCTCAAGAGCTCCTCCTCACTATGAATTACACAGCTAGAAGGCAGCGGGTGGCTGCTCGGGGTGGGGGTGGGGGTGGGGTGGGGTGCAGAGGGATGCATGCTAGACACAGCAGACCGCATAACCACCGAGTGGAATGTATGTTTGTCTGAGCATGTTTATTATAGGTGCATGTGGTGCCCAGACAGCCTCACCTAGTGGGAGATTGGATTGGTTTCACTTTTAGTAAGGTCACCTGGTTTTTTATAGTGCAAAGTCATCACTTACTGTACAACACAAGAACAACAGCTGACACAACACCAACACAGCAGCATCTGCACAAAACACTCGGAGTGCATGCCACATTTTCTATTTCACAATCAATAATCCAAAATTAAGACCTTATTTGACAAATACAGGACATATGATATGCCAGAGAGAGGACAGGGATGACCAATGTTATTATGAAATCAGCCCCCAACTGTAAGCACTTTTAAATCCAGGTTAAAAACATTTCTCTTTCCATGTGCTTATGGCTGAGCTATTTTTAAGAACTTTAAACGTTATCTATTTTCTTTTCTCTCTCTATTTGTTTATTCTTCTTTGCTCTTGCTTTTAAAGGGATACACCAACTTTTTTTTTTTCGTGTCTTGCCTCACTCCCGAGTCCATGACAAGCAGATAGACACCATCCTTTCAACTGTGCGTGCAGTAACAAGGGAGATTCAGGGAGAGCTGGCGCACCACTAATTAGCTTAGCTCAAACGCTGGAAGTGAATAGGTAGTGCTAGCCTGCCTCCACCTAAAGTCATCAGAGAAACTCTTCAGCAAGGCATCTTGAGCGGTCAAATGCCGGTAACGGGACGAGATCGGTCAAAATGGAGGGTTCAAGCAAAGACGGTTTATTTTGGTTCAAGCTAGCTACATCGAGGGTAGGTTAGCTTCCTATTTCAAAGTAAAAGCACAAATTCTATCGGCATGATTTTCTGTATGTAAAGGGCAACAGGTGTTTTATTTTGTGAAAGTAACTGAAGTGCGTTGGTCACAACGGCTAGCTTGAGTAGCGCCGAATTCGTCAGCTGGTATTTAGACAAATTAACGACACACTGCTGATCTAAACGGCTACTTTCTCGCCTAAAAATGTTTGAAATGTCGATAAAGTGATATATTTACAGTTTAGTTTGAGTTTAAAGCTAAAATGAAATCAGCTTCTGACTGCTGATTTCGGCTCGGGTAGGAGGCAGGCTAACACTACCTATTCACTTCCAGCGTTTGAGCTAAGCTAATTAGCGGTGCGCCAGCTCTGCCCGTATCTCCCTTGTTACTGCACGCACAGTCGAAAGGATGGTGTCTATCTGCTTGTCATGGACTCTGGAGTGAGGCAAAACACGAAAAAAAAATGTTGGCATATCTCTTTAATTCATAAAAAATTGTTTGCTTTTATGCTGTTTTATGCTGTTCGTTTTAAATGTTTTGTCTTTATGTAAAGCACATTGAGTTGACTTGGTATGAAATGCACTTTATAAGTAAAGATGCCTTGCCTTGTCTATTAGGATTCATCCTCTTTGAACTGTGGATATCTGTGCATGGTTATCCATGCAGTAGGCTAGTCGTTGACATACAGTATTCCAGTCAGTAGTGAAGTAGTGAGCTGACATCGTCATCCCTAGAAAGCCACCCTGCAAGCTGAACATAATCAAACATGTCCATAGATTAAGAGGTGTAGAGAGTTACAAGCAACTCATGAGAGAACCAACACTGTAGACGTGAGCTAAAATTGTAAACTAAGTGTTAACATGTCCAGGATAATATATATAATCAGAGCAACACTGGATGGTAAAGGTGCACATTTTGGGCAGCAGTGCAGAGGCAGGTCTGTATAGTTAGGAACGCAGAGATCACTTATCAGCAGTGCTCAACCTCCGACTCTACTAGAGGAGTGACAGAGATGAAGAGAAGCCATCCTATTTTCATGTTTCTTGTCAACTCTGTGTGATGAATGCCTTTGCTCTCAGTAGTGAACAGTGTTATGGCCAGTTAAGTGGAGAGGTCTGTTATAATCTAAACATGCCCCAAGCATCTCGTATTTCATAAGCCAAAGTCTCCCTGAGCCCTGTTTCCAGCCGTCAGCAGTAAAAACTGATAGCAGAGAGGGACTGGCTGACACTGAGTGTGGGGGGCTGACAAACAGCCAGGCACAGACAAAACTCACTCAGTCATGTCCTGTTATCATACTCGAGGAAACAAATTAAGAATGTCAAACAAAGGAGTTTACTTAAGAACTACTGACTTTGGGTGCTGAGCTTCAAACTGGAATGACAATTAGAAGAGATAAAGTCAAAAAGCGACTGCACAAGATGAGCGACGATGAGAAATTACTGCTGAAAACCAAAAAAACAAAACAAGAAGAGCACAAAGAGAAAGTGGAGAGCTTGGCAGATGAAGCCACATGGCTTGCACACTGAAGATGCTTGAACTCGTGAACCTTATTGGATTTAGAGCACTTTGGGATTCTCTGTTTTCACAGGCCATGGATGTTCCTCATTATTTTTGTTTGTTGTGGATAAGCATAAATCTCTGTGTCATCTTTGATGCGCCGCATAAAAAACTTTTATTTACAGAACTCAGTTTCAGGCTGACATTTGTACAATGGCAGTTGTATTGAACGAGAACATTTCTCACACAAGTTATGCTCTTGCATGTGCAGAGGAAGATCGATCGTTGGGAGAGGGACGGGATCTGGGGATTTAGTTAAGTTTGGGGGGTGAGCAGTAAATCACTAAATCTGTTCAATGAATGCAGCTCAGTGTTCAATAAAGTTGGATTTATCAATAGGTATTCCTCGCAGCTGAATAAATGACTACATGTGATATAGATTAAAAAACAGCTATGAGGGTTTTTGTATTCTTTCATCCTTTCTTATCCTATAGTTTTGCTTTCTGAGGTCAATCTGATAGTTTCAGCAACAATTATGAATATGAGTGTGTGAGTTTTGTCACTATAGGTCTGGGATTGACTCCACCGTGACCCTGCACGGATTAGTGGAACAGCCAAAGGATGGACATATTTACAGCAAGCCACTGTACACTGAACGTAACACAGACAGCAACTGTTGGCAACTACACCTGATGACAATGAGCAGCTCTCAGGTCAAGTGAAAGGCTCCCAAAATATATTTCTCTAAGGAATTGACAGCAAAGAAAAAGAAAATACCTGTGACTCACACTTTGTGACTGGCCAGGGACGTGACACCACTTGGATGATGAAGGTGTTTCATGTCAGGTTGATTTGGCAGTTTTTGCTTCCCCTGCTACAAGGGCCCTAAAAATGTAGCTGGCAACCAGAATTGTTGTGTGCATAAATCCAATCCGCAGTTCAGCCAAACCTAATATGAGGATCTGACAGTGTCAGTCTCGGCCAAATCAAGAGAATATTTCCTAAAAGGCGCAATGAGAATTCTCTCTTTGTGTTAGAGTCTGTCTCCCAGGAAGCTCATTTAGACTCTTCTGTGTTCATGTAAGGGTATGAATGTGTAACCTTTGACTTAATACGCTTCCCCTCTCATAAAACATTTGCGAGCCAGTTTGACACCTGCTGTGTTTACATCCTTGAAGCTAGAACTCTTGTGTCCAGCTTTTTCTGTCACTTCCCTATGTTTTGTTTTTTTTTGGATGCATTAGCACCCGCAAGTGGAATAAAAAGAAAAACAGCAGAACCACTGCCTCTTAACACTGCTGATAGTCATGGTGGTTTTAAGATAAACTTATAAAAAATATGAAACTGACTTGTTAGGTTGTTCAAGGTCAGTGGGGATGTTTTAAACACTGTGACTCAGGGTTTTTCTTTCCATGCCCCGACAGAGAGTTTATGCTGGAGTTAAAGGCCACTACGCACAGTTTAGTGACTGAGCAAATGTCTGTTGGCTAACTTTTTATTGCAACAGGTATATTCCTTCTGACATGTTAATGAGTGGGTAGGCAACCAGGGGTTTCCACTCGTAAAAGCAGTCACTCGAGAGACCCCTTTTCCAACCAGCCATCACCCTTTTAAGATAACAGTTCCACCCAAATATATATTGGCATATTTATTGAATCCAGCTGTGTTCTGAGCTGCAATTTGGCATTTGGCTAATTTCACCTAGTGTTAAGCAACTCTTGAAGCTGTTTGGATACATACTCCAATGAGCTCTTAAAGGTGACTCTGACATTACTGGACTCAGTACAGGGAATGAAACCAGTAACAATTTGAGTTCCAGGTGTCTTCTCAAAACAGACTGAAAACCTGCCTTGGCTTGTTATGTTTCTTCTCATGAATGGGTGGCCGTGCTTTTTATTATGTGAATAAATAAGAGGAAAGTATGATGCAAATGGTTCAAATCCAGAGTACGAACTCCAGTCTATCTATCAACATATGAATCATCAGCTAAATTGGCACAATGTGGACTACTTGTCAGACAAATGGGAGGATTTGATACAGCAAATTAGCTTGTGATTTACTTTGCTTCAAACGTAGAGAAAATTAATAGAGCGAAAAGTAAGTCGATGATCGACACTATATGACCAGTAACTGAGAAAAAGATTAACGAGAACCTCTGTGTTCAATCATGTACTTACAGGTCCTACTGGCGCTGAAAACCTGACCATTTAAATCTACTTTCAACCAAAGAATTGTAGCCATGCCAGTGATGTGGGTCCATGGTTGACAACTGTGTCCACACTGTTATAACTCAACAACTATTGCCAGACTACCACATTTCAGACAGAAATTCATGGTTTTTAGAGGACAAATCCGACTTGGGTGATTCATTTTGACTTTACGTCAGGGAAATGACTTCCAAGACATTGTTTGGATAGCCATTTAATCTGACGATGACATCGATGGATCCTCATGACTGTTATTCCCTTGATTCTTCATCTAATACCACTAGCAAATTAAAGTTTTCATTTATCCCCATGTAAAATCTCAACATCAACATCTCCAAATGGATTGGCACATTTCCTATGACAGTCGTAGCTCTCACACGACGATTCAGAATAGCTTTGGTGATCTCCGGGATTTTAAACTAGTGTCACCATGAGGTTGACGGATTACTTTGAGATCTGATTTGGACATTCATGATGTATCATTCCTAAGGTTTTGATTTGTACCATCATCCCTGTAACTACAGCCTACACACTGAAGCGATGTTGAAGAGGAATAAAATAAATTAGAAAACAATATGAGGCACAGCGCAGGCCAAGGCCTTGGGCTGGCATCTAAGTAAGTCCAAGTATCAGGAATTCAAATCATGACTTTGCCTCCAAATTACACACCCTGGATCACATGGTTTTCTGCTTAGTCACATCTAGAAAGGCCGTCCAACTCCATCTGTGTAAGGAAAATGTTGCAGATCAGGGATCAAATTGCTGAAATAATACTTGCACTTTTTTTCACAATCCTGGCTCAAAGCTGTTCCACTCATCTTACTGTGGTTGTAATCAGTTGACTAGTGTTCATTTCATCTTAGCCGCCTCAAATGCTGTGTGTCCGACATGGATATGGCTAATAAAGACTATCAAATGTACTGGTAGAAATGATCAAATCTGGTGCAATCGAGGCCAAAAGTTTCTAATTTGTTGCACTGCAAGACATTTTGGGCTAAGAGAAAATGCTGTCGTACCTCAAAGCAAAAAGTGTCCAAAATGCAAACCACATTGGCCTTAATTCCTTGATTAGGCCTGTGTGTGCTTCCACAGAGGACCAGAGAGACAACTGTGGCTGGAGATATGGAAAAACAGATGAAATAAATTACTGAGCACTGCACTCGTATCACCCACAACACTGAGAATATGAATGGGCCATTTTGTTCCACTTGCAACGAGGCTCTGACTATATCTTCCATTGATGGCACTGCAACAATGCAACGCTTGAATAAAGAACCATAAAATTTGGCCGATGAGTAATTTTGGAAAATATCCCACATGGAACCGTTTCATCTTCGTGGTCCGCTATATTCCCCTCAATCCTTAACTGTTAACGGTATTTAAACTGACAGTCACAGTGGAAAAGGTAAAAGCTGTAGCAGCACAGTAGCTCCCCATTTTCCATGTTCATCACCTCCCACAGTGTATGGATTGGGTGCTTTCCAACGTGGTGGTTTTGGGTTACAGTAACCAGGAGCTGGATGGAGCGTTGTTTCCACGTTGCCTGTAAGCTGCGGTGCCTATGCGTCCCCCCACAAGCTTCTGCAATGAGCCAATCAAAAGCCATCATTCTCAAAGACCATACTGGGTTAGAAGAGCAGTGGAATGGAAAACCATATGATTTTTACATTAGTATGCAGCACAACAAGATTAGTTTCTTTCTTTGAACAGGGAGCACTTCCTTTCCTGACAGACCATAGACTGTAGCTATGTGACAGACACAGCTGCTAATAGTGTTCATGGCATCATACTGGGGAACTCATAACACTATCACCTTTAAAATGGATAAACAATCACCTTCTTACACATTCAGTTACAAAAATAGCATTGCTTTTGAGTGGTGTTTTCACCCACCACCAGCTATTTGGGGTTTAGGGGCCACAGGTGTAATCAGCTGGGCTACAAGCCAATTTTGTTTTAGCCAGGCATTTGTTCACATTTTTACCAAATTAGTGCCATTAAATGTATGCCGAATTCACCATTAATAGTTAATTTTTCCAACGCACCCATAGATATTTCGACATTATGTAGCTGGATTATTGTGACATTGAAGAAAAGTTAAAAACGTGGTTATTCTCAGGGAAGTTCTGACGCAGTAAGAGACGCTTTTTTGTTTACTAATTTATAGGCGCAGGTATGGACATGTGTGCGGAGCTAACGATATCCTCGGGAAGTACATATCACACTGAGTTTAAAAATATGAGTTTCATGCAAGGGGGCAGTTGTCGGTCTAAGAAGTGAAGCTCACTTCCGCGTTCAAAAAACTGCAATCCTCTCGGCTTCCTCTGGGGGCTGGTGTCAGAAGGGAGCATTCTCCATAGACCCCCATGTTAAAATCGCCGACTTTACATCCTCAATAAACATGATCAAAGCCTGGTGTCAGAACGTTTTTTGGTCTCAATCAATAGTTTCTACCCCCGCACACACTCTGAGGGGGGTGGATTTTTTTTTTAACTCTACCGTTTTACTGTTATTAGGTTAAAACTCTGGCCAATTAGGGCGCGGAAACGTTGAGCGACAGGTCCGGAGCGGTCCGGAGACAGGCTGCTTCGAGGCCAGTGGGCGGGTTCTCGGACAGTAAATCCAACATAGCGCTGCTCAGGCCGCCATATTTGAGTCACAAAAACGACTCCCCAAAACCAATGGGTGACGTCACGGATGCTACGTCCATTCTTTTTACAGTCTATGGTTTCATGTCTGTGTCTTCAGATTTGACTGAATTAATGCTGAAAGAAAGAACCGGAAATTGCCACAAATTGCATAAATCACACACTCGGCTTTAAAAATACCTTAATTGTCCGCGAGAGCTGTCACATCCGTAGATGATGCTCCAACCGCTGGCCGCGTTGATGCGTGGGTCAAACTACAGTAGCTAATATCCCATTGGTTTTGTTGTTGTTGTTGTTTGTTTTACATCACCTGCATTCACCTGTATCTTTCTGTAGCACACTTCCGGCCTCTAGTGACCTCTTCTTGTCATTTCAGTACCACAGCGCCTCCTTGAGGAGGCTTCCCCCACCTCCACCATGTTTCCCTGCTAGTTGCCATCAACTGCAATGATAGTTCTTCTTTTGATTTTAACTGCAATGATAGTTAACCAAAAACAATGAGCTTAAATATATTGAAATGCTTTGTAGACCTGAGGCGAAATGCAGAATTGGATGATAAATCTTTATGGGTTTGTCATTATGATCGACCCCTTTCGGGCATGGAGGCCTAATTTACTAGCTATGATATAAAAATAGTGACTTGTTAAAGCAACTTATTCATACCTTTCTTTCAACCAATCTCAGCCGTTGTAGCTCCTAAATTCTGCTCTTAATAAGAAAGGTTGGCACCACCCAGAAGTCTTTTTTCTTTTCTTTTTTCTCTAGCTCCAGCATCTGGCTGTCAACGAATGCCAAATCCTGGCTTGAAGGAAAGGAAGCTGTTGGGTGGACTGCAATAACATAAAAGACCATTATGAACATTTTTGAGTGACGGTGATCCATTGCCTTTTCCAGTGGTGGTACTTAGGCTGCACTTCTTTGAGTAAGACTCAAACACAGAGGTGGTAGAGCAGCTGGGTTTACATCTGCAGTAACAACTGTCTCCTGGTCTTTGATGCCAAATGCCATAACAAGTCAATGACAGGTGATATTGCTGCGAAAACCTCATGGGTGCTGCAGATCACTGGAGCCCTTACTGCTAAAATATCCAAGCTCTGGGTGTGTGATTGTGGTGGATGAAGGGGGTGGGAGTGTGTAGCCTACATATGTAGCTATGTGTGTATTTCTGTGCATATGCTCTCATGCACGTGCGTGCTTGCTGCCCATGCACTCGCGTAAAGCCGATAGGGAGAGCAGCGTGTCTGGAATCATTTAAACAGAGTGAGAACACATTCCCGCATGTGGAATCATTCCTCCCAATAGGAGTGTCATTGTTTCCAAAGACAGCTTTGCTTTCACCATGATTCAGGTAGCATTTTTTCCTATATATTTCATTTTTCCTTTCAGCTATAGAGGTCTTTGAAAAATACCGGGATGAGATCCAGGAGGAAGTCATGACTGTGATCTGAGAATTCTGATTGATGGCCCACTTTGGGGAGACTGCGGAAGATAAACATAATAATGTTATGGATTTGTAGGTTGTGGCTGGATATTTGATGAGACTCGCTGTGAAGAGCATACAAAGCAGGGGACACAAGAAACAGACAAGCAGCACTGCAATGAATCAACAAGGCAGATATAGATAAATTCAGATCCTGTAGGGATTCTTTAAAGAATGAGGATGGTGCTATTTCATGAATTTTTATTGCAAACAAATCCTGTGAAAACACCAAAACCAAAAACCTGTCAGTCAGTTTCTCTCTCAAACCTCCCCACCCAGTCTGTGAGACTCAGCACAAAAAACCCCTCTGGTCCCTGACGAATATGCAAACCTTTAAAAACAGGTCACAAATATTTAGTTTCATCTTTATTTTCAATTCTCTTATAGAAAAAAAAATCTGAATAATTGCCTAAAACAGCTGGTGAGCAGCTGACTGAATTGAAACATTTCCTGGGGACTATTAACAGCAAAGGATTTACAACAGCAGGGTTTTGTGTGCGTGTGTGTGACTCAGAATGAAGCACAGTGTGTAGGTGGTGACACTAATATATAAAGATGTAAACAATGGTGCTCTCTGATGTTATTAATAGTTTTTAGATGGGAGCATTATATGGCTCAGATCGAGGAGTAAACTACAACTAGTTGCACAGACAATATTTGTTTGTCAGATCAATTCATTTCAATAATGAATTATAACAATACAGCAAACGTGTGCATTTAAAATACCAATATGCAGCAAATTTTAAATACATGTTGCTTTACACTTGTCATAATCATCATTTTGTATGTATTCAACACTCATAAACCTTTAAGTAAACTACACAAAGGAACTGACTTTTTTTTGACACATGAAAACATATAATTCAGCAGCAGTTAATTATATTGTTTGGACCAGTATAACACTGCACACTGAAACTTTTTGTACAATCATCTAAATTACTGCCTAAAATTCAAATATAACTGATGGTACATCAAAACAGTGAATTAGCTTGTCCTCGGTGAATCCAATATTGCCCTTTCATGTGAAATTAACATTATATGAACTGACTTTTCTTTCCCTTTTTTTTTATCTAAACTTAATTTAAAAGCCCCAAAATACTTTCTCTTGAAGCTCAAAGCCACTTTGAAGCCTGACAACTTGATCCATCTCTTTGCGGCCCTGCGTCCAAGAGCTGCTGCAGTCAAGGGCCAGTGACTCATACCAGTCAAATGTATGGCTCCCCTTGTGGTGGCACGGGCGGCCAGCCACATAGTTGCCTGTGGTGAAGGGCTCTGCACAGGCAGCACTGGAATAGAAGTTTATTACTGGCCACCAAGTCAAGCCCTGCTCACCAAATTGATACCCTGGAACAAATATAACATAGAAAATCACATACACGCATAAACTGTGAAGCAAACGCACACCCATGTACGACTACACTCGCTGGACGGAGATGCACACACACACATGCACTCCCAAGTTCAAGGCTATACTTTTAAAGTTCCTGTTTAGGTGTAAGTGGGTGAGAAATGTGGGCACATTGTTCAGTCTCTAAGAAAAGTTGCAGTAGTTCAGTGAGAAGAGGAGCCTAAAATAAGACTTAAGATTGAAGGTTTTCCAAAAAGATTGGGAGGAATAAGGAAAAGGTCCTTTGTACACGCAACCGAAGAGTTAGAGGTGATATATGTCTGAGGGAATCTTCACATTTTATATTTAATATATGGCATAATTCATCCTGGAGAAACTATTTTCTATTTTTCAGGGAGAATAAAATAAAATAAAAAAACCCAGGGCTTCATAGAAAGCTCTTTGACAAATGTGACAAGTGGCCCCGTCAGTCCGCCATCATCTCAGTGTAATTGAAGACACAATGTCACATCAATGCCTTATAGCTGCTGCAGCTATGTTACAGAAGCCGCTGCTACCCATATGTCCCAGCGCTGGGTGGTTTTGTCAGACAAGCTCCAGGCACACACACACACGCACACACACAAACACACGTACACTTAATAATGGTCTGGATTCAGGTTTGAGCTCCAGACGTTTGGCTGAAGCTCGATCGCACTCAATAAAGAACAAATACGAGTGACTGACAGACCACTTTTATTACATTGCAATCGAACAGCACAAGCGTTATAGAGTGAAATCTCATTTGTGATGGAGAATCTGAGAGCTTTTGTACATGACATCCCTGCAACGACATGACTCATGATGAAACGTTTCACTAATGTTACTTTGTGTTTCTGGCCTGGACCCACTGTTGCTGAGGTAATAACACTGTCAGCATCATCTGGAGCATGGCAGCAGTGTTGTTATCAGCAGCATGCAATCATCATAGAGACTGACTGTACTTTGTTGACTTGCTAACATATTGTCAGTCCAATAACACATGTGGCTTGATATGTTTCCTGGATTACTGGGGAAGGGGGCAGGATATGTACCTCACAACCACTGACATTGACATGGGGTCTTTTCTACAGTATGTAGGATGTCTCTCGCTCACGTTGTCTGTGCATCATTTGACCAGTAACACATTCATTAACACAAAAGCAGCTCATACTCCTTAAAAAAAAAAAAAAACCCCTTTAAACACCGTTGGAAAGAGCTGACATTAAGGAAACAGAGGTCACGAGGCTGTGATAAACACCAGCTAATTACACAGCTGTTGAGTCTTATACTTTCACTTTTTGGATATGATAAAGGGAAACTGACCAGAGCAATGCCAATTACTGTAATAAAATTAAAGTTTTCTTTTTGGTGGCTAATCAAACATTTCTTTTGGTCTGTGGTGTCAGGGGGGTTATTAAAATCTTGGCTGCAACACTGCAATTGAATTCATTTGTATTTTTGTTGTTGTTGTTGTTGTTGTTGAACAAAAATACATTATATCTGTAAGTATATAAAGCAGAAAAGTATGATATTTCAATCTGAAATACTGTGGACTACAAGTGCAGAATAGAAGAAAGTGGAAATACTCAAATATTGCTCATTGAAGTTGAGGAAATGTTCTCAGGCACTTTCCACCACTGGGGAATGTGTGTGTGGAAGACAGAAAACTGGCAAAACACATCACTCAAAAGATTTGTTGAACACTACAAACTGGTGATACACAGAGGAAGATGAAAGAGTTGCACTATAATCACTATACTGCTCTTTTTTTTTCTTTCTTTCTCTGTTACATTCCCGGTCCTATATGCTTTGGCAACATATTTCAGATTTCATGCCAGTGAAGAAAACTGAAATTGAACCTCAAATTGAAACCGAGAATGAGAAAAGGGGGAGAGATCTCTGCACAAACCTGCGCCCTTGGTGAGTTTGAAGAGTCAATAAACCAAGTGCCCACTTCAAGGCTGCGCTGATGGAGTCACTGGGCACAAGATGACCTACTCACACTCACCCCCCTGCTTGACTAGATGAGCTTAATTTGGTACCAGTGGTTTCTCTAATTGTCACTTTGTTTCCTCAGCAACCTTGCCCTCCACTCAGTAAATCCTTAGAGAGACCCCTAGTGTTGGGAACACACAACTGCACTCTCAATCCTCAGAGCGCATGCAGCGTGTTTATGATGTGCAATGGTCCTCTGTGATGATGGTGTGGTTTGGGAAAAGCAGATAATAGACAGAAAATAGACACCCGGGACAGGTTGTACAGGGTGAACCTCATTCAGCTGCAAACTCTCACAACTGGGGATGTTCTAATTTGATTTGGCTTGAAGAGGATCTTTCCAGAGTGCCTCGTGGACGTCCTCCAAAATTAACTTCCTGGAAATTCTACAGAGCCTCTGTGTCAACATCCATTCTCATACCTAAATGGTACCATGGCCAACATCATGGTGGTGAAATACAGAAATCTCTATAGGAATAGGAAAACAAGCAGGGGGTGTTTGGATGGAGAGGAAACAGCGAGGAGAAGAGCAACAACTGAGCTCTCAGATTTGTGATTTTTCAGATCATCCACAAGGTTTCTGGATGTGTCGTATAACAGGAGAGGAACTGGTGAGCGGGAAATATTCTGAGGGATTAGATGTCACCATATCTGGAGATACATAGTTTTCTTTAGGCGGTGAGGAAACACAGTATGTGTGGGGTCACACTGAGTGACAGGAAATGTGGGATATCGAGTATATTTTGAATTAATTTACTGTGTCTGAAAACTGCTCCACAAGCAAATTCAATCAAGTTAAAGAAGCTACAATTAGATATTTGAGACAGGTCTTCAAGAGACCCCAACCCCCCTCTAATGAAACTAAATCTAAATCTAGAAGATCCCTCTTTGAATATACAGACAGACAAATTAAAGGACAAACGCACATAAATCAGCATAAGGAAAAAGCTGCATAAGGTAGTGCAGAACAGTTCTTTGAAATTCGAAACTTGCGGTATGAATTTCTGAAAGATTTTCCCCTCATCTGGTGTTTTGAAGGTGGTGCGGAGCGGAGCGCTGTCTAACATCTTGCTCCCACAGGTGTTCAGCTGGGTTAAGAGCTGGTGACCATGAAGGCCACAGTCTACTGTATGATTCATGTCTTTTTTTTCTCTCTCATTCTCCCAAACATCTGAAATAATCATAACTCCTTTTTTGCAGAATCACTGTCTCACTTTGAGTCTTACTTTTTCTCTTGAAGAACTGGGTTAAATGTATCAGACCATGGAGCAGTGTTGAGCTTTATTACTCCACCTCCTTGTCTCCCTCCTCCTCCTCCTCCCCCTCCCTCCCTCTTCCTCTCGCTGTCTCTGTCTCACTGAGAAAGAAGGCATTGTTTCTTAATTAATACGACATGTGTTTGGAGCTCACAGGACTAAAGGAGGTGCA
Source organism: Trachurus japonicus (assembly GCF_045865225.1). Lineage (NCBI taxonomy): Eukaryota > Metazoa > Chordata > Actinopteri > Carangiformes > Carangidae > Trachurus > Trachurus japonicus. The sequence continues at coordinate 14,517,222 of NC_140923.1, forward strand.
TTGCTTGAAAGACATGGGACATCAATTAGGAGTTACAAGTACTTATATGTCAAGACCTTCCTGGTGTGCGTAATGGTCACTCTCTAAGTTTTTGTGACAAAGATTATGGGCTGAAACTGATTTAAGAGGTAAAGTAAGGACCTGTATGAATCAGTCTGACTTGAAGTGATAGAAAATGAAAGTGAAAATTCAAATAATACATATTATATTTAATCATTTTCAGACTGATAGCTTTCTATCTATATTATGAAAGTTAAGCTCTATTTTATAAAACAAGATTAACTTTATGTATTGACCTTCTCTCCGTCCACCGCATATGTGTGTATGAGTGTGTGTGCCAGTGTCTTGCACAGAGGTAGTGCTTGGCTACTGTTATGGCAGCGAGCGCGGAGAGGCAGCCAAGCTGAAGACAGGAACTTGGACAGATCTGGCAAATCTTGGACAACGCAGTTTACAAGATAAAAAAAAACAAATAAAATCTGCGAAAGAACAAACCCTGGGTGCTCGGTACATTTATACAAAAGCTCATTAAGTGTGAGATCAGGTCCAGGTTTACAGCCAAGCTCTTCCCTCTCTGTGCCAACTTTACAACCTGTGATTATTCCTCTTTAAGTATAAGCCTACAGACCTACAGCGCTGCGTCTTTGCTTTTAAAGACTTGTTGCTATTTTTTCTCGAGGGAGAGGATAAGGAGTGTTTTAAGAGTTGATTTCAGAGCTGTAATACTACCTCCTGTGCCACAGACAGACATCTGTCCTGCACATTGTTGCAGTTTAGTGAGGATGTTCATCATCTGGTGAGCGTTTTGAGGTGCTGCGCGGTTGCCAATTAAAAGCTACGTGTTTCCACAGACCAAAATATTTGATACTATAACAGCAGTGGTGCCTCACACTCACTTTATATCCAGTCTTAGAGATAACCAACTAAAGTAGTGAAATCATATTCACAGACGTTATTTGGGGCCGATGTGAGGGATTACTGACTCCAGGATGTGCTTGATAAAAGCGAGGCTGATTTTGTGTTATTTTGAAAGATGCCTGCCTGCTCTACCCCTTCAGCAAGCCTCCTCTCATCTTCCTCCCTCCTTGCTCTTGAGGAGCAGAGCAGCGCAAAACAAAGGAAAGTCTCGATATCACAAAGCCAGCGGTGATATCATGGAAAAGGCTGACAGTCAGTCAGGTGTGGGAGAGACTCAAAGGGATTACTGCTGCTCTCTAAAAATTCACAGATTTTTTAAACAAGAGCTGATTTAACGTGCGCTTGCATTCATATGGAATTCATTCTGCACATTCCCCTCTTAAATGTTATATAAAGACTTCATAAAATCAATACTGCAGTTTCCTCACAACTTTTATTTTTTGTTTTTGGTGATTGCATTTCTTAGAAATATTGTGAAATACTAGAGGAAGGGAAAAAAAAGATCACAGAAAATGAGGCAAAGGTGGATTCAAGTCTCTCCCAAAGACGCCACAACTGAAACCCTCCACCATTCAATTCCCTGTTATTGTAGAATAAAAGGCAACAAATGTCTGAGGAGGAGAAACTACAAACATCTCAGAAGCACTCAGTACAGGGGAGCTCGGGAATTTTTCCTCACAGTAAAACTGTTGCTCAGCTTATGACCATGAAAGCAAAGCTCTCATTTCCCGCTGACTACTGTGAAAGAGGATCATAAAATTGACTCCATCTGTAATTTTATGGTGAACTTTCCAGTCACAAGCAGCTCAACGGCATTCCTCCTATTAAGTCCTATTAAAAAATTACTTGAAGGTATGTAGTGCAAAGCACGTCTTCATACATTTTTGTTTGATTTGGTTATATTAATATTAATTCTTGTGGATCACATCTCTTTAAAAGACCTGCTTGAGCATTTCTAACTCTGATGTTGATGATGTCATCAGGGGTTCGACTTAGAGACAAACTTATAAGTGAAAAGGCTGTGTTTCAAACTGAAGGTTGTGCATACTTTACGTACATACATTATGACAGTGCAAGTCCCACATTGTCCAAAGTGAGATATACATGTCTTTTTTGATTATAAAACAGATATAGGTTTTTACTGTGAAAGTATCAAACCTTCAGTCCACAGAGAAATGCCTGAATTTAGAAAATGAGCCTTGAAATGTGCTGTCAGGACTTCTGTAACTTTGTGATGTCACAACAAAGCAGTCGCCGCTCTCAGCCAGGCCCCAAGCCCCGCCCACCTGGACCCACCATCCAACCTGGCAGCATTTGGTCTCTCAGAGTGTTTCCCTGCTATGTTTTTATTTGATCTCTGAGAAAATAGTTCTGCCAATCAGAGGAGTGTCTCAGAGACTCCTCCTCTGATTGGCTCGCTGCTGTTAAGCTCCACAGAGAGAAGCCTGAGGGAGGAAATTGAGATTTGGAGAGGAGATGGAGATATGGTATTTGGCTCTTCAAACCACAAATACCATAACCTATTAGGAATATCAAAACCTCAAATACAGCACCAGAGAATGATGAAGTATGGGACCTTTAAATAATTTAACAATATTATTTGAAGTTATCCATGGGTGGTAATAGTGGTAATCGGTCAGTTCACCACTAAACAACATCAAATCTGCTCAGCATCGTCACTGTGAGCATGTTAACATATGGCAGTGTCTTGTTGCATCACTTGTGCTGCGCCCAAAAGTTGAATCTGGTTCAACTTTTTTTCCTTTTTTCCTGACACAGTGTTGACACCCCCGCTGTGTCGCCGGATTGGCCTCATTCATATGAGTGAGGGGGCTGCTTTTTTTCCCACACAGGGCTCAAGGCAGTCTGAACGTGACCCAAGTCTTGTTCCTGGTTGTTCAGACAAAAAAGTTAGAGATTTGAGAACGGCACCTCAGACTATAGAAACTTTACTTTGCAACATTGTAAAAGATGATCAGGTGATACAAATATACAAAAAGACTGACTAATAAAGACAATTATTTCTTATTGGACTAGTAATCCTTCTTACACCCAGCTACTGTTGGCCTAATAAAAAGATTTAAGACTCACTTTCATTTTTGAAAACACTATAATATTGTATATGGTCAGGATTACAGTCTACACATGTTCCTTTAATGTCTCAATGTGATGAGCATGTGTCTCAACAAGAACCTGTAAAAAGTGTCTTCTCAGGCTGGATGAAGAGCATGTGCAGCGTCTGATTCGATGATTTGTCTGAAAACATCAAGGCGCTTGAGTTCACGTCTGCAAATGCATATGTGTGCGCGTGAGTGCGTTTGCGCGTGCGTGTGCTCACCATTTGATTTGTGTGTGCAAATGTGTCTGACTGTGTGTGTGTATTAGTTTGTTTCAGAGCGTGAACCTCTCCTGGGGGACTTCCGCTGCTGCTGTTATTCTTTGCAGTGAGATGGAAAGCTTTTCCCAACATCTGCACAACATATCATCATGGCAAAAAAAAAAAAAAAAAAAGGGGGATAGTGGGCTGAAACTTTCCATTGGAAGAGCTTGTGCATTTCACTTTATAGGACTTTCTCCTCCTTGCTGGTATATGCTTGCTTTTACTCAAGGAAACCTGAAAAGTTCCCAAAGAGAGATTCATCTGTTGAAAATTTTAAAACCGTAAAGGGAGAAATGTGGTGACACACGTCTTGTCGGAGGAAGAAACACTTGTTAGTACACTTGATGGCATTACTGGGATCATTAAAATGCCAGGCAAAGTTAAGGGCAGTAAATTTTTGCAATACCCAGTGAAGCAACAAATGCTTTTCATCAGACTTTCACCAGGCTGTGGATATAGTTTTCATTTGATACATTTTCATTCAATATAGTGCTGATTTTTTTATAGTTTCAAAGGCAGTGAGTGATGCAGCTGTGTCCACTGAACTCTGTGCTGGACGTGAACTTTTCCTCCTTTGTATCATTTCCACCAGTTCAGACCAGTCTGTGTTTTTATCCAGCAACATGCCATGTGCTATCTGTTCACCTATGGCTCTTTGAGGTGTAAGAAGACGAGGCACATACAGTACAGTTTCTTATCCTTCCCCCAACTCCTCTTTTCTTCTTAATGGTTTTCACTCCCCCCCCTTCGATTTTTCCACTCACCCCCTCGGTGTTTTTCCTGATTTACCCTGAACTACAGCAGCACCCCCTCCGCCATCTCACGCTCCCCCTCTTCCCTTATTTTCCTCATTTGTCTTCAGCTAACACTACACACTCACTCACCTCTCATTCTTTTCTCTCTTCTTCCTTCTCTCTCCTAACCTGCTGACCCCATTCCTTCCCTTCTTCCTTTTATCTTTCTCTCTCTCTTCCATCCTCACTGTCTTCAGGCAGCCCTCCCAACCCCCCCCCCCTCCCTCCTTCGTTATGACTCTTCCACTTTCCCATGACAGAACCAGGGGCGGGAATCAAATGACCAGCTTCTCTCCCTTCACCTGGGTCTCTGAGCATGGGCTGTGAAAGAAAGCTTTGTCCCCCCAAACCCTTCATCGCCTCCGGAGGTATGTCCTGTGTTGTCCATACAGGAAAGGACTTTGGTCTGACTGGAATTTTCGGGGCCCATGGGAAAATGTGAGCAAGTTCGGGCCTTAACTCCCACTTTGACATCTCTTCCCACAAAGCAATGCTGCATCATGAGTGTGATTCAAAAAGGAGTCTTACATGATTCAGTGTTAAAGTATTGTTCCTTTTTTGGCATCGAACGAAAAAAAAAAAAAAAAAAAACGCCATCTGACTTTGAGTAATCCATTTTGAGGGTGTGAAAGTCACATGATAAACAGCACATGAACAGCTTTAAATATAAAAAATCTTCTCACTTTCATTGTGTACAACAGAGTGAATTACTGGAAACAACATTTACATAATTGTGCGTAAATATTATAATTAAATCTGGCCTACTTCTAGCACCATTTGTACAACAGCCTATTTCAGTTAGGGTTTTGTTTATGTACTATATATTATGTTGAAGCCTACAACACAAAAAGTCTGTGTCAGTTCCCGCCTTACTATTATATTACAGTTTCATACTTCATCATGAACCAAAGCTGTATGGCCTTAACTTGAGTATTCAAATACGAAGATTTGCAGAAGCGTTCTTTTGTTTGTTTCTTTTGTCCCCTCTTGTTTTGACACTTACACAACACTAGAGAACAGTGCATTGCAAAAACCTGCACTGTAAAATTAGATCTTTATCCCTTTAGTCCTTATGTGTCAACGGCTATGGTCTGCACAGAGATGAGTTATTAGTGAGTGTTTCCACCGTGAACGTGCCTGTGACCCACAGACTCACTGCGAGCGATGACCCGGAACGAAACCCAAGTGAGGCAGGTCAGCCGTCCGTTTGACACGTTCTCGGCAGGGGGGTGGGGGGTGGGGAGGGGCGGGAGCCGGGCCAGACAGTAAGCAGGTGGGGATGAAGCATGATGAGGCACACCAGGCCTTGTTTACAAAAGCTTCAACACACACAAAACTACAGTCAGTGTGGCATTCACTGCCCTTTTTATGCAAAGCATCCCTTGTGTCACTATAGGACATACATCTTTATGTAGTTAATGTTGAGCACTGAGCCCATATGGCTCTGCTGCTGAGACATTAAACCTGTTGAGCAATGGTATGGCATACTATCAAAAATACAGATTTTTTTTTTTAAAACTTGCAGTATGTGATCATATTAAAAGCAGATTAATTGAATTCATATATGAAGAGCAAAAATAATCATGTCTACTTGCCTCAATATGCATTTTATTGCAGGGGAAAATGTTGTTGTAGGACATGATGTTGCAGGTATAGGCTGTATATTTTTTTCTCAAGTGGAGCAGTTTCTCCCAAGAACCATTGGAGGAGCTATTGTTATATGAAAGCACATCCCACCACAGCCCTTATGACATGCTGCCCAGGGCTATAACTGACATTAGACTGACAGTCAGTGTATCACCGCTGCGGGGTTGTGCAACACATTCAGGAATTAATATGATTCCCTATTTGCACAGAATTAGGATGTGCCATTCTGATATTTGAATGCAAAATCTATATTTTAATATGTTTTTCTGACCTTATTAAAATACAATTTGTAGAAAAGTTAGACAAAATATAGAAATGATTGTAAAACATTATAATAAAACACACAATAGTTTTATTGTACAAATGTCATCAACCTCCTTCTTAGACCTCTCATAAATGAACCCAAATAGACAAATTTAGTATTAGACAGAGCTGCAGTGTAAGAAAGAAAATGGTGATAAAACATTCATAAGAATTTTTTATTTTTATTTGTGGATGTTAAAAACAGAGCTTTAGGTTTAGAGAACAACAATTATAAACACTCAGGACATTGTCTTTTAGGCACTGTGATGTTGAAATGCCAACACCTTATGAATTTTACAAATATACCAGAGCCCTAAATGCAGCAGCATTCATAGGCAATTGATCCAGCTCACCATGTATAATTCAGCGTTCAATACTCAATACTTATGAAGGGTGAAGGAGAGGCCAGGATCCAGGGATCTGTAGAAAGTACTGCAGCTGCAACACAGTCAAAGAAAAGTAGCAATGGACTACGTGAACAGACCTTAGCATCAATACCTCACATGCAGTATACCACAAACATCTCTCCTGAGCTAACATGAACCTTAACCTAAATACAGTAACCAGCAGTGGGTCAGATTGAAGCCCCTCATGGGAAAATGCCTGTGTTTTGTCAGGGCTGGTTTAGTTAACTTGTTTTACATAACTATTTGACCTCTCACCTTTCTCACTCGAGTGTAGCTTATCTGTATTGGTTTTCCTTGATGCAAAGTGGATAACAACACTGTGAGGTTATACAAGGCATGTTTTGTAACTGCTGCACCTCCAACATACGTATTTTTCCTGTGATAATGTAAAGCAGACCACTGCCATAAGATAATATAGTAAGACACAGTATCATGACAATTTGTTAGCATAGTTATTGTTTGTTTATTACTAATACTTGAATAAAGATATTCATCTTTAAAAATATTATCAGACATAATATATTTTTATATCTCGGAAGGGCGTCTTGGTACACCTTCAGCTTTCAAAAGTACAAATTAAGGATAAACAATACGCATATACTACATGTTTTAAGACAAGTGTGTATTATTTTACTTCTGAACAGAGATTAACTTGTGGTGAATTGAGAAATTATTTGAAATTTATAAGTATCAAGTTCAAGACAAGAAAAAAAGACAAAATAAACTAATGTATAACGGGTGCATTTAAGCTCCCTGTTGCAGCATCCACTGGTTTTTATTAAACTAGGAGAAATCCAAACTGTCTGTGCAATTAATTTACAGTCTTAATGTAGTGTTATTATGATGTTCAAAGCCAAGAAATTATGTTTTCTGGGGTAATATTACTGCGGAAACTTGGAAATTCACCTTAACGATACATATTGAGGAAAATGTGATTCCAACAGAGGATAAAATTTAGTGCAACAGTCATGTTATTGACACTGCAGAAAATATGAGTTGATTTTTAATAGGACAAAGACATTATTAAGACTTCTTGTTTTCTTGTATATGTATATGCTTATTGTTATCTGTATGTTTTTAAGCTATTTTTTCTCCTGATATTTTGAAACAAGGGAGGAAACCATGAGAAAAAGGCACCTGTTCAACCTCCGAGGTGATAGTTTCCAGCATCTCATTGGTCCTGCTGAGAGAGAATCTGTGTATAAATACTACAGGTAAAGCAGCAGTAAGACAGTGTGTTTTTCCGGCTCAGCATGAAGTTGTTCATTCTGGTGGCTCTCTTTGGGCTCGGGCTCGCCCAGCACAACCCTCACACCAAGCATGGAAGGACAGCCATCGTCCACCTGTTTGAGTGGCGCTGGGCCGACATCGCTGCAGAGTGTGAGCGCTTCCTGGGTCCCAATGGCTATGGTGGAGTACAGGTATGTATGGCTGAACACAGGTGTGTAGCCTGTAAATCTTAAGGTATTGGAAGAAGGAGGAAACTCACATCCCTTTCTATTTTAAAACAAGGTGCCTATAATAACACTGCGTGCTGATGATACGCTCAGCAGACTTTGCACAATTGCCTGGCAGCTTGTGATGACTTAGATTTAATTAAAAAGAACAGAGGTAAAACATCATCAGGTAACAGCTTTCCTTTCATAGAGAGGTTGCACCTTGCTTTGAATTTTAAAATGAGAAAAATGGTCTATCTCAGACAAAAAATTACTTTAATTTGAAAAAGAAAGAAAGAAAAGAAGCCAGCAAGTGATGCTTGTTTGTCCAGGTGAATGTAAAATTCATCTACATAAATAAAGACATTTGAAGAAGGGTAAGGCTCCACTCTAATTTTGAAGATAGATTACAACACAAAATCAGAATACGAGGTGCTGCATAATCAGAATTCACATCTCTTTAGCAGAGTTCAGTAAATTTGACCTAGTGAACGGATAAAGATTGAAAAAACTGTTCAAAATCAAGCAATATATCCAGCATTTTCTATAATGCACTCACATAACATCCGGCCGCTAATTAATTTAAACTTGGTGCTAGTGGTATAGCCCACTTCCTTGACCACTGTTTAGCGTTGGTCTTCTGTACACAGACAACTTCTGTTTTGGGATTGGTAATTATCGTAATGCTTTCCCTCTGTGTTGCTCAGATCTCTCCTCCAAATGAGCACATTGTGCTGAACAGTCCCTGGAGGCCTTGGTGGCAGAGATACCAGCCAATCAGCTACAAGCTGTGCTCCAGATCTGGCAGCGAGAACGAGCTGAGAGACATGATCACCAGATGCAACAACGTTGGGGTAAACTACACTGCAACAGTTGATGCGAATTAAAGTCTCTGTCTTGAGGAGCCACCATTTTCACTTTTACTTAAAGTATTTACTGTAGCTGCTGCTGTTCTTTGCCATATATTTGAGTTTGGGGATCATCAACATTGCAGTAAACCACAAGCAGTACTACTGTGACATATCCCTCTGACCCAAGAATGACCTCAATGTGTGAACATAAGGAGTGAAAATGACAAGGGATAGAAGGGGGGTGTTGATTGGTTGTGTTGCATCCACCATTCTTCTCACAGGTCAACATCTATGTGGACGCTGTCATCAACCACATGTGTGGAGCCGGGGGCGGAGAGGGAACCCACTCCTCATGTGGAAGCTGGTTCAGCGCCGGCAGAAAGGACTTCCCCAGTGTCCCCTTCAGCCATTCGGACTTCAACGACCACAAATGTAGGACTGGAAGTGGCAACATTGAGAACTATGGAGATTCCAATCAGGTAATGAATACCGCTCAGAACAAATGGTTGAGATGGATAATTGTTGTGACGTCTCAATCCAATGATATACTCACTCTGAGTCTGCAATCTATTTGATATATTTGGGAGTTGCACAAATCTGAACTGGAATCAAACCAGCAGAGGATCCATATAAATGAAGATCCTTAACACGTATTCTAGTTCTTGAGATTAATTTACCCAAATCAGCTTTCACTTTCAATGAGCAAGTCTGGACAGTATTTCATCCAGTGGTCCAGTAATCCTTCTGATATTTTCATCTTTAGTCAGCTGTTTTGAAATATGATAAATGTGTTGGACATTAGCTAAGGGGGTTAGACACTGTATCTTAGCTTTCAACTTTGGAGACTAGCAAATGGTTTAATATCTCAAGTGAAAATCAGATGTTTCCAATGCACCAACTGTAATGATATGCAAATGGGAGACATATTTACCATTACGTAATTCAGTGTGTGCACGTGTGTGTGCATGCTAACTTCTACCGCTGAAAAGCCGTGGAATTAGCTTTGTGGCTCAATTATTTAGCGGCAGATAAACTGAAAGCTTAACCAGGACCATTGATCATGTCATACTTACTGTTCCACAAATAAACACAAAATCAAGTTTGTCAACAGGCTAGTCTTAATCCTTCTACCACAGCTGTTGACTGGTTTTGCAAAACCAGAAGACTTGTTGTGGCTTCCAGACATGGATGACATGACTGCTGACAGGCTTATTTACATGTAGGCTATATAAAAGGAGAAATGAGGTGATATGATTTATTGTCATTCAAGAATTGTCCTGTGAAGACTCACCACCAACTTCTGTTCAGCAGCAGTCAGCTGAGCCGTGATGTGATTGGTGGACTAACTATGTTGCCAACAGTGGAGTCAAAGCGCTCCCTGGTGGACACCTAACACAATAGTGGCACTGGATATGAAATAGCTCAAGCCCCTGACTCCAACTGTTACATACGCCAGTGCTGATTTATATGCAATTAGCTTGAACTGGGTGCTAAAATCAGTTACTGTTGTTATGGTCCAGGCTTTCAGTGGTATGGCGAATTAGCAAGTCACTATTTATGTCATTAAACTTAATTCACATCAGTATGAAGCACTAACAATGATATGAACTGTGATGTAAATGGTCATTTTTAGGTACGTGACTGTCGTCTGGTTGGTCTGTTGGACCTGGCCCTGGAGAAGGATTACGTCAGGGGAAAGGTGGCCGACTTCATGAACAAGCTGATTGACATGGGTGTGGCTGGATTCAGAGTGGATGCCTGCAAGCACATGTGGCCCGGCGATCTTTCAGCTGTCTACGGCCGTCTGCACAACCTCAACACCAAGTGGTTCTCCGGTGGCTCCAGACCCTTCATCTTCCAGGAGGTAGTTTTTGCTGGAACGCACACAAACTAATTTAAAACAAATAAGCTATTCATTATTAATTACATTAAACAAAACTATTGAGTTGTCTCATGACAGAAGCCAAAATAAGAAATGACCCGGAAATGAGATTTGCATCAGCAAATCTTTAAATCCACAAGTTACGGGAATCAGGAATAATTTCCACAAATTAATATGATAGGATTTTGTCAGCTCTAGTTTTAGAATCTGAGTATTTTAATATTAGGCAGGCAGATCATACCATTATAAACCTGATACACATAAAATTCACTATATATATATATCTGGCCAACACTAGTTGATAAACAAATCCACACCCACTCGCCTGTATAGAGTGTACAGGCAATGCTGTAATATAAAACGTTGAGGCTTAAGGTTCTCAACTCAAAAACCAATTTATGTAATCTGCAAAAGTAGCCTAAGATCTAAAACAATAAGAGTACTTTGTTTCCACTGAAGACTTGAGGGTTTAACAACAGAAATATGGTTTGAATTAGTGCTGGATCAAAAAGGATTATTTGTTGTATTGTTTTTTTGTTTTTTTTGTCAGTTCACAAGTCACTGATATGGTACAGTTAATACAAACCATTCCCACTTCAGATTGCATGGATGAGAAGAATAATGCATTGTTTTCCCTCTAGGTTATTGATCTGGGAGGTGAGCCCATCACATCTAGAGAGTACTTCCATCTGGGAAGGGTAACTGAGTTCAAATATGGTGCCAGACTGGGAACTATCTTCAGAAAATGGAACGGCGAGAAGCTGTCTTACACCAGGTATGTGTGTTTCTGCTGGTGTGCCTAAATTGTATATCAATCTGATATATTAGAAGAGGTTATATAACCATGGCGTAGTGACAACCCCATTTGCTGTATAAATTGCTGGATTCGACAAATAGGTTCTTACTCGCCAGTGGATCTGGGAGAAACTGTTTCATAGAACTGGTACATTTCAGAGTTGCTGAATCATAGACTTTAGGTAATTTTTTTGTCCAGACTTTGATGTTTTTGAAGAGAACCCATTAGTAAAATTGTATTCTTGTTTCCAGGAACTGGGGAGAGGGTTGGGGTTTCATGCCCAATGGCAATGCTTTTGTCTTCGTTGACAACCACGACAACCAGAGAGGCCACGGTGCTGGAGGTGCATCCATCGTTACCTTCTGGGACTCCAGGCTCTACAAGATGGCCGTTAGCTACATGTTGGCCCATCCTTACGGAGTGACCAGAGTGATGTCTAGCTTCCGCTGGAACCGTCACATTGTGCATGGAAAGGTATGTTCTCTTATTAATAGCAGCATTGATAAAATGTTATGTAAGGTGTGTATTTGAAAAAATTAATCCATTTACCCATCATTGTAGGATCAGAATGACTGGATGGGCCCTCCCAGCCATGGTGATGGATCCACCAAGTCTGTTCCCATTAACGCTGACCAGACCTGTGGAGATGGATGGGTTTGTGAGCACAGATGGCGTCAGATCAAGTGAGTCCTCAGAAAGCAAGAGACAACACACCGTTGACCTGATGCACTGAGCATCGTTCATGTCTCTTTAGTCACAAGTGTGTAAAAACTATTTCACACTACAACTACATTCTGATTTTACTTCTTGTGGATCTCTCCTCTAGGAACATGGTCTCTTTCCGTAACGTGGTCAATGGACAGCCTCACTCCAACTGGTGGGACAACAAGAGCAACCAGGTTGCCTTTGGACGTGGCAATCGTGGTTTCATCGTTTTTAACAATGACGACTGGTAAGGACTTAATCCTCAAACTGATACTGACAAACATATCACCCACCTAAAGGAATAGTAATGTAATCGTAATACACTGTTGCTTTTTACTGTTGTAAATTTGGCTATTGCTACATACTGTAGCCGATGTTAGCATTAACATTTGTTTGTCCAACTATAAATCATTGCATTTACAACACAATATGTTATGATTTTTTTGAGCAGTGCTGCTCCTACAGAGCAGACTCAGCTACAGTGATTAGCTATTGGAAATGGACCAGTCAGACCACAATTACCTTGTTATCATGCTAACTTTAGTAAAAGAGAGTAGAAAGATAGAAATTGAGTAAAGGAATAATGTTTGATGCTGAACTTCTGGAAAATGTCTTTTTGACTGGTAAATATACAGATGCTAATGCTAATATGTTAGCAATAACTGCATATAGGCTATCTCCTTTAGCCACTCTAAAATCTAAAATAGCAATTTTTCACCATTTTCCCCACTTGTTTGAAAAAAACACGTTTCCTGTTACAAAACAAACAATGGTACAGAAAGATCCAAATAACTTGTTCTGCTTCAACAGAAAATAGGCTACTGTGTAATAAGGAGACTGTAGGAGGATCCTCCTACAGTATGGTTTGGTTTTATTATAAAATTTGTCTTGTGTTCACCCTCAGGGATCTGGATGTGACCCTGAACACTGGCATGCCCGGCGGCACCTACTGTGACGTCATTTCTGGCCAGAAGGACGGACACAGGTGCACTGGGAAGCAGATCCATGTGGGCGGTGATGGCCGAGCTCACTTCAGGATCAGCAACAGAGATGAGGACCCCTTCGTTGCTATTCATGCTGAATCCAAGCTGTAAAAACATTCTCAACAATAAATACATTTTAAAAAATTTAACTTGAGAGATGAACTTGTTTTTTTAGTGACACTTTAAGACTGAAAGGAATGAAGTCCATGCATTAAAAACTAAAAAACATGCCTAAAACCACACCAGCAGTCATGTCACCTCAATATCACTGCACTGAGAGTTTGAACCTAATATAACTGAATGTGTATCCACAGGCTCTGTTTACCAACAGGGAAACTGTTGCGTAATCAGCTGTTTTCCCATTCACAGTAAGTGTGAGAGGGGCTGGACTGTAGGGAAAGTGATAAACACCCTCTCAACTGGCCAAACCTTAAAGGGCCCTTAAAGGGCAACATACACAAATCATCTATGTGTATCATGATTTTGAAAATGACTGACTATTGGTCTTACTTGCCCTTACAGTGGGCTATGTCTTTTAAGTGTAACTCCCGTCACACAAAGAAAACACAATAACACAAGCAGCCAAATCAGGCTCTGATCTTAATCAGAGTGTCTGGTATCAGATGATATTTAGGAGTTTAATAATGACCTGACTGTTAAATGCAGGTTTGTCCACTTTTGCCTGCCAAATATCATCTGGTTAATTAGATCCATGCCCAAAAATTGTTTGATCTGATTCGCAAGTTTAATAGTTAATATGTGGTTCAAACATCCAACAGAAAGCAATAGCTCTGACTCGTTATAAAGTGTAGCCTACATGGACAACTTATTAGCATCAACACAACACTACTGCTGTCCGTCCGTCTAGTGTCAGCATGGTCTTCTGATGACCTCAGACCAGTGTTCACAGCCAGAGCTCTCTGCTCTTGCTGCTAGTTGTGCTGTCTGTTCTGCCACTGGGTGGGTGGGGGGTCAAGGTGAAGGTTGTTTTGTTTCATCTGAATCCCCTGCTGTATCTTAATGAACACATTACCCCGCTATGAACACAGTCAGGACAGGAGGGGGCGTGGCTGCACTGAGCACCTGCAGACCTGGGATCGGCAGACCACCAAGGATGCGCATAGCCTACATATGAAATATTAATAAAAATGTAACCATGTAGATTATTATGTGTTTATTTTTTTTAATTATGAATTTTATGTTGTTACCCTTAGCATTATTTTTCTTAGCCTATTAGCCTACATGATGTCATTGGTTTTATTTTGTGTTTAAATTATGAAGTATTATTAATTTTATTAATTAATTAATTTAGTCTATAATATTGTATTATCACTTTCAGTTTTCTTTCATAGATGTTTTGAAGATAGAGGAAGCATGTGCTGGATGACGTTGGTTCCACGTGCCTTTGTTTTGGTGGGGACCGGAAAAGGAGACACTCCAGAGAGAGAGAGCTCTGCTGTAGCTCTGCACTCCTGTTCGTCGCCTCGTCGTTGAACCTGACCTGTAAGTGAAGTGAATTAAGTCCTGTCCTGGCGTAACGGTGACTTTTTCGTTGAAGAATTATTTACCCCCTTGTAACCCGCGACACCCATGGTCCTGGCACGTGACGCTACCTATCCAGAAACCAGGGTTACAAAAACATTAGCATGAGGGGTGTGATAATGCTCTAAAAAAAGAAACACACGTCGCTGTTATTATGACTGTAACTCGACTCAGATTCAACTCATTTTGACCTGTCCTGTATGTTGCAGGTTACAAACAGAAGCCTCTCTCCTGAGCAGGGACAGCGGCAGGCAGCATGGCCCTTTACCCACATGGATAAAAGTCAGATTGACGTAGGCCTACATGGTGGGAAAATCTTGTCAGGGCTGGTTTAGTTCTACATGTGACAGGCCACTCTATTTATTTTGATTTAAAAAAAGACCACACAACAGTCACGCCTTCTGAGATTTACCAGTGTTATTCAACATTTAGGGCTCATTTCCAAATTTATGTCAAGGGCAGTCTCTCCTTAATAAACACTTAGGTCTGATTAGATATAAATTTCACAGCTTTGGAAAAATAAATGTTGAGTGTATCCATGCCCCCCCCCCCCACAGCCACCACTCATCAAGAAACTCACACATTGTTTATATGTATTAGAAATAACTAATCCAGTATTGGCCTGCCTCAGCTTTTTATTTGCTCAACCCAAAATAGATTTTTCTTTTTGTTGTTGTTCCAAATCAAGATTTTGGAACTGAGTGGTTTAATCTGCCTGTTGCACCATAATCTGGTTATTGAACACAGTGAACAAATTCTAAACCAGGACAAATCCAAATGGTCAGTGGATTTGAATCAGTGTTACAGTGTAATCTAGTTAACTAATTAGTGTAATTGTGATGTTTCGAGCCCGAGGGAGGGGCCTGTTGCTGCTGAATCTTTGCAGCATATAAAACTGATTGTCTTTTGAGAGAATTAAGTGGATTTTTTTATGCCTTCACTTTTGAATTATTGGGAGCTTAAATTTATGAATTGCTAGGATTAAGGTAACATCTCAAGGCAGATTCTGATTTGATGGGCTAATGTTGGAATTGACTATGCTTTAACTCCATTTTACCACCACATGACAAAGCAGTGATTTCTTTGGACTTTGGTTTGTTTTGACCTGTGCAAAGGATAAAACTCTCGCCAAAAATATCTCACATTTCAACAGAAACATAGGAAAGTATTTGATTATTTGGCACATTTTTAGTCTTTTTAAACCTCTTATTTTTTATTTTTGGGGAAAGGCATTATTCACAACTTTTGCTTCCAAGTTTTTATGTGAGTAGTTGAAGCAGTTTTTTCTTCTGTTGGTTTTGAAGGACGGTCGGAAATTTTGATAAAGAAGCACCTGTTTAATATCCACGCTGATATTTGCCCGCCTCCCATTGGCCCGTGGAAAAAAAAAAGAATCAGTATAAATATTAACAGCCAGTCTGCAGGAGAGTGTTTTTCTGGTTCATCCGAGGGAAGCATGAAGCTGTTCATTCTGGTGGCTCTCTTTGGGCTCGGCCTCGCCCAGCACAACCCTCACATCAAGCATGGAAGGACAGCCATCGTCCACCTGTTTGAGTGGCGTTGGGCCGACATCGCTGCAGAGTGTGAGCGTTTCCTGGGTCCAAATGGTTTTGGTGGAGTTCAGGTATGTATGGCTGAACACAGGTGTGTGGCATATTCTAGTCCTTTTTCATTGTAAATAAATTAATAGTAAGTCAGACTGCATGTTGATGATGCACAAATGGCTGTATAAATGTATATGTCTTAATTATGTACCGTATATCTTTGTGTACATGAGAATGATAAATTTAACAGGTGATTTCAGCTTTCTTTATATATATACAGTGGTTGTTTTCTGCTTTGAACACTGCATGAGTATGAATGTTCATTTATTTCAAAATGGGATTAAAAATGAAGGAAAAGAGCAAGTGTCTATTTAGGCTGGTGGAAAGCACAAAATGTGGATACAAAGGGACCTTTCTAAAACTTAACAGGGTACTTTGATAAGATGGTTAATTGAAGCCCAAGACATATTTGAGAATTAGATTTTTTTTTCATGCACCTCTTTAACATCCTTTATAGACCATATGTTCCCGCCACCTTTAGCACCTACAATTTGCAGGTTTTTTTTCTTTTCTTTTCTTTTTTTAAAAGTAAGTTTCAAGCTCAGTGCGGGATAACCCTGACTATAACACTCACCCTAAATATCTACATATCAAGTGCAGGGAAGGATAACCATCAAGATTTTTTCCAGAGCAACTACTGTATACAGTATGTAACACTTTATGAGTTGAACTTCTTCTTGTGATGTTTAAAATGAACTATATTGTGTAAATAACTGTTCAGTTTATTCACTACATCGGTTAAACACCATCTTCTTTCTGCAGATAATTCCTCCTAAAACTCCTAAAACTGATTATTACAGCAATGTTTCCCCTCAATGTTGTTCAGATCTCGCCTCCAAATGAGCACATTATACTGAACAGTCCCTGGAGGCCTTGGTGGCAGAGATACCAGCCAATCAGCTACAACCTGTGCTCCAGATCTGGCAGCGAGAACGAGCTGAGAGACATGATCACCAGATGCAACAACGTTGGGGTAAACTACACTGCAACAGTGATTTAATGAAAGGTTGTAGGATTGTTCTTTTGCAGTTGACAGCATCTTGTAAATCTACAGCCTCGTACCAGACAACAAACTCTTACCACATACATATCACACCAGTTGCTGCTTTACTATAAAATAAGCACCTGCCATTTTGAAACAGAAGGCATTTTTGAATCGAAAATTCAACATATTCATGCTGTGTCTTTATATTTCATATTTCTATGACTTGACAATGACCTTAAATGGAGTGAAAGAGTCCAATGACAGAAAATAAATATTGATTGGGTGTGTTGCACAGACTGTAATGTATATTTCCAACAGGTCAACATCTATGTGGACGCTGTCATCAACCACATGTGTGGAGCCGGGGGCGGAGAGGGAAACCACTCTTCATGCGGAAGCTGGTTCAACGCCGCCAAAAAGGACTTCCCCAGCGTCCCGTTCACCCAATGGGACTTCAACGACAACAAGTGCAAGACAAGCAGCGGTGAAATTGAAAACTATACTGATGCTTATCAGGTAATGAATGTGACTGAGAGAAACTGTCACAGCGATGCAATTCTGCCCCGATTCATATTTTACAATTCACAGACTACCTCCTTCACTAAGATCCATTTCTTCTTATCCACTTTTTAAAAAGCAGCTAAAAATACATCTCAACTTCTCTTGAATTTCCCGCTCTCTCCATATCCCACATCCTTACTCTGTCTTTTTATGATTTCAATTAATTAATTTTTTGTACCTTATTTCTATTGTCTCTATTTGTTACTGATCACTTTGCTCTTTATCTCTCCATTTTTTCTAATTTTTATATAATATATATAATATTGATTATGTATGCACTTTATCTCCTTTTTTTCTATGTTTATTTGTTAGCCATAGAAATTTCTTGTTGTAATTTGTTATAGGGGTGTTATGTACAAGCCAATCGGCTTCGTTCCCTCCATGCACCATTAATTTAAATTTGTGCTAAATAAATAAACTACACTAAACTAAACAGCACTTTTTCCATCCACTCAAAGATCCATAAAACACATTTCAGTCAGACACTGGTGGTTGTGCATATCTAATTGTTGTCATATGGTATGAATAAGAAACAACCATTGCAATTGTAAAATTCATGCCAAGCACGAGTAGTTGAAGTCAAACATATACAGTATAAAACAATGCATATTTCTTGCCCCAGGTGCGTGACTGTCGTCTGGTTAGTCTGTTGGACCTGGCCCTGGAGAAGGATTACGTCAGGGGAAAGGTGGCCGACTTCATGAACAAGCTGATTGACATGGGTGTGGCTGGATTCAGAGTGGATGCCTGCAAACACATGTGGCCCGGTGACCTGGCTAATGTCTATGGCCGTCTGCACAACCTCAACACCAAGTGGTTCCCTAGTGACTCCAAACCCTTTATCTTCCAAGAGGTAGTTTTTTTTTTATCACATAGGAGCAGTTTGATATCTCTACCTATTTTATAAAATATCCTTCAATTGCATATTTGGTGTGTGTCTCTGTGTTTGATAATGCTAGCTGTGTGTTTTTCAGGAGTATCTTGTGAACCAAAAGGCTGGATGAACTTGTTTGAGCTGGTTTTAGGGAAAACATGCAGCCACTAAACACAATCTGCCGCCACAAAAATGTATTTGCATTCAAGTGCATGATTGGCCCAAACCCCAGCTGTAATCTGTTTGCGAGCCTGTGATTGGAGAAATACGAAACACCCATGTGTTCGGTATTCATGACTGATAACGCATAGCAGCAGTCAGCAGAGCCATGGGAAAACAAGCAAAGAAATCAAGATGGCAAAACACAAACACTAGCACACTGGGAGCAGGCGTTGCAGTAAAATAAGTCATTATTAGTTGACAGCGCCTGAATAGCACATGCTGTGCTCATGAATCAAGCCCATGATTATAAAATATAATTTAAAGTTTGTAAGCTGCAGGTTTTAAAAAGTAACACTTTGCTCTGCCCTCAGTAAAAAGTCATGAGGGTTTAACAGCATCAACGTGTTTCTTGTTACTACAGAACAAAAGCTTTTATTTTTTGCATCAGTTTTTTGACAATTCTCAAGTCACTCAAAGGGTACAGTTAATATAAACCATTCTACCGCACAGAGCGTGGATGATACAAATTATGTGCTGCTCTCCCTTTAGGTTATTGATCTGGGAGGTGAGTCCATCTCATTTAGAGAGTACGTCCATCTGGGAAGGGTAACTGAGTTCAAATATGGTGCCAAACTGGGAACTGTCTTCAGAAAATGGAACGGCGAGAAGCTGTGTTACACCAGGTATGTTTTCTCTTAAAGGTGTACAGAAAAGAAAATTGAATTTGAGCCCACTATGGGTCATAAAATTAGTGTAATAACTCATCTATCAGACAATGTAGGCCAAACTTTGTGCAACATTCTATTTTTGAGTAAATCCGGGATGAAAGTGTGTATTTTTTTTCTGCATTGGATAATGCAGGCGCACGGATTATACGTCAGCCTGTACACGATTCATCAGCCACTGATATTGGATCCGTCATCCGTCATTCAAACGTCTGAGACACACACACACGGAGCTTGGTCTCGCCCCAAGCTTTGAATATCCCGCCCGCTCGATAACGACCAATCAAATTCGTTTTCCTTACTCGGGTAAACTCGTGTTGCAGCTCGTGACAACTCGGCGCGACAAACAGGACAAACGGCCATTTCTGTACACCTTTAAATCATGTATCAATGTGATATAATAGAAGAGGTTATCTTGTCCTTACTACAAGTTTCAATACTCCTAATTAGTAAAATTGTATTCTTGTCTCTAGGAACTGGGGAGAGGGTTGGGGTTTCATGTCTGATGGTAATGCTGTTGTCTTCGTTGACAACCACGACAACCAGAGAGGCCACGGTGCTGGAGGTGCATCCATCGTTACCTTCTGGGACTCCAGGCTCCACAAGATGGCTGTTGGCTACATGCTGGCCCATCCTTACGGAGTGACCAGAGTGATGTCTAGCTTCCGCTGGAACCGTCACATTGTGAATGGAAAGGTATGTTCTCTTATTAATAGCAGCATTGATTAAATGTTATGCATAGCGTATTTGGAACATCTTTTATTAAACCCATTTACCCATCATTGTAGGATCAGAATGACTGGATGGGCCCTCCCAGCCATAGTGATGGATCCACCAAGTCTGTTCCCATTAACCCTGATCAGACCTGTGGAGATGGATGGGTTTGTGAGCACAGATGGCGTCAGATCAAGTGAGTCCTCAGAAAGCAAGAGACAACACACTGTTGACCTTATGCAGAGAGTATTGTTCACATCTGTTCTTTTTCTGTGCATCTTTGATTTGCATCTTTAATTTTTCAAATAGCTGAAATATATAATCTATCTCACTACAGCAGTGTTACTACAGCATTTCTTTTTTTTAGGATATATGGACATGTGAACCTTTTCCCAAATGCAGTTATGTACAAGACCCAGATCAATCAGGGATGTTTTTTTATAGATATTCTTTTGTATTTTTACTTCCCTCTTTAGGAACATGGTCATCTTCCGTAACGTGGTCAATGGACAGCCTCACTCAAACTGGTGGGACAATCAGAGCAACCAGGTCGCCTTTGGTCGTGGTGATCGTGGTTTCATCGTCTTTAACAATGATGACTGGTGAGGACTATTTACCTAGTTGAATAATACAAAATATGATATACAACGCTAATGCAAAATCAGCCATTCAAAGCACCTGCGATGTTAAAGTGAGTGTCACTTTACAAAATATTTGTGTGTTTTTACCGGCTTTAAGTGGTTCATTCTCCCAGTTTCAATCCAGTTTGCACACAGCAAAATAGGATGGAAAGAACATGCAGTTTAATGTGGCTCTGCAGTTTTTAAAACAATTTGGCTTTGCCCTCAGGGACCTGGATGTGACCCTGAACACTGGCATGCCTGGTGGCACCTACTGTGACGTCATTTCTGGCCAGAAGGAAGAAGGCAGGTGCACTGGGAAGCAGATCCATGTGGGCGGTGATGGTCGAGCTCACTTCAGGATCAGCAACAGAGATGAGGACCCCTTCGTTGCTATTCATGCCGAATCCAAGCTGTGATTCATTCTCTACATTAAACCCTAAACTTAAGCCTAATTCAGCTTCAACAATCAATTAGATTTTTTTTTTTTTACTGACGCTTATTAAAAAAAATCAGTCAATATTTTTGCCATTGACTTTTACTTGAGGATTGAAATGAAGGAGTAATTTTTTAGATAATATGCAAACCATAATGTTTAACAGCGAAATCTCTTCAACAGACTGTTGTATTACTGCTGACTGCAGTAGGCACATCTGTGAGAAACGCAAAGAAAGGTCTGGTAATTTTGTCTTCCTTTGAAGTATGCACTTAAAGGGATACTTCATCCAAAATCAATAATTCACCAATTTTCTACTCACGGTCATGCCAAGGAAGGGTTTGGAGAACTTTCAGAGTCATCAAAACGCTTTTGGAGTTCCAGGGGGGGTCCGGCTGGCAACTGATTTTCATATAATGGCGGCAGATAGAGTTAACTTTTGAATCGTCCAAAACACACACTGTGAAACATCCAAATACCTCCATACTGCTCATCCGTACTGACCCAAGTGTCCTGAAGACGCCACATGAAAAAGTTGTTCGGAAAAAAATGATTTGACCTCTGTTTTTAGCCTTGTTGTAGTGGTAGGTCCCAGTGGCTCTGTTGATGTTGATGTGCGCGAGATTTGCTGCAAGATATTCTTCCGTGTTTACATCATACATCCAATGGTTTACAATGACAAACGAACAACCAAACAACTTTTTCATGCGGCGGCTTCAGGACATTTGGGTCAGTACGGATGAGCAGTATGGAGGTATTTAAATGTTTCATAGTGTTTGTTTTGGACGATTTAAAAGTGAGCACTATCTGCCGCCATTTATGAAAATCTGTTGCCAGCCGGACCCCCACTGGAACTCCAAATTTTGATAACTCCGAAAGTTCTCCGAACCCTTCCTTGGCATGACAGTGAGTAGAAAATTGGTGAATTATCAGTTTTGGGTGAAATATCCCTTTAACAGGCCCATCATGCATTCATATGGGAATGGAAAAACAAACATAAAAGATTAAAGACTTGTAGTGCAGTCAGATAGCTTTCCATTCATAATAAAGTCTCATGTGTGAAACAGGTTGTCTCATATGAAAAGTGGTGCTAATACATACAGTACCCTCTACATTTACCAACTTAAAGGGCAACATACATGAATCACCAATATGCAGAAATCTGTCCATCTGTTAGTGCAATCTGGTCAAATTGAAGATGAAGTATGATGATACTGTTTGACCATCATCTGTTCAAACAACTTCAGTTCCCGTTAAAACCCCTTGTGACCACAGTTTTCTGTTGATATCGTGGGAGGGTAACGTAATATGTAAAAGGCCAACAGGCTGTCAGAAACACTGAGGGCAAAAAAGGTAAAAAGAGTTACAGCAGGTTAGTCCGTAATAATGAGGAGAACAGTAAGTAACTTCACTCTCACAGAGGCAAACAAGAGCACCTAGCAATTTCAAGATTTTCTAAGCTGCAATTGACTCAATGATTACAGGGCTCTCAAATCTCATGCATTGAGCGTGACAGTCACTCTTTTCGGTCTTTTGTCACGCACTCTCGCCACACCTTGTATGTCTCACGCTGAAAAAAAATTATAATAAATTTCTCTGGTGTGCCGCTATGGCTATGGAGCCGCAGGAATCAAGCATGTCTCCCATGGAGTTCTGAGTCACTCTGGGCTCTCAAGTCAAGACACGCATTTCAATCAGTTCACACACTCACACGCCACACATGATATTTCTCACGCCAAGAAGTTGATAAAACAAATTTAGTAAGCTAATCTATGATTGGATGATGCGAAGGCAGATTGCTCCGTTTAGTCCATCCATACAGCTGGCTTGAGTCAGCCAGGTAAAAAGCCAGGTTAAGTCTGGGTTTCCACAGCGCTGCAAGCTCACGTCCTAGGAACGTGCATGAATGCTATTAATAACCCGGGTTGGATTGGACCACGTTTTTTTTATTTTTATTTTGCTGTGTTCCGGCCGAGAATCAATGCTCGTGAGTCCAGCCGCTTCGGGTCCGGGCTTCAACACCTGCGGATCGGACCGGACCGGGTCTTTGAGAACTGTAGCAGGAATTAAACAGCTTCAAAATTGCTCAAACAGGCGATCGTGGGCTTTGAGACATTTTGCAGATTCACAAGACCTTGCAGAAAACAGACCCGGCTTCAAATTGAGACCAGCTTTTACGTGCTTAAACATGTAGCCAGACCCGGCCAATAGACCGGTGTCTGTAAGACAATGGCTTTTATTTGAGAATTTACGATGACGGTCTGGGATACGCTTATGGTGCATCTCAATAAATTACAATATCATGGAAAAGTTTATTTAGCCTATGTCACATTAGGGTAATTCAATTCAAAAAGTTAAACTAATACATAGGCTACAGTATAGCCTAGGTCATTACACACAGAATAAACATTTCTTTATTTATTTAATTTGTAATAATTATATCTTACATTTGATGAAGACCTAGAATTCATACCTTTATATTTCAAAACATTTTAATATTACAAAATACCTATTTAAATAAGCATTTTTAATATGGAAATGTTGGCCTTTTGAAAAGTATGTCAATCTATATGCACCAAATACCTGGTTGGGGCTTTTTGACTTTTCCATGATATTCAAATTCATTGACCATACTGTAGGGTAGCAAGCTTTGGGAGCTAAGTGAAAAACTTGAGAGCCCTGATGATTTTGTCAGCTGCAGCTTGCCATGTTAGCTAATGTTAACTCTGAATGGTTAAGGAGTTGGTTGAAAATGCTTTAACATTCATTACAGAATGACAGACTTGTATCTCAGCCTTAATTCTGCACTTTTTACCCACTTAGGCTAAACCTCCACAGGGCTAAACTGCATGTGAGTTACTGTAGCTATGTGGATGATGCCAAAAGCTGTATTGTTCTTACAGTGCAGTGCAGGATAAACTTGTCTGACTGAGTTATAAATAAAAATGTAACTAAAATGCTATTCACTGTAACATAATATTTTTTGTAGATGCTTGCTATAGAAAATCAACTCGTATTAGCAATGCAGTGGTAACAGTATAGGTGTGTTTGTACACCAGAAATGGATCTGAGGTTTCTGAATAATCAGTGAGTGAGTGTGATAAATGTATCTAATGTGAGTTTGGCTGAAGTGCAGAGCTGCTACTGTTACTCTAAACTGAGGATGTATCTTAGCTCCCAGAAGATGGATGTTCCACTGATGAAATCCTGAAATTCTTCTAACATAACTAGCCTCCCTCCCTGTCATTTTATCAGACACCCACACCCATCATGTTCACATGTCAACGACAGCTCCAGAGTTTAAAGGGATAGTTCAACATTTTGGCAAATTGGCTCATTGCCACAATCTGCTATAGTCATAGCAGTACTGTAGGTTCGTTACCTTTATTTGTCGGTGCAAGCTATTTTTAGAACGGCGGAGCAGAGCCGCGAGCTGCTCAGAGCTATGCTATGGAGGCTGATGGGATTTCTTGGTTTCCCTCATCAAACTCATCAAATACACAATCCAACAACTCCAAAATGCTCTGGTGGACAAGTTGTGACCTGCACATTCACCACGCTATGAGATAAAAACGGAATGGAACGAGACAGAGTTGTTTTCGAGGTAAATGCAGAGACTGCTTGATGAAAAACTGACCCTGAAGGGAACGCACATCAGCGGTTTTGTATGAATTTACCTCTAAAACCACTCTGTCTCGTAACGTTTTGTTATAATCTCATAGCGTGGTGAAGGTCACAACTTGTCCATGAGAGCGTTTTGGAGTTGTTGGATTGTGTATTTGATGAGTTTGATGAGGGGAACCATGAAATCCCATTAGCCTCCGTAGCGTAGCTCTGAGCAGCTCACCACTTGGCTCGGCGGTTCTAAAAATAGCTTGCAACGACAAGTAAAGATAACAAACCTACTGCTATGACTATAGCGATTATGGCAATGGGCCAATTTGCCTAAATTTTGAACCATCCCTTTAACATCTATCCGTGGTTAATAATGATTGTCGTAGTTGTGTGGAGTTTTGATGAATTAAATTTTATTTCTGCCCAAAAGCTGTTCTCTCAGACAGCCGTAGAGGAAGTGAGTGTCCTTAAAAAGACCTGTGACACCTGCGAATGTCCTTTCCTGGCTGCATTGTGTATTCTTCTCCTCCACTGGGACGACTCTTTGCCATCACAGTGCCGCCACTTCTGTTTCACCTGAGTGCAGCCCTGGCATCCGTCATTAGGGCGTCGTAGGGGCCCAGAGGCGCGATGAGCCAAATCTCCATCCTTTCTTTTATCCCTCTCTCTCTTTCTCTCTCTCTCTGCCCGTCTTCCTGTCCCGTCACCCTCCACCTTCCTCTGCCCACCTACTGAGCCCCCATCAGCAGCTCTGGACCGGTGACACTGGAGTGCCACCGGCCACCAGAGGTGAGATAGTAAAGGTGATTCCTGCCAGAACAATCACCTCATCTCGGTTGTCATGGCAATGTGACCCAGAAGAGATAGAAAGCCTAGGTATTTCTTTAAAGCCTCATCGAAAGAACGAGACGTGGCAATGAATGACTTATTTACCGAGGGGAGGATGCTGTAAACACTGACAGGTCATGTGGTTTGTAATGTGAGTCACAATACACAGACATTAGTGTAAACTGCTGTGGAGTGTCAGTCGAATTATGCAGATTATAACAGAAGCAGTGTTAACACGCCAGTTGTAGGTTCTGCTCACATCTGAAAGTATCTTAGGTGCTGCAGATCTCTGAAGTTGTGAATTGCTGTTTAATTTAAAATACTACTACACGGCGGGTGACGGGTCTTTGTTCACAAAAAGCGCAAGAGAGAGAAAAGAGGCAGTCAAAGTGACAGAGAGTGCAGGAGAAGGATAGAAGGCGCCCTTAACGTTAGACTAGCCTCAACATATTGCAACTGCTAAATTATTGACCCTCTCTCCATCTTTTGGTCCGGCAGCTGTGAGGGCCTGTACCTTCCGATTAGCTGCAGAGATGTCAGTGTAGCAGACCGGGGTCTTTGGTGCTGTCATCCTCACTGATGCTTTGTGACATGGCTGTCAACGGTGTCCCCATCCTGTTTCATATTTCATATGGTGCAGCAGACCTGCCTGTCACATCACCCAAGGAGAAAGACAGTCATCAACTTAAAGATGAAACAAGTGAGTTTTGGATCTATTCAGCTCTTTCACATACTTGCTCCTGGAGAGTTAAGCAGACAGGCTTGTGCTGAGCTCTGGTAAAGACAAAGGGACTGATTTAACATTATACATTACAGGATGGTTAGACCTGTTGTCTGAGCTTAGCTTGAACAAAGAAAAGAAAAAGGTTGCTTAAAATGCAGCATTACACAAAAAATGATGATAACTATACTGTAGGTGCTGCTGGATCTTAAACTTGCAATTTTCTGTGAACGGCTATTGCAGCAGTCATGACCACAAGACATGATGATTCCTCACTCACTGGTTCAGTACTTTGGGAATATTTAGCTTCCTATCACATGGGGGCAGTATTGAAGCAAGAACTATGAAATGCTGGCTTTTCCAATACAAGATTAAAAAAGATCTATGAGACACTTTGCTCTCTGTGAAATTTATTTCATAACTGCTTGAAATTCAATACAGAATGACTCGAGATGCTAAAAGAATTCACCACTGATATTTAATTCTAAAAATAAAAAGAAGAATGAATTATATGTATTGTTAATGTCAGTATAAAAGGGGTGCCCGGCCGATACAGACCCCACATTAGTGTTCTTTAATGTGAAAGCAGTCCATTGTTTGTGTTTGTGTATGATATTAACATCAAATTGTTCCCACTAATCATTCTGGAAAAGGCCTCGGTGCAGAGTGCTATCGATCCAAAGCTCTTCACAGATGCTTCATCTATTTTCTGGTCACTGGCAAGTCCTGTCAAGCTTCCAAGCTTTGTCACCTTATAGCTGTCACTTCATATCTGTGCATGTAGTGGCACCTTCACCATGGCAACATGCTATGGCAACTTGTGCAACTACAAATAGGTTGAAGATATCAGTACTTTCAGAGATAATTCAACATTTGTGAATTTAGATTTCACATGTCTGCATGAGCTGAGCTGAGGTTCTAGGTGTCCACTCAACTTAAGCGCAGGTGTTGCTATTTTATTTACTGTCCACAAAGAATACGTATATTTCCTTTGACTATTAAGTGCCACAACAACTTTATTTCCCCACGCAGCTGATGTATTTTAAAATAAGGCAGAAACAGCGGATATGCATAAGATGTTGTTAATCTCACCATAACCACTTATCTTGACCATAAGGAGAAGCACCTCTGAGATCTTATGCTTTCAAGAACATTAAGGCAGATGCTCCTAATTCATTTTGTTCAATTTATTTTAAGTAGCTTTGAAAACTTTCTATATGCATCTTGTAATTGAATGTGTTTTGCTTAAGGTATATTTGTGTTGTAACAACATTGATCCTGAAAACATACATTTTTATGTAATGGACAAGAATGTAAATTCTAATATACTGAAAAGGAAAGAAAAATATGTATGCCATCACAGTGAAGGCATCTTGCCTACATCTGTATAGGCCTATTACTCTGCATATTATGTAAAAGAAACATGTTCCCAAAGAAACTGTTTCAGTATCAAGTTACATTAGCAAACTAAACCTGCAATCATTTAGCCACATTAATGGTGAAAATATAGCCTAATCCTTTTCACCCAAAGGACAGAGAATAGGAAATAACATGAAATTACGTTGATGCATAAGTACATTGGTCTGTGTCACAGTTACCCTTTCTCGACACTTTTGCTGTCCTTGCAGTGAGCTTATTCATACCCCCCACTAACAGATTATACAGCAGCACATGGAGCAACGTGAAGGTTGGCCTTTTGTGTCCTCATACATTTCTCTACTTAGTCTTTAATGATATCATTGCCTGGCTAAGTCATCTTTTATGCCTGACACCTCACAGGGTGGCCAATATTTAGTTATTTAGTTTAGTGTGTGCATATAGTGTGTGTGTGTGGTCTGTACTCTAAGCATCCTAGATGTAGAGTGTGACAAGCCCCTACTTAGCCCTCTATCTTATACCCTGCCTCTAATACGAGGCTGAAATACCACTGTGTGAAACAGGCACCCAGCACAACTTTGAAATAATTGAGACAAACTCATTCAGTCGCGGCTCATTTAATATAATGAGCAAAGTGAGCTGTTCAATTTGCATACTGATAAGATGCCTCCATCAGATTACATAGCCTCCTCTCATAGATATTCACCGTGGATATTACATTTAATCAGAGCATGGATTTACCTTACACACACACACTCAGAGAAGTGCAAACTAAGGCTTTCAATTAGGCCATTGCCAGGTCTTAATCACTTCAAAGACTAATTGGGCAGTGGGTCAACAGCCATGCTGCCGATAAAGTGTCTTAGAATTGGGGTTTGACACCAACTGAAAAGAGTGGAAACACAATGCATGTTTGGTCTTTGGAAATTTGTTCCAAAAAGAAATCCTCTCTATTTCAGCAGCATTTATATTTCATGCGTTGGCTTTGGGATCTTACGTGATGACCCCTTTCAGCCGTCGCCCTTGTGCTCTCTTTATTGATCCCTGTTATTGCTGTGGAAGTCTCCTGCTGCTTGTGTTTGCTCCCTCACACTCTCTCCCCCCCATTTTCAATTGCACAGGTGCCCTACCTATGTTTGCCATGCGCGGGCTGGTATAGCTGAGACCACAACAGCGAGGGCAGCAGCACTGGCTGGTCTAAAATCACATGTTTGTGCAGTGGCTCCAAGCTCTGCTGGAGCAATTGAACCAGGGATGCAGCCTGCGGCCTGGTTCCAGAGCCCACGGGCCTGTGGAGCAAGACTTTCTGAAAGGGAGCAGATGGTAACATGAATAGTGCAGCAGGTCCCGTCCACCCCTGCCCATTGCCTTTGCGTGCAGCACATTACCTCTACAAACGCTTCTCATAATTGATGTGCTGGAATGGTCCCATCATCACTGGATTTTGCCGAGTGGCAGAATCATCAAGGTCATCACTGCTACTCCGACGTTCTACTGTATACTACGGTAGTGGAGAGGAGTGGACTTCTTGAATCTTCTTGAATACTATACACACACTGAATTTATCTGTCTGTGACACTAGAACGGATGAGATGAAGGTTATAAATTGTTTACCTGTCCATGCTTGTATACAAATTGTAGTTGTTGGAATTGGATTTTATTTCATATCTCATTCCGGATACATTTTTATAGTACTTTCTGCCTGCACATCAGCGCATATTTTCATCTCTGTGAGTGGTTCAAAAACACTTTTCCCACCTAATTCCCTATCTATCTACCAGGCGTTGCAGGGGGGAAAGCCCATAGAAACACCTTAATTATACATGGCAGCCCTGGGCAACACATAACATTAAACTTGTATGGCTTGGTTTAGACAGAGTATGTCAAAATCTGTTTTGTGACCCAGCCAGCCCAGTGCTCTGCCGCAGTATTCCCAGTTTAATTTATAAAAACATGAAGTCTCACAGTTTAATTTCATTTCATTTGGAGAAGATGAACCTGTTTCTTAAATCAATTCTTCAATTTTCTACATTAATATTCAGCATTCAGTCGGATGAACCTTCACTTTACATCACCTGCCTGTATACAGCCCACATTCTGTACAGAATGCATATGTTCACGAGTTTAATGATTTCATGAAATACTTCCCACCCATAAAAAAGGAGCTTAGAGAATACTGATAACAATTTAGATCATCTGTATTTTTAAAATAGTGGATAATGAGATAGTAACGGTTTCATAAGGGAAATATTGTTTCAAGATCCCACATGTGTTAGGGAGGAATTTGTGGTGATGCCGATGAAGAAGAAGTACCAGAGTCCTGTATGTCTTATGCTGAAGGAGTTTATTTAGGCTTGATCGAGGAGAACAGAAGATTCGTCATCACAACATAAGTGCATGAGTCCACCTCAATTCTAAGGGTCAAACAGTAAAGCTCAGATTCTCATACTAGAAAGGTGGGCCGAGACAGCAAAGGGGAGATGTGTCAACATCCAATTGGCTATAGTACATAAACATGAAGATAAGGATTCACACCAGCTAGGAAATACAAAGTGTAATCCAGTGACTCTGTGTCTGTAGACAGCCAGAGAGTGAGATTGAAGACGCCAAAGAGGGACCATGGCCTTGGCATGTTCCTCAGAGAGAAAATAGGGCAGATAACTGACCCCAGCAGTAATCTAACAGAAAGTCGCTGTGACACAGAGGGATTGACTATTAACTACACAAACTATCTATAGGGAAGTGAAATTATTCTCTAACAACATGTACCAAACTATCACACAGATTGCAATGTGTTAAAAGTATTCACCAGCATTAACCAATACTGAAGTCTGTACTAACAGTAATTTGTACTGCCCCTATACTTACTGTAAGTCCAGATCTGACCCACACAAATGTAATGTACAGTAGGCCTATGCATTTCCACATACATACACTATAAAAGCATATGTGAAAAGTTCTATTAAAAATTAGAACAATGTCATACTGTATATTCACATGTATGTCTTGCCCAAATATGTATGCATGAAAAACATCATCATTCCTGATCAACCTTCAAAATCTAATGATTTTCTCATCTCATCAGCCTCAGCTGCACATTGTGTTCACTGCTTAGTAGCAAATGTCAGCATGGGATGATCTGCTGTTAGCATTTAGCTCTAAGTGCCGCTGCACAGCTTGCAAGAATGGTTGTTAACTCTTATGCATACTTTTATATACTCAACACTTGCAATTTTGCATGAATACACACAGGAAAGTAAAGCATACCGTGTGTAGAAAGCAGCTTGTGATTTCCAGTGAGTAATCTGACATGGTGCCAGAATAGCTGTTTCATGCTAAGCGTTATGCTGAGGTAAGGTCATGGTGTCCTCTCTGTGTTCACATGGAGGCAGTGGTATCAATGTTTATTTCAAATGTCCACCAATTCCTTGATTACGCTTCACCTTTTGGCTTTAACTCACTCTCTATGAGCTTGTTTGTTTTCTCTACCTTTCTGTGTGTGCAAGCTGCAATGTGTTGTGTCCAATATGTGGTTTCCATATTTGTTATGAATGCTCTTTACTGTAAGAATGCCCCTGGTGTAATGTACTGTATGCCCACTGTGAAAAATACTGCATATCACAAGTAGTACAGTAGGCCTGTTTCCTTGTAAGTTGTTGATAACTTGTCACTCACGATGCAACACTCCCCAAACAATGACCAAACCATGCTGAAGACATGTAAACCCAAGGGAAGATGTCATATTTCCCAGGGATATTCATGAGCTTTACTGGGTTTTAAATCTGCATTGAGGAGAACAACAACAGGCAACTGGCCTCTCCAAGGTGAAACACAAGTGTTATTTTATTTATGCCCTACCAATCCCCCCCCCTCCTTCTTTGTCTCCTCTCCCTGGGGAGCCAGGCCGCTGTGCCCCAGAAAGCTGACATGCCCAGGCTGAGGGGAGCCAGAGCAATGGGAAGAGATAGGCAGCTTCATGGTCACCCAAACAGAGCCGGCCCTGAACACATGCAGCAGTTCTACTCCGCTGCACCAACACACACTTTCCCTCAGCACACGCTTGACCTTCAGAGACAACAAGAGGCTCTGATGGGCGAATAACGAAGGGAAGAAAGAGCCAACTTTTTATTTCAGGGATTATGTTTGTGAGTATGGCCAGTTTGGATGTTGATAATAATGGTAAATTTAATATTCTGTAACTTTTTCTTATTTGTCCTTTAAAAGAGAGAGAGAAAAAAAAGTGACATTTTTAAATAAACATTATTTAAAACACATGTGGGATAAGTGACAGGTCCTCTCCGCCTCTCTTTCTGAGAGCTGCCCTCCTTTCCACCAGTGACTGATTGTTCGAGAGCAAGATTGACATGTCACCGACAGCTGCCCGGCAAACTAGCCCTGTTAGGTCAATGCACCCTGACAGCCAGCTGACACCCCAATTTCCTGATGAGCTGCCTGCTGCGTGCTCTCTTTTAAGGCAAGCTTAAGACATCTTGTCCAGCACCCTCCCCATTCCTCCTGCTTAATTTCCTTCCATCACTTGTCATCTGATTATGCGGTTGCTCACTTTGTTGTGTCAGCAGATGGAGAGGGGGTTAATGACTGGGGGCTGAGAGTGCTCCAGTGCAGCCCCTGCCCCGTACAACATGTGGCCTCAGAGTGTGTAATGGATTAAAAGATGAGGTGTGGAGAGAGTGGTACATGTATGTGCAACTCTGAGTAGCCAATTCGTTTATATGCATGTTTTCCAAGAGACAGGAGCTGCACACTGCTGGTTATAGTAATAACTAGCTTGGTTAGTGGTAGCCTACACTGTCACCATGAAAAAGAAATTACACTAAATCATCAAAAAGCAGCTTTAACAATAAAAATGAACATTCAGATCATGCCACAAGAGCATTTAAGGCTTCAATAAAAGATGCTCAGCAATATTGGCTTGGTGTGAGTGTAGCTGTGCCAATAGGCTACTGGTTGCAACTAGCAACATAACACTATGTTTTTTATTTACCCAGAAAGTCACAGTGAGTTCATGATATAATTTTCAAGTGAGGACTGAGTACAGAGAAATAAAATGAACAACATAAAATAAAGATATTTTTATAGCAGAAATTTCAGTTTCTTGTGATTAAAACATACACCAAGTTATGTAATACAAACAAGTGGACCAGGGCTTACCAACACTCAAAAGCATTTAAATGTAGAAACCAGCCACTGGTGTCAGGATAATATGATACGAATGGCTACTTCTGGCTTCTTCCCTTCATTCCAGAGGGAAATATTATACCTTTAATTTCATCAATTACATAATGATATATAAGACTAAGCTATACTCAGCAGTATGTGAAGTCATTAGAATTAGCTCCATCTTAAAAAGTCAACATTAAAGTCATGTAATTTAATGCATTGCCAATTTTAAACTTGATTTGAATGCAACACTGAAAGGCTACTTGTACTGATGTGCATCTTTTACTTTGACTTACACCAAGAAAGAGATCTGACTGTACTTTCCACCGTTGAACACTGATCCCTGTATTTGAGATTTTAAAGAGGAAAAAAAATACTTAGAAACTTGCAGTGTTAAGAAAAGAACTCTCACAACTAACTTCAGCCAAAGAATAAAAAATAGAGGAAAAATACATCATATGGAAACAGCAGCTGAAATGAAAAACCGTAGAATACTGTAATAGTTTCAATTAACCCCAGATAACCTGTTAATAGTTACTGTATTATTGTACCGCCAGACATTAGACAATATTTCATAGACATAATAAGAAATACCTTCCCCTCATCAGACATGATCTAACGAGTCAACGTAACAGCCCTTTTCCAACCCCCAGGTTCGGATCTGATTATAAACATGCCACCCTGAACAAGCAGACACTTCTGGGCCTTCCTTGTCTTCCCAGGAATGAATTCACTTCATCCCGTATAATGAGAGTCGGTATGGGGTCCATATGGTTAGAGCAGGCTTGGGTGGGAGCGTCGATGGAGAGACAGGAAGGGGGTAATGCACATTTTAATGAGATGTGAGTCTCTGTGGCACACCTGCACTCCAGCGATCTGTAAGGATTGCTCAGTAGAGCCTAGAGAGGCGTAAGACCTGGGCAAAGTGCAACAGAGAAGCCTTAGAGTGCCTGAAATGCAGCACTGACTTAATCAACAACTGTATTTAATGCACTGACGTGGCTGATTTGGACAAGACTCCTGATTCCCAGCACCACTGGATCTTCTTCTCTGTTGACAATGAGCCACACAGAATGCTAATCAGGTATTACCTCTAATTCTTTTTAGCATGTGTTTGATGGTCATTTGGCTCTCTGTAGGTAGCCGCGCAGATTGGATATGGCCCAGAGTGGATTGTGAGTCACAGTGTCTGTGACTCAGCCTATGTTATCTCTCTCTGTAGCAGCTCGCGGAGCATTTGCCTGCCACATGGCTGACTCTGACCGATTCATTTCTGCCATGTGCTCGTATAGCTTGGCGACGTAGCTGTCTTTGTAGCTTCTCTGTCACATGACGCTGACGAGATTGTCGGGGTGAGGCAGGCAGTGGCAAAGATAGCCACATCTCAGGTGGCACTGAAGGAACTCTGCACAACACTTCAGACGGAAGTTTACTCTGTAATCTGTAAATCATCTTTCTCTGATCAAAGGGAATAATTCATCCAAGCAGTAAAGACAAGCGCACACACACACTCACACAGTACGGTATTGCTTCTAAAATTGTTTTGACCTTGACATCCTGAAGGAAAAAAGATCCATGTTCCTCTGTGACAAGGCCACCAGAGCATAATTCAGTAACTTTGAATGTGTTTTGCCATTCAAGCTCTATGATCTCATACTGGGTTAAATTAGCATGGATTGACTGGGAAATAGCTGCCCAAGGTCAAACTAAGACAAACAGCATGTTATTCTGAGCCAGAGGGGGACCGAGTCAACTGATCTTGCACAAGAAGACCACACCAGGATCACTGGGGGCCTATTAGGGGGTACGGATTGTAGGACCTTGTCATGAATTCACTCTATTTATGTCTCTCAGTTGTCTTTTAAATAATGCATCTCTGTTTAAGCAGAGTCCTGCTTTTTTAAACGCAGCACCTGGCATGCTTTGGTATTCCACAGTTCGCTCCCTCCCGGGGCACAGATTTTTATAAGGCTTTGTGAGGGGGCTTTGGTTTGGAGATGTGAGGGGGAGAATATGACTGAACTTGGAGCTGCTGCATGACAATGATGTTAGTTGGAGGAATGGTTGGTTTGTATTGTGTATAGTCGTTGGAACGCGTGATGCATAATGAAATACGAGAGGAGAGGAGGAATGAGAACACTGCAATCTAGCAATCATGATTCAATGGGGAAAAAAGCAAATCAACTTATTTTAAAAACGTTCACAGACACTCGGAAAATTAGAGTTTCAATATGTATTAATATTCTATTATGAAATTGCTTGTATTATACCTTTTCATAATTGGAAACATAACATTAATATCTTAGTGTGCTTGAGAATTTTTGTGCCAGCAGGAGGGTAAGGGCTTGAATATAAGTGTGTATATGAGTGTGTGTGTCTCTTCAGAGCCGAGTTCTGAGTGTGTATGTGCATGATTGCAATTCCTCGCACGTTCGCATCCATTTCTTGTTTGTGTGCATCCTAAGTTGGGCATTTTAAAATTTGAAGTTTGCTATGTGTTGCGGATCTCAGTTCAAATGTATGCGGCTAATGAGGCTTCTCTAAGGCCTATTAGAGAAAGTGCTCTGGCCACTCTGATCCGGCTGGTTAGCACTCTTTCCCCCAATGGACCTTTAAATTCTGACCCAGTTTGTAAGAAAAGCATAATGAGCCGAATGCCACTAGGTTTATTCTCTCATTAGATCTGACCTGTGCTCACCAATGTTCTGTTATCCCCCCTGCAAGAGAATTGAAGTCTTATATATTTGTTCTCCGTTCAGTCTGTAACTTCCAAGCAGCAGCTGGGCTGATTTGGGAATTTGTTATTGGCTTTTGTGAAGTCTTATCCACCTGGTTGTTTGTCGGTGCAGGGTCAGACACCAGCCAGGTCACGTAACAGTCAAAGTGAAAGCAATTAGGGGCTTTATCTTCATTAGT
Source organism: Trachurus japonicus (assembly GCF_045865225.1). Lineage (NCBI taxonomy): Eukaryota > Metazoa > Chordata > Actinopteri > Carangiformes > Carangidae > Trachurus > Trachurus japonicus. The sequence goes on from NC_140923.1 coordinate 14,553,185, forward strand.
TTGCGGTTGGGCAGTGGTGTAAGGGATTCCAATTTGAAATATAATAATTACATCACACTTACTAATCCCAGTGATTACTTCAGCAAATTGGGAGCCGTCTTAGCAGAAGTTTGATGGAGGGTTGATACCAGCAGAGGACGGACTGCAGCAGGACACTTCAGTCTGGTGCAACAACCCATACACTAACGGCCTCCATGTGAATATTTGAATGGGCATGGTTTTGTCACCTAAAATCACATTTAAGATGGGTCAGGGTCACTTACATATTTGAATGTGAGATAACCAGAGATGGACAGAGTACTTGACCCCAGTACTTGAGTAAGAGTACAAACATTACTGGTCAAAATTTACTCCGTTACAAGTAAAAGTAGCTCAGTCGACATGTTACTCGAGTAAGAGTAAAAAAGTACTTGCTTTTAAAGGTACTTAAGTATCCAAAAGCACATGCTTTTAAATTTACTTTAAGTAAAAATAAGAGTAAGAGTAAGAGTAAATTTCTTATTTTTCACATCAATGAATTACTATATTTTTTTCTAAATGAATTTAAGGACCTTTTTTTAACTCTTATTTCTCAGAATTAACTCTTTGAAACCACCTTCACTGATGTGCTGCTTTTAGGGGTTATAGGGTTTCCTTCTTTGACAAACACAGCTTGTGCTCAATAGTATAAACATTTTTTTTTAAAAAGAGCAGACCTGAAAGTAACGAGTACTTTTCAGCCTTCGTAGAAATTAACTAGAGTAAAAGTAAAAATATTTGTCTTGGAAATGTATTCAAGTAAGAGTAATAAGTACCAAAGAAATCTAATACTCAAGTAAAGTACAAATCCTCTGGATATGTACTTAGGTACTAGCCTAGAAATCTAGACACACCCTAGCGGCAGCAAATATATTTGCTCCGTAGGTGGGTCTAGAAACGAGCCATAGGAACTTTTTGAGTCTCCAACACCGTTTGTGTTCACCAATCACATCGCTCTATCTGTTTAGAGAGTCGTTGGGCGGGCTTAACGCGATGACGACATACATTTTAATTGGCTTGTCAGGCTAACGTCATCCTGCTCTTTGCTCTGATTGGTCGTAGCGCTACCCTATTGGTGCAGAGGCAGTTTGAAAGACAGCCTTCATCCCGCCCCCTGGATTGAGCCGAGGTCTACCGGTCGTTGCCAGACTATACATTTTAATGATATAGTCTGGCTTGTCAGGCTACTTAGGTACAGTACTGAAGTAAATTTACTCCGTTACTGTCCACCATAACAAAACACATACTTGTCTTATATGGATATTTACTGTAGTAATGATATTATAAGCATTTCTTGATAGAGTATCAAAAAATGGAACTCCACTGATTTTACAAGTCAATTTACCACAGGAGGTACAGCCCTGTCAAAACATTTATCCCCTGCATAATGGTTTCTATTAACCTGGAGAAGCTTTGTCAATACAGTCTATAGTCGAGCCAGAGCAAATTACTCATCACTCAAGGATCTCGGTTTAGGCTTGGCCAGCAAAAATGTCAGAGAGAAAGCCTGCGTTAGAAACTGGGGATGTGTAACTTGACAGATGTGAGATAGGGAATTGTAGGAATCCAGGCTTTTTGGAGCTCGACACACCCTGTATTGGTAAAACATAAGGATGTCTTCACTTCTACTTCAGCAGCAACCATTTGTTTTCAGTCATTGCAGTCGCTGGGTGTCGAGTGCTTCACCACTTCATACAAATGCACGAATGATAACAAATTATGAGTTGAAAAACATAATAAAGGACAGTGGAAAGTTTACAATTACGAGAGAGCAAAGGGAAATTTGCTGGAATTTTCCGCCACAATGTGCACCACTGATCAGCAACTCCTATTTGACATTGAAGCAAACAGTGGGGAGTTAATAATTAAAATTCCGAAAGATCTGAAAAACAACATTTCCTGATTCCCACAGCATTGCTATTATTGGTTATCAAAAGCATGTCTTCTCAGCCGCAGAAGGCCGCACAGTGTGGGGGCGTCTGACTCTGCAGTGGAACAAAAGTCCTGAGACAGACCTCGGATGGAAGTGGAGGTAATTAAATAGGTTTTACAGTCACTCTATTTCACACAGCGAGAACATGAAGCACATTTTCACTCAGACAACTTCAGACAAATGACAGACTGCAGGCTCACGGACACTCAGATCAATGGGATGAAGTTCGACATCAAATGTGGCCCAGGTGTCCTGCAGGGTTTGTTGATGGTGGAAATCCAAGGCTGATTGTCCACAAAAATTCACTCTCAAAAGCTTATTTGATTATGTTTTAAATTATATTTCTTTTACAAAATTGCATAATTTATACCTCTTCCCAGCCAGTCCCTTCTTTATTCTCGGACATTTCCCCCTAAATATTAACACCAGTAGATGTCACCAGAAGCAGAAATCGTTCAAAAGAGGGGAGCCACAAATGTAAAGGTAATTAATAAGAAGAAATTTATGTCTAAAAAGGTAACTTGACTCTTAAATTCTAAATTTAAAATAATAAGGCTAGATAAGTATAGGATTTCTAGGTTGAACAGACTATATACACACTACACACTAACAGGTGAATGTGAGCACACACGCGTCCTCAGAGTGATCGAATTACAAGTCTGAGCTGGAAGCACAACTCTGAAATCTGCTCAGTACAAAAGCAAACATCAATAATAGAGGTATTAAGAATTTTAATCATGGACCTATTTAACATGGTAATTGCTGGTGACAAAAGCGAACGACCAAAATGATTAAATGCTCGATGACGACTATTCTGCATCCTTTATTTCAGTCAGTCCCCTCGCTGCCACTGCCTACAGATTGGCTCCTGGTATTCTGGGGAGGTAGCATCGCTGATTTTCAAAGCACCTCTGTCAGACAAATGTTTAGCATATTCAACATCCCCTGGATCAATATGTTGTCCGGGAATCTGTCTCTCGCACTCCACAATTAATTCACTGATGATGACCTCTGGCTTGAGTTTTAGTGAAGCCAACATCATCTGCCTGCTGATGGGGCCGAGAGGGAGATAAAGCAAATGACCTGTTTTAATACTCCTCATCGAAGACCACGATAAAAGATCAAATGGGGCAGGAACGGGCGGGATCTCTTACAATGACCTTAAAGTAAGACGCTAAATGTCGTGTAGGTTGTAACAAAGGTCGACTCGTTATCGATCCGCTCACAGCGCCGTCTCAGCAGCGTTTCCCTTCATGCTTTGATAGGTGGCAACGTGGACACCTGGGAGGATTTTTCAATAGTATGGCATCCCATAGCATTAGTGCATTTGTTCATGTCCGATGAGGGAGGAGTGGATGTAGACACACATGGAGTTTGACTCTGAATATCCCATCAAAAATTAAATGTGCAATTTTGTTTTTTGTTTTTAAAAAAAGCCCTGTTATCAACATGTACAAGTAATAAATTTGATCAAGGAATAATTTTGCATTTAATCTTCTCAATAACAAAATGGACCAAATAACAGTGGTTTATTTATTCATGAATATCAGAGATGCTAATGGGGAGAAAGGGAACAACATTGTTCTACACAGTTTATGTCTTTATTTATTTATCTTTTTTATCCTCTCAATACATTATATTGGTGATTTCACAGCTTCTGCCAGCAACGCATCATAATAAAACTACATATGGAAACAATAAGCAGTTGTTAAGAGAGCTTTATAAGTTTGAACTTTGTCTTGGTATTATTTGCAATACTACTCACAACAATATTTCTGTTTATCTGCATTGTAATATTTTACAATAACATCATAATAAAATGACCAGATATACTTGTAGTAAACATTCCTGTCATCTCTGCAACTTTGACATCAAAGAAAAGTCACCCACTATTTAACACTGTCATCACAATGCATGCCAGACAATTTTCACTAATTTGTTTGTGCTCCATTTGTAATTACAATATTTCCAGCACCAATTTGAAGCACAACAGTTGAATATTAAGAGGTGGCGCTTGGCTTTTGCATGTTGATGTAAGTCAGGCTTGTTGCACTTGTTGTGTTTAGCTACAACATCATCAAATGAATGATTCATGGGTTTCGTATTTTGTCGCCACTGCTTCTTTTTGTCATTTCGTCACTTTTCAACCACCCACCATACAGTAGGTTTGGATCTGAGGTTTTTACTTAAAAGGAAAAACTGTCTTAAAGGGACAGAGCCACTGACATATTGGATGGATGCATGTCAGACCACCAGACAGTACGAAACAGTGAAAAGAAAGTCGTTTACAATCTTTATAATATTTTGTGAGATTTATGACAGAATAAACCCAGTAAGTGATGTTGCCATGTCAACATATCTTTATTTAAACCCACAATAACTAGTGTATTTACTGTATACCACTTGGGGGTTGTAAACAGACTCTCCAAGCTCTTTAGCTGCTGAATGCTCTACTAATTTCTTCAGCTAGTTGCTAACTGTGCTTTTCCCCCCCCTTGGTGCTCAGCTCGTAGTGTACAGTGGGGTTTCCTTTGAAAACAGCAGCCTACTGGGCTGAAAACAAAGCCATGAGAGCAGAGTGAGTAAACCCAAACAGTAATGTTATTGTAAAACGCTATGTAAATCTCAGCAAGATGCAGATTTGTGAGATACTTCTCTTTTCACATCATGCATTGTCAGTTGATATGTGTTTACAATTGGAATGATATAACATATGAGGAATAGCTATGTTTCATCTGTAACTACCAATTTTTCTTTTTTCCCTCTTCCCTCCTTTAACACTGGAGAGTAAGACCCTCCAGTAGTAAGCCACCAGAGTTTCACTCACCACCTCTAGTCATCAACGATCTGGGATTAGCCTCTGCTGGTTATCTGGGGCCACTGATGACAAAGATAGAGAGAACTAGGCAGATTAGATGAGAGTGGTATATTTTTGTAGTCTCCGATCGGGTGAAGGAAATGATGGATGGACTAATACCTGCCTGCTTCTTCCTTCTCTCCTGGCTCAGGCTTTATTGAGGTCTTTAGATTCACTTATCTGCAGGCCCCCAGGTTATCTCCCTCTACTCCTTCAATGACAAGTGCCACCTCAGAGAAAGCCCTGCAGATACGCTTTTCCCTAAACAAAAGAATCCACACTCCGGCTTTCTCTTGTTTTCTGTGATGCATATCAAGCACTGGGGTGGATATTTTGCTCTCTGTTTCAAGAACAACAGGTTCATTGTGGGTGTTAAAGAAAGATATTTGATTCTGAACTTGCAAATGAACCTGTTTGTTAACACCGAGTTGATTACACCTTCACCGGTCCGTGATCACTTTTAAGCAGGACACTCGAAGAAGTTTGCAAAATCAGAAATCCCACACTTTTTCTCCCGACCATACAGCAGATAATAATTTCTCTCATTTTTCCAGTTTTCTTATCTAATTCTGCACATTGGACCGCAACCAAATAAGCAGCAATACCTTTGCATGGGTTTGAACATCTGTGTTTGATGATTGTCAATATTGTGCCAGTTGTCCTTGTTTTCTGCTGCCAGTGCAAACACACAAACTAAAAGTGGAAAGTGAGGTGGCAATTCAGTTCCGTTTGATTTGAGTTTATCCTTTTGACCAGGCTGTATTTAAACAAATGGTGTAATCTCACTGGCATCTGTAAGGGGTGACCCAGTACAATTACTGGTGCTTACACTGCAGCTGTACTTCAGCTATAGTGTTAGACTTTGAGGAGCCTTTATTTGCTATGGTTTTTATTCACACACACACTCAAAATGTTTTGTTTGAGTTGAGAGGCACGACTTTTGCATTTCCTCATCTCGATATGCATGTTAATTTTACAGCCACATGAGAGGTGAGTTTGAATATATGCACGCAAATATCATATTCCACTGGATTTTGTCTTCGAACAAACACCCACAATTCCCTTTGCCATGATCGTCCTGCTCTGTCAGATGGGAGTTGCACAGAGGAGCGCTTATCTACCTTTGCTCCTACTGCCCCCGAGGGAAAGTAGCTCCACTCTTCCTCATATGAGTCTGCATGGTGTCATTATCCAGGATCAAGTCCAGATCCCCACCATCATCACCAGTTCACCACCACCACCAGGCATGACTCGATTGAGTATTGACAGCATGAACTGCTGTCTCTCCTCGCCAATAATAAACCAACTGTTAGGTGCCCCCTACTGACAGATCCATTCAGTAACTAAATATTCCCCAGCATGCCTCACACATACAAACCTTAACACCAGTCCTGCCCTCTGTGCTCTGTTTTCATCCACTGCTTTTACCCAGTAAAGAAATACAAAGGGCTGTCATTTCTAATAATACATGTGGGTGTACACAATAACGATTTACTGCTGCGTGGGTTATGGAATAAATGCACAAACAGAAGAATATGAGCAGAAATGATAAAACCACAGGTGAAAATTTATACCAAGAAGTGTTTCAGTTAGTTAGTCCCCCCCCCCCCACCCCCCTTTACCCAATGGAGTCACATTTATATAAGAATCCATGTCAAGAAGTTGCAGGAAAGTTTGCAAGACAGTTGGCAAGTGTGACACCTTGCAAGGAGAAGACAGGAACACCATGATGTCACCTGGTCCGCTTACTTCAGATGTCATGGCTTCTCCGCCTCAGATGGGAAATTGTTTCAAGGGACGCCCCAGGGCTACGGCGCCTCAAAGAACTCCAAGAAGTACCCTTGACCGCCTCCAGAGCGCTTCCTCTTCAAAGCGCAGGTGCATTCAAACAAAGAACAATTACTTAGCTGACTGTGCAGCATCTGCAGCAATGTCAAATATTTATTTAGGGGGTTTTAAAGGTGTGTATCGACAAATCTGTCTCAAAATCTCAAGAGGTAAATGCTTAAAAATCTCAAATTCAGCATTAAAGTTTTAGTGAGTTTAATTGTTCCTTCTTTGTAAATGCAGTTTCTTCAAAATGGTTTTATATTAACAATAGATCACATTACATTTATGTAATGTACATATTTATGTAAGTCAATTTAATGAGACTTCTATTTTCCAGCTTCACATTTAAACAATAATAAATGTCTTTCATGCTGCTTTTGCCTTATTTTCTTTAGTTCAATCTCCTTTTCGCCATGAAAAATTAGTCTGTGATGAAGCGTCACACTGACTCTTGCTACACAACAAGTTCCACAAAAAAAAAAAAAAAGCATCACAGTAATGAAAAATAAAGCCACTGATGCAGCGCCGGAGGTGCAGAGGGAGAAGTAGGAGGTTACACTCTGTAGTTTACCGCATTTTAAGATCAATGTTTGAAAGATATCTGCGTATAAATATACAGTGTATGAGATGACTGCAATGCAACTCTGATTGAGGAAGTTGATAGTTTTGAGAGTAAGACAACAGTGTAAAATATTTGTCTAAAAGCGAGGGGGAGGAGGGGTTTGGGGTGGGGAGTGGGGGTGAACTGCTGGATCAGCACTGTCATGCAGTTTGATGATTAAACTCTCGAAGAGGAGCCTTTTTTTTTTTTTTTTTTTTAAAGTATCTGCCAACTTACATCAATGCATTCCCTGAATCCAATCTAGTGCCAGAGCAGCCATGGTGACAGTCACTGAGCAAGGGAGAAACAATCAGCTTAAACCCAGGGAAGAGTACCGACTTATTCCAGCCAAATGGATGTAATTCAGTTAGCAGAGCAGGTGTTAGACAAAACAATTATTTCTTAAGGATGTTTTCCGACAGTAAATACACATTAGATACTGATATCCAAGTAATTACTGTGCAACACAGCTCCTTTAAAAGCAACTCCCCCGTGTGCAAATTTCAACCTTAAATTCATCATAAGTTGAAGGACAATGGCAGATGAAACATTATCCATCTGTTCTCTGTCGACTTGCACCTCTCCCTCTGTCTCTCTCCTTCCCTCCCCTGGTGAGGCTGAGGCGACCTGCGCATTACAAGTAGAGGGCTGATGATTACATTGTTGGACTGAGAGCGATGCTCATGGTGCTGTAATCCCAGCAGTAATCAATATCTATGGCCGCTTCGCTGTCCCATCCCTTCCACTGCATGTAAAATATCCCCGAGCAACACTTAGCCCACACTTTAATTATCCTCTCAAAGTCATCAGTGGCTGGAACCAATACTGGTCTTCTGGAGCACACTACAAATGAATCCTTTTTTTTGTTTTGGTATGTTTTGTTTTGTGTAGGGTTGGTTCTTATGACACCAGAGTGTGTGACGATAAATGATAACCACCATGGAAGTTTACGTTAGATGCATGTAATGAGATTTAGAAAACCATGGTGCCTTGGGAAGGAAACAACAGTGTTTCAGTCCAAATAGATTTAAATTGCATGTGGATTATCTGCCCTGTACTGTATGTGTCATTATATGTGCCCTCTCTATGAAAATTAACACATCTGTTTTTTTTGTGAATTCAATTCAGTCGGATCCGGAAGATGTGTGAAAAGAATAGTATAGTTTTATGTTTTATTTTCATGGTTCTTCATAATGTTTTATGACCTCAAATATAATCTTTTCAAGCCAAAGTCTATAACCACACATCTGTCTTACACCACTGCAGCCGTTATCCTGTAATATACTCAGGAGATGATGATGAGTCCAAGAGACCGTTTTTTTTTTAGCACAAAACTTTGAAAGTGATGATAGAGGAGCTGGGAGCTAAAATTAGACGACTCCCTTCTACATATTTTATCTCTGCTCATCATGTAAAAGCAAGCTAGTGAGAGGTCAGCAGTCCAGCACTGAGGCGACGTCTCCACCTCCATGTTCCTCTGTACAGTTGTTACACTCAGGAGGACGAGCTTGCACTTCTTCTGTTTGCTCGTTGCACTTGATTGCCCAGATTAAATTAGTTTCTTTTCTTAGTTTCCCTGGTCGTAATCATGTTGTTGCATTAGTGCAATTAATTATCAGAATTGACTTGTTCAGATCATTTCACCTTGCCTAATTTAACACAAAACATTATGCAGGAGAAGCTCTTAATGTATCTGACAGCCCTTGAATGAGTTATTGTTTGTGTTATCTATTTTGTCTTTATCACTGTTACGTATTTATATGCATTTACTTTTTTTTTTCCCAGTGTGCACTTGGTAACTTCGTTCTATGAAAATATGAAGAAAGAAAACCAATTTGTGATCTTGATGTTTATTTTTAGGCATCTGCAAACAGGTAGAAAAAAGCTATTACTTAAGTTTTTGGCTTCGGTGCCGCAGCTAAAGAAAATCTCTTTTTTTCCAGCATTTATTTATGTTGATGCAGCTATTGATCATTCTCACAAGGAAATTATGTCTCTAGGCCTCGATGCTAGTAGGTGGGCAAGGACATTAATCAGGAAATCAATTGTGCTGTCGATTGGCCTGACTGTGTTTGGAAAAGGATTGCGATCTGAAGACTCAGTTGGATTGGAGCAAGAGGCTACTTATTCTGTAATTACACAGCAATATTACACTGTGCAGGCTGAGGTGTTATCAGTTTCACTTCTGAAGTGCTTTGTTGGCTAACACTGTCTTTCTGATGATACATTATTCTGCAGAACTGGGCTGTGGGATAATTCTTTCATGTTCAAAGACAGAGCATAATCTTTTTTCTTTTTGCCATGGCAACATATAAATTATCCTACTCACAAGTACTTGTGTAGCTGAAGTAGTGTAAAAAAAAAACAACAAAAAAAACACAGCAGTGTGCTACATTGTTAACTGACCAGACAACATGTTCCTTCTTTACAATACACATGATACTGAAGTTTATTTTTGAGTCATTGCCATCAACTGTCATGCTGCAGCAGTATAAACCAGCCCGGATGTCCCAGTTTATCCAGGTTTTGAACTGGGAAACACTGGGTATCTGCAAAACAGTAAAATGTTCTGGTTTCAGAACATTTACTGCCATAATAACTGTCATAATTTAAAATAATAATTTGTTTTTAGTGCTTACATTTATTATGTTCCGTCTCAATCATTATTACTTAACCCAATTTAAAAGCATAAAGTATGTGCCATAGAAATGAACACTGATTGGTCCTTATGTGTGTCAATCTATCAATGTGTTGTTTTGTCTAGGCTGTGAGTCATGCATCATAACAGCTATGGTGCTGGAAGCTCTGTCTGACAGAACCTGTTAGTATGCTAACAGTTCCTTCCTTCCTTCCTTCCTCCGATACCTGCCAACAAACACGCTGCATCCATGATATCCAAGGTGTTGAAAGGTGCATTCATTAGGTGCACTATACATTGAAACAGTTGTCCCTCATACTATTAAAAATGCCAATGATGTATGCATGAGCGCGTACAGTCATGGACATGCAGTGCACTTAACGTGAATGTGTGATATGCGATCACTCAAAACAAAAGTGAGTTTGCCTGCAGCTGAAAGTAATCCAAAAAAGGCATATATACTGGTGTTTGGGTAACCCTGTTGAAAAACAGCTCAACCTTTTTCAGAGCAACCTAATCAGACAAGGCATAATTGTTGAAATCAAAATCATTCTTTGTAGATTAAAAAAAATTAAAACCATATTTTATTATGTAACTTTTTAACCATGTGGTTGATTGTATGATAAAAAAACAACAACAACAACAACATAAAATTAAATATAAGACTTCAAGAATCCCATATTATGTTGTTATTAACCAGTGGATGTTGTTGTGGCTGATAAGCCTTGAAATTGTTACTCAAACTGAATTTCCTAAAATTGCATTTCATTGTCTGACAGTGCCTGAAGCAATATTCCCACACTAGTGCAGCTCCTTGCATTTTTCACTGCAGGACTATTTTTAGGCTGTACTGTATAGCGACAAATGCAATGTGTTTTGAAAAAATACATCACCCTTTTGTCAGACAAAAGCTGACAACTGAAAGTGGTTGGGTTTTTGTTTAAATGCTGTCTTACTTTTTCCCCACAAGTTATTAATTAAAATATGAAGCAGTCCATTGTATTTTTTTTTTAAATTTCATTAGTGCAACTCAATGCCACAGTAACCTCACCGTGCACTCAGCAAACATAGTTGCCCCCCCCTACAGTTATCTGCTTGACAATCAAATCTATCTAGTGTGATTTTATGCCTCAAACCTTTGTTCTTCCAAATGGAGACGTAAGTTGCACAGTTCAAACATTAACACCACAATCGCATCAACATGCAGACCACATGTGGTTGGAATAATGATCAAGAGAACAACAATGCTACTGTTCTTGGGGTGAGGTTGAGGTTCTCCCCCGCCCCTCCCTTCCACATCACAAGGCTCTTTGACATGCTATGAATCACTGGTGCCTCTCATTCCATCTGTCAGCCTCTGTCTGTTTCTGTCTTTCAAACCTATGGGACATGTTTCAATCCTTTACCATAATACACTTCTTTCTCTGGGTAACTTGTGACATACAGTATAGTCAAACATTTCACAGTGCTGCCACTTTCAGGAGCTTCTTCAGTGAGTGACAAACTCATGGCAGTCCCACCCCTTGGACACACACAAGTTGTCTGCTAGTTATACACCTGCTCACTTCCCAGCTTTGAAAATGTCCTTGTTAGGGTGGAGTATGTGCAATGAAAAGATCCTGCAGAAACAGGTTTGATTGCACCAAATCTGTCAGGAAGGATCATTATCTCTAGGAAGTTTCCTACAGTGAGCAGCTGGGAAATTGTCAAAAACCATCTTGTTGTGGATGCAAATGAACCCCTTTGAACTCCATTTTATGTATGTAGGTGTTTATGGCTGTCAATCACCATTAAGATTTTGAGAGTCTAGCAAATAGTGCACCGATTCTCATTTCTAGTCACCTTCTGTTGTTCGGATGCCACAATGCTGTAAAAAGACTTTGCCATATTTCCTTTAAACATTGCTAAATATTATGATAAGAGGACTGACTCATGAATATGGATTCAAATGTGGAAGTCTGTCTAGGAAAATCTTGTTTGACTTTGACAATATGTTGCCCACTGACATACATACAATTTTCACTGGAAGTCTTCATGAGTTAAAACACAGTCGAACAGAATAAAGAAGGTTTGAGTTCATTTGAGAGTCTACAATGATTCAGCAACATGTCACTCAGGTGGTACATATAAATATGCAAAATCTCTGCTAGAAGAAAAACAATGCAATCATGAACAAAATAAAAAAGACAATTATAACAATTATTCTGTCATATTTGCTGGAACTGTCACTATAGTAGGACATGAAATGGGTAATTTAGGACAAAATCCAGCTTCTCTGGCTCCACCTATACAGTAGCCTGTGATCTTCTTTGCCAAAATCCACCGCTCCTGGAGATTTTCCACCAGTCAGGTTGAGGGGGCAGGAGTAGCAGCCAATCACAGCTCGTACACGTGCTTTTTCATGTGGCGGCTTCAGGACACTTTGGTCAGTACGGACGAGCAGTATGGAGGTATTTGGATGTTTCATAGTGTGTGTTGCTAGCCGGACCCCCCCTGGAACTCCAAAAGCGTTTTGATGACTCTGAAAGTTTTCCCAACCCTTTGTTGGCATGACAGTGAGTAGAAAATTGGTGAATTAGCCTATTGATTTTGGGTGAAGTATCCCTTTAAGCAGTGGCTATATGTTCCCATGGCCTCAGACATGGACTCAGATCTGTCACAACTACTCAACTTTAATTACTACCATCATTATTAGTAGCTAATAATTTGTGCTGCTACCGCTGCTGCAGTTAAGACTCCTACTACACCTCTAAGTATCAGTATTATTATAATCATCACAACAACCACTCTGATAGTGTTTGAATGCCATGATATACAGTATACAGCTGTTCCTCTCTCTCTCTCTTCTCACTCCTCCCTCTTTCTACTCTCTTTCATTTCTCTCTTCACATCCCTACTGATGGAAGCAGATGGCGGCCCACCCTGAGTCCAGTCCTGTTAGAGAGTTGTTCCTGCAGTCTTCCTTTTGCACTGTCGCCAAGTGTTTGCTGAAGGTAGTAACTCTCTAGTTTTTGCTTGTTCTTGCTTGAGGTAATGTATGATATGATATGATAGGCTACATTAAAGGTAGAATCTGGAGGTTTTTGCTCAAAAATAAACACAAGACTTAATCATCACCTATGGGCTTCTAGTCCTTTGTGGTGGTGACTGTGTCTGCAGAGCCCCCTCCCATTGCCTGTATTTTGGTCTTTTGATTTGTTTTGTTGTGCACGGGGATGGTTCTGGGGGGAGAGTCGTGTTTTCTCCTCAGCCAATAACAGAGCTTATGTGAAGCTCTGTGCAGCATGACTAGGAGGGCTGCTAGCCCTGCTAGCTGTACCGGATGCTAGCGAGTGGTAGCAGCGGATGCTATCCACCACTGCTAACACCCGCTAGCTCAATGCTAACTTCTGCCGCTAGCACTCGTTTCCCAGCTCACAACAACGGCCCTCCTACTTGTTGCAGCATAACACTCAAGGCTCCCGTTGTCATGATGGCTGGGTATCAGCTGCCGCTTCAGCGCTTCACTCGGACTGTATTTCCTTTTCTTTTCAGTCCTGACAACTGCTGCTGCTGCTCAGGGGCAGGAGGCTGCACAGTTGAGCCCGAGAGGAGAGGCCCAGTCTGAATGTTTTGTTCACAAACTGCAACGAACAAACCTCTAGACTCTGCCTTTAAAGTGTTGTTTCAAGATTCCATTTGCGAATGCTTTTACTAAGTGATAAAGGATACAAGATCTTTCTAAGAAATCAGAGCATGTCTAATGCCATTTCTAAAGTGTACTGTGATTTTCTTTTCTCTTGAGGTAATTAATAAGGAAAGAAAGGTTGAGGTTGGGGCATTTATAAGATTACAGGGGAATCTAGTACTAAACAACACAGTATGAAATAGAGAAAAGAGTGCAGGACTTAGCAATGTGAAGGTAAATGAAAAGGAAAAACACAATGAACAAAATATGAACAAAGACTTAAGAGTTATCCCAAGTAACAATTTAATTCATCCAAGCTACGCTTTGGTTCTTTAAATTTCTGAGTGAAAGGGCAGTCATTTCAAGCAATAGCAGCCATTACTAGTTTCCATCTTAATTGTGCTACTTATACGTCTTTCTTTCTTTCTTTCTTTCTTTCTTTCTTTCTTTCTTTCTTTCTTTATTCCAACCAAGGCAATTTCACAATTTGACAATATCATCACAACATTTCTTCCATTGGTTGGAAGGGAGCAGGGAGAAGATACATCTTATATTGCCTGCCCCTCACTCAATATCCAATTTTCCAAGTAATCTGTCACTGAGCAACATTCTTGCTATAAAACATAGCTACAAAACAAAGGAAACAAAATGACGACAACAACCAATCAAACAAAACAAAACAAAACAAAACAAAACAAAACAACAACAACAACAACAACAAAAAACATAAACAGAACTTAAAGTTGTCTTATCTGTTAGTCACTGAGCACACTGTAGTCTTACGATAATGTAAACAAGACAATAATGAAAACAAAAAACAGCATTATAAGTATCATTGGCTACATTTATACGTCTTTTGTGCATTCGTACAAAAACATCAGCGCAGCTTCAACAGCAAAACAACTCTCAGGGAAGGCTTTTTCCATTCTTGAGACCAATTACATGAAATCGGAGGTGATTCAGGGCCAGCAGGTGTTCATATGCTCCAACCACAGTTGTTTTAGATGTGTATAATGTAATCTCTGAACTCTCAAATAAGCCTATTTTAAATTTAGAGCATGTTTCCAAGTGTTAACTCACAAGTGTCAAGGTTAACAAGGCTTGCAATACAGAGGCAGCTTGGCACTAAACTGGAGTATAACAGCATCCACCCTGTATATTCACTCCGACTAGACATGAAATCTGTTGTAGGCTACAGTACACCATAGTCCTCAGTCTGCGTCCTTATATACACCTTATAATAATGCTAGTTCGATGTCTGGGAGAGATTGTATGAATATACGATTGTGCTGTCTAAATAAACTTGACTTAAAATGCCAAGTTCCAAACATTTTTATTGTCATACATGTATTATCTTACGCACCTTACCACATTCAGAATAATCCTAATAACATGACACACTGTCATTCATCAGTTTCAAATAAACAAAGACAAAGCCTCATTTCACCGGCACCGCTGCACAGTTGCCTTCACATGGCCTGGTGTATTGGGTCTTTTATTCAAGAACTTCACAAGAGTTAAAGTAAGCAGATGGGCACAAAGGTTTTTGCCCCCCGCCCCACTACACAAACCTTTTAAATCAATTCACAAAAAAATAGTTTATCTTTTGTACAATCATTTATCATCATGTATTCTCCTAGTGAAAAATTCTGTATGTGTCGCTCACACACTGACAAATCTACAAAGCTTCCCTGTAGTTTGGTTGTCTCCTGTGCGGGAGATGGATGTTACGAAGCCTCCCTGATGCCTTGGTTGTGACACATTTGGAACGCAAGAGATGAGGAGATTGGTGAATGCTCAATTTATAAATTTGAGCAGCCTGTTAGTGACTCAACTGTTGAGGTCAAGAAGAAGGGTAATATAAGATAATAGTATGGTGGACGAGGTCTCACACATTCTGCTGGCTCTTAGCTCTGCGGGTGACAGTATCGACTTTGGATTGACAGGCGTGGAGTTTAAATCTCTCTCCGGCCAAATATGTTCCCTGTGTTAACAAGACCTGCAGAAGATGAGTTTATATAATGAAAAGTACTTGCCCAAATCACAACAAGTTATCAGTATTTTTTTTTTCTTGGATCAGGAAGTGTGATGTGAGGTACATTAATAGTATGGTGGACTTGAGGGCTCAACACACCCAGCTGGATAGCTCAGTGGGAAGTGGCACTGACTTTGGATTGAAAGGCTATATATAGGTTTGATTTCCACCCAGGGCTGGTACAGTATATTGCAAGAGGAAGAAGTTAAACAGTTGTTTCACTGGTTTACATAAGTATACAGAAGAATTGGGCCTCAGGAGACTAAAGTAGCTAAATAAATAAAGATAATTAAGCTCATTTCTCTTGAGATTCCTGGTTGGTTGGAGGCCCAACCGTGACAAGCACCTGGAGTCCATCATGACAAACAAATTCATAGCTGAAAAGGTCACAGCAGCACGTGCAGTTGAGAGTTCTTCTGATGATCAGGGGGAATGGGAAGTATCCACAAATCTGTTAGATTGTAATTCATTCCCAGAGCCTACATGCTGCTCAACATAGTCAGAAGCTCTTCTGGCAGCAGCGTCTCTCCCTCTGGTCTCACGGCATGAGCACACACACAGGTGTGGGAGTGAATTACTATGGTTATGGGGACGCTTTGTTGCTCTTACAAATAAAAAAGGGTTATATACGTATGTCTGCTAAATCATGAATGCAATTTCTCCTCAAAAATAAAATATAGGTTTGAATTTGCAGGATGAATTTACCAAGTGTGAAAATTATATAGAAGACAGAAGAGACATAATATTGTTGAAATTGCACACATTTGTCTCAAGAAATTTCAAGCTGTTCATAATTTGTTTTTTAAAATCCTAGTTCATTTAATGTAAACATCTTAATAATGTACTCCTTTGCACTAAAACAAAGGAAAAGTTTAGCATTCTTGTTATTTATAGATTATTATGCCATTATTTTTCTAGTCCTGTCCCTGTCAATCAGTCCCTCAAATCTCTCTCAAATTAATGATATACAGTAGTCTATTATTATTAATAGGCTGGGTGCACACAAGATACAATATGAGCAATGCATCAGACAGTCCACAGTTGCATCAACCACACTAGCTAATGAAATAAGTTCATCCATGTTGTTTGCATGTGATTGTTAGACTTTGAAGATGGCCTCATGAGTATTGCGATTATCAACCCTTGGCTTTAATTATTTCATTATGTATTGTAAGTTTATTTGATTTATGTGAATTATTTGCTCTTGTCTGGGCATGGGATCATTTTTCCATTTTCAAACTGCTGCCAGGAAATTACACTTTGTTGTTTTTATTTTATTTGTCAGTATTTTTTCAGAAATATATATTTTTCCACATATCAAAAACACCACCACCAAGTTTTTGTTGGATCCGGTAATTTTTTATTATATAGTCAAGAATGAATGAGGCTTTGTTTCCTTTGTAAAGTTGAAACTTTCACCAGTTTGACCTTTGTTCTATGAGTTTGTTTTTGTCACTGCATTGTTTACATAGCCATGTTTTTCTATATTCTCCTTGAAATGTTACCAGGAAATACACTGTTCCTAGAAAGTGTAGCCTCTGGCTGACAGTTCTCTACAGCAAATACGAGTAAATATAGACATATAGGAAAAATAGGGAGGTGTATAAAGTTCAAGGTTGTTGATGTGAGTCCTATTTGTCACCTGCTTTGTAAACATTCAGGAACAATCACCATGTTGTGGGTGGAAGGCAGCCTATAAACCATCCAAAATCTCTGAACTGTCACTGTTGGATGTTCACTATGAACTCATTAACATTATTTCAACATTTTCTTGATGTAATTCAGTGAGACAACATTTAATCAGTTGTTTGCATGTGTTATGAATTGCTTGAGGTGTGCTATAGGACCACACCTGAATTCCTGTTTTAGCTGCTTACAACCAAGCTCTCATTAGCAGCTATGCTAACCAAATTTAGCAACTAACATGTAAAAATATCGCAAGTTCGGTCACCACCTGGCAGCTCCATCTTTATCATGAGGCTAAACATATGTGGTAATGACAGTTTTCACTGGTTGTTAGGTAGAGATACAGCTGGTAGAAAAAAAGGTGAAGAAGAGATGATTTTGCTGATGTTTAAAAAAGAGCAGCTGTGTAAGACATATGGGTGAATAATGTGAACCATAAGGTTTTGTTTTCCAAGTGTTGTACTTTTAGAGGTGCTGTTTGCTCGATTTCACATTCAAGGTAAGGGGTTAGGCCAAGGTTAGGGTTACCGCTATGGTTGGGGTTGCCCTAGCCTCGTAAACCAGCCTCTCACGGAAATGCATTTCATTTCATTTCTCGGGAGAGTCTGGCCTCATTCCCCCTGTAAGCGTTAGGGGTGGGCGGGAGCTGGGCGGGAGTAGTAGCGTTGACAGACAACCCCATTCAGCCAATCAGCAAGTTGGTGTAGTGACGGGGCTTTGCACCAGTCGGTCCCTGATTGGCCAACGTGCTGTGTCAATCACAGCAGCGACGCTGATTGGCTCGGCCTTCTGAGGGTTTCAGGCCAAACGCTTACAACGGGGATGAGGCCAGACTCTCCCTCAGAAATAAAATGAATTGCATTTCCGGGAGTGGCTGGTTTACGAGGCTAGGGTTGCCCCACCTTGAGTGATCATTGTAGTCCAAGCCCCACATCCGTCTAAGAGGTCAGCCACATACAGTACAGTATCCTAACCTTGTACAGGGGCCTGGGAAACCCTGCCTCATCTACCCATACAGGCTTGCTAACTGGGGAGCATACGTCAGTCCGACTGCCCACAAGTCCGACGGCTCATTTCTCCGACTACCCATTCTACAGTGTTGAGGTTAGGTTTAGGGTAAGGTTAAGGGTTAGGGCTACTTAAGTCGGAGAAGTGGGAGGTCGGACTGATGACGCAAAAATAAAGAAATGTATGGTCGGAGTCGGAGAAATGGGTAGTCGGACAGACGTCATGCGCCCTTGCTAACTAGCCAAAGCAGCAGCAATCAAGCTAATCCAACATTAGCTCTGGAGCAACTGTTTGAAAAACAGCGAGATGTGTTGACAGCGTTGGGCATTTGAATCTCACTGCATTTTGAATCGTCACCAGTTCTTTGCGTTTTTCTTTGCAGAAACAACACTAATTGGTGCATGAAAAAAGAACACAGGAAATTGTTTGCATAATACGTCCAAAATAGGACTTGGGTGAAATCTGAGACAAGAGCCAGCAGAAGCGACTGGCAGCAACTGAGCTCTATTTAATCAGTCTCAACATTAAATACTGAGACTAACAGCTGATGAGGAGCAGGTGACTGGACCAGACAATCAATATGAGTGGGAACGTCAGTGGTACGAGGTGGTGGACAGACAGGTGAGGTGCTGCAGGTTGAAAACAATAATTAAGGCCTGTGTGTGTGTGACTGATTGAGAGATGCTAAAAGCACAGTGATGTTGATATTTCTTATATAATCTCCTTACATTAACGTTTTCAATAAAACCTGCTGTTATTGTGACAAAAAAAAAAAATCCTTATAGCCGTCCAACAATGGCTCTGTTCCATTAAGAGCCCCAGGAAGCTGTTTCAGTGAGCCGGTTGTGCCATCTCAGGAACAGGAAACTAGACACCTACATTGAATCTGGCACTGATCAA
This sequence comes from Trachurus japonicus, assembly GCF_045865225.1. Classification (NCBI taxonomy): domain Eukaryota; kingdom Metazoa; phylum Chordata; class Actinopteri; order Carangiformes; family Carangidae; genus Trachurus; species Trachurus japonicus. The sequence continues at coordinate 14,572,358 of NC_140923.1, forward strand.
TATAATTAATTGCACTGTTAGTTTTCCTGCTGAATATCCATGAAACTAGGACCATGGTAGATTGTTTTCTCAACGTGAGAGGACGACTCCATTGATTGTTACCAAACTCAGTGTGGTTTTTCCATCATCCACTGATGGCAGAACATGTCAGATGAAAGGTTGTCAGCTGGCTACTGTGGTGAAGGATAACGTGCCCTTGTTTACCAGGTGCACATTCAGTATATTTATTCTTTTGTAGTGCAGAGCAGGTGCAAGCACAAATCCTTCTCAGTGTGCAGGCTTGTCATTTTAACCTCTGTTTAACAGTCATACAGCTTTCACTTGAATGTGATGTGTAATTTAAGGCATGCCTCTACAACTGACAACAAACACTAATTAGTGAAACGTTTCTTTTAAGGGCAAAATAATTGAAAGGGAGCTGGTGTGAAACAAGCAAGAGGCATGTTGGGATTTTTGGAAATCTAAAAATTAATTCATTATTTAATGTTTTCATTCTTTACAAGAATTAGTTCTGCACAGACTGAAAATTGGCTCATGGAAGTAATTAGTGTAAAATTTCAGCATCTGTGCCAGGCTTTTAAATGCCTGGCTGGACCTGACTTTGAAGTTGAAATATTTAAGTGATTAATCTCATTGCTGCTTTGTGAAATGCAGGTGGATGAAGAAATGGATCTGTAATGTCAAGCAAGGCATGCAAGGTAAAATTTATTTTACAGCTCCTCAACCAAACTGGTGTTAAATGACGCATGAAATGTCCTTTAAAGTGCTGTGCTATTTAAACTCAATCCCATGATAACACGTGTCTTGGAACGGTTAATCTTGTTGTTTAAGAAAGTATCAATTTGTGGCTCATATCGTGAGTTGTGTTAAAACCACGGCATAAAACAAACATTTGTCACCAGATAACAGTGCGCTGTATATCTCAGCAGGGCGCTTCCCCCATTAGTCTGTGGGCCACCAGGAAATTGTTCCCTCACCCCCTAATGTTTAACATCATTCTTGAAATTTAAATATCCTATTGCAGTTCAATGGATGGAGAGAAAAGGAATGAGTATCTGCAGGAAATGCACCGGACCTGCTTGGGAATACTAAATAGATTATACATATGCGCAGGGGCCAGCACACCTCGGAGAATAGAGAGCTATGGATTTGCCTAGACTCTGTCTCTGGCATTTTAATCCAGTATGGAGATTAAAGCATTAATCCACCTTCATTTCAAGTAATTTGACACATACTGTACTGACTCCTCATCGCTGCAGGTTTGGTCTTAATATAATTTGGAGAGTTTTAATAAATATGGTGTAGATAAATTTCTCTTGAAGGACAAATACACAAGGAGCAACCTTTATATACAGTATAAACCCAGGAAATAAGAACCTTAATATGATTTCTTTTTTTTTTTTGTGATCAAGTTTTTATTATTTCATCCCCTCCCCTTTTTACAATATGCCCACATTAAATCAAATTCACAGCTACATAATTGACATTCATACATACATACATACACCACCTTAAATCATACATATACCACCGTACATCGTACATATATACATCGTATATAAAATGTAACACGTCATAACTATGTGAGCCATTGTCCCACCCTTATCCCACCCATTCCACCCCTACCCCTCTGGCTTATTTCCCTCCCCTCCCCTTGCTGGATTCAGTCAGTATCTGAACATAAAGGGGGGAGTACATCACATACAGTTCAATTAATTAACACAGGAGTGTCAAGTCCCCTTGTCCCTCTCATCTTCTACTAACAAATGTCCAAAGAGTACACCATAGAAATAAATAAATAAATAATAATAATAAAAAATAAAAATAAAAAATAAAAAAGTAATAATGACCATTCCGAGACAAGGGTGATCTTATCAGTTCACACTGCCAGTAGTATCCTCCCAAATATTCAGCATACATACCAAACATACCATGATACAGGTACCCCTAAACTCACAAATCCCTATGCACAAATTTACCCAGACATCTTCGTACACTTTTATAGTTCATACATGGAGGACTAAGCCCTATCGACTAACCAGTTTCATCTATGTAACTTAAGTCTAATCTTCTCCAATGCCTTAGACAGGACCTCGATGCTAATATGATTTCTGTGAAAGTGGGGTGCACATACATATTATGTTTATGATTGAAACAGGTCATATTGATGTGCTCCATATGCATTATTAGCAGATGCTGGTTGTTTTCATACCAAAATCCAGTTAAGTATGTTACAGCACGTACATTTAAGGATTAAGTGTTGATCTCTGTGCTTACTGGTGTTACTGACTTCAGACTAGACACAAAACTCTCTCTCTGTCTCGGCTACACAGAGGAGGGTAACACCAAATGTTTTAAAGCGAAACATTTTGGACTTCTGGATTTGATCTTTTCTTTGAGCTCCAATCTTTAGTTCCTGAGGGCAAAACACAGACATGTCTCTTAGCTGGACAAACTCAAAAGTATATGACTGCTAGAAATACTATGATGCAGACGGTCACCATTACTACCCATGCTAGCCACAGTGTCTGGTACCTACAAATACATAAAGACTGAATATCTGTTTTTCAACTGATCCTTTTTCGTCTCTGTTGTATTTGGCACTTTTATACTCTTAAGAATTATGAATAAAGGAAACAAATGTCCATCTGACCATCTATGTATCAATGTGAGGATAGGTATAGTCAGGGTCTCACTGCCTGTCTACTCCATTTTTATAATGCTGCCTTATTCAAATGTTGAGTGTTTGCCAAATGTTGATATGTTTGATCAGATTCTCATGTCTCTTGATCCCCTTTGTTGGATCATGGAGTTTGATGAGACACAGACATTAGGGAAAAAAACAATCACCTTTTTTAAATAGGCATTGGAATTAGACTAGAATGAATTTAATCTGATCTCATTTTTGATATTCAGAATTTAAGCTGAAATACCACTGGATATGCTTTCAAATGTTTGGGAAGAATTAGAAAAAGAAAAAAGTGCCCTTGCTGAAAAAAAAAAATCATTCTGGAGAGTGGAGCGTGAGCGCTTTAAGCAATAACCAAACTATTCCTGTATGCATTAATTCAATAACAATCATTGGCACAATGGAATATTTTGCATTGCTTCGTGGTCTCCTCACATAAGATACCCCAGTGCAGTGGTGTATACTGTAGACACTTTGTTGATTGTTGCCCTTATCATGACTTTTAAGATTAACAAATTATTGTGCATGAAATAAGATGGCTTTTCTATTCCAAATTAATGACTTGTTATCAGCAGCTACAGAACAATGGAAATGATTTCATCCATTTTATTGTATGCTTCCTATATAGTTAATTAATCAATTTAACTGGCCTTTATCCAATAAATTACTATAGAAATAAAGCACAGCTTTAAAATTTAGGTCACACATCATAATTCTGCTGATGCTGAAAATACATTGATACATTGGGAAAGAAGGCCTCTACAGTTTTGTGTCTGGCTTTGATCGTTTTAATGTTTTAACTGAAGCTGTAAGTGGACATCCTTCTATTTTTTTTCTTTTCTTTTCTTTTTTTTTTTTGCTCTGTGTGCCATCTCCAGCTCACAGGAAAGCCAACGGTCAGGAAAAGCCAAGACGGCAAAGTTTTCAAGAGGATTACAGGCAGACTTTGTCAAACAACCCAGGACAAGGAAATCACTTTCACTAATCCCACTCTCTGATGTGCGCTTCACAAAATGTGCCTTTCATCAGCAATAATTGAACATTGAGCAGACTACTATTGTGCTGGAGTCATTTCCAATGCCCTTAGCCTCTTGACTTTCAAAGTATCTTGTCTCTGTCCTGTGTCAGATTTGGAAAATGTCTGGTCAGTGTCCTGATGCTGTATCATGAGTGATTCCCTCACATGCTGTGTGATGTAGACTACAACTTAACATAACTATCCGTATCTGCCTGAACCGAATCAGGCATTTCAGTTTCTTTAAAGAACCCCATCAATTAGTTACACTAATTGTTAAAACATTGGGTTCAGGGAGTTTCAGTTTGAGCTATAGCTATAGCAAACTAGACGAATGTTAATTGTTTTTTAAATGTAACTTGAATTATGCACTTGATGGACACGTATGTGATGCAGAGGCAGCTCATGTCTCAGAATGTCCTCATCCTCACCAGGTGACACTGAAGACTTTATCAAATGACCTTAATGTTACAAGAATAAAACATTCAGATGAAGACTAGTGACGTTATGCAAAATTGGCTTTGGAGGTTCCTGAAGAGTAACTTTTCTGAACAAGACAGGCCCTATAAAGCAGGAAAATGTTTCCAGTGTTAAATTCCGGTAACAACCAGGCATTGGTCTAGGACTTTGCCACTACTGTAGATGTTGTATCTTTACAGTACATGCCAACAATTGCAGCTTACATTGGAGAAAATGCACAGTTTAATAGTTTAAAAACTCCACCAGACTTTTTAAATTGTGAGTATATTGCTCACACAGCCCTGAGCACACTGCTTTGACCTGTAGAGAAATCCAAAGCTTGACAGACCTGCCGTGCCCAGTTATGGTTTCTAATCTATTAAGGACAATCAGTGTTTGGGCAAGAAATTTTGCAGTCAGTTCCTTAGAAATGTCATCTTTCAAAGTCTCATTCATGTGGCTGAACTCCAATATTATTCCTTAATTGAGGGTGCAGTAAGTCATAAAAATAACTTAATGCACGTATTGTGAATCTAATCCTCTGTGAATCCACTGACCTTGTATTCTGACTGAAATTCAGCACAAAATCTTTTAGTTTAACTCAACATAGACAAGTTGAGAAGTACCTGGGTGGAAACCACAATTTCAAAGTCTTCCATCCCAAAACCGAGTTAGAGAAATGTCAAAGTGGGCTTTGGGTATTGCTCGTGCATTTACAAGGAAGGACAGGGTGTTAAAGTTTATACATTTGGGCTTGTTGTTTTGTCTTGTTTCCCCAGCAGCAGGGAGTTCTCAGACCCTGCCATCTTCACACGTGGTTTAGCCTGGGGCACTTTAAACCCCCTCCACGTCACACACACACACACACACACACATAGACACACACACACTTGTTTCCCGTTTCTTCACCCTCCCGTTCTCTCTTTTTCTGTGTCTGTCACTCTCTCTCTCTCTCTCTGTCTCTGTCTTTGTCTGTCTCTCCTTCTCTCTCTCTCTCACCTTCTTTCTTCCCCTGTTCAGTGCTCAGTTAGTGAATCCCTCAAGTATATACCGGACCACATCCTTTGACACACACACAGCAAAAGCCTGTCCGTCAGCTCCTGCACTGACAGGATGAGGCCAAGCTTGCCGAAAAATGAGAGTGTACGTGAGTTTATGTAAGACTGTGCTGTGTGAATACAGTACAGTACTTCCTTGCAGGCTTTTGTACATATGTGATACCATGTAATATAACTGGCTAATATTGCTCAATTTCATATGGTAGGAAGTCCAACACACACACGCAGTGGTTGAAGCACCATTTGCATATGAGCAAGCTGAACTGTCTGCACAATAACTACTGATTCAAGTACCTACAGTCATTTGTAATTTGTACTATTGCTACATACCTTAGCCAGCTTTAGCAATAGTAGGTGTTTACTGGTCCACAGTGGACAGTTGGGTGAGCCAACATTACGTAAACTGAGTTCCTTTACTCACAAATATGTTATTGTTATATGTCTTCTCTTGTACATTAAAGAAGTTAGCATGCTACAGTAACTACTGTAGCAAACCAGTTGTATTGTATCTATTTCTTGTTGCAAATCCTCCCTTTTACTGTAATGCTGTGGTTTCTGTATTGACCTTTCAGAGGTTTTTGACCTTAAGCAAAGATCTCCCTCTCTAATGGAGTCTGTTATGATTTTTAAATTTTACAGCAGCTTAACACTAATGTTTTCTACCACATTTAATCCACTTGTCATGAGTCAGACCGCTCATGGTGAGTTTGTATCTTTTTTTTTTTTAACAACTGTTATAAATACCTGAATGACTAAAATGTTCCATCTGTAAGTTCTCAGAGTGAGTCATTGTGACAGATGCACATGATGACAAGATGGCACTACAGTAAAATAAGCAGCTAACCCTCAGTTTTACCTACATATTTTTAACCTTGTAGTACAGTATATCATTTGCTGCGTCTTTATCATAAAGATGATTGTGGTTCCCTTTTTCTGTACTGCAGTGTGTTAGCTAGGTAATACAACCATTTGCCTGATACAAGTAACTTATACAAAACCATAAACAGCAGCGCTCATTCAGCACCTCCATTCACTCAAAGAACGAGTCCTGGAGATGATGAACTTATTATTTATCATAGTGAAAGTGGATCAAAGGCCTTGGCTTCGGTCTGCAATGGGTGAGCAATGAGCATTTTCAAAAGCAACTCAGACATTTTCTCTTAAGACACCAATCACAATGACTATCCTCTCTCTCTGTTTTACAATGTACGAGCTCATATTGTTGAAGGACAGGGAGGATTTACATACAAGTCACAAGGTGATTGTCTTCTACAGTGTTGCACCTTCACGACAAAATACTCGAGAAAAGAAGGGAGCCTGGACAAATTGAGTGGTTGACTTTGCCATTCTCTTCAAGGGCGTTTGCTCCATCCTTACCTCTGTGTCTCCGCAGGCTTGACTAGTGCAACGGAACAAAAACGTTGACACCTTGTTTCAACAAATGAGAAATGACAAATGCATAAATCATTCAGGCTCTGCCGCGTAGAGATATCAGTTTGACACAGTCTCTGGCTGTTTGATGCTCCACTGATGAAAGCTTCCACGGAGGCCCACGCAACGCTAATGTCACCGCTCATGTGCTGAAATGGTCGGGAGTTGGTCAGCCTCGGAAAACTACATCAGATGTCATGTGTGTAAGTGTACGACGACCACACCCTGCAATTTAAAAATCATTCCTGAGGATATCATTAGTCTGGTCAATATAGTTTAAAAAGGATAATGAATAAATATTGAATCATTGGGAATGAGTGAGTAATTCAATTCCTATCGCATTACAGCGTCATTGTGACTTTATTGCCACTGACATTGTGCTCGACCTCATAGCGAAGGACTCATTTCAGTGTCAGAGGTTACTATTCCTCTGTGAATCGACACAATATGTGAGATTTCCGGAGAGAGTTTATGGCACTGAATGAAGATATATAATGGTGCTGCAGCTTAGATATTGTGAACACCACCCCCAAAGTGCTTCAGCATTTACTCTTGGCTGAGATAACAAGGTTAAAACACAAAATATTTCATCTAAAAAGCTTGAACCTGAAAAATATATATTGTTTAATTTGCTCAAAACAGCAATTCATTCCAGCTTCATGGACTTGCAAATGAAGCCGCTATGGAGCGAGACATTACTGTAAATTCACTTGCATTTCTTCAAAAGTTAGCAGTTACTGTATTTCCCAACAAGACCAATATTCCACAGATGCTCTAATCTATCTTCAAGCCCATCCAATTATCTATTTAGCCAAACGTATAATTACTCGTCTGTGTGCCAAGAGTGTTTATTAGGATTCCTTACACACAAATTAAATTGCCCCATAAACAATTTAGCAGCCATTAGAGCATCTCAAGAAATGATTCACTTAATGAGGGGGCGGGATGGGAATGTTGAGATGAGCAGACAGAGGGTTGTAGCGAACACGCAGCATTCAGCGACAATGGGGAAATAGACAATTAGATCTTGGCAAGCTAAACTGCTATACACTATCATGATGGCTTGTTTGAAATCAATATAATGAGCTACATGTAGAGCATTGTAACACGCTTTTTTTAATAGAAACAGATGGGAAACAACACACACTCACTCCCTTATGCTGTCTGTGAATCAGAAATGTAAGACGGGGTTTTTAAGGTAAAACAGGGAGTGAGTGAGTATCCCTCTAATGTTACCAAGTGGGCATCTTCCTGCCACTGACGTCTTATTGAAGTTCATTCACGATGCCTCCAGAAGGATAAACAGTGGGTGAGTGAGCGGAATACTTAATCTGTGTAGCAGCTGTCCCTCATTTTTTGATGACTGATTTACCCACTCACAACCCTGCAGTCACAGATCAACAACACAAATATACATTTAGACAGAAAGATATCACTTGTACTCTGATCCTATATGATATAACCCCGAATTTTAAGTGATAGTATTGCATTTAAACTCTTATTTTACTTAAAGCAGAAGTAAGCGATATTTTTGTGTTAATATATGTCTTAAATAGTTATATCTTCCGACAGCAATCACTTACATAGAGTGTTTGGACCGAAACACGGGTCTGTCAGTCACACTGCTCTGCTCTGAGCCGAGGAGAAAACTTTTCTCGTATCCTACAATTTTTATCCAATGAGGAGAGAGAACGGCATGAAGGGCTGTGTGTGCAGCCAAGGGATGCGCGTGAATGTGGTGATGTAGGGACGAAGACCAATAGATCCATGACGAGGGCGGGGGCTGCTAACTCCATCGGCTGACAAGACGTTATGGTGCGTTCAAGGCAACCCGTAACTCGTGGTTTTTCCGACCTGTGAAGTCGTACCAGTTCGATCTGGTACGAGTTCACGGGTCGGAAGTTACGAGTGGCCGTTATAGTGACTTTCACAGGCAACAGGTCGGAGAAACGCGAGCTGCGGGTTGCCTGGAACGCTACAAAGCCATAAGTCGTGACTTGAAGCCGTAACTTGCGGTTTCAAAAGCCTGCCTGGAACGCAGCATTAGCCAAAACGACCGGATCGCTTACTTCTGCTTTAATACTAAAACAAGTATATATGGTGTGACAGTGGTCCTGTCACTATGCCTCCAATTGATCATGCGCCCTGGCTACTTGGCCAAGGGGATGTCCCTTTGGGTGACTGGTACTGTAAGCGCGCATGACTATTACCCGGGAGGTGTGGGTTCAATCCCCGCCCGGGCCTCTTCACCTTGCCACAATGGCATTATAAGATTATTAATACCAATGGGTATGGGACCATTTTATTGTTGTGACCGGTTGAGCTGGTGCTAATTTAAAGCCGGGTGCTTGGTTCCCACTACTATGGGTCACATAACAATTTTTTTTTTTTTTTTTTTTTTTTTAAAGTATATTTTTCGGCTTTTTGCCTTTATTTGATAGTGATGACAGTAGAGATAGACAGGAAATGGGGAGGCAGAGAGAGGGGGAATGACACGCAGGAAAGGTCTGCCCGACGCGGGATTCGAACCGGGGACGCCTGCGGCGAGGACTGTAGCCTCTACATGGGGCGGCCGCTCTACCCACTGCGCCACGCACCGCCCCACATAACAATTTTTTGTAAGCAGCCACAAGTAAAAAAGGTGGAGTTTTGGAAAGCGAAGTGTTCTCACACTACATTTCCCATGAGCCGCCAATGTAGATTCATCCACATTAACATGAGACTAGCTCTTATAACCAAAAGCAAATTCCTCTGGGTCTCTTTAATCTTAAGAAATATATATTGTAGTTCATAAAATTGTCAAGTGCTTTTAATTTGAAGTTCTCACCATGCAGATCAACTTGTAACTAAAGCCATGAATACATATGGTGCAATGAAAGTACAAGAAGTCCCTCTGAAGTACAACATGTAAAATGAAACACAATGCGCTTGGTTGTGTTTGTTTAGTTCATTAGGAAATGAATGAATGTAGCTGCTTGCCGCCCACATTGAGAAAACATATAATCTGATGTGTAAATTGTCTGCTTCCATATAATTTATGAAAGTGAAATCCAGCTGCACAGAACAGTACAGTATGCGTTTCAAACTTCTTCTAAACAAACCTGGAAGAATGAAACTTTGACCATAAGAGGTACTGTCATAACTTATTCACCAGCAAGTGAGGACTCGTGTTTTGACACCTAACTTCAAAGTATCTGGATTCTATTTCATGTTGGCATTGGAGGAAAGTCAAAAGGATGCCAAATGCAAAATCCGTCACCGAGGTCAAAGCTACTTCCCAAGATGACAGTGGGGTCGACACATTCATTGTCAGTGCAGAGATACAATGCCACCTGTCCCTGAAATCCTGTTCTAAGCATTAGCTTTGTCTCTTCTATCCGGCGTGACCAGCTCTCTTTTCTCTTTAGCTGCTCTTTCATCTGTTATTTAATGGAGGGGATTGCCAACATGAAAGACGCGATCACTTTGCCTTTCACCACAATGACATCATTCCCTCTGGCTATACCTGATGTCTCGTTAAAGTGAAACGCTGCTTATTAAGAAAAAGACACTATATATCATTGCTGTTGTAGTAGGGGACCCTCAACCTGTTTCGACAGAAGGGTTTGGATATCATCAAGAAATCTGAAGCTCCCCGATGAGCAGCTGCTGATATTGAGAGTGAATTGTCGACAGGATGCCTGTTTCTGTGTTTCCAAATGGAGTTTTATTTGATTTTAAATGTTAACGAGCTTTGTTCTGTAATATTATTCTCTTGCTCGTACAGAAAAGCACACTCTGGCACAGAAAATAGCATGTTTACCGACTCGTTTTGCATCTCCACATTGTCTTACTGATGACCCCATCAGATTAAATGTTAAATGGAAGTTCTGCCTTCGGTTTTATTTCATAATTCTTATCACTTAGTATAACATTATACTCCCCAATGTCACTCCAGACATCTGGAAACATGTCAGATTCGCTTTTAGCAAGTCTGCCAAGGCATGAAACGCAAGCAGTCAGATAATGAAACAAGCTGAAAAACAACTGCTTATCCAGATTATTTAAACCACTTTGTTTAGAGGTAAAAAAGAAATGAGAGTGAACTCGTGTCCTTCATTGCACTCTAAAACTAAATACAGCAACATAAAGCTGAACTTGGAAATCTGTAAACTGGATTTTTAAAACAGTTTTGATAAAGTGTGTTTTTGCATGATAGTAGGACTGTATGACCTTCTTGTTAGGTGACGTGTAGCACCCAATGCAATAACAATAAGAACCTACTCCTGCAAACATTTCCATATTTCGCACATTCTGTGACATAAACTGTTTTCTTGTCTGTAACAACATCTATTGCACGTCTGTCCGTCCTGGGTGAGGGATCCCTCCTCTGTTGCTCACCCTGAGGTTTCTCCGATTTTTCCCTGTTAAAAGGGTTTTCCATGGAGTTTTTCCTCAGTCGATGTGAGGGTCCAAGGACAGAGGATGTTGTTACGATGCCATGTAAAGCCCTTTGAGACAAACTGTTTGTAAAAACGGGCTATACAAATAAAATTGCCTTGCCTTGCCTTGCCTACTTCTAGCAGCCGTTGTAATTATGACAGTAGCAAAAGGAAAGTGCGGTAACATAATGTAGGAGGGTGGGGTCAATGGATGCATCAACAAAATAAAGGAACCCTAACCCCTAGCCCTATGACCTAACAGCTTTGGTGTATTGTAGTGTAGTTTAAATTTTACTTTAATTGTACAGATGTGTGAATTGCCAATTTATCAGGAGGAAATGTTTGTATCTCATGGCTTATTTTATGCCAAGTGATTCATTCATGTTAGAAAACTTGTTCCTTTCACCCTTTATATTTTTCTATTGTTGGAGGTAGATAGTGGAGGATTGTGTTTGGCCTTGTTGGAGGTATGCGCTCTACTGAGTGCCTTTCTGTGTTGTCACTACAGTGCATTTTTGGACAGAATGACTGCTCTGAATTTGGTCTCGCATCTTTCAAAAAGGAATCACCTTGTCAAGAAATGTGTTTACAGTCGGTATGGACAGGAAGAATGACCACAGTGGCCGCTGACCTTCAGGGACATGAGTATAGACTTTAAATGATGTCACCCTGCCCTGTAAATAATCACGTTTCCATTCAATATAGGAGCCTTTTGTGTTCACATCGCTGCTAAGTGAGTGAGTGCTGTCTAGCATCTTCCTCAGCTCACCTGCTGTTCCCTCCATACAGCTGCAGTATCAGTTTCAGCACCAAGCCGGATCTTTTTTCTTTTTTTTTTTCTTTTCCACCCGATGACTATCTGAACTCTGCAGTTACTCTGGATCCCGCCTGGATCCTGATAAAACCTTTAGGACCTGTGTTATTTTTAATGGTGCTCATAAGGTAAGACATCTGTGAGCCACAAAACCTGAACTATCTGTGTGCTTCAGAAAGAGAGAGGGAGAGAGAGCATCGTCATTACCAATCACATGGCTCAGACATGCAGTATAACATAAGTTGTTTCACTTTTGATTCTAACCAAACAGATTGAACAGAGCCTATTGAACTGCTGCAGTCATTTTAACAGAGTCTTTCTCTCTCTCTCTCTCTCTTCCTCCCCCTTTTTTTTTCGAAGTTGTAATGTTTCGCGGTACTTTTGTCCCCCAGAGACTGTAGAGACATCTTCAAAAGCACACCTGCCCTTATCAGTGTGCTTGACCTATTTCCCCAGCTTCTTTGCTTCATCCCTCCCTCTGTACAGCCTGGGCTACAGAGGACAGGTAATCCCATTGACACTAGCAGAGACTGATGTAGTGCACCTGCGATCTGGTTATCTTGCCCTATCTCGAATGTGGATAAAGCTTGTAGCAAACCAGTGAGGTTATGTGGGTTGCTATAGATCACTGGCTATAGTGTTCAGTTAAGTGAGCATTAAACTGGGTGTTATTAGGGGATAAAATTGCATGGCAGAGTGTAATGACACAGCTGATAAGGGCTACGTCCACGCTGGGGTGTGTGCAGTGATGTTGTGTTGTTTGGTAACCGGCTGAATTTCAAGGCGGAAGCATGCAGAAGAAAACACAACCGTGATTATATACTTTACCAACACAGTATAGATCATAGCATACTAGATAATTCATAGTTTGTGTACTGTATTGAAATACCAGAATGAAATAATGTTTTGTGTGTTTTTCTCTCTGAGAAAATCTGCAAGTTAAACTGAAAAAAAAAAGGAGCTGTGCAACCGACTGGTGAAGGCTGCTGTTTTATGAAAACAAAGATGAAAAAAGAAAATATAAAAGTACCCTGAGCGTGGTCAATAAAGTGAAAGAGCTAAACATAAACAAAGTTAAATATTGATGGAGGATGTGAATCTCCTGGGAGGCAGAGCAAAAGCGTCTTCTGGTGCCTCGGCGTCTGTCTGAGCTGCAGCAAAGCACAGGGAGCCTCTGCAGCTATAACAGATGTGAGCCAGTGAATGCAGTCCCCATCACTGCTTGGCCTCCAGGTGCTTAACTCATTTTTTTTCTTTACTCATTTTAAAACATAATGTGCACTTTGTTTTATCACAGTAGCGCAACTCAATCCGTGCAAGAGTTGTCCACTCATTCAATTAATCGATTTTGCTGTCATCAGCCACTCTCTCCCGTGTGCTCTCTCTATCCTGTGCAGTCTCTCTTCCTCTCCGACCTCTCTGCGGGCTCTTGATGGCAGCTGAATGGTCATGGCGAGGCCCAGCAGGTATTTAAGCTATCAGCGGCTCAGGATAATGTGCATCTAGTGCACGGAGCTAAAAATGTAGCTACTCAGGCCTCCCTAATTCATTTAAGCGAAGCCCAAGGAGGCTGGCGCACTGGATCTGCAAAATCCATCAGCTGGCGGAGGGAGTTCAGACGGGAGTACGGCAAACAAAACTGCCTCTAAGAAGCTGAGGAAGAGTTTTTAATCCTCTGTCACAATGGCTGCTTCCCATCAGATGAGGGGGAATAAGTTACATAGCCTGATTTACTGAGAGTGCATTAAAAAAAGCAAAAAAAAGCAGAGGTGTTGATTAGTTTCAGATCTATGGGATCTGATGTATTTTGTCGGGCTTTGGTGGTGAATTTCACTGGTTCGGGAGCTTTTTTCTGTTTTTTTTTTTCTTTCTCTGCAACAGTCAAGCAGGTTGCCTCTTTGTTCTGAGGTTGTGCAGGAGATACTCATCTTTCTTGCTAAGGAAACCAGGGCAACCACCTTCTGACAACTCCCTCGACTCCGCTGGCTTATAGAGTCAGACAGCAAACACATGCACATACACAGGGGCACACGCCAACACATACTGTAGGTGGTGATAGACAACGAAGAGGAGGAACACATTCACACATGTACCGTATAGGAAGAGAGCGGCAGAGCGAGACACACACACACAAACACAGACGCGTGCATCGGGAGGCTGGCACTGGCAGGAGGATGGATTGGGAGTTAGCGAGACACAGACAAATGTGCTGTAAGAGCAATTCTTGTTTTACTGTTTGTTGTTATTAATCACACAATCCTATTACCTTTAAAAAATGTTTCTGTGTCAATCTGACAAAAAAAAATGTCTGCAACATTTAAAATGCAACGAATATTTTCAAAGTTTTCCCTATAAAATATACTTCATACTTCAACTTGCCATTATTCGACTCACAACTTCTATCACGGTGGGTTGTGGGGTTATTAAAAAATTGATTGAAGCTTGTCTACCCAGATGTATTAGCTCTGTGTTTAAGAAAAAAAATGTCATCTGCAAACTTTTTCTTTAATGCATTCACACTCGCACTAAATTTGCTCTCGTGGCGACGGAGGTATTGAGGCCTGTCTTTGACTGATGCGCTGTGGCACGAGTTGTCTTCGGCTGAGATGAGGACTGCAGAGGGTTTTGACAGTGTTCACTCCAAATATCCTGCTCCAAGTGGAGCTGATCAGAATAGACGCCTCTCTCAGCACTGCTAGGCGAGCGCTGCATCACAGTCTGTCACCACTGTCAAAAAGTGGGGACTGCAGTTGGATGCTCACTTTGCAGCATGGCGATGGCCTGTAACATCTTGTTAAACTCTCAAATATGTCAGTTTTCCCTCTTCCTGTGGGGGCCGGGCTTTAAGTTTCAGTCTGGGGTGGCTGAATGTAAACTCAAACAGCACGCATATTTAAATCAGAGACAGTGTAACATTACCAAGTCTGTTATGATGACTAAACCCAGAGCTTAACGGCTGTTTAAGTGTTTTCTCAATGAAAAGTTTTCAGTTCTGTCATATAACCTTGATACATTAACTGTTGGACGTCAGATATCTTTCTTCAACTGTTCATTTAAAATATCATAACTTACTTCATGGTCAGATAACAGGTCTTTCCTCTGTCTATAAAGTTATATTCACTTTAGAGAGAAGAAAGTCGAAAGTAGAGTCTAGATTGTTGAGTCACTGTTTCGGTCACTACCGCCCGACATTTTCCAAGATCACATTAAAGAGGAACTTGACACCCGCAGCCGGAAAACCGTGCTTCATTGCCCTCTCCAGGTTTTCCGGACTCCGCAGCTTGTGGATGGAGATATGCTGTGTCACACCTTTAACCACCCTGAACAGTGATGTCGCTCTGTACTGACACACCATACACAACAACATACATCACTGTGGCAAGATTGTTCTCTGTGCTCTTCTGCTTGTACTTCTACTTCTTCTTTTTCTCTTATTATTGATTCAAAATATTCTACAGACAGGATGACAGGATTTACTCACATCAACACTGTGAACACCCAATGCTAGCTATTGATTACTGTTACGGTTCTATATTAAAGATTTATATCTAATGTTTTGTTTGAATTTAATGTAATGTATGTAATGTTTTGTTTCTAACCCTAACCCAGTGTTTTTCAACCTTGGGGTCGGGACCCCACTTGGGGTCGCCTGGAATTCAAATGGGGTCGCCTGAAATGTCTAGTAATTGATAAAAAAAAATATTATGATTAAAAATACTACACACAATCTTAAACAACTATATTCTATACTTTCACATTCTTGAATATAAATTGAGTTCAAATAAAATGCAGCATATAAAAATATCTGAGTTGGCGCATCTTGATTGACAGCTGTCACGTGATCGCGGGGTCACCAGAAATGTGTGATGCCTAAATGGGGTCACGAGCCAAAAAAGGTTGGGAACCACTGCCCTAACCCATAATTCTAAAATACAAATGAACATATTTAACAACAAGCTGGAGCCTACCATAGTTATCCTAACCTAACCCTACCCCTTCCCTAACTGTTGTCCCAATGTTGCAATTCAAGCACAGTTACCTTGTTGTATTGCATCACTTCCTGACATCTTGATTTTTTTTGGCGTGTGTTTTCTTTCTTCATTTTCTTTTCTTTTCTTTGATTTCCTTAAACTCCAAGAGACTCATCAGGGAACATCAGTCATATCAACCTCCTCTGTAGCCATTAAAGTCTCCTTTTCTCTAAAGACAGCCGGAAGGTAACTCACCAAGTACATGCTGTATTCCTGCTGAGCCCTCTGGTGATAATAGTCTGACTTCCAGGTACTACCATTAGATGGTGTGAATTAGTAAAAGTTAAGGAAGGACAGAACAAGTCATTTGGGTAATAGGACCTTGTAATAATCTCATTAAAACGAGGGAGATGAGCATAGGGACGACACCATTATCCCAATCCTTCCCCGGCATTAGAGGTATTTATTACTTTAGTTTTGCCGTGCTTTTCTCATTAGCACCTTGATTGAGATTCTGCCTCAGTGGTTGGCCGCGACGCAGGGCGGCCTGAGAGAGCTCCCATCAACACTCAGGTGAAGTGAAATCTCAGACTGACGGAGCTCTCCCTGGTGGCTTGGTAACATGGCTAATGGCCTTGCTCAGGGCCTGCCCAGGCATAGATTGTCAATACAATTCTCTTCCGCTTTTCCCACTTGCCAGTTTCCATCTGGAGCCAATTCTTGAACTGAGATGGTGTGTACCTTTCCCACGAGGTCACCGCCTGTCTCTCCATAACACTTAGCCCCAGTCCTCCCCTTCACATCCCCTCAGGTCCTCTCTCCTCTCGCTCCACTGAGCTTCGTTTCATTGTGACAGGCCGTACAGTGCAGTGCATTACAGCGACTCTTTACTGTAAGGGCTTATTTCGAAGAAAGTGCCGCTGTGAGTCAGTGAAGACAGCTAAAGAACCTCTTCACAATGTATGTTTCATGCAAAATGAGAACAAACATGAACACAATTGCAAGATGCGACAAAGAAATGAAAAATACAGTGTCCAAGTTCACATTTTGTATGATGTGCACAGAATTTTCTTGATATGTCAAGTATGTCAGAAGCGCTTTTCAAATCATCATGCAACTATTTTATTTATCCCCTATTTTCTTTTTTTCAATAGACTCCTCTCTTTCACTCAGAGTTTGGTTTGACTAAATTATGATGTGCGAAATCACAAGGATCTCCAACAATGTCCAATCAGTTTGAACAGGAGAGTGAGTTTGTCTCCCATTCAGAAAATCTGCAGTAGTATGCTTCAGTTCATATATAATACACACTTTGAGTACTTAAATGAGATTCTTGAATCTTAAAACAATCTAGCTAAAAATGAGTTGTATTGGGAAAAACCTTGAATCAATTCATATTATGGCTTTAAATGAGGTGTAAAGTACTTTGAAATTGTGGGTTAAACAAACTTAAGACACTGTGAAATTGATTTTCTTAGTTTTTTTTTTTTTTTCCTTTTTGGAGAGAGTGGGTTGGAGGGTGGGGGTAGACAGCTTGACAGTATTTTTTAATATATGGCAATTGCACACAGACCACAGGGTCCTGGCATCCAACTGATTTTCTCTCACCAGGTCCATAATTGCATTGACCTGCCACTTCAGGTGTAAATCTCTAACACTTTGATGGCTGCGTCAAAATCAAGCAAAGCTCTGGCTCCACAGTTCAGAACTAGAAAATGCACCCAGAGTGTACAGTAGACCTCCACCAAGGCCGGTGTCACACAACATACATCTTTGTTTAGTTGAAGACATACCACGCATGCCTTTTTCTCTTTGTGTCTAGAATTTCTACAGAAATTGGACTTCGTGCCCTCCAGCATCCAGCTGACTGGAATAATCTGCCCACTTCTCTGAGATCTATCACCTCCTCTCATCACTTTAAATGATCTCTTTAATAACCTTCAATCAACTGGCACTTCCTTCTAATTACATTTCAATTAGAGGAGATTTTTATTGTATTAAACTTAAAAGTGCCATGTACAGGAGCAGGAAAAGTCGGTGATTAGACCTCATCATAATGTCATCATAATGCGTAGTTTAGGAAATCCCCCGGGGCGTAGACAGTGGTGATGATGGCTATGACTGGAACGAAGGTGATATGGATGTGATGAGAAAGACCTGGATCCAGATGTGTTCGGACTGGGTGTCAGTTATGAAGACTTGGAGGTGAAAGGGGACGGTCGCAGAAACTCGGGTGCAATCACAGCAGAAAAAAAGAAGTGATTTAAGGTTTGACAGCCACAACATGATTGACTGATTGAGACTGTAGCAAACTGTGACTGGTTAACTGAGAACACACATACCGTAGTCAGCTGATCATTTAATCAGCTGATTAGAGAAAGTGGAGAGAGAAAAGAGAATTGTGAATGAATGAGGCATAAAGAGTTCCTGATTGAACTTGTATTGTATTTTCTGTGTCTGTACAAATTATTTAAAGGCCCTGTACAGACATTTTAGTGTTGATTTTGGCGGCCCCTGTGGACGAAAGTGGCGTAATGAAGACTGCAATTCCCACTGTCATGAAGACGTTTGTCTGGCCGGCGTGTGTAGATTTGTTTTGGAAACGTCGGCAAGAAGACGGGACTTGCTTCTTTCTTTTTTTTAGCAGCGTAATGTATCTATTCGTATCGTTTCGTCAGTGGTCCGACCCGACCATGCCTTCCAGAGGTATAGAATTAGACTACTTATAGCATATAGCGTATCTTCACACTGATGGGCTCATTTGCTCATTTGCAGTTGTAGGTAACAGAGACTTTTGCGTATCCAGTTAAAAGCTCCGTACAGGGGCTCTTATGTCAAGGTCCTTATCATGCAAATAAATGTTTATACAGTCTTCAAGGACAAAAAGAAGTAAATTGAACAGGTTACTCTGCATCACTCCACCAAAATGGTTAAAATCAGTTCAGTATTTCCTCTGCAATCCTGCTGACAGACAGACAGACAGACATGGGATAAATCATAACCTCCTCAGTGGGTAATAAATGGATTAAACAAACCGTTTTAAAGATATCCAAACACTATCTGACTGGTGCAAAAAAAAAAGAAAAAAAAGCTTTCCTGTCAATTATCCACATAATAAAGAAGCAAAGGAGCCTGAACCACTTTAACAACTTCATCTTAAAAAAAATAAAAAATAAAAAAATAAAAAGTTTTGCTCATTTCAGAGTGGCTCTGCTTATGATCCTGCCAAAACATACCATCCATAATAAAAACAAAAACTTTGTAAGCTGCCACAAGTCAAGTGCTGAACAGCAGGAGGCTGTCAGACAGCCCGGCTGAGGGGGTTATG
This sequence comes from Trachurus japonicus, assembly GCF_045865225.1. Lineage (NCBI taxonomy): Eukaryota > Metazoa > Chordata > Actinopteri > Carangiformes > Carangidae > Trachurus > Trachurus japonicus. The sequence goes on from NC_140923.1 coordinate 14,591,544, forward strand.
GTTTCCACTCACCCAGTCGAAGTGCATATTCATTCACGCTGCTCTGCTCTGGTTCAGTGCTGAACTGTTCAACTGTGTCTCAAGGGTGAGCATCAGACAGGCATAATTTCAAGGCCATGCACTGTTGCTCTCATTACTATTCGGAGCCATATTTACCTGTTTAGCCGAGAGAAGAAAGAGTGAACAGGTAAGACCCAAGTAAGTGTTTGATCAATTTAAACAACAGGGATTTGTTCTATATTTTGTAGTAGATCCATAAAAATCAACGTCCATCATTTCTGAATGCAAAATAAATGATTTATGCTGAACATCGTTTTTCCATCCAACTTAACCTTTTCAGGGTCCATACGCCAGAGCACATAACAGTACTGTATACGCTGGGGCAGAAAACAAAGAGGACTCCTGGACAGTTCATCACAAGGCTAACACACACAAACACACACACACACACACACACACACACACACACACACACACACACACACCTCTGCGTCTCAGTTTGACTACCTTAAAGGGATAGTTCACCCTAGAATGATATTTCGCTCATTATCTACTCACCCTCATGTTGACTAAGGGCTGGAAGAATTTTCAGAGTCCACCGTCCCTTCTCTGAGTTACAGGGGGTCTTGGTGTAGCAGTGCATGTCCATATAACGGTTGCAAAGGGACACCAGAGCTCTTCGTAAAAAAACACACACAAAAAAACATCCAAATACCTCCATGATGCTCGTATGTAATGTCCGTCTTGTGCTGAAGCCCCAAATTGCGTAATTGTCCCGAAAAAAATTAAATAAGTCTATATTTTAAGCTTGTTTGTAGCGGAAGCTTCTCGAAGCTCCTCTTCCTGGTCCGTCCAAATCTCGCGTGATTTGCGCCGGCGTCAGTGCGGTTACTGCGAATCACGCGAGATTTGGACGGACCAGGAAGAGGAGCTTCGAGAAGCTTCCGCTACAAACAAGCTTAAAATATAGACTTATTTAATTTTTTTCGGGACAATTACGCAATTTGGGGCTTCAGCACAAGACGGACATTACATACGAGCATCATGGAGGTATTTGGATGTTTTTTTGTGTGTGTTTTTTTACGAAGAGCTCTGGTGTCCCTTTGCAACCGTTATATGGACATGCACTGCTACTCCAAGACCCCCTGTAACTCAGAGAAGGGACGGTGGACTCTGAAACTTCTTCCAGCCCTTAGTCAACATGAGGGTGAGTAGATAATGAGCGAAATATCATTCTAGGGTGAACTATCCCTTTAAGTGGAGGAAAACCAGATACAGTGAAAACCCATGTGGTTACAAGGGAAACACACAAGAAGATTGACGGCTCCACTGTGTGATTCAGGCTTTTTGAACTCTGGTGGAGTCATACATGTGATTTTTTGCTCTGTATGCTCAGCGTCTGGTCTTTATCGCTCACAGTTCTGAAAATTTGCATGTTCTTGCTGAGCCAATATGGAGGAGCTCAAACATATGGGAACTGGGCTCAGTAGCTGTGAGGCTCACACACTCCCTGATTCGCATGTGTCTCGAGCTGGTGGAGTTGCAGGATGGCAGGAAAGCTGCACCTATACAACTTAGCACATATGGTGTAACTGTGCAAACATAGCCTCTATGTTACTATGGCTAAATTATGCAGATATTCACTGCTGAAAAATATCTCAGGAAGTCTGTAAAAACAGGGTTAAAACACACACAGCTTTTCCCTGCTGGAGTCATCTACTGTTAACCCCATGCTGGGAACCTTAGCTTGAGATGAATATACAATATCTATCAAAGATGAAATGTACATGCATAGATTCATGAGAAGTGAATAGCAGGCAGCAGGATTGGAGCCATTCATTCTAATGAAAGCTGTTATTGTCCTGTCAACAGTTTCTCTATATCTCCGGCTGCAGAAGTACGTCACTCTCCGATTACGTCCGTGCTGTCGATCCAAAGAGCTGCTCAGCGGAGAGCGAGAGGACAGCAACGTGTTCCTGAAAAGCACATAACTCAACCTTCTCTTTACAGGAAGTTTGTGGAAAGGTTTAAGAGGTTTTGATGTTGACATGTCTTTTTAGGAAAATATTTCATTCCTACAGTATTTTATTGAGTCTGTTTTACCCTTTTCTTTTATCTGCTGCTTTGGGTTCGTTACCCTGAGAAACACAGTGGCATTATGAGAATGCAGTAAAGAAGCCGCGACTTATTTATAGGAACTCTGAGTACTGTACAGTCAGTCCTGGCTGGCTGTGGTCATCAACACTTAGTATAATTTCCTACCCCCAATCATAGATACATGCACGATCAATAGCCTTGAAAACTCATTTATCCCTGCAATCACTGGGCCATTTGAACAGCGTTATGTAATCTTTGCATGATTATTATATTTACTGCCATCTGTGCAGCAAATTGTCCCTCAAGGATAAAATACAGTAGATTACCTTGAACCCTGAACCTTGACCCTTGATTATCACATCTCAGCCCACATAAGCCAGAACTAGTTTTAGTGCACCTGGCTGCACCACACACTAAAAGTAACAGTTTTCTTTTTTTATATACCCACATGCCTCACTCCGGAGCAGTGAGCACTGTACCTGACACAGACCAGCCATCAGGGTGACATGGCACTTCCCACATTGTATTGCCTCTTGGAAAAGGTGTAAACATACAGCATATCACACAAGGTTTGATCCAGAGTGCGGCTCTGCAGGCCCAGGCATCTGCCTCTCACACCCACAGGTCTCTTCTTGGTCCACACAGGTCTCTTCCACATCGCCCGCGCTCAAGCAGCCAAATGCCACCCACCAGGCATCGCAGCTGCCAAACAGTAGGTGGTGGGATGCAAAAAGAAAAAGGTATGTATATGAAGTACAGCAAAATACACACCCCACGGTCTCCTAGATGCATACACCGACCAGACCCTGTTGCTAAATACAGACTCTGGGAGACCTAGAGTGTCATCTATAAACCTTTCATACACTATGTACACTAATATAACATAACACAATCTTACTGTACCAAACTGCAAGTGTACAACTAAAACAATGCTTTACTGGTTGTAGTGTAGACAGTATTTCAGGCAACAGAGGAAATTATGCAACCCTTTAATAAATACACAACAGTAAAGTTGTAGAGCAGTGTAAACAGATCCCTTTGTTTCTTTTTGTGTATTACAATCCTCATATGAAATGGAAACTGCCTACAAACTGTCTGGAGCAGTTCTTTGCACAGAAGAACAGAATGGCCTATTAATATAACCTGCAGGCAAATCCTCTTGCAGGATCTGTCTCTCCTTTCTTCAGTGGAACAACAACATTTACGATGCAGGATCCAATTATAGGAGCCAGGAGCTTGTCAAGGGCAATGAGCTGCGGTGACCCCTGACCCCCACAGTCGATTTGTCAGTGCCTACATCTTAATTTCCAGCTGATCACTGCCGCTGTGACATTTTGTCATTCAACTAATTTTCTCACACTGGTGGTCACACAATAGGAAACATTGAATTCCTGCACACTGTCAGAGTTTACAGGTACAGGACAATTTCAGTAATGGGCTTCTGCCAGGTACAACAGGTTTGCATTATAAAACATCTGCTTTATTTTTTAAAGCACTACTTTGAATTTAAATATTAAACTATTTATTTAATGTTTCCATGGATTGTTTCAGTCAGCAGCTAAGCCTATTAGAAGACTATAACTCGTCTCTAAATTTGTAAATGAATCTTTAAAAAGGAGCGATTTAGAAGTTTTTCTTTGGCTACAGCGTTTGATTACTGGTCTAGAAGGAATGGTGCATACCATCAAACTTCTGATCTTTGCTCAACTCCATTGTCTCCATCATCTATTTATTTTTGCACTAGTTGATCCTTTTTTCCATCTGTCGTCTTGATCTTTACATCCATCTTTTTATTTTATTTTTTTATAATCTTTATTTAAGGAGGTTTTAATCAGCTGCATTTGTCCTGAATCGGTCAGTCGTTTCAGCCTCTAATACAGTCAGTGCTGTAATTCAACTTTTTAGTTTGACCTATTTAATTTTCTGTTTAACAAATGTGCCATAAATGCTGCCTTCACACCAGAACGACGACCTCTCAGTTACCTGTGTATGTGACTGCATGTTTCAGGAACTCTTCTCCTCACCCACACCACCGTGTCGCATCCACGGAGCAAGAAAAGACAGAACAGTGAGTCGTCAGTGTGTAACAGTGTGTGTGTTCCCTTGGTCAGTGCTCATGCAGCTCGCTGAAGGCACGGCAGCTAAAATAGTCAGACTGCTGCCAAAACACCATATCAGTGGCAGGTCCTCTATGCTGGTGGTGGTGATGCGCTTAGCAGCAAAGTCAGACAGACAAAGCGGATGATCCACTTTGGAAGAAGAGGAGCATGGCTGCTCAGAGTCTGGAAACATGAGCTTTTTATTTCAAGACCTTTGTCACCATAGAATAAAATGTTGAATCATTTTGAAAGAACAAGTGAGTGATTAGGCCCTAAATCAGCAAATATTCTGTAATCAAAACTTTGCTATATGTGTGGATGTGAGTAATTTCTGACCCTCACAAACAAAGGCCATCCACAGCTTTAAGCCCGTCATGCCATTCAAACATACGCCCCGGCTTTCCATGTGAAATGAAATGGGAGGATCCTCATATCCCTCCATACCTGGCATTGCCGCCGCTCTCTACCTGCCAGCGTCTCTGAAGTAGGGGGGGGAATATTACACGGCTCCTTTTTTAATGTTCTCTGTAAATCCTGCGGGGACATTACCCAAGCCCAGTCACCACCGTTTGTGACAGATGGAAAACCTTTCCAAAGGGATTACGATGCCCTATCGTTCTCATTTCTTTTAAAGCCCAGGTATCAGTTATCTGTCAGCCGGGCTCTGGATTGCCTTGACAGAGACGCACATGTCTCGGCTCGCCCCTCGCCAGAGAGCGGATGAAATTCCCCGTTATGACCTCTCTGTCTCTCGCTTTCACAGCTGTCAGGCAACACAATGACATGATGGCGACATTTCAAACGCACCCTAATAGTGCCCTGTTGGGCCTTGTTACCACCATCACCCCTACCTTAGAAAAGGGTTTATAGTCTATCAGTAGTGTGCCACATTCACAATTGCCCCTCGAAATGGGATTAACTTTTAAGTACACATCTGGGATGACACAGTTTGAGAGGAAATTGATGGACTGTTCCATTAAAGCGGATATTGTTGACTTTCCTTTTATTGAGATATAATGCACCGTTGGGAGAGGATGGTTCTAGCCCGTGAATTTAGGCTGCTGCACGTTGAGGGTGTTTGTTTATTGGCCTGTGAGGATTTCAGAGAAATAAAAACATTCACACAAAAACAAAAGACAAAAAAACCTACACTCACACATTTAATAGCCTGTTAGGTTTTGAGGGTTTAGCTTGAATATCATTTACACTTGTTTTGGCTCGGTTTTATTGTGTTGTAAAACAACCTGTAGCAGACTTACAAAAATATGCGAGGCATAAAAACAGACAATAAAACAAGGAAATCCAAAACAGATTCAATCAGTCAGTAGTGGGGAGAGTTCATTTACTGAATATTTCCATGCTATGCTATTTTTGTACTTACTACTAATATTTATTTAAAGCAGATATCAGTGGAATGTTTTTGTTAATATAAGTCCTAAATAGTCCTATTTTCCGTCAGCAATCACTTACATGAAGTATTTCAGCCTAAACACGAGTCTCTCCGTCACTCTGCTCTGCTGTAACCCGAGGAGAAAATTTTCCTTGTGGGATACAAGTGTTATCCAATGAGGGGAGAGAACGGCATGAAGGGCTGTGTGTGCAGCCAAGGGATGCGCGTGAATGTGGTGACGTAGCACGAGGACCAATTGATGCCTGACAAGGGCGGGGGCTGCTAACTCATGGTGCGTTCAAGGAAACTCGTACTTTGTGTTTTTCCTTCCTGTGAAGTCATACCAGTTCGATCTGGTACGAGTTCACGGGTCGGAAGTTACGAGTGGCCGTTATAGGGAACTTTCACAGACAACAGGACGGTAAAAACACGAGCTACGGGTTACCTGGAACGCTACCAAGTCGTAGTTGTGACTTGAAGCTGTAACTTACGGTTTCAAAAGCCTGCCTTGAACACAGCATTAGCCGAAACGGCCGTGCCGATGATATCTGCTTTAATATTTTATTCTTTACTTAGGTTATATGCACATATCAAAATATTTTGGAAGGCTAGTAGGAGATACAGTTTAAAATGCATCTTACATATTAATATAATATCTTATACCTTCATACATGACAACAATATAACGTGTGTACATACGCCATGTCAAAGAAAAGTTTCTGTCATAACAGACATTGACGTTTTCTGAATCTGACGGTTAAGGGTTTATATGCAGGGTTTTTTTTTTTATTGTAGAAGAATTACGTTTTTAAAGGACCTGAATCTTCCACTTAAATTGAGTGTATATTGCCAAAAAAAGAGAAAATGACTGACTCAGTTAAACAATATAAAAACAGAACTAAAGCACTGCACAGGAAAAAACACTCAAAGCTAACATAACCTACTTCTACTGTCCTTCTCTCTGAGTAGTTTGAATCAGGAAGTATTTGCTTTCTGTTTTTCCATGTGGAATTGCTGTCGACAGTTAATCAATATACAAGTGTCCCTGCACGGTAAAAATATCTTCTTGTTTTTGTACTGCTTCATGTCTGCTACTTTCTTCATACTGTACACCCACGCTGTTGTACTGTATACACACTGTAGCTTAACATACTCTCCCCAAAGACCATCCTGCTTATTAAATGTAGGAAACACATAAAATGTGTTATTTCCGACCTCTTTGCCAAACAGGAAGGTAAGTAATAATACTAATAAAGTCATATGCAGAAAAAAGCTTTAAAAAAAAACACACACCCTTTAGACAAAAATGTATAATGAAAATTCATCTGTTTATATCATCATCTTGGATATGTGCAACAGATACTATTTCAGTCCCTTAAAGGAGACCTGAGAGGCAAATCATTAATCCACTTTGTCATTTTCAAGAATATGTATTTCCATTTTCCATGGAAAAAGATAAACTTAAGAAAATCGTTGTGTCAGTTTTCACCAAGAGTTGAGCAGATGTACCTGTGTGGTTCAATTTAAGTATTTAATTCATTAAAAAAGACTGTAAATCTGTTGTAAAGAAGGCTACAGCCATGCTAGCAGCTCTGTGCAGCTATACTTCAGGCAGCAGAGCTTTGAGCTAATTGCTAATGTAAGCATGCTCATTGCTAAAAAGGACAATGCTAGTAGTGTTTAAGCACGGTGTAGCTACACCAAGCTTAATTTAGTGTGTTCCATGACATATTTGTTAATTAGCACATTAGCAACATAAATCACAGTTTAGGCTGATGGGAATGTGTTTAACCTTGGTCACAAACCAAAGTGACCAATTTACAATGACAAACTTGACGGTATGTAAATGCCATATTTATACCAAATGCAGTAGCAATGCATCCTCAACACTTCAAGAAGTTACCTGAGGAAAGCTCAGAAAAAAATCTGTATATAAGTCTGTATATTTCTCATCTCATGAAGGACGACCAGGTAGCAAAATAAATCGAACCGACATACTTGTGTTTCTGACCCAGTACTTATCGGGTTCCTTGGCCTAATGGGGCCCATGTACAGGATCATTTTAAGATGCTAAATCCACATCTGGACTTATTCTGATGCACACACAAAAATCACAAAAGTTTCTGGCTGTCAGGAAGCACTGGAGAATAACGGCCAGAATCTATCCAGATGTGGAAGTATGTGGGCCAGACTCCAGGTACCCAGGACCCAGGCATATGTTGAGCCAGAAATGTAATTTTGCTATCTAGGGATAAAAAGAAAAAAACATCCAACAGTCTCAGAGTTTTTCATCCAATAGTCTCAGAGATATTTCAGTCTGGAACAAAGTTGTGGGCTGACATTGCCATCCAAAGCCATTCCTTATAAAGTATGATTGTGCTGCAGAAGAAAACAGTGCCTCCATTTTTTTCAGTGTTTGAACTCTTCCAAGGGCAAAAAAATATCCATTATTTAACTTACTGTGACACATAAGCAGGAAGACATAGTGGAAACACTTAAGAGCTGAAACACCAAGCCTTGACCCTGGAGGTTAGGAGACACAATTCAATGCGTGATTGAAAAAAAAAAGATCTTAAATGGAAGCCTGCATTTGCCGTTCTTGTAAGTGCTTGCCTTTTGTGTAACATGATATTCCCACTTGTTGCCAGACACTAATTCTAGACCACCCACAATATTGGAAAGAAATAAAGCCTGAAGGAGGCTCATTTCCATATGTTGCCCCACTTGTCCCTGCACCAACTGAGAGCGGAGACTCTACCTAGTATATATATTCATCGTCGACAGCTTCACCAGGGGTATGGATATACTCCCTTAGATCTTTGACATTCATTTAAATGACATTCAGCTGCATCAAACCCCGAAGGTCCATTAGTTTCTGCTCTCCCATTAATTCCCACCTAAGACAAAGAGATGTATCCACCAGGAACTTTAAATACCTAATTTGAAAAAACAGAGCAGAGTCAGTGCACAGGAGACCGTTTACTCTGTTGAACTGCATTAGGTAATAAACGCTCTCCTTTAAAGGGGAAAACAGCGACAGCAATACATTTATTCATCACGTTGCCACAAATGAGATGAGAGCATCAACAACAATCTTGTTGTGCTGTTTGTTTTCAATAGAGACAGATGCAAACCAAGGCCCCAAACACTCAGAACAATGCTTCCCTGTGTGTTAAAGGTGTCATGGACTACTTTACATCAATATTTCATAACTGCGTTGCCATCTGTAACTATTCATAATTGTCTTGAACATAATGGAGTATGCAAAGCTTTACTTGGTAAATTGGCAGGACTTTGTTTGGGCTCCACGGGAGTAAGACACAGAGGGATAGAGGTCAAACCTGTATCAGAATGGCACAAACAGTGAGCTAAAATGCATGACTCTGGACACAAGAACAAGTTGAAAGCTGAAGTCAGGGTTTAACATAGAGAAAAATATGGACCAAAAGTTCAAGTAGAGGTAGAAAAATACCACACAAAGGCTGAGCCAGAACACACACAGGGGATACATGGACAACAAAAGGCTGGAGCACTTGACACAAGGTACAAAGTCAAACTGGCAACAAGGGAAAGATACAGGAGGGTATGTGCTCAAGTGGAGGGGTGAGAATGAGACGCAGGTGCAACACATAAGGGGAGGAGCAGGTAATCATAGGAAACACAGGAGGACAGGAAGTGACTGAAACAAGACAAAAGGTGAACTTTCAAAATAAAATACTGTAGGTCAGTGGTTGCCAACCTTTTCTGGCTCTTGACCCCTTTTTGACATCACAAATTTCTGGCGACCCCGTCGATCAAGATGCACCAGCTCAGATATTTCTCTATGCTGCAACTCGATTTAAATTCGAGAAAGTGAAAGTATAGAATACAGTTGTTTAGGATTGTGTGGTGTTTTAATCATAATTTTAAAAAGAATAATAATTAGTTTAAAAAATATTTTCTATCAATTACTAGACATTTCAGGCGACCCCATTTGAATTCCAGGCGACCCCACATGGGGTCCCGACCCCAAGGTTGAAAAACACTGCTGTAGGTGCTGAAAAAATTAACACTAGAACAGACTTGACCATCAGGAGTCGTTGTGAGAACAAACGACTACCAACATAAAGCTCAGGTAAAATACCTTAGTCTGTCTGACCTTGTACAGAAAGACAAAAGTAAAGAAAACTGAACTCTATTAGTTGGAGATATCTGCAGATTCGAGTTCCTGGAAACCACTAAATCTTCGGTCTTTTTAAAACAAGAATTTGCTGATTTTAAACCCTTGTTTCTGTGTGGGTTGAACCAAATAATATACAACCACTTACTGAGGATGCTTTTGTGCTTTTGAGGGTTAGGTTTGATCTTCTTTTGCCTTTTCAAGAGAAATACAAAACTGTTCAAACTCTTCCGTTGGACTTGTGGGTATTGAAATCTTTAATATTTAAATGGTTAACTCGTGCTTTCATTTGAAACTGCCATCAGGGTAAGATGTTGCTGTGAATGTTTAATTTATTCATTGCTATTTTTTTTTAAACTGTTTATAGTCAGCTCTAACCCACTTATGTAGGCTAAGTGAATGAGTTTCAAATTTTTTTCCCTAGATGTCTAATTGAAACTTAATCACAAAGATTTCCAAAAAACGAAAAGAAAAAAGAAGCTCTAATTTGTCAATTCACATCTAAAAATTGAGTCTTTTAAGTGACCGAACCACAGAAATTGGGGTGAAAAAGGGAGCAGCAGGGAGGGTAATCTTTGGAGACAGGGTTGTAATTTTGCTAAGTGAGTCATCAAAGATAGCCATTTAATCCCAGATCTGTCCCAGACAGGAACAGAGAACTCTTTTGATCAGGAAATGAGGCCAACACTGGGCCTCGGGAGAAATACCCAAATCCATTTTGGGGATTGAAGTCAATTCAGGGAATGAAAAGATCACAAACTATCTATTTGTCAAATGCAAAGCCTGTGGTTATCTAATTCAGCAAAATATATACACAAAAGAGACTATTGCTGCACGGTGGCAAGGTCTCCGGGAGGAATATTTTTGCGATTCAAATTTTATTCACATTTTAGGCCATCAGAGGATAAAAAAGGGGCCAAACTGCCAGCTGGCTCTTCATGACAGTAGGGTACCAGCACAAAGAATTCAACCATCATCAAGTCCAAATGCATAGACGCAAAAGGCTGCTTGTGTTTTGGTGTTGTTGTAAACACACCTTCTGCCATTCACTGTTATGCAACCATCACTCTCTCACCCACAGAAATATCACAGCTTCGACGGCTGCTCTCCATTATTGAACAGAAAGAGAGAAAAACTGCAGGTGGTTGGCGTTTAATATTTAAGAGGTTTCACTGGATTCCAGCACCTGCCTTGCATACTGAGGATGGATTTCTCCACAGACCTGGCCTACGGACCCTGTGGCCTCCATCCCACAGCACCCACCCTCCCTCCCAGCCACCCAACCCCATCCCTGTCGCCACCGCTGCCGCCGCCACAAAGCCTGGTCTGCACCCAAACACTCTTCCCTTCATGGTTTATTCATTTCCTATAACATGAACATCACAGGTAAGTCTCTTGTCTGTCAGCCACTCCTCCGATTCTGGGATTAATGTAAATCCTGACAAACAAAGAGGATTCAGTAGTGGATGATAATGGATAGGTGCTATTTGCATTGTAATATGAATTCATTAGATCCCTCTATATCCCAGAGACGGCTGCCTATTTCAGCACTGATGTGGCGTTTTGTTTTTGTGGAAAACAATGTTTCCTCTAGATGAGGGGAGGAGATAGAGGTGTCCTTGTTCATCTCTGGAGATGTTTATCATGGTTTCTATACGCACTCTTCTCTTTCCTGACAAATCAGCCACACCACTTTTACACCAACATTTGGCGACAAGAGAGAATGAGTGGGAAGAGATGTGCCGGCACGCTCCCTTAGGACTCCCGTTTCGGAAAAACTTCTCAGTATTTGTCCTCTCCAGCAGGGGAGGACGCGGTGTTTTATTGCTAAAATAAAAAAAAGAGATGTCATGAGGCGTCACTAAATGCATGGGGACTGCTTTTGATTGCTTTGCTCTGGCATGAGGGGCTGTTCTCGTGTCTGTTTGGTGCCTATCACTTGCTGCTGGTTCGCCTCATCATAAATAATGCAGTCCCCCTCAACCCCCCCCCCTCTGCCCACCCAACAAACACCTAAATGAAGACAGCCTGCATTGCAGATTCCCAGAATGAGAAAGGTTACTTCAAGGAGCACGGCGAACCTGAATGAGGAAACAACAGGAAACGTTTGATGAGGACGCCTCCGTTTGAGGGCAGTGTTTACAAATATGTGTTGTCTTGTTAGAATGATGTGTGTTTGTGTGTGTGTGTTGGTGTTGGTGTGCTTGTGTGCATGTATCTGTTTGTGTGGGTGGAATAAATAAAGGTACCATACGTATCAAGGGGTATATAGGGGGAAGAAGAACACAGCGCTGGATGGGTGAATGTGTAAGCCTGTAAAATACAGTAGCTCTATCTCCCAAAATATCATGTTTTTCGGGGAGATAAGATTGACAGAAAAAAAATATGTGATGACAGTTATCTTGCACATAAAAGTCAGCTCAAGCAATGCTGCAAAAAAAGAAAAAAAACTTGTGGCTGAGACATTCCAACAATCGAAAATCTGCTTCCCCTCCACTTTTAATCACTTGAGTTTCTGATGAAATATCTTAGCTGGAGGCACGTCAACGCCTCTTAATGCTGCAAGTAAAGACAAACCAACTGTTCCCCCCACTGCAGCATACCGATGAATGGCTGAATGTATAAACAGGTGCCGTAATACTGTTGGTAATCCATTTATAAATACTTTTGTGTGTTTTTCAATTTCCGATAAGTTATCAAATCTGTTTTAAATGTCAGAAAGTCATTATCACAGGGTAACAAGCACAGCCGTCTAAAAGGCAATCAGCTCAACAGCTCTGAATGTTAACAGAGTCATTAATAAACGGTCACAGGTTTCTCACTTTCTAACCAAAAGTCAGGAAAGTCATCAACAATTTTCATTGTTAATACATCAAGGGTGATAAAAAAAAAAAAAAGGTTTTATATAAATGTTAATAAGTGTGAGTCAGAATAAATGCAGCTCCTTCCTAAGAGGGTATCTATAAAACAACAGCTAAATGACCTGTTAACCCATCTTATTTACAAGTAATAACTAACCTATAAAGGACAAGTAAACTATTTAATAAGCAATGATAAAACCATTAGCTACAACCTAAGAAACAAATGAAACTTTTAAAGATAGACAACATCTTCATTGGTTCATCTCTTGGTTTATGTGATTTTATCAGGTGTTATGAATCAATAGAGTGTATATATATATATATATATATATATATATACACATATATATACAGTAGTATACTGTTATTTAGTAAAAATCAATTTAGAAACAGTTTTACGATTAATTAATTATTTATATTTATGTTTGATGAGTCCATTGAGTTTCACACACTGCTGCTGAAAAATTTAAAAATCTGATCTCCCCATTAAGCCGATAGATGTCCTGCTACTTCAGGTCTGGACTTGCTGCAAAGCTGAAAGGTAAAAAACAAAACAAAAAAAAAACAACCAAACTAAAAAACACAGCAGACTGTTTTTTTTTTACCTCACTCTCCATCCCTATGATACAAACATTTCACTTCGAGAAACATTTAGCTTTTATTGACATCCAAATCTATTTAATTGATTAGTCAGTTCCTCAGTATCGATCAGCTTGGAAGTCGGAGAAAAACAAGTGGGGCTGAAGCTCCACTGGATCCCTGCTGTCACTAGTGAACTCAACAAGTGGTGATTTAACATAAAGTAAAGTGATAAATGAATATAAATGAATCGCTGTGGACCAAGTGTGTGTGTGTATGTGTGTGTGTATCCTCCGTCTTGAGACGATGTGCATTGTGGCGGCCTTTGGACCTGCTCTCACCTTCAACTCAACTGGATCTGTTCAGAGAATCAACTTGACAACCAAGGTTGTCTGGACTTCATCCCTGAGGCCACAGAAGCCACACTGGGTGGTGTGTGGCTGTTATATAATGTGCAGTATAGGTAGCGCTTCTTTCAGATTTATCCAGCAATAATAATGTCGAGCTGGTGGCTAAAGACACGCAGGATAATAATCTCTGACACAGCGGTGAGCCAAATTTTTCTACAATTGTAATTTTAAAGAGAAATGAGAGCAGTTTAGGTGAAGGTATAGCCGGAGCAGGAGGTTTGTGATTCGTTGAGCTGGCTGGAGTTTCTGAAGATGTGATCGCTCCCCTCCTTCTGATTCTATGGCAGCTTTAGCAACTGAGTTCAGTTTATGAGCAGCAAGAGTCCCTGTGGTTTTCACCAGCCAGATATGTTAACCTCAATGAAAAGTAGATTAGACATGGGTGAGCGAGCGCTTAGTCGAGCATTTACACTCACAAATCAAGATAGTGGACTTCATTTTACAGTCTGTGCCAACCTACCGAATCAATATTCTCCGAGTGCACCTAAACATTAACAAGCATGACTCCACATCAAAATATGTTACCCTCAATCAAAAGTAGATTAGGTAGAGGTCAATGACTACCTTGTCGGCTGCCAATGGTCCATGTTGGAAATAATGAACCGCTCCGAAACATGACAGACACAAATAGCGTGATATATGAGAGGAACGCGCTCAGCACACACTGTGAGGGCTTAATTGATAGTCAGGTGATTAATAAGGCAGGGCACAAGAAAACTCCAGTCACTTAATAGTTTCATGTTTGTGGGACAGCAGCCACACGGCGCCGAAAAGAGAGGGATGCATGTAGTAGTGAACCAAGAATAATGAATGGCTGCTTCAAATCTTAATTAATGACGGCGGCAACGTTTGTCTGTGTTAACATGCGTCTGGCGTTGGTTGGTTCCACTCTGTTGACTGTCTCCTGAGTCCCTCCACAAGACGTATTCGGCGCTACTGTTCTTCTGTAATACAATCCAATTTATAGATAATTGATTCTGGGATATATTCCATCTAAGTCTGCCTTCTGGGAAGTAGGCTAGTGGTCACACAACTACAGAAAAATCTTCAAGACATGAATTTCGAGCCAAGAAACTGAATCTTGGCCTGAGTCATCCGATTGATTTTCTTTTTTTATTCCCCCTGACAAAAATAAAGGAAAAAAAGAAAAAGATGTGATTTAACAAACGTTACAATATGCTCCAAAAACTGACACCACTGCTTCCCCAGAAATTTAAACTCCACCAAATGTCGTCTTGGCAAAGATCAAACCATAGTGCAATCTCAGTGTCGTGGTCAGCTCGTGCACATTAGAATAACCCCACCATGTTGTTGGCTGCCGACTGTTTATCAGCTCGTCAATCCACCAGAAACCTTGCAGGGAAACCTCGGCTCTGCCCCTGCACCACAAAAATGTCTAAACCTTGTCAAGACACAGCAAAAGAACCTCAGGGAATATGTGGACTTTTAGCCATGTCGTACCTAATAAATGTCAAGAGGCTCGCATGGCTTTGTAGACATGTGAATCAAAACGTAGAGCGATCAAAGTCAACACTTTGCTGCTGAGAAACAGCAAAAAAGAAAAACCCTTCAGTTTATTAGCATGTGGGTTGCTCTTTTTCCCTTTTCTCTTCAATGCCATGCAGTTTCTTTTCTTCTTTATTATTATTACTCTCAAGCTTGTTTTTGATACCTCAAGCACTTCGATTCCATCATTATGAAAACAATTTTTATTCAAGGTCATCTTGTCATGGACATTTGAATAAGCTCGTGGCTATCCACAGTACATCCACTTAGTAGCGCCATCTCATTTGTCTACTCAAGGAAGTGGGCAGGAAACACTCCTAATGTGTCAACTTGCCTGTCGTTCAGGTGGGAATAGTTCACACTTATCACCTCATTAGAGTTGAAATTTTAGCCTTGATCCCAAAAGAAGGCTTTTATCTCCTCTCAAACATTAAGGCAGGCTGTTGATGAACTGATTTGTTGGTACGGTTAAAAAATGACTTGTGCCATCCATCATGTTGTGATATGTAGCACAGCTACCAGAGAGCCTGGCGTGCTGCCCAACACTCTCAAGGCAAGACATGCCAGATTCCAGCTGCTTATATGCCCTGATTTTAGTGCAGCTGAGGTGTCACCCGCTTGCTCACATCCCTGGCAAATAATAGAAGTGTACCTCCCACACAATAAGACTTTTGATTCTGGATTCAAGGAGTGCAAAGAGGACAGTCTTTATCTGTCTTATCTATTTATCTACAAACACTTTCTACGCCAGAGTATTCAAGTTAAATGTAGTAAGACCTAATTGAGATAAACAGCCTTTTAAAAAATGAGCCCACAGGTCGTTTGTGCAGCAGGTTATTATGACTGATAGTTGTGTTTCCTCCTTGGTCGAAATCTAACAACAAAAGTAATTATGATAGGAGGAAAGAGAAAACATAGTGTAACCCATCAGAGGGAGGTTGGGTTGGATGAATGGGTCAATTAGACACAGTAATATGATACAGGAAAGCAGTGTTTCCGATGTAAAAGTAGCTATTCATGTTCCCTCTGGTATTCATTCATTCAACAACATTAACCACATTGTTATTATTATAATCGTGACCTATTGTAACCCTAACCCTAGACCTAACCCTAATGTTGAGGGTTAGGGTTAGGAGGAATCTGGTGCGAAATGTATATACAGAGACATTATGGAAAGGGCCATGCTCTTGGCAACAGGACATAACACAACAGTGTCCATATAGTCAATGTTAACAGACAGTTGCTCCAGGAGCACCACTTCTGTCACCATGTTAATCAAACAGAATTGCCGCCTCATTCCACTTGATTTCTTCAATCTGATGTTGTGTTCATGTGTCTGGGCTTCCTTACATCCAGCGGACAGTGTGAACGCTCTCTCCCTCTCTCATAGTGGCACCAACTCTCCTGATTTTTCACAGTTTTGCTGACAAAGTTCAGTGAAGTTCAGTGAACTTGAAGCTCACTTAAACACAACACATGAAGCAACTTTACTTGATAGACCACTTAAGGAAAAGCTTGTTGCTTCATTGCTTCAACCAAGAGCCGGTGAAGCATCTACTTCACGTTATGTGCTGCCACAGAAGCTGCCGCAGCTGTTGGTTGAACAAACCTGACTTAATGTTAAATCGAACAAATAGCACAAAGGTTGCCCTTTCGCATCCACATGTGTTGCCAGTTCTGTGGCCATTTTTCTACTGCTATTTTCACAGATTTAGCTAAGCAGCTAACAAGCTAAAGATTTTTTTTTCAATGAAGTGCCAAAGCTCTGATTGGTCGACTTTTTCTGCAACCTGGGACAAATATCATAAATGAGCATTACGGAAAACCAGTTTAAATCACTGTACACATCAGATATGTATAGGCCTGTAACGATACACGTGTCGAAATTGAAACCGCGACACTCTAAGACACGACCCTGTGTCACCAATGAAATGGCAGAACCATGACACACCCATTCCAACGCTCTGTGTCTGTTTTTTTGCTTTGTCCCCCCCCCCATATGGCACAGACTGCAAGTTTGTTTCCTAAACTTAAATCATCTCCACAATGGAGTTACAGTACGTTCTGTTTATAACAGTATTTTGTTTGAGAAAAGAGAAGAGTTTCTTTGTTTTTAATTTATTATTGTTAGGGCTTTTCCTGCGACCAATCGACCAATGAGATTTTGGTCGGCTAATGTTTTTTTGGTCGACTATTTGGGGGAAGCAGTTATAATTGTTATTGTTATATATTGTTGTTATAATAAATAATCCAGTTTTTACAACCAAAATCTCTTCTTTTTTTAACCTTAATAAAATTCGAATTGAATCTAATCGTGTATCGAACCGTGGGTCAGAAATTGAGATATGAATCGAATCGTGACTTTGGTGTATCGTTACTGGCTTAATACCAATCACCAATCACCATGGTTTGATTTCTTGATTTGTGCTAACGTAGCACACTGTGACTACTGTATGTTGGCAACCATTGGAGGAAAGTAATCATTTCAGTAAGTTTTCTCTGTTCCATTTATCCAATAGAAGTAAATAAGGATGTTTACAAGCTTATGTCTCAAATGAATATTACTTTCCCCGCAATAAACACACACATGCACTCACGGACACACACTGTCGTGCTTGAACTAATTCCAAAGTGTGTTTCCTGACTCTCCCATCTCCTTCCTCACCCCTGATCACTTCCTGTTCTAAGCCGCACTGCAGTGGCTTTGGCATACTCTCCAGAAAAGTGTCACACATTCCTTGTACACAGAGACTTTTATGTGCGGTAACAACCCACTGAAATTCACAACTGTGCCTCACTTGGTGAAAAGATACACCGTCATATGCCACCACACGGTCGCTCGACTTGTCACTTTAAAAGGTGAAGTTTCGCTCCAATTATTAGCAGGCATTTGGTGACGCAGGCAGCAAAGGTAAACAGCTCCTACAACCCTCGCGTCCAGGCTCAACAATGGATGAGTGATGTTTGTAGTGGTATGTGCATTTTGCTTTAATTATAGCCGGGAGCTTTCTGAGATCTTTATGTAAATCACCAATACCTGAAAAAAAACAACTTTTGGGTTAACTTTCACGGGGAATTGGGAAGTTATCTAATATTTATATCCCCTCTAATTGCATGCCATAATTACAACCTTGGCCTTAAGAAAGGCTTTGGAATAAATTGAATTAATTTGGCAGCCATAAGTTGTGCCTGCATGCTGATTCACTCTGCTCCACCTCTGGAGAAAAAACTGATTAAATACACTAATAATACATTTAAACCAGACAGAAATGCTTCACGAGAAAAAGAAAGCCCAGAGCTGGATGGAATCAGAAGGAAAAAAAAATGTTATTCCAAAATCTGGATGCAAGTGTGGAGAAAATCTCAACCCACACAAAGTTTGATGGCAACAGGGATGAAAAGTGGCTTGACAGATGCATTCTTTCTCCCCATCTCATCTTTGCAGGTCTGAATGTTTCTTTATCCTCTGCCTATATTTGTCTCTCCTTCTGCTTCCCCCCTCCTCTTTCTCTTGACTGCTCACACATAAACACACACACACACACGTGCAGGGCTGCTGATCCTGTCCCCCTCTGCGGTCTTCTTACATGCAGGTGGGGTCACGGATGATTAAAGCAGTGGCAGGTGGACTCCACTTTGAAACTATCAATAGACCCCCGGGAGCCGAATCAAACAGAAAACCCTCCATCTCTGTCAACCCAGGCTCTCGGCAGAACCGAGGGAGAGGACATGCGGAGGGTGAGAGGGCAGGCTCCACCTCTGTATCCTCCACGTACCCTGAAGTACACTGTTGAAAAAGCAATGGAGGGATTCCTGACACTCTGATGTGGTTTTAAGCAGGCTTTGTGGATTCATTCAGCTGACCCTGCAGCCTTTGACCAGAGGAGGCTGGGAGCAACGTAGAGAGAAACAGTCCTCTGCTGCATTTTTTATTCCCACAACCCTGAACTATACTGTTTACTGCAAACAGTGATATTCAGTGAACTATGGTCTAATAGCTGCTGCTCTGCTACCGTTTATGCAATAAGAAAATAGATAAAGCATAGATGGAAAGCTAGAAGGTCTCTTTCCACAGACAAACTGGAGCAAAGAGGATTTTGTGCTTGTTGAAATCTCTCATCAGGGTTGTGTGGGATTTCAGAGTTTAACCGTTAGATAATAACAACAGGATGGCAGTGCCTGTCTGTCAGGTGGTTCAGTCAGTCCACCACTTTAGGTTTAGACTGAAACAAATTAAATTTTATAAAGACATTCATGGTGTCCATAGCATTCATCTTTATAACAGTGGTTATCATGCTCTCGCGCCGGTTGACATTTAGAGAAATGTATCCTAAACTTCTTTGTGGATTCATTGCAACGTGGTATGAAATGTGATAAACTTATGTTCTCTGACTTTTCATTTAGTGCTACAATCAGATTAAAAGTTCCTTAACTCTTTCTTTCACGACCTCAATTAATTGCTCATCACATCTCGCTGAGACAGCATGTTTTTAGCTATTTGTTTCAACGTCGAAGCGAACTCTGTACAAGGCCTAGAAACAAACGGTTTTCGAGTGAATTTCCAACATGCTCCTTGAAAAAACTGCAAGTTTCTTTGCTGTTTCGTTCGATTTTGAAAATTTTGATGAGTTTTCTCGTCAAAGGTCGCCAACGTTCGGGCATGCAAGAAAACTCGTCAAAGGTCACAAAAGAGTTAAAGGTATAGGGAGGAGATCTTTTTATGGAGCATTTTTTTTTTACTATATTACTTGAAATCCTCTTCACACCCCAACTGCAACCTATTAATTAAATGCTTTTTCACAAAGATGAAAAATGTCAGTCACCTGTGGAACGGACACTCCTGTAAAAACACCATCCAATCAGTTTGAACGCCACAAACAAATTCATTGGATCATGATGCGTCTGTCAAACTGCCATCTGCCCCTCCCTCTGCCCTCGGCGCCTACTCCTCTTCGTGCACTAATCGTGTGCATGCTCAAGAGTCTTTACGATACGGAAAAGACGAGGCCAGAGCCAGAGCTTGTGCTAGCTAGCCAAAGTCAACGTGACAGTTGCAGACACGTCATGACAGAAAAGCACCAACATTGCGCCTTCTTGTGCTCTGGAGGCGTGGCTTCGGAGAGAAGTCTGAAGAAAGAGGCTTGGACTTTTGCATTGTGTATTTTCAAAATGTAGCCTGCTCAAACAGTTTTTCTAGGATCCTCTACTCTACCTTTAACCCAAAACTGAAAAAGTAACATTATCTTCAGACTTTGGTGTATTTAGTGGTTTATACCAATTAGCAAGTATTAGCATGAGGTGGTGAATTATAGATAAACAGAATACCTGCTTGTTAGTATAGTCATTGTGAGCGCGCTAGCATTTAGTTCAACCGGGGTGTTGACACCTCAGTCAACTTTTGTCTAAAAAATAGGTACAGCTTTTTTTTGCTATCTATCTATCTATCTATCTATCTATCTATCTATCTATCTATCTATCTATCTATCTATCTATCTATCTATCTATCTATCTATCTATCCTGCTCAGAATCAAAATGAGCTGGCAGAGTCATGTATGTGACTGTCAGGGTGATATGGTAGTATTTCCAGAAGGAATGATTTAATGGAAATGTCAAGAGCAGCAGTCGCTCCAAGCAAAGGCTGAACCCTCTGATACAATGTGAGCCACTTACCTCTGTGGGGATGTGAGACTTGTTGTCATTCAGCTCCGGTCGCGACCAAAATCTGCCTTTATCAGAATAGAAATGGCATCCTCACTTTTTTTTTTTTGTTAATGGGATTACAGGTCTTTCATTGCATATTAATTTGCCAGAAATCAATACCGGCAGTGTGGTGCTATTTGGGAGCATTTTAAACACTTTGCTGATTACAGCTTACATTCTGCGAAAAAGACTGTGAAAGAGCAATGAAAAGAAGGCAGGAAATTAGACTATCATGCATAGTGTCTATCAAGTGGAATAAAAGAAATACAGAAGGTCGTATTGACCTTTTGAAAATAAGATGCTTCATCCCAATTGGTTTATTCTTAAATTGTGTGATGGTATGAGGGATTGAATGAGGAATTAAGGACAACTTGCAAATGTAATGGAAAATGAGAATAAGAAATTGAGAGAGGGATCCCACTGGAAGTCCCAGTATGATTTTTACTATTATAAACTTGCATTCATCACAAACAACTATTACAAGCAGTATTTTAATTAGTAACATTTTTTTACTGTCATTACTGAAAATCCACTGGAGCAGGTGGCAAAGTTGCCTACAGGGCGCAGGAGCTGCCAGGGGTGCTGAGAACGACCAGATTTCACAACATTAAAAAAAAAGAAAAGAAAGAAAAAAGGAGCAGTTAAATGTGAGAAAACTGAGCAGCTCTCCTGAGCAGTTTGCACCTTTGCATTCACTGTTAAACGATTTATAAACAGCAGCAACAGTAGGAGAGAGAGACAGAGAGAGAGGGGAAAGAAAAAAACAAGCTTTCCCCGTGTCTTCTTTGAAAGAACAACAATCCCTCTGCACGCCCGTAAGAAATATGAATGAAGAATAAAGAGTCACTGATTGTACAACTCGCCCGGTGCCGGGGCTTTTTAATGCATGGACATGGGATACAGTCTACTCAATTACTGTGGTGACCTTCAGCTGGGCGCGGTTGTTCTTATCGTGCAATCCACACCAGTTGGCATTACACCACAATTAAAATGCGTGTTCAAAGCGACCTGTCACCGCGGTTGTTTGCCGTGCAGCTTGGCACCCTGTAGTGGAGAGGGTGACATCTATGACTCCTCGCCAAGGGAGCCCGCTACACGCACCTAACTGTAGTTATTCTTTTCAGCTCTGCCTTCAAAATCCGCCGAATAATTACACTGACAAACTCCGACCAGAGGACTTTTATTTCTCTCTCTTTTCCATTTTTCATTTATTTTTTTTATTTTTTATGTTCGTTTTGCTTTTTTTTTTTTTTTTTTTGGCAAGCGAAGTTCCAGTCTCCCTCAATTTTTAGATGCAAGGTAAGATCTTTATATTTGTTTTCAGGAAAGCATGGACTCCTTTAAGCGGTTGTTGTGGTGGGAATAATCTGTGTCTATGACCTCCGGGCTGTTATCAGCGTAAGAGCAAACAGCCAAATGATATTGTGTTTTCAGACAGAGGCTGTTATTTCATCCTTTTCCTGTAACTTAGACTGCATCCTAATTGTGTTGTACTGTGGATTTGTGCCCTGAGGTTTCGCCCTCCGTGAAGTTTCGGAGGATTTTCTCTCCACATGCAGCACTGTCCTTATTCTGGCTGCTGAAATGCGATGATAAAAAAACTCACCGAGTTTACACTTAGGTCTCATATGCCT
Source organism: Trachurus japonicus (assembly GCF_045865225.1). Taxonomy (NCBI): domain Eukaryota; kingdom Metazoa; phylum Chordata; class Actinopteri; order Carangiformes; family Carangidae; genus Trachurus; species Trachurus japonicus. The sequence continues at coordinate 14,613,980 of NC_140923.1, forward strand.
GGCGTTAGGTAACACTTGCCATCAGTGCGCTTTGGCTTGCAGCTGCTTGCGCTGCGAGGGACCTGGACACCCCAGTAGGAAGCGATGCTGAGGAATTATCCAGCAACTTTAAATAGAATATCCTACTTTAGTGTTACTAGAAATGTGTCTTTGTTTACTGGCACAAGTCATATTACGCAAGAGTTTATAACTACGCCCTCCATATAAATAAAACTGATTTCTTTTTTAAAAGATCCACTGGAATAAAATCACTTATTTTTCCATTAATTCTAGAGGAGAGCTGCATTTCAAACAGGAAGGGGGAAGAAAATTAAGATCCAAAAGGTTCACTCGCCTGTTAGAATAAATGACTGTATTTGGAACAGACCCAAGGATTAACAACCGAGTGAAAATAAAAGGTAAAGTTGGGATTTAGCGGGAGTCAGTATTATCTTTAGGACCCGGCGGAGCACTCAGATGTAACTGGACATAGTGGCTCCGTTTGAGGAAGATTGCTTATCTCTCTCCTGCTCTCCCGTCCACAAGTCGGCTGAGCTGAGAAATCTATCCAACCGACATCCAAACGACCCCAAGAGTTACTCTCCACCGGGATTGATGTGTTTTAATACGCGCTGATGGACTCTAATGAATTTGGGACCACTGTGAATCCCCTAAGCCTGCACGTAAAGTATTTGTTGTGCGCCATTCCGATGAATGCTGCGCCAGGAGCAGCGCTGCGTAAAGTCAAACAGCTCGCGTGGACACCAGACGATACGCGACGGCGTTTGTAAGCGCGACGGGAGAGAGGGTCTGAAGGCGAGTGAGTCACGAAGTGTTTATTTGGAAGAAGAGGCTTCTTTAGTGAAAAGCAAAAGTTGAAAGTGAAGTTGGGACTGGGAGAAGACGGGAAAAAAACCGCTGTGCTCTGTGTGTGAATGCGCGCTCTCTGCGCATACGTCGCTTTTATTGATCCATCTGGTGGGAAATTAGAAGAATTTAGAGCGAGAAGCAGCAGCCGAAGGCATGTGAGAGTCTTTCTGCAACTACTCTGGGTAAATAACTTGTTGAATGAGCTGTCCGCCCCGGGAGTTCGTTTAAATGTGAGTATTGTTTGTGCTTTGACCGTTCTGACTGTGCATTTCCTTTTTTTCCCTGCATATCGCCACTTGTCTGATGAAGACAGTCATGACTAAATGGGCAATAACAGGGTAATTAGAAGAGGCTGTTTGACGGGCGGATCGTTGCCAGTGACCAGGTTTTAAGTGGGTTAAATGAATGAGGAATGAGCGGATGATATGAAAACACCACAGTTTTATAACCACGTTTGACCATCTTCTCTCTTTAAGGAGTTTTACTGTGTCTCTCTCCTCCGTGCTTTGCGAGATATTGGATGTTATAAATCTGAATGTGCACCGTTTATACTTTTATCTAAGGCTGTTATTTCAACTGCGCCCCATTAGCGCCGGTCTTAATGAAATAATGCCACTTTAACCTGTTGCGCAGCAGGTCAGTAAAGTCAGATCTAGGTGTGCCTCGCCTCTGCGCAAAATGTGACCCAGTAGGTACCGGACACAGCCTCTATTAATTACCTTAACTACCGCAATAGCTGTCAAATGGCTTCTTTATTTGCTTCTCAATTCACATTTGGAAAATGAAGAATTGCTGCACTCTGGTTGTATGAATGGTTTATGAATGTCCTGGATTTTTAAATGTTTGCAATACTCTGCGTTTTTGCATGTTAGTGGTTCAGGAGAGGGACTTTGAATAATACATGGCAGCAGATTTATGTGGCAGTGGTGTAGGCAGGCTGGCTGGCTGGCTGGCTGGCTGGACTCCACACTGAGGGACCCTCACATTGTCACCACATCAACCACATCCTCTCACGGAAAAAGGCTCATTGCAGACGTGCACAGCCTGCTTTTGTTGTAAATAGAAATGGAGGTAATGTGACTGCAGGTGCAGAGGTTAAAGGTGCAGCCCTGGGACATTAATTGTATGTTTTATGTGCTTAGAGATAAAGTGCAGCAAGGTTGCCACTGAGAGAGTCACAGATATGGTGAGGGGGAGGAAGGGGAGTGCAGAGCAGGACTGAGAGGCTGAATGAGGGATCCAGAGAGAGTGAAGGAAGGAGAAAAAGACAATCAGAAGACAATTGTGTGCCAGTACAGACATGCTTCCGTTTGCCAGCTGATCCCACTGTGACTCATATGGAAGGGTTGGTTCTTGGCTCGGAGAACGTTGGAAGCATTAACCCGGTTATTGTTGCACTCATCAGCCAGCCACAAAGCATCAGTCTGTTCAAACTGGCCGTGGATCAGAAGTTATTGGTTGGAAGTCAGCAAAATCAATAAACACAACAAGGCGGTATTGTATGTGCGCACATTTAAAAAAATCCCGACCAGGTGTTCGATACAGAAAAGGCAGGACAGTAAAATAGCAATTGTTGCAGGATAAACAGCGGGAGGATCAGTCAGCCCTGTCAGTGTTTTAAAAATCAATAAAGGTGCCATATTATTATCAGTGTTACAGTCAGTGTGGGGGCCCGGGAGCACATCTGCTGCCCTGTGCTGTGCTTCAGCACCATGGACAGCTCCTCTCTCCACATCGGCCCTGTGTGGGAGCCAAGAGGCGATCAGAAAGCCACACTCAGAGACAGAAAGCAAAGCCACACTTTAGCGGGATTACTATAAAATGAATGGAATACATCCGCCACGGTTTTTAAGAGTCTGGCTGGGAGTTTGTAACCAATATAAGCCACGGGGCACGGCTGCCTGCTGACTTTTAAAACACTCTGCCATGCATGAGCTGCCCAGGGGATGGAATGCAAGCGGACACAAGGGGGTGTTTCAGAGGCTTCAAAAACAAGTGAGGGAAAAGAGACGGAGAGAGAGAGAGAGAGAGAGAGAGAGGCAGGAAGAGAAACAGAGAGAGAGAGAAGTAAGGTGGTCAACCTAAGCTCTAAGCGCTCTCTCTCACTCTCTTTCCCTCCCTGCATACGGAGAGCTGCTCAAATATTGATGACTTTTAATATAGAATCTGACCTCATATTTTTTCCTCAGTGAAATTATGACATTCTTGAGTTTTCCCCCTGCATTCAGAGCGCCCCTGAGTATGAGCCAGAGACACAGGGGGCAGAGGGGAAACAAGGGAGAAGAGGATTATGCTGTATATTGCATTTGCTTCGTGTGAAGAATCTCATGTTGTCAGATATGAACTGGCAGCCAGGACGGCACGGAGGGAGATTATATTAATCAGTTATTATATGAAACAATCACACACGGGACACCTCTTTGAGTGATGTTTAAGGAATGACAACTAGTTGAATTGGCTTTCTTAATGGTGTCAGGTCGCTAATTGTCTCCTCTGCAGAAAGGCGATTTGTAACATTTTAGATTTTAAGCTTTTCCCTCAGTCACAGTCACCCTCAGTAACGCTCTGACGCCGAGTGATACCTGTCCTCCGAGGTTCACAGAGCATCCCGACACCTTCCTTTCATCTGTATGGATTTCATTACTCCAGGTGTCCATGAATTAAAACCAATATCCCCGTGGTTAGCTCCATTTGCTGTCGCTTATTAGCTTTGAATGTTCCCTATTAAATAAAAATAAGATAGGCGACCTCCACCACCCTGCTGCTGGTACCTAATTTGACTGTCTTTATAATGAAAGTCAACTTCGGTATTATGAAATAGGCCTTTATCTAGGTGTGTGTGCCTGTGTGTGTGAGTGTGAGAGAGAAAGAGAGCATGCAAGATGAGAGCGGTCCACCTCATGACGCATTTCTGATCAGGGGCTGACATATATATTTATGACATTTCATTTACACATCCTCATGAAAGAAATGGCTTATTCATCACTCGGAGCGTCAGACGTGTTATCAAATTTGTAATTGGCCTCTCTTCTTAGGAGTCTTGTTGATTGACATGAGCACATTTAAAGAGCCAAATTTCTCCTCTCTCTCACCCCCCCGTCCCCTCCCTCCTTCCCCTCACTAGTTTCTTCCTTTCTCTCGATAGAGGTCTGTCAAACGGAGCCCACCATCCACACCTCCTGACACGACTCACTTTGAAGGGTCTGTCGGGTCTGAAAAGCAGCACATTTAATTTCTCCGGCTCAGATGAACATCTTTCATTACAGTTGTGATGTATTCAGGCCCGGAGTCATTTTGTAAAAAAGGGGCATTAGGTTGGGAGAAGGGAAAAGCAGTAATTGCCTTAGATGTGGTCAAAACCTATTCAATTTTCAGGCCAAGACAAGACAGTCAAGTTAAAATACTGAATTCTAAGCTTTCAATGTGGCAGCACAGAGACCGGCCTGCATGCGTGCACAGCAACTCATTAAGAGCAAGTCATATCAAAACACTTTTCATTGAAATCTTTTCATTAACTAATGTGACTTGACTTGATAGCCCCCTGATAATGGAGTGATTTTTCCCACACGATTTCAACAGTGGCTCTTTCGGTTGAACATAAAAAGACTCTCCACACGCCTCAAGCCCCAGCTTACCTAGAAATGTTTTATTTCAGCAGAGAGCGGTGGAGAAGGGGAGAGAATAAAGCTGCAGACCGGAAACGCTCAGGTTTAGTTGCATGTATCAGCTGGGGAGGAATCTGGGCAGAGAAATTGAATGAATAACAGTAGACTTTTTCTTTCAACAAGTGCTGCTGAAGTGCCGTTGTGCGAGGCATTTTACCCCCTACTGCTTGAGCAGACGCACAGTGTGCTCACGGTAGACATTTTTAAAGCCTCAGATGACATTAGAATTAATGAAATGCCATACTACAAACTTGTAAGCAGTTGTAAACAAGGAACTGTATTATGTTTCTTAAAACTGTGCCCTAAATAGGCAGGAGGTAAATTTGAAATGAATGCGCATCTCCTAGGAACATTAACTCCTCTCCACTAAGGTAAAACCTCGGGCCATCCGAGGACTGCATATAGCTGCTCCAATTTATTTCCCCCACGCCCACATACAATTTTTACCTGAGACACGGAGATCGTGTGGGTCTCCGCTGACTGCTGCCAGGCACCATTACCTGACGAGTTAGGCCATTTGACTGATGGCTTGTGATAGCTCTGAAAAACCTACGATCCCTCAAATAGACCATTTCTGTCTCCCAATTTTGCTTTAATATCTCCCAAAACGCCTCTGAAGGCACTGGGACAAACAAAGCTCCACCTTTGGCTATAAAGGAGCAGGAGTCGGGGGAAAGCAATAACTTAAATGCAGTGACTTGACACATGGAAATGAGCCTTTTTGTATGAAAATCAAGTGGAGCTTAGGCTTTGCAGAGCAGACTTGATTTGAATTGTATACAGTGATTTTGGCAAGGTTATTATTGAGGAATACATATAAACAGCGGGACCCTGTGTTGTGTTTGTGTGTACATTATGGATGGGTGTGATAGATTATCCACCTCAGTGCCCTTAAACCACGTTGAGCCTCTGTTAATATTTTAATACAGTGTCTCAAGTGTTTCTGTGTGATGTGATCTATTCTATTTTATTCACCGCACTGTCTTTTTTCCTTCTGTCCTTTAGGATGCTGCTTGTGGCAAAAGAAAGAAACACAATTGACGAGAGATCAGGCTAAAACATCTGTCAGCCACTGACTTATGAGGAGTGTCGCTCCCCGCTGCTCATCACGTCTGACCGTCAGCTGACCCCTGCGCCGACGTTCGACACTTCTGGAGAAGCTCACTTGTTGACACACCTCATCAGCCAGGCGAAAGCGACGGCGGTCGAAGACAAAATAACTGAATGGAGGCTAATCGTTGCCCGAAGCTGCTGACGCCGAAGTAGCAACATGCTGCCACAGTCCCCGAATCCTTCAACGCACCGTTCAAAGCTGTCGTTCATTTAGAAACCTCTCAGTGACATCGCCATCTCTGCGACGAAGCAGCGGCTGCAAAAAGAAAGCGGCTGCACTCAGAAAAAAATAACAAAAACAGCAAAAGAAAAAAGTAGGGTTCCACAGAAACCACACAGAACAAGATCAGCGATGCTTTGGCCCATATTGTTCATTCTGCAAACTGTCTGCACCAGTGTGGCACATGCCATGCAACATTACCCAGCAGCCTGGGGACACTATGACGTGTGCAAGTCCCAGATCTATACAGAGGAAGGCGTGGTGTGGGACTACATGGCCTGTCAGCCGGAAGCCACCGACATGACAAAGTACCTGCGAGTGTCCCTCGACCCCCCAAACATCACGTGTGGAGATCCACCAGAAACGTATTGCGCTTTGGTGAGTCGTAACCTCGGCTGTCCCCTGATGGAGACAAATGAGGCTGGAGACAGGATCTCACAGCATACTGGGTCAGGGATAGAGAGCAGTACATAACAAGGCAACGCGCCACTGCTGCAGCAGAGATTAATGTACAGACACATCCAGTGTGTATTAGGATACAAGTGCTAACATGCAGCAGCACACACGCATGCTTTGACATACACACACCTAACTGGATGCTGACATGCATTTATACACTCCGATCCTGGGAATGCATTCAGACAAAACAGGCACAAGCAGAAGCAGGTGTAGAGAGAGACATGTGCACACCGCTATGCACATACACACTGGGAATAATACAGCACAAGAGTCACTGTCAGCGTTACACATTCACACAGACTCACAAAAGTAGAAACACAACAGGTTGTAGAGGATGAGTTACTGTGAACCAACACACTCTTCTGACCATATCTGTGTTGCTGAGTCAAATGAAAAGTGTCACAGTTTCCACAGTGCTGATGTTTTTCTTGTCAGATATTTTCCCCTGTGGATGGGAGACAATATTTTGGATACAAGAGAAAGAAAATTTACTTTTTCATTTCCGTATTCTTTTGGAAAAAGTTGCAAATCTTTGTAGAAATGTAACCAGATTTTCCTTCCTCCAACATGTCCAATTCTTTGCATACTTAAATCTTCTGAGGCTCTCTCTTTCTATTTTCGAAAATTTCTATTTTTGAATATGGAAATATATCAATATTCAAGCAGCTGGTCAAAAATAGTATAATGTTACACTCAATGATGCAATGTATATGCAAATGCACACACAGTCGTACAGTAGTTGTACACATGACTGCTGCAGCGTCCCATGAAACGCTATACAAATCATTTGCACACACACACAGAGGGAGAGAGGGAGGGATCAGAGTAAAGAGTGACAAGGTAATTGTACTGACACAGTTCATATGCTCTGCATGTTCACTGCAGCGTTTACAGTGCTGTGTTTTGTTGGCCCTTATCAACTGTTATCAACAGTGCAACCCCAGGTTGCATTTGTTTAGAGTCACACTCAAAGTAGGCAGCAAGAACCCACAGGCTTTAAAGCACTTTATTAGAAGTTGTGTGCGTGCCCACTGAGAGCTCCTGCAAGTAAATATTTACCAATTAAAATGGGCATCTTTAAAGGGAGAGTTTTTTTTTTTTATTCTTGCAGCTCCAGATGGCATTGAGACATTTAATGCCACTGTTGGATGAAAAAGGAGCCGGTCCCCAGTCGCGTGTGACGTCTTGCAAAGCTTTATATCAAAACAAACTGTAAAACCTTTATCAGCCCAGTAGATTATCCTGAATACACAACATTAACGTAACACAGGGAGCATAAAGAGCCAAAATAGAGACAAAGAGAGGCTCTGTGGTTGGACGGTTACTTCACTTCATCACAGTAATAGTTGGTAGTTAAGGAAACCTGGGTCATTATCCTGATCTGTTTTTGTTTATTTAGACATAATGTTATACTGCATATATGTATTTTCAACACATTTTATTCTGACTTCTATGGCATTATTTCTCTCTTTCAGGGTATACAGTAGATGAAACCCTACTAACAGCAAATTTGGAAACTTTATTATCTACCAGTTCTAAGGATCTAAGAAAACTGTATTACTCTAACCAATTACATTGGGTGCTGACAATAAAAAATGACAGTGATCCTTGGTCTAACAGCAGTAATGGTAGTGTCTACCTAGGTTTTGAGCGAGTGCTCACCTACACAGCACACCAGGGATGATGTGGTTATCCTGATTGTTCTGGTGCTGGGATATTGTCACATCAAGAGCTGATGTAATTCTCAGAGTTATGTGTTGTGGGACTTTAGCATCAGAGTTTGCTGTTGATTTTTTTTTTAAGCCAGGCTAGCACAGAGGTATTATGCTTAGTCAGGTCATCAGATTGAAACATCTCAACTACTATCGGATGGATTGATATGAAATTTAGTGAAGGCATTCATATTCCCAGAGCCTTCCTGAAAAATCCACTTACATCCATTGATATAAATCAATATCTACAAGAGCTGTCTGAGAAAAAAAAAATCGCCTCTGAAGGCTTTAACAACTTTGATGATTCTGTCACTTTTTATTTGGCATCTCATTGAGATTGACATCTGTGGTTTTGGGTGATGTGTTTTGATTGGACAGATTGCCATGTTCCCTCAGGCTGGGTTGAGGTTTGATGATGCCTTCACTTTCCACTTAGTGCCATCTTCAGGCAAAACATTCTGTTTCAGTCCAATAGTTTTGATTTCTAACCGAAAAAAACAAACAAAAATGTTTTAATATTGGTTGGCCAAAATCTTCTGACCTGGACTTTCCAAAACCTTATCGCATAGTGCAACTAAACAAAAAAAGTCCTTAATCTGACATCTGAAAGCAGTTGAAGCAGTTTGACCACCAAATTACTGATTTGACTAGAAGATTATGCAGTTTCTCATACTACGCTTACTGTCAGCGTGTCTGTCCCTGTCCGTGACATGGATCTGAGGTCACCATTGTCCAGATGATCAAGAACACAGGCTCCACCTGCACTCACTTAAATGGCTGTTGTGCGTTTGATCTGTTTACATTCTCAGCTGGCACACAGGCAGACTGACACCAGTGACCTTATCCACCGGTGCTTCCTGAGAGTTTGTTGGAGATGAGAGGAGCATGCAAATGAGCTCTTTTAGCCAATCACTACATTGCCTGCAGTTGTGAGCCCAGTCTAATCAGTTTCCTCAGGAGCTGGTTTGACTCATATTGGATGGTCAAAAAAAATCCTGGATGGCTCACCCCTCCTTTTGCTTTGGGTTCTCCGTCACTTGCAGGTTTTTTTTTTTTTAAGTCCAAACTGGGCTCTGCCAAATATAGTTTTGACAGAGTCTGTGCTCTTGAAAAGGGCATTAATCATTCAAGAATGGATATTTTACATCTTAAGGTTTGAGGTTGTTTCCTCTTTGGAGGAAATGGCAAAGATACCTTCAAATTTCAGCCCTGTTTTTTTCTTGAATGTTCAGGACACACGATAAAGAGAGCCCAGGATAAACAGTGTCTAGGACAGGTGTTCTGCATCAGGGAGTTAGCCCTGTTTTTTATTTTTAGCTGCAGACCTTCAGGGGTTCTTCAGTATGTGTTGGTATTAAGGCTGTTCTCCTGTGGTGCACTGTGGCACCGTCACTCACTATCATTCAACATCAGTATAGAGGCAGTGTGCAAGCATATAGTATATTGTAATATAAGAGCAAAGTCATGTGGTTGTATTAATTGATATATATTATAACTCTTGTTATTACGTGTAGAAATTCCTTCGTCATGCTTCCTGTTTTAATTAATGGAAAAAAAAGACATTTTTAATATTCAGCATTAACGCAAATTATCTAATTAGACCCATTTGAATGGTGGTAGGCGAAACAATTACTACACTATTGCACCACATGGGCCCTAATGAACAATAGCTGTTAATGCTGAAGAACGCCTGCTGAAAGACATCTGCATCTAAAAGCTCTCATAATCACTTTTGATATGGTGAACAGACATGAGAGTGTTTTTAATTACAGCACTTCTCTCACTCTCTAAAGTCTAAATCAGGTTGGCTTTGGGGGATTTAACGGCAATTCACAAAAGTGGCAGGCCATTACATAGATATTGAGAGAAGAGGTTTAATTTTCATGCACTTCACAGTCAAACCAAATCATTTGTAGTAGCCAAGTAATGGGCATGGACATGTTTATTCCACAAAAAATAAATAAGCATTTGGCAGATGGCTGCCACAGCGTCTTAAAATTTTCACCATCTGAATATGCTGGGTGAATAAATTCTGTTTTGTTAGGCAGACCACCATGTCAAGCCCCTCTAACTGTGGTTGCCGTAGAGGAGTAGTTTTTGAATCAGTGCCCTATACTGATTATAGAAACTTCTCACCCAGTGGTTTGGTGGTTTGGAAACATGGCAGGCAAACTCTGTTCTCCCACAGCATCTTCAGTGATCTGGCTCTGGATCGAAATGAATGAATGTGAGTCAGGTGTCATCGGCCCACATGCTCAACAGTATCTGCTGCCATGCTGATTCATCTGCATCATGTTGGCAATTGTATAAATCTGTGAGACTGATTCAGTAATGGCGTTGATTCCAGCTACTCTGAGTTTAACTGGGTTGATTCTTGTAATTCCTCTGAACTTTATTCAGTTTTCTCAGAATGGATGAAAGGAGTTTTGGCTGCCAGTTCACCACACGGCCCCCTCGGAGGCTTAGGGAGGAAAGACGAGTTGAGAGCTCCCACTAAGCTGCTCGGAGACTGCCACGTTATTGACAGTCAGTGCAGCAGACTTATCTTTGCTGGCAATGATGGGAGCCATTGTGAACTTTCAATCTGTGTCTTACATGCCCACAAGAACTGACGTAATCGACTTTAGAAAGAGAAATAGATTATAGAGCGGAGAAAGGGAAGCAACCTTTGCTGCATAGGCTGAGAGGTCATGGACAGAAACAGTGAATCTGCAGAATGCCTCGCACAATGTCTGTGTATAAACTGCTAACTAGTTCTGTATGTTAAACTCTTGAGGAAATGTAACCACTGCCTGAAAATTACACTCACAGTCCTGGACAGTTCTGGATGATGTAACTGGACTGATTGCAATGATTTTGGAAGCAAAGACAAAAAATGTCATCCTGCCAATAGAAGTGTCAGATCAGAAAATACTGTTAGAGAGAGAGCAGAGGTGGTTTTGGTTCATTCTCCCACGTTGTCATCAATCTTGTGGATTTCAGCCAAAAAAATCCCCAAAACCGCTGAAGCTTTGCTCCTTCAAGCAGCAAACAGCAGACAGATTGTTAGCAACTAGCCTGAACATGGCACCATGACTGTAACAGATAATGGCCCAGATATTTGTCACAGTTGAGGGTGACCAAAAACCCACCCACAAATGAACCAAAACACCTCCTCAATCAGTAGTTTGTGCTGTGGAGATCAGTGAATTGTGGTTTGAGAAACTCATGGATCGTCATTGTTTTTGCATTATCAGTGAAACCTGTAGTGAGCCTGGTCCTAACCAGTCTCTTGCCCTTGATTTCATTTGTGCAAAGAGACTTGCCACTCTCCAACTACTGGATCGGCCTTCACACAATCGCTAACATTTGGTCGTGACGTATGTAATGTGCGGAAACGCAATGAAGCTGCTGCACGCTGCAAACAACGACCATCCCCCATTGCAATGAGCAAAGCAAAGCGAGCGTGTGCTAGATGTCCATTAACGACAGCAGCGTTGCCACAACACAACAGGAAGGAACAAATGTCTTCGTAAACATCCATCTCCGCTGCCATTATGTGGGGACTACAACTTCCAACTTGGCGCGTAACCTTCAACATTTTTGTTCTCAGCCATTCCCTCTGTTCGCTGATTGCATTAGATTCTCTGGTGATATCTCTGTCAATATGAGAATCAAACTGATGACCTTCAGATCAACAATCACTTATTGTATACAGAGACAGAGCCAATCAGACCTTGAAGTGTGAGCCCAGCCTCACCAATTACAATCTAGAGCATAACTGTAGCAGTTTTTACCTCAAGAAGTTGGGGTTCCAGTCAGACTCAAAGTCTGACAAATAAACAATAAAGTAAATAAGGAGATCAACAACTGTACAAAAGAGTAACAGAATCAGAACCAGATAACCCTTTGCATAAAATAAATCCTAACACAATGAATAACTCAACCACAGCTCCAGTCAGTCAACTCATCAGTGCATTCAGAATTCCTCAATGAAAACACCACAGTTCCATAAATGTATCCGGTAACAAACGGGTGCTTGTTCAATTTGTGTGCGTGTGAAGCGAGTACATCTCCAAAGTTCAGTCCATAGTTTCCCGGTGTCGTGCCGAAAAGAGACAGCCTGGCGAAAAACAACTGCCCTTTCTCGGCGGGGTCTTGCTGAAAAGTGACTGTCCCCACTTCCTCAGGAATGCAAGGGGTGACATTGACCAGATTTACTGTACTTGCATCTGATGCCCTCTACTATCACTCCAGAAAATTCTGTGAATATCACCCTTTACAATCCTGAGTTACAGGGGGCAGTCACTTATCGGCGGGGGCTTGCCAAAATGTGACTGATTGCTGAAAAACGACTGCACCCTGTATCTCTCCAGTGATTTGGATGAATTAATTAATGCAGAAACTCTTGATGTCATATTAAATAGCAATTACATAACAACACATAACGACAAATTACTTATGTGCTAATTATCAAGGATCCACAACAAGTAGGCCTACAGTAAGTTGTGAATTTGTTCAATATCACCCCGTGCAATCCTGAGTTAGTGGGGGCAGTCGTTTTTCGGCCAGCAGTCTCTTTTCGGCACGACACCTGTCAACAGTCCATGTCATGAGTCCAGATCCACCCAAACAGACAACTCCAATCCGAATTTTTCACAGCCCACATACATTTCACAGCCAAACAAGAAACATCAGAATTTGTTTTACCTCCGGTCAGTGGTCTGTGTAAGTCAATCTGCGTCTCCTCGGTTTATGGATCTGCCTCCAGCGTCCCCAAAGGACACACAGGCCCAAAGGCTCTGCGCTCCTGTCCAGGTTAAAAAATTAGGATATGACGTCTCTCGCTGCAGACTTTATTCCGATGCCAGTGGATACAGAGTCCGGTTCTATACTTTCCCGTGGTAGGCAGACAGAACGGAAAATGTGCGCTAGGTGAGTAAATGAATACTTGAGTATGGCCATTGGCCTCGATGATTGTCGCCACAATGAATTTCACACCCAGAATTTGGATATGCCATGGATGGATATAAAATACAGTTAATGCAGTAGTGTCTTATCTAGTAAATAACTTCCTCTGTTGGTGCCAGACCAGTCGGAGCATCAATGTCATAACAGCAGTGTCAGTTTCTAGTGGCTGATACAACCAAGCAGTTCAGAGGTCAAAACTGAAACTGCCATTGCCCCTCTTTGATCTCTGCACCCTTCCCTTCTTGTTGAGGAGGGGGGGGATTCACTCATCCATATATTTGTTTGGAGACAGGGAACAGTTGGAGCGTTTAGCTTCCCGTCACCCCGGTGCCCTTGACTCTGTTCTGAACTGGCCCTGCCCAGCACATCATCACCGCACCACTGCGTACCAAGACACCGAGATGACATGCAACATGTCCCCTGACTCCAGGAGAAGGGGGGAGTCATCATTTATTCTTTCACTTGCCTGCCACCTCTTTTGTCTCCTGGCTTTTTAATTTCCCTGTCCCTTGTTTTCTGTCAGCTGATGATGCATAATATCCTGGCTTTGTTTGAACATGTGGAGGTTGAATGCTCCATATAAGGTGAGCACTTGACAGATAGAGATATGTTGGCATTATTCCCAGGGATCTGTGACAGGTTAATTCTTAGAGGGTTGTAAATACAAAGACAGATGAATTATGCATCGAGATATATATATATAAAAAAAGTGATGGGCTTTGTGGTTTGACTATACAGTCTTTCTGGACAGCTTAACATTTGAATGCATGTTTGCTGTCTGAAATTGAGTGCATAACTATATGCAGAAGTGTATTCAGGACTCTTGCTTCGTCAGCAAAAATGATAATAATTTAAGTTTTCCGGTTGTTGCACATAAACTGAAATCACACACTTTGTAATGCAAATGTTTGAAATGCACATACATTATTCTAACCCGTTCAAGTCACCTACTATCTGAACTGAAAACAGAGAGTTCTATGAACAGTTGCAGCTCAGTGCCGCTCTCACATTGTAAAGACCTTAGAGTGTACACTATCATATGATAGAGTCAAGTTACCTTGGCATGGCGTACTTCAAACCTTGATATTTTTGCGAGATGTTTGCCCACTATGTTTGATGTGATGAACCGAAAATGTGACACACTTTTCTACTTAACACAGCTGGGTTCGAGGCACGTTTAATTCAAACAAAACAGGGAGTAAGATTCAGTAGAACTATCGGAAGACATGGCAGTATCGTTATTACATGGCCAAGCAATGTTGCAACCCGCAGAATTTTATTTTCAATCTTGTGGAAATCCTCAAGCCTCCATTCACATCAGGTAGGTAGCTAGGTGAGGCTGAGATATGTGAAATCACGTATTTCGTAGTACACAAGATAGCACTCAAGGTATCCCCACTCAGTTTCTATGAAATATATAGTAGTAAGATTTGATCCTTCAAGGTTTGGTCCAGACTTAAATATTTTTGATCTGTTATCCAACAGATTTGAAATCCAGTTAAACCAATTACTCAGCAAGAATTATCCACCACATTTTACAGTGACTATTTGACTCTCATGAAGACACAGTCGTGATAAAACTCACCATTCAGAACACTTTTACATTAGTAAAAACATTACTTTTATATTACTACACATATTGTTGTGATACGGTAAGCTACTGCATGGATATTATGATCCCCAGAGGGTGGATCCTACTGATGTTGGATTGTGAAATCATAACATGGATATTCATGGATAAGAAAATAATACACCAACAACTATTCTATGTATTTCCATGGAATTTAAAGAGGTGCTAGTAGCTCATAGGTTTTCCTTTCTTCTCTTTCAACTACTTACTATTGAATGGATGGCTACATACAGTACATTCATTGTTACCAGAGGATGACTTGTAATGACTCAAACCTTTTAGCTTCATATGGTGAAAAATTTGCATCATCTGAATATTGAAAGTGTTGGTGTTTTAGTGGCTTCATGCACCATGGGAGGGAACCAGATTGGAAATTTTAACTCCAGCTCACAGAAATCATGTAATGTGTTATCAGTGAACCAAGCACAGTTCAATTATTTTACCATCCAACAGCCTGTTCCCAGCCTTGTCTTTAGAGTATTATCTATTTAAAAGTCAGTTGGCGTTCTGGATGGTTTCAGGTAGTTATTAATCAGTTATAAAAAGCTATACTGTACGCAGCAAAAGAATCTTGCGGCACAAAAAACTGGGACACTGTGTGATATTTGGACATTTCTACTTTTTACACAAAAGTTTGCCTAACCTTGCTCCAGGTTTTGAAATAAGCAAAGTGGAAGTGAATCGACTGAAATCCCCACTTCTCATCTCCTCAACTCAACATCAATAAACTTTACATAGAATATTAAATCGTCTTTGTTCCCTCTAGGTTTGAATTTAAAAACAGGGTGACAAAGACGAATCTCGTTAGCATTTGCTTGAGGTCCCAAATTGCAGGAGATAAGATGGTATTTTGGAATGATTCAAAGGAAATCCTATTACCTCACGAAATGACTCAGCATCCTCTCCTCCTCATCGTTCAGCCACATTTAACTAATTTGATGCAGACATACATGCCAACGCATTTTTGTCGCTTCACTGGCAAAGGCATATTACAAGCATGAATGTTTCATCTGTGAATCACCATGTTTGTCTTACACCTCACTACACAGGAAAGAATTTGTTACTTCAGTGTGTGTGGTGCCTGTCAATACCGGTGAGACAGCAGTTCTTAGAGAGTGACAGTCATGAGCTTTCAACGAAGCGCTTTCCTAGAGATGACGTTGTAGTGACCCGTGAAGTTAAGTTACTTTTAGTTTGAATTCTCCCTGAGAGCTTCCTGTGCCTCCTGTTTTTGTCATGTCCAGTGGCGTGTTTAGGGAGTGGTCTTGGGTGGCACGGGCCACCCCTGAAATATGATTGGCCTCCCCATGTGCCACCCCAAAATATGACGGGCTATATGCCCAGTCAGAGGCATTTTATACATTGTATGCTTTTGTCAAATAGAAATTTCTTTTTCAAGAATAGAATATTGAGGTTTTCTATCACAATTGTATGTTGCCACTCCTGTATTGTGACTAGTTTTTCTTGCAGTGTTAGTAATTGAGGTTTTGCTGACAAAACTGGTTATGGCTGCAGGCACTCATGCTCTAGCTTCATGCCACCCCACCATTAGTCAGTGCCCCAGTTGGGCCATCCCTATCAAAAATGTCTGGACACGCCCCTGGTCATGTCCACCTCAGCTCTTCTTTCTTTTCAATAATGAAATAAGAGGGTAACTGAACTGTCCACATTGTAATTTTGGAAATAAAAGGGAATTCCTTGACCATTAAATTGAATTCTTTTCGCTTTCATAGTCTTCAGTGCTTGCATGTCCATTCAGCCTCCTTTTACGCTTGACAAGCTGAATGGGATTCTTGTAAAAGATACAGTAATTGAATTACTCAAAAGCTATTTGGCAGCCCGGTTCTCGGTTGCTGCCCAAAAAAAAAAAAAAAAAATTCAACTTGGCTCACCCATCTGCCAAAGTTATGTTATTTTATTATTTTTTTTCTTTAGCAGCGAAGTGCATGTGAGTGTGAAGGACTTCCCCTCCCTCAAGACACTGTCTGTAATTTTTGCCAGTCTGAGGAGTGTCAAGCAATCAGGCAGTTCTCTCATGGGAGAAGAAGGCTTTGAAAGCCTTAACTTGAAAAGTAGGTGTTGGTGCTCGGCTACAGATCCTGTCATCTTTTAAAATGTCTCATTCACCCATTTAACATTCAACATAGATCATGATCTCTCTTTGAATATTATATAATTATTATATTATAGCCTACATTAACAGACATTTATATTGCAGTGCCCTTGTGTAGAAAAAGAACATTTTGTATATGATGTTAAATTGCTGTCTTTCCATGAGTCAGATAAGAAAATGAATGTTGTATCTAAAACATGGTTAGCTTAGCATAAAAACAGGAAGTGGAGTGAAATAGCTAGCATATGACTTTCTTCATCTGCCAATTCTTCCAAAGCTGTCTAATACATGATCTATCATTTTTATTTACCCTTGAAAAACAGAACTGTAAAAAACAAAGTTTCACAGTTAGGCTACTCAGTGAGTCATTTTTCCATCCCCAGTGCTTCTATGTAGCATCTGTTGCTAAAGCTTGGACGTGTAACTTACAAACTTTAGCAACTATGTGAGGGCATAAGCTCAATTTAGCATAAAGAGCAAAAAAACCTGTATTGTCTCCGGGCTGAAAACCAACCTTGTAAGATTGGGGCCGCTGCCCCGGTGTCCCAGCTCTCGTCTCTGCGGCACTGCGACACAAAGGCCCGTAATCTCTTGTTTATGAGGGATTAAACTACACATACTCATCGTAACGTCGTAGCCCATATCTTATTGGCCTAACGTTATTTACCTTTACTTTATTGATTGATTTCTCGCCTGCTTCGTTGTAAACAAATGCACATGGGATCAGGCGCGTAGGCAGGAGTGGGCCTGGCCGGGCCAGTGCCGCCCACACGAATCACTGGCCCGCCCGTCCACGTTTCATAAGAAGAAACATTTCATTGATTAAATTAAATTAACTGCAGTTAATCGACCGTTTTCAATGGGAGTTGTTCTGTGAAATATAAACAAACAAAGCGGATAGATGTAGCGGATCTCTGTTTAAAACGTTGGTGCAGCCAGCAAGGGAGAGAGGAGGTGAAAAGAGACAATTACCTGTTGTATAATACTGGACTCAGCCATGTAGCACACTGTAAATGCAAACAATGTCCTGACTAAAGCTGAAATAGTGCATTTAACTCAATTCATACTAGTTCTTTAAGTTTACTTTATTACACAGAGTTTTCTGTACTTTTTACCTGCATACTTGTTTATTAAGTCTCGTGCACTTGGTTTTTCTGAGTTCGTAGTATGGTTTGTGGTATGAGACTCAAGTAAACAGAGCTGTGTGCTCCAGTGCGCATGCCCATGCAAGCCGGTAGAGGCCATGCACAGTACAGCCGGTGCTTTCACGGAAGGATGGATCTAACGTTTATTTCGGTAAGTGTAAAGCTTTTGTTTATAATCTTGTCAATATAATTTAATTTTTGGAATGAGAATTGTTCGAATAAACCAGCCAACAGCCCCGACTTTCTCTTCCGAGACCGGTGGCATGTTAGCATCATGGTTAGCATGTGTGTGTCTGCGCGCGTGTTCACAGAGCAGGTGTTAGAAAGTTCAAAAACGAGTCCGATAAAAAAGTGTTGTGACTCGGTCTAAACGGTGTGGTGCGAGCCCCCATGTAGTGTAACATGTCCCCCCTGTTCCTGCACCAGCCCTGTTGCCTGTTAGCAGCTAATTTAGCAGCTAATTTAGCTGTTTTTTAACGGCCATGGAGGGGGCGGCTCCGGCTCCGCAGATCATGGCTGTTGCCCCGGCAACAGGAGCCTCGACGTACTTTTCTAAAATATCATGATATCATGAGCCCCACACTCGCAGCCTCACTGTTTGCTCTGGGTGCAAATCCAATGCTAATCAGATATAGTAACATAACCAACTAAATAGGAGAGACAGTTTAGTTTCAGCTGTTATTCGACTATCAAAGGATGATCATGATGATATGAATAATAATTGCAGTATTTTGATCAGTGCTGATACCATGGCACTGAGTGACTTCACCCTGTTTGTTTTATTTCATGCAGGTGGTACAAGACCCTGGTAAACAAAACCAACAAATCAACAGAAGAAAAGAGACAAGGTGGGTAGCCTACTGTACTGCTTTCATTTAGAAATTCAAAAATGCTGTCTGTTTTATGGCACTAATTTGAAAACATAATGGAAAAAATATTAATCAGTTCATCAATTAATCTTTCTTGGATATGACACAACACATGACTGTTAAAATTGTACTTATTTAATAATTATCTTTACATTTATTTTTTTCTCCATAGCCTATCTTAGGTGGTGTCTCTGGCAGTGAAGTTGGTGGCAGTTTGAAAAGAGGTACGCTCGGTCACCAACACTGTTGACTATGTTATCATGTGACAGTCAAATAGACTATTGGCGTTAAATGACTACTATGATGGAGTAAACAATCCTTTGGATGTGTTTTTTTGTTTCTTAAGGTGTTTGCCGAGTTCTACAGAGTTGCCAGTGAAAACCTCAAGAAAGACCTCTACGAAGCTCTGGACCACCATACTTCTCGTCTCACTGACCTCTTCAAATCCAGAAAAGGAGTTGTCGGCCAATCACCTGATCGCCTCCTCCCAATACACAAGTAAGTGTTGTAAGTGCTCCTGCTACCTCTACTACTACTAAGTAATTCTTAAAATTCAATGTTGTTACTCGAGCAAATGCCTACCTGCACCTGGACTTCTAACAGCCACAGTCCAAACACATGTCTTAAAGTTCTCAGGCACCGTGGCTGATTTCAAAATGTACAGGAATTTTTCAAATTTTTTATGCTTTTTGTTAGGACTTTGTGCTGAAATGCAGCCATATCTTCCTGCTCATAGTCTTTAAAGAGAGCTCTGTCAGACAATATTCCAGAGTGCTAGTTTTTTCTATGTGGTTTTAAAGTGTGATTCCTGTGGACACTTTGATTACATGAATGAACACACTATAACCGTGGGTAATAACATCCTACCTAAATTTATTTGTGTTCTTTTATTTTGATTGCAGGATTCGGACACTGCAGATGACTTCACCCAGGTGCCTGTTGGGGTTCTTAGAGTCTTGACTGAGGACACGCCTCCAGTGATTAACAGCATTGCAATCATCCTTGAAGGAAACATTGTCATGGATGAGGTTCCCATAACCTCTCAAGCACTTTGTGTTCTGTTGGCGGCTTAATATATGCACTCCATCTGGATTAAAGGTATGAAGAACACATTTGACTCCATCCAGAAGATAATGTTGAACCTCGGACAACAAAAGCTCAGTCCAAAACTGCAAACATTAAAACATGCTCTTGTGGGCTAGATGTTGTGGCTAGGGATAGCTATACTGGTTGTCTACATAAGTGTGGTGTGTGAATGAGTGCAAGTATGATGGGGCTGAACAATTAAACAAAACATTATTGAATGTTTTATGCATTTATTTTTTTACTGAATTGAATATTATATTTTACTTACATCTTTTTTTTTTTTAATTTTGATAATGAAACTGTGACAGAATACCGGTACTTTTTTTTTTTTTTTTCTGTGGAGCTACAGCTCTACATATTGTATTCTCCAGAAATAAGAAAATATGTTTGATACACAACACAGTGAGAACAATCCCTCTCACAAAAATTATGAATTTATACTTATATGTAAAAGAAAATGTATTGTCAATATAGTAGTGAAATGGCACTATTTTATTTGTTTTTATTTATTTATACAGTACAATGTCAAACTCCCACCCCCAATTGTTCAGCCAAACTCGACCTTTGATGGTCTCTTTCTAGACAAGTTTCAGAAGAACAGCATGTTGATTGTTGTTATTGTTGTTTACTGAAATAGAAAATAAATTATGGTTTTCATAATGACATTTTGTGTGTTCTTATTTAAGTTAACTAAGGTATGTTAAGTGAAATTATTT
Organism: Trachurus japonicus; assembly: GCF_045865225.1. NCBI lineage: Eukaryota > Metazoa > Chordata > Actinopteri > Carangiformes > Carangidae > Trachurus > Trachurus japonicus. The sequence goes on from NC_140923.1 coordinate 14,634,507, forward strand.
AAAATGAAGTACTGCTCACTTACTTTTGCAAAGTATATTAAGTACAGGCGACTTATTTTAACTGAGTTCTGTCAACTTAATTGAAGTGGATTACACTTAGATATCTTAAGTGTAATATATTACAAATTTCAAGTAATGCCCACTTGTGTGGATTTAACTATACTGAGATAAATTAAGTGCTCACAACTTAAAAGAAAGTAAAGCTTACTTAGATACAATAATTTCACACTACTTCACACAATTAAGTTCGTTTACTTACTTTTCCCAAGGTAATCGGTTTCCTAAATTTCTTTAAGTAAACTCAACTTGTTAGAATTTACAGTGCACGGTCGCTTAAACACCGAGACCAGTGAGTAACGAGTCAAAAAGCTGCAGACACTGATAACTGATCACTGCCTGACAGAAGAGTTTGAAAGTAGCCTCTAACTTCATGAACGCAGCTCAAACAGACCCGCTGCTTCAGCATGGTGACGCTTTGATAAATACAGCGGATCTGCGCTGGTTAACCGGCGCTTAATTAAAAAAAAAAAAAAAAAAAAAAGCGCTCCTCACGGTGGAGCGGAGTTTCCTCTACTACAGCTGATCAGCTGACATGTGGTCAAGACGTAGCTACAGACCTGTCACAGTCACAGGTGCATTTCGTTTTTATATGACTTCACCCTCAGAGCTGTCTGTCCTCAGACTGTCCTGACCTGTCCCTGGACATCACACAGGGACAACATGGAGCTGCCTGTGTGATTGAGTTTTATTGTTTACATAGGTACGGTTAAATACAGTTTATCATCATAGTGGCAGGAAAGATAATTTAATCTGTATGTATCAAATATTGTGTTGGTCAAGAGCTAGTTACAAAAAAAGAAGAAGAAAAAACTTGTGCAATAAAATGGTTGACAATGATGTGCGCTAGATGAAATGCACTGTCCTGAGAAAAGATGGCCCATCCGATTTTGTACTGGCCCACCCAAAATTAAAATTCTGCCTACGTCACTGCATGGGATGCACAGCGGAAAAGCGAACAGACTTACATAGTTCCTCTTTAACCAATGGTTATATTATGATAGTTTAACAAACAAAGATGAGGAATAGTGACCACTGAGTTTCATAAGTGTGGACCTTTTTTGAAGTATGAACCTGACAGAGTTGCATCAAACTTCTCTACTAATTGTCAGCAACAAAGCAGGTGTATTTCTTATTTGTTGAGTGAGCTTTTAGAGATCTTGGTATAAATTTGGACAGACTCATGCTAGCTGTTTCCCTCCAGTCATTATGCTAAACCAGCCCAAAAACACCGACTTTAGATTGATAGATATTTTCATCTTACCCTTAGAAAAAAAGAAAACAAATGGGCATATGTCTCAAAATGTTAAGCTATTCCCTTCAAGGTGTTAATATGTATTGCACACCAGCTATGTATTGTGTAAAAATCCAAAGGTAGTCAAAATGTAGGAAGGTTTTTTTTTTTTTTTGAAAAGGTCAAGCCTTTCAAGGCAGTTTTGTGTTGTTGTTTTCTCCTTTTTTTTCTTGATTTTGAGAATTCATGAACTACGTTGAAGGTGCAAGAAATGAAATAGAGAAACAGTGGCGAGATGACAGGCAACTGTTGCGACCCACCTCCCCTTAGGAAACCCAGCCATCATGTTGTCATGCCATATCGATCTCTGAGAAAGAGTGAAAGAGACTGTGCTGTGGAGAGAGAGAGAGAGGGAGGGAGGGAGAGAGAGGTAGGGATAAAAGTACAGAGGGGAAGACTGGTCGTTTACAAAAGTGGCTGGTGTGATTTTATCATGCTCAGTGAAAGGGTGACATTTCAGTAATGCTTTATTTCTCACTTTGGCATTTCAAATTAATAAAAGCCTCTAATAACTATGCAGATTGAAAAAGATGGAGGAGGAGTTGACACGCTATGAGCTAACACACTGATGAACAATGCAGCAATTTCACTCCCGCTCTGTCTCATTCTTTTTTTTCCCCGGCTCTCTCAATTTCATCCCATGAATTTTTCTGCAATGACCCCTGCATCTCATTGTAAACGGCTGAGAACTGAGTCTGTGTCCTCAGAACACTTGGAATTCCTCAATAGCAGATTTTAACATGTCTGAAAGCTGCTTATATGAAACCAGCAAGAGTCAGAATCAATAATGCAATGTATTGTTAGGGTGGAGATATGGTTACAAATGTATTTACTTTTTTGTTTGTTTGTTTCGAGCTATATGGATCGATAGGAATGCAATAGACTTTTCTACCAACGTGGTGTCTAATTGACAAACAGTTCTACTCAGTTACACTGAAAAAAGTCACAAAATTGATGCTCCAGAAGTTATTTCTGCCTGTTGTCTGTGTGTTCCTTCTGCATATTTACGCTAAACTAAGCTAAACGCCTCATGTCTTTGCTCTATGATATATGCAGACATGAGATTGATCCTAAAGATTTTCACAAGGACGGCATATCATTTGTACAACATACAAAGATCAGCCACAAGTTAGTAGTTTTAATGTTGTGAATCTGGTATATACACAGTGGCCCTCATTTATCAAACTTGCGCAGGATCTGGTGTAGATTCTGGTGTAAATATCAGTGTACGCCAAGTGTCACGTGTGATTTACTAAAAGTGTGTACGCTGCTGATTTCGGCGTAGAACCGGCGTAGTGGTGATAAATCCGGCGGCTGAAAACGAGCGTAATTTAAATGTCACGCCCCGATATATTCCTGCTTTAGAGGCGTCGCCCTGCCCCTTTTACGACATGGAGACACGGAAGACGGCCAAGAAGAGGGACTTTACTGGCGTTACCGCGTTGAACAGGGAGAGGGCGGCAACATTAAATATCTGGACATTGATAGATTGATAGGTTTTGTGATTGATAAGCGTCATCCCGGTGGATGGAGGCTGCAGACGCACATGTCACCGACCACGTCAGGAAACCCAGCGATCTCATGAAACGCTCCTGCAGTTTACTAAACACAAGTGACTGAGGAGAAATCATATGGGCATATTACTGCTGCGAACGCTACTTTATGACCATCAGCACCGCTGGCATGGTTCGGCTGATGGAGGGATGTGAAACACCAGCCCGATCTCCCGCTGACAGGTCCCGGTGACTGGGGAAAAAAAAAAAAACACTCCGCCGCGGAGATCAGCTGGACCTGGACAGGTAGCGGAGCTCCCCCCCCCCCTCCGGTGTCCGGCAGAAAGAGAGACTGAGGAGCCGTCCGGTCATGCTCTGGTGCTGCAGATGTTGGAAGTTTGTGTGTGTGATCTACAATAACAGGTCTGTCTGTCATTGACTGTTTCTGTTCACACAGCTGATTAACGACCATCTGTCACGTCGTGGTTTTTAATTCATCTCAGTTGCTCAAAATAAAAGTCGAGTTAAATTTTCAACACGGACTTGGTTGTAGCGCTTCTCTTTTTTGGCTACTTTTTATCTTTTTATCAATATAAACAACAACAACATGTGGTCCACATGGCTGCGTTATTAGACTATGGTTTAATAATCATTCTGACACAGCAGCACTCCTTCCTGCATGTTCTACGCTGGTTCCAAATGTGCGTACACCTGGTCAGAGCTGGCGTGAGATTTGTGCGTACCGTACGCTCACGCTCAGATTAATAAATGCCGATCCTTGCGGTGAATTTGGTGTACACCCATTTTTTTGGTGTACGCAAGTTTCATAAATGAGGGCCAGTATATGTATGTGTATATGGTTTCCCATTGCGAAAGTGGGCTCAGACTTTTGTACTCCATAGAACATCACAACCAGCAACAAAATGTTATTTTATTTGTGTGAATTAGTAAAAACTGATAAACATTACACATAATGTACAGTTTTGTAATACTTTGTCATTATTAATGGCTAGTTTAGTACCGAATGTTGTGAACATAACATGAACATGAACACATGACATGTTGAGCATAAATTGTGGCTGGCACTGGCATATAAGCAGCATACCCTTAATAAATCTTGCAATATGAGTCTTGTCAAATGGGTGAAATCAACTTTATCCAAAGTGAGTGTGAATATTTTTAGCATAGCTAAAGCCAATAAGAATCAAACATACAACCCAGTCATTGTTAGTGTCATACTCCATTTGTACAGGATCAGAAGAGATGCCTGTAAATTCATCTGATTTGTTTGTTTTACACACACACATATCTGCCTGTGTTAAGTATTCTGTATAAAGTATCTTGAGAAGAAAGATATCAATTTTTACCACACAACCAGGCGGTGTTATATCCACAGGCTGCTTTGCAGTACAGAGAGAGAGAGGGAGAAAGAGAGAGATCGAGCAAAGAGAATTAAACATCCTCTCATTATAGCAATGTTAAAGCTTTTTATTGAATCCTGACATCAGAGGGAATCTAATCCCTCACACGACCAAGCTCAGACACACACACAGACACACATATACACACTCACATCCGCCCTAATACACTGGAGAAATATACAGGTACACACAAAAAAACATGAACACACAAAAACAACAAATACACATTCTCAAATCACTTTGATGCAGTTCTCTATACAGTTTCACTCACTAAACCAAATACACACACGCACGCATAAAAGCACCCCCACCACCACCACTGTCACCATCCCCCATGATAATAAGGTGGTGTTAAATTTACCCCAGTGGGATTCTGCCACATGGGACAGATAATGAGGCCAGGTGTTAATTAATGTGGAGTACGTTTCCCCTCTTCTGCCGACGCCCCATGAATCCCAATCAAGGCTGCGTCCGTGGATCGCGGCGCGTTTGATTTGCCAAGCAGCGTACTTCAAAAGGCCAGACTGGCTGTGCTGCCGTCCTCAAAGGGACTGCTTTGGCAAGGGCTGCATTCCAAAGGGCGGAGTTCTTGGCATGTGGCAAATCGAAACATGAGCGCCGGGAGAAGTTTGTGTTTTTGTTTTGATCAGACATCTGTGCCAATAGCGAGTTACAGCCGTCACCCCTGCACCGTCTGATGTGCTGTTCACTTCTCCACCTGATGCAAATGTTTTCATTTTGTTTGCTGCGTGCAGCCTCCTACATGACACTTAAAAGCAAGATACTGGTGTATTTTAGAAGTTTTACCTCCTTAACTACAACTCATGAATACATTTCACTAACATTTTTTAAAAATGCATTCACCACAGTCATAGATTATGCTGTGATTTGGTCTGTGCTTCTTTCTGTACAAGTTGCTCCTCTGCCAACCTACAGTAATCAGTTACTGTACAGTGCTGACTCTGCTTGCAGTGTAAGTATTACTGTACAGTATTTATCATCTAAACACAAAATAGATATTTTAAATAAATAGTTAATCCACAATCAGGAGGAATCTACAACATAAATCACATGTTACTTGCTTGTGTAATAAGTCACAATGAGTATTAATATTTTCATGTAGTTTAAAGGGACACAAAAGTGTCTCTGTAAAGTCGACAAGACCCAGACCTACAATATAAATCTATTTATCTCTAGCTCCACCGGATCAAAGTTTGACCTATAGTAGACACAAAAGCACAATACTAAACTGATGGAGGGCAGATTGACTTGAAAAGTCTGTACTGAATTAACTTTTGATCAAAAAACACCTCCAGAACTTAATGAAGCAAATAAGTTTATATCTTTTGGGCCTTAAACTTACTTGGCATCACTCTATTGTAATAGGTTTGAAGACTCGAATAAAACGCTGGAAAGGGATGGATCTGAAGCAGGGTTGTCTTTTATTCGTTCTCAGACAAAGTAGATACAAGTTAACGCCCCGGGTCACTCCACAAGATACAATGTATCTAAAAAAGACACAGTGTCGGCAGACGGGTAGACGTGACCGATTTTCACATCGTCGGAGTGTGGCTTATATACTGGTGTGTGTGAAATTTAGGTACTTTCCCATGGCTCGACCTTCAGCTAAATCCGTGATTTTTGCTAACATCCTTTCCAAATGAAGCCCTTCTCCCAATGCATTCGGAGAGGCTTCCCATAGACATACATGGGATTTTGGAATCCCGTTTCTTAGCTTAGCATGTTTAGCATTGGCACGTTGGCACTAGCATAACAACTTTCAGCAAAACACCAGATGGTAGGGTCATACATAGTTCACTCTTTGCACTTTTGACTTGCACTCCAAAAGGGCATGGTATGATTTTTGTAAGCCAATCGGTGATGGTAAAGCCATGGTGGGGTGATTTTAGGCCAATCAGTGATGATAAAGCTATGGTGGAGTGATTGTAGGCCCATCAGTGATGATAAAGCTATGGTGGAGTGATTGTAGGCCCATCAGTGATGATAAAGCTATGGTGGAGTGATTGTAGGCCCATCAGTGATGATAAAGCTATGGTGGAGTGAAACATCATAAAACACAAGAAATAAGTATATTCTAACTATTTAAATCAACACATAGTAACATAAATGTGATTATTAATGACATAATAACACAGTTCACATTCAGTCTTTAAAGGTGGCATAACTTTCTTTTCATTGGTCTCGTTGTTGTCAGGCTTATCTGTCATTTCTCATAAAAAATGCCACCACATTATCCCTCCTTTGTGACTGGATAAGTCACATTTAATAATACATGATTGACCAGAGTTGGTTCAGACATGTCAGTCTAAGTGTAGACATGGATTCTCCCCTAAATCAGTAAAATGTAACCATTGCTACTCCTGCTACATATAATCACACAGGTAATACTAAAAGTGCACACTAAAAATTGAAACATAGCCTAAGTGTGAAATTCTAACACGTCAAACATGCAAAAAATACAAGACTCATCAAAACATGATGCATGATGTCATTTCCATGTTTCTCCTCAGGGCTCTCAAAATTTAGTTACAAGATTATAATCCTTTAATAAAAGCAAGCAAAATATAGTAGTTGAAATCTGTATAGAAAAGTATAGAAAAAATAAAAGCACGAGCAACAGTACAAAACACGTCTCTAAACATGCCTTGCATTCAATTTTGAGAATATCAACCCTCACTGAAGAACTCTATTGCTTCTTTGGAGCCTGTCGGCCCTCCTTTTTGGTGATGTTAATTTGCTTCTTGATTCTCACTCTCTCCACGGTTTGCCTTCTCACGAACAGTCATCTCCTGAGTTGTATTTTCAGCGACTTCCTCATGAATTGATAGAGTTGATGGGCATGGCCCTTCAGATCCCACACTGCTGTTGTTATCAAACAGTGTGGATGATGTCTCTCCGTAGGCTGCTTCATCCAGTAACCTTTTTCCGTGCATATTTTGGTCCAGCGTTCCCCTGGCATAGGTGGTTCTCCTCGGCTTGGGAGGTTGAAGGTATCGCTTGATCCCAGCCAGTTGAAGACTCCGGTTGGTCATATGCGGGTGGACCCTCATTGTACACGCATCCGTCCAATGGTAGTTGGTTTGGCCACTCTGATGCATTTGATGGACTGCATCGCACTGGATACTCTATCAGCCACGTCAATCTTTCACTTTCAAAGCAGTAGATGTAACTATGGTAACTTTGTAAGGACCCTCCTTTCTGGGCTGATTCCATTTGCGTTTGAAATTTTCAAATACACCCAGTCTCCTGGTTCAGTGTTTCGAAGCAGTTCTGGAATGACTGCTTCTCTGTTTTCCACTGCGCCTTTGACCTGTTGAGATATAACTTCATAGGTTCGAGTTAGTTGTTGTAAGTAACATGTCAATTCTTTTTCACATTGTTCAAATGGGGGCGAAGAAGGGGACCGGCATCGGTCTCCCTATGAGCATTTCATGCGGTGTTAAAAGCGTTAGTCTGTTAGTCTGCATTCACATAGACATTAGTGCAAGAGACAAAGCGTCCATCCAAGTTAGTTTGTACTGAATGTTTGCTATGATTTTTGCTAATTTTGCTATTTATCCTCTCCCTCCTTGCGCAATGGTCAATCACCATGCGCATCTTGAAATAGCAATTTTCAACAGTGCACTCGGTAACACAAAATGTCTATGAACACTTCTCCACAAACCTTTATCGGGACCGTTGTGAGTAATATTAATTGCTCCACGATTAATCCAAATAGACAGTTCATATGGTTCAGCCTTATCCTGTCTGTGAGTCGGTATGTTGATGCTTATTCTGGACTAATACACATGCAGCTGTCGGAGCTTTAATTTCTGCCAGCTGTGCTGAACAAGGCTGATAATAATAATAATAATAATAATAATAATAATAATACATTTTATTTGTAATGCACATGCTGCGGTACTTTAACTGAGTATAAAATTTAAGTTCATAGCCCGCATAATTTCCCATTGCATCTCTATGACAGAATCCATCCACAAACAGAGTGAGGTCAGCAACAATTAGTTCGTTATATGGGTCATCACGTAGTTTCAAAAATGTGTTACAATGTTGGATTGAAAATTCAGGTGCAAACAAGATAACATCATATCCTGTCTTTCTAGTCTGTGTCAAAACAAATCTTGGATTTGTAAGCAGAGCATGTAATTGGTGTGATGTATACAGTGTGACTGGATGATCCAGATCTCTTTGCAACATATGAAATGGTTTTAGAATAGTTTGGGTTTTCCTAATGCTGGAACAGTCTGCAGATCCTTTTTCAAAGCCTCAAATGCCACCTCAGCGTCTTCAGTCCACTGCAATTGAGCATAGCGATCTTTTTGCCCTGCAGCACGAATGAGTGCTTGTAATGGAGCTGCTTTAAGAGCATATTCAAAGATCCAAGGTCTGCCATACCCGTCGTGCCCAGGAATGACAACATTTGCCCCACCGTTTGCGGTTTGGGCGATTTAACTATCACTTATAATCGGGAAGGAACTATAAGTCTTTTATTTCCACACAATCTCCTGCCAAGATACTCAACCTCCTCTTTACAAAATTTTAGTTTTTCTTTGCTGACCTTATGACCTCCCTTTGCAAGGGCAGTCAGTATTGCTATGGAATATTGTATCAAAGTGCTATCAAGATCCAGATGATTTAGATAAATAAACAGCACCCTATTAAAATTGTAAGACTATCCACAAATCCTTGGGGTAGTCGTGTGTAGGTACTGTTGTCCCTCATACAGTAAGTGAAGGCAAATAGAAACTGAAAGTCAGAATGTACTGGAACACTGAAAAATGCAGAACACAATCAATTACTGTGTACCACTGGGAGTCAGCAGGTATATTAGAGAGCAATGTGTGTGGATCAGGAACAACAGGTGTCTCAGCATTCACAATTGCATTGATTGCTCTTAAATCATGTACCAATCGATAATCATTGGGGTTTGGCTTTTTAATAGGGAATATTGGAGTATTACATGGGCTCTTTTTATCTAACTTTATCAATACTCCTGCCTCTATCAGGCCTGTAATTGTAGGTCGGATACCTTCTACTGCCTGGTGCTTAAGAGGATATTGTCGTTTGTATGGCAATACAACATCTTTCCTGAGTGTTACACGTGTTGGCTCTGCTGACTTCACTAGACCTACATCAGTTTTGTGTTTTGACCATAATGTCTGTGGAACTTGAGTTAACATTTCTTCGTGTTCTGCTGTGAATGTCATTTGTTTAATTGTGTTGTTGTGTATCAATACTCTTTGTGTACAACCCACATCATAAGCATCTATAGATATTTTTAGATACTGCTTATCAGGTGTAACATGCACATTTTCTTCCCCAGTTGGCTCCCACTCAGTTAACTGTGATGCGGCCTTCACCATCTCTCCCAGCTGATAAGATTCATAGTTTTTTCTTACCAAGAGAGAGATGTGAGGTAATGCATTTGAAACCTGAAACCACTGCACAAGGTCTGCTGGTAGTTCAACAGCTGCTGCTGCTCCCTCCTTTCCCACATAAATGACGTGGCTAGAGAGACAAAACTTTTTGTTATTAATTAGTACTTTCCAGCAGGCTTCATAGTCCACATTATTTTGTTCTTCATCATATAACAACGTACAATGAAGTGGTAATTGAGGTTCGTTCTCTATTCCTAGATGAATTTTTATCGATGTTTCCCATGTTTCCCATTGCTTTGCTAGATTTGAGTCAGAGTCTAGTTTTAGCCAATACACAGCAGATGGTTTGTGCAGGGTTTGCAAAGGATCATGTTTTTGTTGGAGTTGTGCCATAATTTTATATGTCATAGTGTCATTTAGAAAGTCCATTCGTAGCCCATCAGGGGTACACGTGATATTAGTTTTTAGTTGACATAATATGTCTCTTCCTAATAGGTTAATTGGAGTTTTTTCATTATACAATAATGGTGCAATTACTGTTTTCCCTTCAATTATCATTGAAACCGGCTGAGTTAATGGTATTATTTGATTTTTCCCAGAGAAACCTATAGTTTTAACCGATGAATCCGAGAGAGGAAAGTCTATGCCGGCTTTTCCCACGCACGAGAATCCCGCACCCGTGTCTATCATAAAGGTGTGATCTTCGCCAAATATTTTTACTGTTATGATTGGTTCATCTTGGGATCGTTTTGAAATAATTGGCGTCATTAAGTTCCTCTCTGGTTTCTCTGGGCCCCCCTATTGTTGAATGTCCACAGGCCATGGCTTTGTCGGGCAGTTTCTTCTTATATGTTCATTTGAACCACAGCCCCAGCACCTGAAGGAGAATGCTCCTTCATTTTGGCGGGGTTGGTATCGCTGTGTTGGAGCCATTGGTCTTTTTCCACGAAAGGATGGCCCTGCTCTCCGAATGGGCTGTCTTCTGAAACTGTTATAGTTTCCTCCTTCATTTATATTGAGACGTGGTCTCTCTGTTGGTTGTCTTTCCCAATTTTGTTGATTCTGTGGTTGAAAGTTCTCAGGTTGTGCTTGTTCCACAGTTGGTGCTGCTGTTATCACTGCTGCTTGGGTCTTTACTTTGTCTTTTTTCAATTTGGTGTTCAACTCACTCAGTTGCAATTGAGTGAGTTTAGTTGTCAGATGTTTGTTGGCTTCTTCTTCTCTTGTTTTCTCTTTTCTGATGGCTTCCACGTGGTGAACAATGTGTTCTGCGAAAACTGACCAATCCTGTTTCATAAGTCCCACCACATCATCCAAACGTTTCTGCACTTCTGATGGCAATGTCTTTTTGACCATGACTTTAAATAAACTTTGACTGGTGTTGTCATGGTTCCAGGGACTTCCTGTTTCTTCTTTCCATTTTCGTTGAAATTCACGCAGAAATTTATTTGGACATTCATCATTCTTTAATTTTTCTCCTTCCAATTTAGATGGGTCCATTTTCTCTGGGAATTGCTTTCTTAGTGCAGCCCAGATAACACCTCGGTGTCCGTTGAATCCCACGTGATCTACAGTGTTTCCTTCCACAGCATCGGGTAATTCTGCATCCCGAAAGATTTCTTCTGTTGTTTGCTTTCCAGTTTTGTGCATAAGTAGTGCTTTGATATCTCCGATGGCCAATGTGACTCCAGCTGTGCTTTCTTCAAGAGCTGTGATCCATTTTCCAGCTCCCTCTGTCAAATCTGGAAGTCTTCCAGCCAATCCGATCATGTCAGCAAATGACCATGGTACATATCGAGGTTGGTTTGGAGACTTTGCCACAATTGGACAGATTGAAACTGGCTGGCTGGGGTCTTTATTTGTTGTCTCTTGTCCAATTGTTTTTCCACTTCTGAGCATTATGCCCCTTTCAGGACAGCTCTGTGCTGCAGCTCCCAATACCTCAGGATTGTAGGTATCAAGAATGTCTTCTTGTTCAATGTCAATGCAAACCTGTGGAGACGCTGTCCACGACTGTGGTTGACTATGCCTTATGATGTCGCGAGTTTCTAATAACTCGTTTATTTGATGGCTTTTCAGTCGTCGAAGTTCATGTAATTTGGCTCGTTGAGTTTCTCTCAAGATGTTGTCTTCTTCATTTATTCTTCTTAATCGGTCATCAACAGACCTTAACTCTTTGGTTAACTGATCAATTTTGCCATCAGCATCTTCATTTGTCTGTGATTGTTGATAATAATTTCCTTGAGGTGTCACAGGTGGCCACTTGGCTTCTCTTGCTGCTTTTCTTTGACTTGTCTTGTCATATTGTGAGCTATCTTTTGGAATAGCCCCACCTTTCTCTCTTTTTGTTTGTGACACAGCACGTTCATATTCTTTTCTGTCTTCATCTTCCTGTTCATGTGGAGTTCTTGCTTGATGATACATCGTAATGTCTTTTTGAGTTGTTTCATCAAAGCTTGTATTGGATGCTTGTTGCTTAGGCTTGTCTCTGTTCTTCCTCCGTGTAGCTGTGGGTGTAGGAGGGCGTGATTTTTGAGCAGTGTGTTCGTCATCTGACCCACTGGTATCCGCCTCTTCTTCATCGGAGGACGGCTCCATCCAAGACACAGTAAACTTTCCTTTAAGTCCGCCCCTCTTGTCCTTTTCTGCTCTAGTCACAGGAAATTGACCAATGAGCGTTTCTTCTGGGTTGTATGGTGGGGGCTCTGAGCACAGAGGCGGAGCTGATGGAACAGGCAGCTCCACTCTGCATCTCTCCTTTGCTTTCCTGTTGGCATCTTTTGTGATAACAGGTAGTTGTGTAGTGTTCAAAACATGTTGTCTGCCCACTTGACGAAACCACCGCAAAACCTCTCTCTCTCTTGCCCTTTTGCCTTCTCTCTTTTTACTTTTGTCTAATGATTTATAATGTTTTATGTTAGCTTCAACCTCATTGCAACAGACAGCATTAAAGGTCCCTTCCTTAGGCCATTGTAACGTTCCTGTGACACGCTTGTGCCACTTTTTCATACAGAGACGTATTTGATCTGCATAGTCTGGTTGTTGTCTTATCACCAGTTCTAACGGCGTCAACACCTTGTTCTCCTTTGCCACTTTAGCACCCATATTTACCTGTGACTCAGTTTTTAAGTTTGACTCAAAGTGCTGTGAGTCTATGTGTTTTGAGATCTTTATTAACACAAGGATCTTTCCAACTGTAATGCCGTGTTTTATTCTCTTATTGTCTGTAAATTCAAAATTTAATTCATTTATTTGTTTATCATTGATGGTTGTAGAATCTTTATTAAGAATTCCAAACTGACCCGTTTCCCACTGAACTTTTCTAGGAACGACAGCTATGTTCAATCTCGGATTTATAGCTCCAATCCTTTTTCCTTTGACTATTAACCCTTCAGGAATATCCAAGTGAGGAGCTAAACGCACACACGCCTTGGATTTAGGGTTTCTGCAGAGCTGATCCAGCAAATATGATAAATTTTTGGAAGTCCAGATATTCTGTAATATGTTTTTCCACAATATAGAGGGAAACTCCTCTTGTATTTGGATCAAGTTTTCAAATGTTGTTATTTGCCACAGTTTTTGATTTATTGCTTGCTCACTTTGCCAGTGCACGACTCCCCCTTTATCTTTATAGGTGTTTTCCAGCCAAAAATGAGTTTTAATCCCTTGAGTTTCTATATTACCGTCTTCACATGTATTTAATTGACCCCTATGGTTTACTTCCTCATCCATTCGCTAGGAAATAAGTCAGATTGTTGAATGCTTAATATTTCATTATTGACTTTTTGTTCATAAAACATGAAAATCTTGATCATTTATGAATTACCTTTTATTAAAATTAAAACGTTCAATACATCCCACTCCTTTATCTTAGTCGGCTAAGCCTCATATGGATGTTACTTAATTCAAGATTCAACAATTGCAAATAATTAGTTTACTTTAACTTTGTTATGACTGAGTGTAATATATTATTCTTGCATCTTGACTCAACTATAGTGAGTTTTGTTACTTATTTTCCAACGATGAAGTAGTCACTACAAGCAGACGGCAGACAGCCTCCCCCGCTCAGCAGCCAGTGTACTTTTCTTCACAAAAAGCCCAAAAACACCATCCAATCTCTGCCAACAGTATCTGAGCTGATGTACCCTCAAAAAGGAAGTAACAAATTCCCAAAGATTCTCTTTTCATTTATTTTTCCTAAGCCTTTTGAGACAATACACCCATTCATGACACACAGATATCCATGCACTTGCAAGTTCCACACAGCTTCTCGCAGATTCTATAATTATATAATACACCAATTATGCCACATCCAAAGTTATTTATCACATTTGATGTTGTTGTTATTTTTCTCAATCGAATTTATACCATAGTCTTATGCTTTATCCTTTTCATCCGTCATTCGCCTCCTTTCACTCCTCTGTCATCCTCCCAGTCTTCATACACCACACACACACATGTCGACCATTCGTTCTCACCCAGTAGCGCACACACATTTGCCACACTATATACAGAGATTATTTGAATTCACACAATATACAGTTAACTAATTCTCTACTTTGATATTATATGTATGTACAGTATGGCCACAATTATAAGCTTATTTCTACTTCTAGTCTCGATAGAAGTCTTCTGTACCTGACCGATTAACTACCACTAATGTGACAGATTTTACTATAATCTTACACAGGACAGGAATTCTTTGTCTCACCTCCTGACTGATCAAACTTCCACTAATGTGGCAGACTTGATCTTACACAGGACAGTTAGATAGATAGATAGATAGATAGATAGATAGATAGATAGATAGATAGATAGATAGATAGATAGATAGATAGATAGATAGATAGATAGATAGATAGATAGATAGATAGATAGATAGATAGATAGATAGATAGATAGATTGAAAACAAGAGGTTAGTAGGAAAAGAGAGGCGTTAACAAGACACTACATCAGATCCACCTTAACAGCTTCACATTAATCATTTCTAGGTACTTTTGGAAGTGAGGTATAGAGGATTACCTGAGAGCAGGCACGCATTTCTCATGTTTTCAAATATCAATCAAATAAAACAGCCGGCTTACCTTTTTGTGTAATTTTGGAGAAAGCGTGGTCCCACTCCCAGTTGTCCTCGTCTCAGATTCCTCCTGGCTGGATTCTCGCCAAATAATGAAGCAAATAAGTTTATATCTTTTGGGCCTTAAACTTACTTGGCATCACTCTATTGTAATAGGTTTGAAGACTCGAATAAAACGCTGGAAAGGGATGGATCTGAAGCAGGGTTGTCTTTTATTCGTTCTCAGACAAAGTAGATACAAGTTAACGCCCCGGGTCACTCCACAAGATACAATGTATCTAAAAAAGACACAGTGTCGGCAGACGGGTAGACGTGACCGATTTTCACATCGTCGGAGTGTGGCTTATATACTGGTGTGTGTGAAATTTAGGTACTTTCCCATGGCTCGACCTTCAGCTAAATCCGTGATTTTTGCTAACATCCTTTCCAAATGAAGCCCTTCTCCCAATGCATTCGGAGAGGCTTCCCATAGACATACATGGGATTTTGGAATCCCGTTTCTTAGCTTAGCATGTTTAGCATTGGCACGTTGGCACTAGCATAACAACTTTCAGCAAAACACCAGATGGTAGGGTCATACATAGTTCACTCTTTGCACTTTTGACTTGCACTCCAAAAGGGCATGGTATGATTTTTGTAAGCCAATCGGTGATGGTAAAGCCATGGTGGGGTGATTTTAGGCCAATCAGTGATGATAAAGCTATGGTGGAGTGATTGTAGGCCCATCAGTGATGATAAAGCTATGGTGGAGTGATTGTAGGCCCATCAGTGATGATAAAGCTATGGTGGAGTGATTGTAGGCCCATCAGTGATGATAAAGCTATGGTGGAGTGAAACATCATAAAACACAAGAAATAAGTATATTCTAACTATTTAAATCAACACATAGTAACATAAATGTGATTATTAATGACATAATAACACAGTTCACATTCAGTCTTTAAAGGTGGCATAACTTTCTTTTCATTGGTCTCGTTGTTGTCAGGCTTATCTGTCATTTCTCATAAAAAATGCCACCACAAACTGAGAAATATTTCATTATGAAACATCTTCGCAGGTTACGGCCTGTCGGAGCAGATCGACCCTGTTTTTCTGCCTTTTTCTGATCATTTCAACTTATATAAATGAGGGGCTGAAGCTTTGAAATGTAGAAAGAAAAATAAAGTGAGAAAATAATAAAGAACCTTGTGTAGGAGAGCTTATATTTTTACTCTTTGTTCTTTAAAGGGATACTTCACCCAAAATAGACAATTCAATTTTCTACTCACGGTCATGCCAAGGAAGGGTTTGGAGAACTTTAAGGGGAACTAAACCCCTCAGTTTTGGATGACGTGCTCTAAGCTTGAAATTCAAAAAATGCCTTGATTATGGGCGGGGCTCCAGGAGCACTTTCCGATCCCCCCTCCCCCTTGCGCCCCATTCACACCCGCGAAATCACACAAAAGAGAAAAAAAAGTCATAAACACACATCGACACTTCTGCTAGCGCTAACGAGCTAACGCGCTACTCTAACAGCACTAGTAGCGCGGACACTACTAGGAGAGGACGCCAGAGCCGTGACACAGCATCTACAGCTGATCCGCCGGCTCGTTAGCTCGTTAACGGCTCGTTAGCGCCGGCTGCACTAACGATTCCCATCCAGGCAGCTGTTAGCAGCCGTTAGCCGCAGCAGAGCAGCTAGACTGCCTAGCAACCGTTAGCGGCAGGCAGCAGCCGGTGCTGATTGGCCGGGGAGCTAGTGGCCGGTGACGAAAGCTGCCTCCAAAACGTCATCTGCCTCCATCTCAGCCAATAGAAAAATTCGATTGTAATAGCCGTGTTTCAACCCATAGAGGGCAGTCACTCTACATTTTTACTACAAAATACACCAAATTGAAATATTTTGACTAAAATGTCAAAAGTTGGACCAGAATCAACTGACAACACTACCTTATACCCAAATACATTTGTTTTCAGCAGAAAAAAGTGGTTTAGGGGTTTAGTTCCTCTTTAGGAGTCATCAAAACGCTTTCGGAGTTCCAGGGGGGGTCCGGCCGGCAATGGATTTTCATGTAATGGCAGCGGATAGAGTTCACTTTTGAATCGTCCAAAACACACACTATGAAACATCCAGATACCTCCATACTGCTCGTCCGTACTGACCCCAAGTGTCCTGAAGCTGCAATTCGAAAATGAGCACTATCCACCACCATTATATGAAAACCCGTTGCCAGCCGGACCCCCCCTGGAACTCCAAAAGTGTTTTGGTAACTCAGAAAGTTCTCCAAACCCTTCCTTGGCATGACGGTGAGTAGAAAATTGGTGAATTGTCGATTTTGGGTGAAGTATCCCTTTAAATCACCTCAAGACCCCTTACCCTTACCCTTCCTGGTACCCCGCACTGACCAGTGGATTAACTCAGCAGGGTTGGGCTAATTAAGTTTCAAAATATACAGTTGTTGTCTGGCATGATAGAAAACACACAGGAGCATGCACTGCTGTAAATTCAGAAGCGATGTTAAGTGTATGTGATTTGCAGTACATGACTTAAAACATCCATAACTACAGTAATGGCCTTTTAAAATGCATGGATGTCAATAATTCTGAGGCTACGGCCCACATGTTCTGACCATTTAAGGCTATCAAGATATTGTACATGATGGCGTTTCTTGGACTTGCACGATATTGAATTGCCATTATCTGCTGTCAGGTCTTTGACACTCCTAACCCTCCAACCTCAGATATGATATGATGGAGCACTCACAGGTCAGATGTGCAATCCTCGTGTCCTTCATCTCTCTGAAGGTCAGAGGGATGAAAAGCCTGGCTCTGTTGTGAGCCACTTCTGGCCCTGACTGCAGGTCATTAAAGCTCTATTGAGTTTCTGCCAAAGCTCTGACTCTCCCAATATCTCACCATGGCTCATCTCAGCTGTCTCTTCCGTCAGGGTTTATACCAAGCCCTGAAAGGATCAACACCCAGCCTGAGTGTTCACTATACACTTGAGCATCCCCTCCTCTGAAAAGCCAACCTAGATCTACTTTGATATCATCCATTTTGGCCCGTCTTCTGTGTATCACCACAAACGTATCATCTTCAGTTATATCAAGGTACTGTAGCGAGCACAGAGCACAAGAGAGAGCTCGCCTTTCCCACTGATGGAAGTTGAGAATTTATTGCGGTCTCCGATGGGCATTGTGTGATTTTGTCAAGTAGTGCTTCAGCTCAAATCATCATCATTTTTTGTTGTCCTGGATCAACTCCCTGAACACTGAATCACAGCCGAGCAGAATCACCAAGCTGTCATTTGTCAATTTTCTCCTCCTCTGGTGCGCCACGTGAATGAGGATGGACATCCGGAGGTGTGATAGAGGGGTTTTGGGCCAGTGACAGGTCTGCAGGTGTGATGCGGAAAGGTTACGAGGTGTAAGGCCAAGCAGGATCATGGGCTGATTAATCCAGCAACACCTCAGGTCCAGTGGGAGAGACTCCTCCCACCGCCACAGAGGCTTTGTGGTGATGACGCAGTTACTGAGGGCTCAGCACTAAACCAGCAAAGTACACACAGGTCACAGACTCGTCTTATATTACACTGTAGCTTCATCTTAAATAGTAAACATACAGGTAATAACAATGATGCACTTTGATTTGATGAATTGATTGCTAAGATTGAGGAATACAGTGAAAAACTATAACAACATCCAAGATGATCGCGTAACCGAGAGATTGAACAAACATATTTGGAAAAGAAAATAGAGTTGAGTGGTAAAATAATTAGCCAGACAGTCTGTAAACATTCACATCTACAGCTCCACCTTTGTTGTACCAACAGTGTTTTCATAGATCTAAACAATTACATAAAGTGGACAGTGTTGAAATGACCAAAAATAAGGTTCAGGATTATCCTTCAATCATATTTATCATTTTATAATGTTTACAGAATAGTATTTTGTATTTTGATGCAATATAACATTTTCCTATAAAGTTGTTGTTCTTTTACCAGCGAAGAGAGTAACAGAGGATAAAGAAACAGGTGTTATCATCTTCAATCTTCATTATTATCAACAATCTGCTTTGGAAATGTGCCACCATTATTTCTCATACAGGCTATTGTGCTATATTTGTGTAGGTGCAAGGTTGGAAAGAGACTATGAAAAAAAAAATGAAACTAACTTAAATGAGTCATTATTTTACTGTGCAATAATTTGATGTAGTATAATTCCTGCGACTTTAACTGACAATATAAATATCATTATTAGACCATGTCAGTATCAGGGCACTGAATGATGCCTTTATATGCTGTGGGTCTCTTTTTTATACCCACAAATAAATACAATAAATTACCCCCAGGACTGTTTGGTAATTGATAGCATAATATTTCTTCTTCTCCCTGAAGAAAGGGTCATCACTCAGGCAAAGTCAAAGCCAAATTAATTTACTAAGAATGCACTAAGCAGAGCTGTCACAGAGCTCCTAGAAACAACATTCATATACAGCTGAACTACAACAGCAAATATGTTTTGTAGGAAACGTAATTGCGAGCAGATTTTTCTATTTACATAATGAGAAACGATAATAAGCTTGAATTAAAAGGGGATGGCTGGAGTTGGGAAGTGGAGTGAGTTCAGTCTGTGATCTGCAGCTACAAGTCCAGGGATCCGTCAGCTAAACTGATTGCTTGGATTGCCTGCACCCATCCTTCAACGGCAGCTGTCACTGGCCCA
This sequence comes from Trachurus japonicus, assembly GCF_045865225.1. Lineage (NCBI taxonomy): Eukaryota > Metazoa > Chordata > Actinopteri > Carangiformes > Carangidae > Trachurus > Trachurus japonicus. The sequence goes on from NC_140923.1 coordinate 14,653,952, forward strand.
AGAATTTATCTGCCAAGCCACCTCTCATGTCAAAAGGCACATCAACAGGAGGTTGCGCTTTGTCAGTCTCATAGGCCATATGTCACTCATTTAAACATCTGCCTCGCATCATCATGTGCCTGTTTGTGTTTGTGTGTGTGTGTGTGTGTGTGTGGGTGGGTGTATAGTGTTTGCCTGAGTTTTTGCACAATGTGTGCAATTTTTTTTTATATTTTCTAAGTGGGAGTTTGGAGAGAAAATATCAATTGTGCATTTTTGTAGCAACTTTTAAAAGATTTTATTGATTTAGCTGGTGTGGTAGCAGATACAGTGTCTTTTATGTGTTGTATGTTCTGTCATGGATCATTGATCCCCATAAACTACTGAACACAACCACGAATTTACATTTTTTTTTAAAACCCACCTATAGCCTCCATGGTTAAAGAGTTGAAGAGGTGCTTTATATTTCAGTGAATGACATTTGGATTCACATTACCTGCTCAAGTCTCTCACTGTCTCTGTCTCCCTTGTTCTCTTGCTCTCCTACTGTGTGTGACACCCTGATATTGGATTGACCTTATAGGCTGCAGAGATTGGGACATCATTAGCTGTGACTAGCCGCAGACTTGCTGCTGAGGCCTCGCGCGCTAAGCCACTGCCCTTGGACTGATCATATAGCACTGATAGAAACCAGCAGGGCTCGGTTACACAGCAACCATGGTGGCAAAGATGTCAGTCATAGCAGTAAGAGGTGGGCCATTAGTCGCCCTCACAGCACTGTACTACCAGTTATGTGCTGTAATGTACTGCAAGGTGTGGAATTGAATTTGGAAGACATGGCTCCTTTCAACATATATGTAAAATAGACTTTGTGTGGTGGTGAATAAAGGTTATTAAAAAGGTGACGCACTTAAAGCAGTGTAGGCTACACAACACCTTTGATCCCTGGGAGGGGGATTAAATATTACAGCAGCATATGAAAGATACCGGAGAGGTGCTAAATATAGGAGCAGGATAACAAACAATGTCTTATTTTACAAGTTTGTTATTTAAGTATCATCTTTTCTTAAAGGTTTCCTGTATTCTGATACAAAAACACAGGAAATATATAACAGGACATGTTTTTTAAGAGCAGCAGAGCATTTCCTGCCCCTTGTATGAGTCAAGCTCTCAATAAACAGTGAATCCCCCGATTCCCACAATGCAACCCGTAATTGTTAGATCATTAATGCCTGGCAAACATCCACATCATTCAGTCTCTGGGTCCATGCCAGAGGCTGAGGTGAACCCCACGCCGTCACCATGACATCATGTAATATATTATTGCAAGCGTATCTAAAACAGTATGTGCGACCCTTTAATATTTAACATTATTCACATAATTCATGGATGAACATACGCAAATACATCAGATACACAACTGAATACAGTAGCATGATAAAGGATGACATCATATACACAATTGGGTGATTGTAGTAGTTATGTAACATGATTAGGGGTTGCAAAATTCTGGGAATTTTCAAAGTTGGAAACTTTCCATGGGAATTAATGGGAATATATGGGAATTAATGGGAATTAATGGAAATAAACGGGAATAAATCCGAAATTTACAAAATTGATTGGTGAGGGTGAGTAAAATTTTACTCAACATTCATGTTTTTGTGGTTCAGTAAAATAATTGATTGTTCATATAGAATTAAAACTTGATAAAGTTCTACTCACAAAATAAATCTGTTGAAATGTCATGTTTTTTAATCATATTATTTTGCATGGATGTCTGCGTATGACAAAAACAAAATATTTACATTTATGTTTGGATATGATCCAGTTTGTCTAAATTAATTACCCCCAATTTCCAGTTAATTCTCTTAAATTCCCAATAATTCCCATACATTTCCATAAATCCCATAAATTCCCATAATTCCCATGGAAAGTTTCCAATTTGGAATATTTCCAAAATTCCCCAGCTTAACTTCCCATGGAAAGTTTCTGGACATTTTCCGGAAATTTACTGGAAATTTTCAGGAAATTTACTGGAAATTTTCCACCCCTTTGCAATCCTAAACATGATATTGTGCAGGCATTAATGATAACAATGTGTGCATATAACAGTATGTATATGATCAAGCTGCTTCCATCCCAACATTTCTAGAAACAAAGTAAAAAGTAACATTTAGTTTCATTCTTACAATCACCACGTACACTCAACTCTGATGTGACATTACAATAACCTACTAATAACTAATATTTTATGGTGGCAATACTATTTTTTAGGACAGGTTACATTTTTCAGATGGTCGATATCTCATTTTGGTACGAAACTCTTGTCGCTCTCTAATTCTCTGCTGTCTGTCTGCCTCTCCCACAGCCATGATCACAGGTAAAGGATCAAGCTGAGAGGGCTTATTGTTTTTCAATAGCTTCCCTCCGGCATAGCGCTGAAGCCCTGGGTCTTAAATGACCACAGAGGGTATTGATCTTCATAAGGCACTGTTTTTGTTGTTAAATAACCACCGCAGGAAATCCGATGAAAGGTCCCGACCTTTCTCTATCATTTCACCTTCACTGGGCTGTGTGAAAGCTCTCCATATGGTCGGGGTTCACTGCGAGAGAGTAAATACCGTGCATGTCACTTATTGTTCGATTGGAAAAGTGCCTTCGCATTATTGAGTGTTATTAACGACGGGAGGGGTCAGCCGGCCAGCTCCCATATGCGAACGGGCTCCTTGGTTAGAATGATCAGTTCCCTGAAGGCCTGAAGTCGCGGTATAGGCAGCGAGAGAATGATTATGGATTGAATTTATGACTGCTTTTCCACCGGTCTCTGAACACTTCTTCTGCTGGCGGGATGAAGCAAATTTCTCTCTCTCTCTCTCTTTAAAGCTTCTATTTACTCTGCTTCTCACTGTTCAGCTGGGAAATCGTTTTTCTCATTAGCCACGGATGCTGCGGTCTGAGTTCTTCATATTGTCTGTGAATAAGGCTCCCGTTTCGGAAGATGCAGAGGCAGCCACCCCACTGCTCCGCTGAACCTCACCGTGAAAACAAATGAAACAAATATAAGTGAAAATTCATGCTCTTGAATGACAACAGGGAAATCACTATCTCTTAATGTCTGTCTGTGTCTCCACTCCCGCCCTCCCGCTATCTCCATGTACTGCCAAGGTCTGAGCTCCGAGCAGACCTCCAAGGCTGCTCCGGCACAAGAAGGGAATATAACGAGCCTCGGCACACATCATTGGTAAACAGTTGACACAACTACAATGTATTGCCCCCGTGGCCATACTCAGGCAACCACCGTCCTCCTGATTACCCCGTAACTCCGTCTTTCACATCTCTCTCTTTCTCCCTCCCTACATTTCTGTTTTCAGGCTGTAGTGTGGCCTTTAAAGCTTCATGTTGGCTCTGCATGTGTGTGGGTGTGCATGGGCGTCGGAGGAGAGTATTGCAACCAAGATTATTATATATTAAAAAAAACATAGCAAAAAAAAGATCTACATAATTTACATTCTCTCTCCCTCCCTCCCACTAGCAGCATAACCCTTATTACCCTTCTAATTGGATAATGCAACGCTTCTTTTAGTCAGGCCTAGTGACCCACAATCCCTCAGTCATGTTCTACCACGTCGCATAGTTATCGCTTTCAGCTGAGGAGCAGGTTTGCTGATAGCATATCACAGTCCCACAGGAAATAAAATGGACTGCGGAGATCTGTATCTGAAAACGGGGGAGTCATACATCTTCCTGTGAGGAAGATAAAGCATCAAATAAAATGTTTCCTTGTGTGAGTAAAATTTAGGGGTCCTTACTCAAAGACAAAAAGCAGCCATTGGTCTTTTCAAATAAAATTTAATGGCGTCTGCTTATCAGTATTCCTGCCAGTGATCTTCTCTCGGCAAAGTGGCAGTCTGGGTTGAATGCACTGCAATACTGAAAGAGATAAGCGGGTAATGTTGCAGATAGCACTGTTCTCACCTTTAGATAATTTTGCGTGTAGAGTGTCGGATGATTGCTGATTATCGAACCGCTTTACAGTTGATCTGAATCTCATCAGCACTTAACCTCATTGTTCCTGGAGCAGAGGTGAGAGGAATGTCAATTGGAGTGTGTCTTGTGCTCTCTGGCTCTGTTTCAGCTCTCTCTCTCTCTCTCTCCCTCTCACTCTTCCTCTTTTCTATTCACTCAGACACACGCAAATACACACACACACACACACACACGGATACATACTGCATGCACACAGGCAAACTCAGTCTTAGCTCTCTACTCCTCTCCCCTCTCACAAACAAACACAAACACATCAAGAGCTCCTCTTTCTCCCCACCAACATGATCTCACACACACACACACACATCCAGACTCAGTGGATGTCTATGGTACGGAGCAGACAGAGGCCCATGAAAAATGCATGTCCCTTTGCGTGTTTCATAAGAAACACTCATCGGGATTCCATTCCCATCTCAGCTGAAATACCACACAGGAATATCAATTACACTGGCAATTTGGGTGGCAGTGTAGGCAGGAATGGCACTGAACGAGAGTATGGGATCCACAGTGTCATCTTAATGAGAGGGTCACCGTCTCCTGCAGCTCGAGGGTCAACACTGCTTGCGCAAATTATAAAAATACACCTTGGTCTGAGTGTGAAAGAAAAGAAAGAAATCCTATTGAGTACGGCGGTAGAATCATGATAGGATGGAAAGCCGACAAGACAGTGGAGGAGTAAATATCTCTTCAAGGCAGAGCAAACCAACAGCCAACCTGAGAGATTTTTTAGGGTTTGGAAATGTGAGAGTTGGACTCTCACAGCGAGCTGCTTCACTAACAAGTGTGTTTCTCCTCTGACTATTTTATGCAAAACTGAATATTTAACTTTCTTTGTGAGATTTCATTTGCTAAACTTCTCCGAGGGCTTATCCACCGTGTTGTTGTTTTGTTTTTTGTGTCTTTAATCCAGTGTTAGGGTTATATATTTTAAAGTTAAATATTTTTTTTTAATAATTATTATTCCTTTTAAAATTATGATTCAAAACACCAACTGTATTCTATACTTTCACTTTCTTGAATATAAATCGAGTTCAAATAAAATGCAGCATATAAAAATATCTTACTGTAGCTGGCGCATCTTGATTGACGGCCGTGATCACGTGACTGCATGTGATCCAGAAATTTGTGATGTCAAAATGGGGTCACGAGCCAAAAAAGGTTGGGAACCAATGCTTTAATCTATTGTCGGTGTCATTGTTAAAAATTCTCCCTGCACAAAAAGGTAAAGTGATGAGTTCACAGATTTTCAGTGGGGGCCTTGACCACCATCACTTGGATCAAATTGTTGTGGAGTTATGTACAGTATACTCCTCTGTTAGCAGGGAAACTGAGCTTCTCTGAGTTGACATAAAACTCAAACAGTTTAACATAAAAAGCAATTAAGATCATGCCCTCACATATTTCTTGGCAAATGTGTGAAAGACTGATTTAATAACCTGGCTCTCAAATACAATACTATATGTGTAGGTTTTATTATTTTTATTCTCAGAGAGAGATAATGCCATTTCTGCCATTGCATATAAATTACAATCTACGCAGACTTTACACATTTTATAGAATTCCACAAGTGACAACTTCATCTGTACATGACAATAGTTAATGGATAGAATAAAAGATTTATGGTGATATTACTTATCATTATTATATCAAGTGAAATAAAGGAAATATAATTTGTCTTTGATAGTTTGACAAAGAAACAAGTTCAACAACAATGTATTTTTGCAATGCTATGATGATATGAATCAGCGTCTGCAAATGTCAACAATTTAAAGGGACAACGAGGAATTTGTATTTGGTTATAAAAACAGTCTCACATTAATGTGGATGAATCTATGTTACCCACACTTGTTAATGGCTCTATTTTTGATAAATATATCGTTTTGTCTCTATCGTTATTTTGTTATTTTAATTAATGGTGGAAATGCTGGGCGAGCCGATCAGCGTTTCCTTACTTTCGGTTTCGCGGATGCTGCCCGGCGGGTCATGAGAATAACGCTGCCGAATCGCTGTTAATGGTCGGAACTACGATGCTATCTGATCGTCTTCGAACCTCCGACTTTAATTAATGATGAATGAAAACATTCAGTTGCAAGAATTTCACCGTGCGCGCGCAGGCTCATGGTAAATGTAGTATGAGAACACTTCGCTTTCCAAAACTCCTCGTTGTCCCTTTAAATAACAGTTTTTAAAGTACAATTTTAAGACAGAATTGTATTTTTCAACAATTCAAAAAAATTTAGTGATTTAAAAAACTATATACACAATATAGGAGTTTAACCACACACATTTTTTTTTTTGCCTTGATTACAATGTGGACTTACATGTGTGTGTGTTTGTTTTTTGACAGGAAAATCCATATATGTGCAACAATGAATGTGACGCCACCACCGAGGAGCTCGCTCATCCCCCTGAGTTGATGTTCGACTTTGAAGGTCGTAACCCCACAACGTTCTGGCAGTCCTCCTCGTGGAAGAAGTACCCCAAGCCCCTGCAGGTCAACATCACGCTGTCGTGGAACAAGACCATTGAGCTGACCGACGACATCGTCCTGACCTTCGAGTCCGGTCGACCGGAGCAGATGGTTCTGGAGAAGTCGCTCGACTACGGCCGGACCTGGACCCCGTACCAGTTCTACGCCACCGACTGCCTGGACGCCTTCACCATGGAGCCCAAGACGGTGAGCGATCTGACCCAGCGCACCCTGCTGGACATCATCTGCACTGAGGACTACTCCAGAGGCTACGTGTGGAAGCCCGACAAGACGGTACGTTTTGAGATAATGGACCGCTTTGCCCTGTTTGCCGGGCCGCGACTACACAACATGGCCTCGCTGTACGGCCAGCTGGATACCACCAAGAACCTGAGAGACTTCTTCACCATCACTGACCTGAGGATTAAGCTGCTGAAGCCAGCCACTGGCGCCACCATGGTGGATGACAACAACCTGTCCAGATATTTCTACGCCATCTCCGACATCAAGGTGCAGGGCAGGTAAGTGTCCTTTTCATTTGTTTGTGTCTTTTGTGGATTCTAATTTAGTTCTTAAAATAATCATTAGAAAACTCATCATGTGGCTGGTTTCAAATTCACTCAAAGCTGCTTAAATTGCCAACCTTCGGCCCACTGCTGGCGTTTCACCGCTATCTTAAATAGACCACTTTAGTCTTTGTCACTGACCGCTGAGCTGTTAAAACCAGCCTTTGTCAAAACACCCCCCACCAGTAGCTCTTCAAACAGCTTGAGCTCTGTGATGAAGCGACAGTTCTTGTCTGTTTCGATCCTTGTCTCTGACATTGAATGAGGCCAGACTGATTGAATTTTAGTGGAATTATAATCATCACACTGCATCAGTGCAAACCAGGATTGGCCGATCATATGCCTCGAAGAGCCAACAATCTGCAGGTTGTTTTTTCCAAACAAAGACGCTGCACACTGATTAACACTCCTTCAAGTAGAGAGGAAGAAATCACCTACTGAGGGGGGAATGAAACCCTGCAGACTGTTGCTTCCCCATGGCATATGGTTGGCAACTCCCTTTATAAACCAACCATTTCTGTGTAACAGTGTAAAGTTTCTTCTAAACTTTCCTTCGTCATGGATATCTCTTGGTCCAGTGGCACCAGTATCATCTGACCAGCAGATGTTACTGCCACAGGCCAAACGTACGAATGAAAGGAAGTCCACCGTAGGTCGGTTTTGATAAGGAAGTTTCCTGGGGGGGAGAAGTATCTCAGTGGTAGTCACTGTTACATGCTGAATTTTCAAAAATGCAGAGGACAGGAGCTTCAATATCTCTTTAGTGTCCAACTATTTTGAAGCTCAATGTATAGGTGGCCAACCAAGCCTGCAATTGCGTCTTTAAGATAAGTCTGAATTGGGATGTGGACAGGGCAGCCTGAGCCAAGGCTGAACTCTATCCTAAATTACTTATTACAATACTAACCTGACAATGACAGAGGGCTGGGATTGCCTCCTGTGAGCTGTGGTTTTAATACGTCTTTCTACACTTTTATTGCCATGTCTTTATCCCATAATATGAGATCATGATCAGTGGCTCAGTGAGCACATAAATTCTTCTCGAGAGCTGAAGTGACTTTGGGTGAAAAAGGTTTTTTCTTTGAACAACTAAAAACCAGATCTTTTCTTTTCACTGTAACATTTGAGGACTATATCATTACAAAACGTTGTATGGATTGGTTACAAATGGTTTCTTATTATAACTAACTCACTTTTTATGATGAGCTAGAAATCATACAGTACCCATCTGCATCAATGTAGGCTAAAACCAACAGAAATCCGATGTATTTTTTTTTAAATTAATTCACACTATAATGTGAAGACAGAGTAGAAATATTAGTAGAGATCATACAATACAATTAAAAGAACAGTATTACGGACATAATTTCATTTTAATTAAAGCTCCATAATGTGTTTTGTTTCTCTGTTTGTTTGTTTGTTTGTTTGTTTGTTTGCTGGTCACATGGGGGCAGCAGAGTTCACATATTATTGCCCAATAGATTTGCTAAGATAGAAACCAGCTGTTTATTCCATAAGACATGATTTTTCTGGTGTCGTGTCTGTGTCCATCTGAGGAATTAAAGTCTGTTTTTGATTCTCCTATAAGGACTGGTGTTCACCCACTCTTGAAGTGTTCACCGCTAACCTTGTCTGTTTGCCATTTGGTACTGAGCGGTGCAGTCAACCTTGGATTTACTGGAAACAATGATGGTGAAATTGTAAATCAGAAAAGCAAAACAACCATCCACAAATACATGTGAAAATAAAAAAGGTTTATGGGGGACTGCAGAGTTGTTTGATAATTCTCTGTTTATCATGATGAGCCACACACTCATCCATTGTTTTTATAAAAGTATATGTACATTGACCTTATAGGAAAGCCACTTGCAGCCAAGTCCAAGTACATTTTCTCTGAGATTAAAATATCCAGTGCATGTGTCATTAACATCACTTGCAGTGTTGTGGTCTATAATACCGTCAGTGAGTCGCCAGAATGCCTCTGCAATTTTCAGGCAGTGGAAACATTGTTGTTTCATGATACATGGAAATGGCCCACACGGTGGTCGTAAAGCCTCTACAGCTGCTCTCCAAATGGGACCCGTGTCGCTTGCTGCAGTTGGTTTATATGAGGATAACTAGGCTGGTAATGACCCATCAGATGGGCCCTAGGTGGATTGAAACAGTTAGTCCCTAATTAGAATTCAGTCGACTTCAATGGCAGATTAGAACCATTAGCATGTTGGGTAATTGGTAGGAGACTAATCTTGTAATTAAGAGCATTTGCAGCTGATTAAATGGTAATCATCAGGGAAACATCAGTGAAACGTGGAGACATTCAGAATTGCCAGGCTTTGGATCCAAATTTAGCCTTGCCCTGTTTAATAATGAGTAGATTTATGGTTTAATCTGTGAGGTTTCTTTCTCTTTCTGAGTGAGCTAACGTTTCTGCTTTAAATAAGTTACATTGTCAGAGGTATCCGGGACTCTTTTTAATCATCGCAAAATCTAAACATGAATGTGAGCAGTTATAACTGGCAAAGAGTTTGACATCATTTCATGATGTGTGATCACATACCACAACACATTTCCCATAATGGTGATGTGTGATATTCCCATTCCAGCCCTTTGCAGGGGGATATACATGTTCTGCAGTGAGGCACACTCCTCCAGTATCCACACTCATACTGTAAACATGAATTGATAAGTTCTAAATTGCAAGACCTGCTACCCAGCACCGACTAGCATCTCCCACAGATATCTTATTTTGCCATTCATTAGAAAGAGTAGCAAAAGGTTGGATGGGGGGAAAATAAGCTATTTTGCCCAATTTTCCATCCTGCCCCTGGGCATCAAATTCAATTTTCCACCAAAAGTTTGCAGTGAGAAAGAAAAGAAAATAAACATACGATTTCTGTCCAGAGGTGGATCAGTAACTCACTTGAAAGAGGGTGATGGAAGTAGGTGGGGAGAGACTGATTGGAGTTCCCACCGGCTCCAGCAGCCCCCTGGCTACAGCCAAATGTGAAAGCCTTATCACAGAATGGCCATCCTGTCTGAGAATACCCAGAATACTTCATAAACACTGATAGACTGAAGCCGAATATGTACAACGTCAGGTATGCTCATGAATGTCTCTTAATGGATATGGGGACACTGCAGAAATGTCAAATTACATTTTCACAATGATCTGCGAATGCTTTCCAGTTATTTTATATTTTTAGAAATTATTCAAAATAATAAAGTTACTGAATTTAACAAACAAGGTTGATCAATAACTAACTAGATATGAGATAATATAGAAACCATACTCACAAATAAATTAACCAGTGTGGATGTAAATGTTATCATGAAACAGTTGAACTCCAGAGAAAAAAATTAAACCTATACAAATCCTGAATAAGAGAAAACCTGCAGCAACTTAAATCTACCCACATTTTAACCCAGTTTCCAACATTTCTGTGGACAATTCTGTGCCTCGCAATTTATTTTCAGTGTCACTGTTCAGGACAAATGAGGGAAGTAGAGTGAACAATGTGTAGTGAGGAAGAACAAGTTTGGATGTGAAGGTGGTGCAGCAGTCTAGGTGTGCAGTGTAGTGTAGGAACAGTGTAGGGAGTCAGACTTTTGAAGTTTAACCAGTCTTGGTCTTACTTTGACAAAGTGTTCAGCATTACTTGCCCAAAGTTTCACCTTAAACCTCTTATACCCAAGTTAAGATGTCATAGGAAGCAATATCTTGAGGGGTGTAGTAGCACTTCTCCCCTCAAAAAGCAAGCAATGGTAATTTCAGTAATGTGATGAAGTGAAAAATCTTTAGTTGATGTCAACACCTAAACCAACATATAATATAGTGAATGTGCACAAATGTGTGGATGTAAATAAAACAGCAACATCATTAGGGTTCATCGAGGGCTTTGCACTTATGTGTGTAGAAATCTTTGGTGAACGAGGCTCATTAGCTGCAGACTAGAAGTCATTGAGAGAAATCCCAAACTTAAGTGCCTGAGGCAGGGTGGAAAACAAAGCCGGCGCACCAATAAAAGTAAATAACGTTTCACTCTGAAATAAATCCCAGAGAAACATCAGATACTGCACAAGACAATATAAAAGAACCAGAATAGACCTCTCTTTTAATAATCGAAGAATTGTCACAGAACACGAGTTTATACAACCATATTTTACAAAGCCGAGGGTTGCATTGCACTATAGAAACTGTGGTAAATCTTCCCGTACAATGATCACATATGATAGAAATGTGATGGAGTAGAGAAGCCTGAGCCAAAGGCAGAATAGGTGGGAGAAGAGTGGGGAGGGGGTTATTTTTTTCACCTCTCCTGAGTCGACAGTCAGAGTGTGTGGTGGGGCTAGCCATGCTATTGATTTCTAATGTTATTCCACATCAACGGGAAACAAAAACCTTGAACTGTGCAGGCTGTCCCACCTTTCACGTCTCCCTCTCCATCGTTCCTCACTTATTGATCAGATGTCTGCTTGTTAATTAAGACATGACCGCTACTGGCTGGCTGCACGGTCAGAGCTGCACATCTGCAGGGCCGCAGCAGGGCCTGGGAATGAGAGGCAGCTAATCCATAAGTGCTAATGTGCTATTTCTCTCATCTCCCATGTCATTCTCTATTTTTCTCTAACCTTTTCTGTTTTTTTTCTTTCCTCACCTCGCTGTTTCTTTCTCATTCACTTCTCCTTTTACCCAGCGTTCAAGCATTGTCAAAGTAACCTTAAAACTAACAATGGTGCAATATAGGCTACTGTATATAAAAAAAATAAGGACGCAGAAGAACAGTAGATCAATTCACAAATAAACAGAAAATATGAGATATTCTCAGAAAAGTGATACAAATGATTGATATTCATCACAGAGTTGGTGGTTTCAAGTGTCCTTGAGCAAGACATTGAACCACATTGCTCATGGCCAACTGCTCCTCCACTGTTATGGGTTTGTGTGTACAGTATATGGATGAATCAGAGGCATTGAAAAGCAATGTGGTGAAGTGATGTGCTATTGTTTTATTTGTGAATTGTATGGTTTACATATTGGATACATGCGACCGTCTAAGGAATTCAATCTCCCAGCCTCCTTGTGAATGCAAGTGTGTCGGACATTAGTTTTTCATGCAAGAGAAATTCAATTTCATGTTAGCATTTGTTTGATTCATCAGGTTCAGAAATATATTCAAGGACACTTTGACAGACCTCAGACGTTGGTCTTTCTATACAGCAATAATGATTGTTAGCATTACACTATATAACCCACGTGAGCGCCACGTGTGAAGCCGAGGCCTAATTCATTAGATCACGTCAAAACGCTCATTATGATTGATAACCTGTCTGCCTTGTGATGTTTTCCAGCCACAGCTCATCAAAAATTCATTTACCTGTTTGTGTGTAAAGTCCTTCTCTCAGGTCCTCTCTAGCTGGCTTATTTCAACCTAGCCTACTTATTTACTAAATTGTGTTGCACCATTAAAAACAAAATGGATTTTTATCCAGTAAACAGTTTACAATGTGTGAGGCAGTTGCTAGAAAACATCTGTTGCAGGAAGTTTCTGTTGCACCACAAGCTGCCAGTTTCATTTGTAAATGTAAGTATGACTTTATTAATACACAGTGCTGCTTGAAAGTTTGTGAACACCTTGAGTAGATTTTTCTGTTCATTTTTTTATCATGATTCTCTTACAGTAGTTTATCATCACCAGATTTTATATAAGAAAAGTCAGGTTTATGTTTATCAATTCCATGTATTTATTTTAAAGGGAACAGTGTGAGTAGCCAGCAGAGTATGTGAAACATGTGCAAAAGTAAGTGAACCCCAGCTGCATTGTACTGTAAAGTCAAGTAGATAGACAGATAGACACAGATGAAACACATGTAGGTGCTCAGGTGATCAATTAAGCAGACCAATCAAATGAGGCATCCTTAGAAAAGGTTTTGTAAGATCTGTCAGACAAATCATTTACACATGGAGGACACTTGGCACCCCCACAACTCTGGACTGCCTTCAAAACTTTCACCAAGAAATAACTTTCCCAGAGATCACTTGGACAAGCCAGATGCCTTCTAGTCCACTGTCTGGACCGATGAGTCCAAAATTGAATTATTTGGCCATCATCACAGGCACCATGTTTGGAGGGTTCACAAACTTTCAAGTAGCACTGTATATTCGTGTGCACCATGAAATTAAGAGGCAATATATTAAACCAACTGGCTGTGCAGTGCTACAGTATATTATTGGCCAAACAAAATAGTATAATAAACTAAACCAGGTAAAAAGATAAGGCAGGTTTTGTACTAAAGAAGTAGTTTGTATCGTGCAACCTGTTTTATTTCAGTGAGTCATAACTGTCCAGGTAGCACCTAATGTTACATTATGATGAGGCAGTTTGAATTGAAGAACAGATGGTGCAACTGGCTGCAGGATTACTACCGGCAAAGGCAGATGTTTAGGCTCAGAGGCTGGAATTATGCAATTTAACATCTATATAGTGAGTTTAGTCTAACACTGCATGATGCAGAGAAGAGGCGTGACTTACTGTTGGTCACAGATAGGAACATTTCAATCATTATGTCACTTTTGGTCATTAGTCATTTGTCATTTTGTTTGTTTGGTGCAATTCTGCTTTGTAAACACAAAAAGGGGACTTCAGTGTATCTAACACTGACAGCATGTCTGCAGGCTTTTGGAAATGATGTGTGAGATGTTTCGTTCCCCACTGACTGTCTGTGCTGACAAACGATAAAACAAAAGCAAATTTCAAAACATTTTACGGTGAACCTTCCCTCTGAGGTATACATGAGAATTATTCAAAAGGCAATTTGGATACAAAAGAATAATAGTTTTAGATGAAGTATGAAACATCTCACTCTTATTTTATGCTCCCTAGTGGTTCCCTCGAGCCACAGACAAACTCTGTATCTCCCTCTCTCGGTGGGAATCCTGAGCTCATGAAAGCGTGCACACACACACACACACACACACACACTCACACACTCACACACACTTCAACTGCATCTCCCACTTAAAAGGAGTCTAAATTTGTAGCTCCTCCACAGTGCATTCATATGACAAGCTTCACACCCCACTGAACCACACACAGAAGATCTAAACCCAGAGGAAATCTACAGCATGTGCTCTCCTGTGGTCATCACACACACACACACACACAAATTCAAGAGAAGTATAATATTATTGTTGCACCATATCATCTGCTGTGTAATATGCCAGGACATTTCCCTGATTTAGACAACATGGCATTTGAATATCCTTCTATCCTGAAGAGATACTGTGTGCATGTGCGTGCGTTGTTGTGTAGCTTGATGAAGTTTGTTGCTGATTCTTAGTTCAGTGTTGCAACAGTCAAATTCTTTCCAAACCCAAAGTTCATGATCAATTCTAAGAACTCCACAGAAACAAGTCAAAGCTCAGCTTTATGCAACCTTGCACCTTCTAATAGACATTGACAATGTCAGACTTCTAAATCAATACTGATTGACAAATAGAAATGGAGGAATCATTATTTCCATTCTGCTTTCAATCTGCTTCATCAGACCAGTTTAATCACATCTCTCCTTCAGATGTGAGGCAGTGCATCAAACCTCAAGACACTTTATAGAAAACACATTACGTCCATATTTCTGTAGGCTGCACTTTATCGTTGTCAGTTATTTTGGCTGACGGGGTCATAAAAATTCCGTCATAATCTATTTTCACCCGTCACTTAAATTTGTTTTAAATGATAATAATAACATATTCAATAGCATTCAACGTCCATTCATTTTTAATTCACATCAAGTCCAAACAAGCTGAACAGAGAATGGTGCGGAGCAGCACATCTAACCGGGGGGCATTCAGTGAATGCGGGGGTCACTTTCTGCCACTCAACATCTGGACATAGGCTACAACGTATACGTGATGACATCAGTTTTCTGTCAACAATCAACACGCTAATCCATGTGTAGTTACAGCAAAACATCCAAAGGAGCACCTCTTCACATAGGCACCGCAGAGTGAACTCATGTTGTCTAAAAACTCTCTCTCTCGTTCTCTCTCACACACAGACGCACACAGACGCACAGCCTCTCATCTCTTTTACGCACGCGCGCAGCCATTGCGCATCACTGAAACAACTGAAGCTACCAGACCACACAGCCAGATGCAGCATAAATTCAGACAGGACAAAACCCCACTCAGCTTTAAGTGTTATAAACAATGCCACGGCGGGCAAAATACATTAAAAAGAAGGCTTAGCTTACCTTTAGAAGAGTTGTAGGCCTATGCGGAGTGTGGCCACTAGTTCGAAGAACAGCGTCTTTCCACTGGGTTGGACATTTTCGGGTGAAGTCTCTCCCAAAGGCCAGCTGAAGCACCTGGACTTTTCTTTTATGAAGCATTGCACATCTGTGGTCCGAAAACACCCAAAACGGATATTTTCTGAAACGATGATGTCATATCCCCACCGCTCTACCTGTACCGAGACACACCGCTGTGTAGCCTAGCAACAGTCTATGGACGTAACTTAACAACAGCGTCTGACTAACTCGGTCCCTCGGACACTGCAGCTGAATCTCGCCCGTTAAATCATTATCGACCGTCATATTTGCACTAACACGACTCCCATCAACATTTAATCCACTTGTAATGTCTGGAGTTTGAATACTGCGGGGAAGCTTTCTGTCTTCTTCTCTGTTGTTGGTGTTTCTGTGTGGCAGCGCTACAGCGCCACACACGCTCCACACAGGCCTGGAGGAGGTACTACAGCTACTACAGCGTTTTCTCCTGAAAGCGCACCAGCCAGCTGTGAGTTTTTTCAATCTAATTCTCACCAGAGCCAGTCTGTGAGTTTTTTTCAATCTAATTCTCACCATGACATTGAATATATATATATATATATATATATATATATATATATATATATATATATATATATATATATATATATATATATATAATAAAAAATAAAAATAAAAAAAATAAAAAAAAAAATATATATATATATATATATTATATATATATATATATATATATATATATATATATATATATATATATATGCATATATATATATATATATATTTATATATTATCCACCGCCCCAATTATTGATTATCCGCAGGCTTCATTGTAAACAAATCTGTCAAAATGACGGATAGCCTTAAGATTTTTCCGTCACCGTTTTTTTTCCTTTTTTTTTAATATTCTGTTAACGCGACCCCTGTTGGTTGTCGCCGCGCACAGGGGGCAGTTGTAACTTGATGTCCTGGCTACAAGTGAGAGGAGCATCCAGAGTTGATCAGAGTTGGTAAACTGCGTGTCTGTGCAGTTTATCTCCCATTTAGGACATTTGCTCTGTCATGTCATGTGTGGTCAAACTGTTGAAGCCTGCTCAGTATTTGAAATCGGCCATCAAAAATGTACTTGTTGATCTGAATTATTAAAGAAAAAAGAAAAAGAAGTTTTTCCATATACTGTATGACAAGAGCCTTTGCATCAACCTGTTGAGTTACAGTGGACTGTAACTCAAAATATGGAAAAACTGGAGTTCACATCTCAAAAAAGCACATTGTGATTTTCAAGGCAGTATTAGCCTAATGTCTTTTAAACTAAAGCTTTACAATTTAGCTTTAAACAGGATTTTGTATTTCCCAGAGGCCTTTGAAAAAGCTTTTAGACCACCATTTAGTCATTTAGTGAGATGAGACTTACAGAAAATGTTAATTTTAGCATTTCTAATGACAGCCAAGATCCAACAGAATTATTCACAGAGGAGGGTGTCTTACAGCGGCCATCTTTTTTCCCCCGCACTTCTTGGAAATGTGACTAGTTAAGAAGACATGTATTTATATGGAAGAAAGCCAAAGTAAACACGGAGTCGAGCTCAGTTCTTTTAGTGCTGGAATTTTTCTTGTTGCCCCTTTAAATGGCTACACTGCAGTTTTGCCCTTCACATATCCACACGAGCCAAAACAAACTGCACACACACAGACACACTGCCTGGCTCTTATCCAGTGCCTCACATACAGAACACACACACACACACATACACACACACACACTTCCAATCCACCAGGCCCGTGCCCTGTGAACCATGACAGCTGTAGCCAGCTTGATTGACAGAGTTTGAAAGTCAGGTTCAAGTGCAGGTTCACACGACCCCCAGCGTTACTCTGCTACCACGGTAAGGTTTCTCTCCGGCTCTGCCAACGCCTGCTCACTTATCTTCCACCAGATGTCTGTCACATGCTGCGATGTTTTCTGCCAGTCATCTCCCAGTCTCCGGCGTTTAATTAGTGCTCATTATGGCCCAGGCTTTCTTTGTAAATAATATATGGGTGCCAGGGAAAGCACATCAACATAAGCTCTCTCTGGAGGGGCAGCAGCCATGAATAGTAAAATCATTGACACGTCCTTTTTTTTCTTTTTTTGCTAAACCTATTGTACAGTCAAGCTTTACTAGTCGTGGAACAGACAAGGTTGTTGTGGCTTTGTGTTCAAATTGGATCTAGATTTATGCGTGTGTGTGTGTGTGTCATCACCTGAATGACACAGTGGCAAAGTCTGTTTTCTTCTCATTACATTACAATGATAATACTTTTCTGAACACAGGATTTTTTAATTTGTTTGTACATTCAACCTTCATACTGTACATGAGTGCCTGTAGTAAGCAACACTTGAAATTCTTCTATTCCTCATACACACACACACACACACACACACACTCTAATTTCCATATTAATATGTCCTCCCATTGCCGATTTCTTCACGGCTTCCTCCTTGTCTCAGCAGCTTACATCACATGAATGAGTCAGCCCTCCACCACGAGGGGCTGAGGTGGGACAAGGGGGGGCACACATTACCATACTGTATGCCTACATCAATGCACAACCTCAATAATAGGCCCTGTCATTGAAACAAATCACAGGCCTTCAGTGGCAGTGGTCCAAGCCACGCAAATTCAAATTTCATTTCGCCTCGGCAGAAAATTGGAGCAGGGGGAATTAACTTGTGATCCATTCCTAATATTTCTCCAACAATTTGGGGAACCCTGGCGGGGCTGTTTTATATTTCGATAGGGGACGCAAACAATTTGCTTGAGATGTATTACATTACACCCCGAAGAATGACAAAATTGGCCACAGCACAGAGCGACGAAAACAACCCTAATCGGACTCTTCAATTTCACGGTGACACAGCCTGGTGTAATGAGGTGACTCTGTGACTCTCCCCTCTCCTCATGGAAAAGTTCAACGCAGCTGAAATGTAAAACGAGGCGATGTAAAGAAGGGTTGTCAGACTCATTACATGAGCTCAATTTGCTTTGTCCCTGCTCAAATGACTGGTGTTAAAGTTGGAAACTTTGTCTTTGTCCTGTCTTGTAGAGTTTGCCATGTGTCAGGTTGCAAACTACAGTAAACATCCCGTTTTAAATTTAGGGCAGGGCTTCGGCTGCATTAACACTTTATTTTTAGATCACATTATGAAGTCATATTATTAATAATTTGATATACATGAATATTTTACTTTTTCCAAAAGAGTAAACAACGTTAGGGAAATCACACAAGACTGAATGTTTTTCCCCACATGAATGTTTTTGGAAGGCAAGGCCGGGGCAAGCAGGTTTTCTTCTGGTGTGGCACCCTGAAAGAAAATAAAAGAAAATACAAGAACATGACTTCAACCACAGCCGTGTTTCCTGATTAAACAGAACAAAAATAATAGTGATATATATAGATAATTGCCCAGAGGTGTATGGCTTTTGGAGGAAGGCAACAGTGACTTTATCTAATATGATTGATACTGTAAGCCTGTAGCCGACTCTCCTTTTGCTCAATGACGACTCACATTCGGGGCTGAATGAGAAACAACGCACAGTTTGGTTGGCTGGCTCGACGGCTGCCAAAAAACTGATAGTACAACGCTGGCTACCCCCTCACAAACTGCAAACTAGGAAATGGCTAGAATACTTTCAGGATGTGGTCAGGTTAGAACTGTCTGCAGCACGGGTGAACAAAGCCAAAAGGTCTAACACTGGACTCATGGAAGAGAGCCGCTTCGGCTATAACAGGCCTGCTCAGTTCAGAATAAAGGCACCCAGTAGGATTGTGTGGCACTAGACCGAGAGGGGAGGAGGGAGGGAGGGGGATGTTAAAAATGTTTGCACTGTTCGACCTTGTCATGTGAAATTATAAATTTCAATAAAACAGTTGTTCACAAAAAAAAGATATATAGATAATTAATTCAAACTTTAAAAAAAAAAAGGTTTAAACTGATGTTTAAAAGAAGGCAAGCACGAATTTGTCCCAGATGTGTCGTTGATTAAAAGATGGTCAGTAGTCACTCTGGCTCAGACAAGCTGGGAGGTCTGCATCTGCTTTATAAACCAAGAGTGCTGGTTGTCTATTACTGTAAAAAGATCTTTGAGACACAGGGAAATGTAGATAAGAGTGAGCTACACCTAGATTTCTGGTGTAGTTCGAGTCAAGCTGACCATCAATCTTAAGAAGAAGAAAAGAGAATCGCCTCACATGTCAGACACAGTGTTTCAGTGAAGGGCAAAAGCAGGACCAACATCCTGATCCCCTCATGTAAAAAGAATCATACAACCCTCTCCCTGCACAGCATTGTCAGGTCAGTCTGGTTTGGACCAGGTAACACATTGACATTCATCTAAAATTTTCCCAGCAAGGCCAAAGTTTCCCCTTCAACAGCCTTGATCTCTCCATATCTGTCAGAGCCATCACTGGTGCAGGATAGGTGAGCCTATCCATGTGTCTCGTCAAGGAAAGTTTGAGGAAACCTCAGTATGTATTTATACAGCATGGAGGCACATTACTGCTCCTGACCATGGCCAACTTATGTGAGGAACAGGTGAGGTATTGGGCCGAGGGAGACCGGTTTGCTCAGTCGCTCTTATCATTCACAGCAGTGGTCACGGGTCAAATCTCTAATGGGGAAAAAAGAAAGAAAAGGAGCCTTTCCGTTTACCGGTGGTTTGAGGAGAAGCTGCATTTTCATTTCAGAAACCATTTTGTCCAAGTTGCTATCTGTGTTTCCCTTATCTTCATGGTGGCAGAACAAGCCACAGACAAACAGTTTAGCAGGCAGCCTTTCATCAGTATGTGGCCTGGCCCCACGGGATTCTCAGCATTTATACCCTGTCACAGGTGCAAACAATTAGGTCAATCACACCACTGCCTCCACAAAGGAAAAAAAGTAATGTGACACACCAGGGACAATCAGCAGATTTATAGAAGCAAAAAAAGTAGTAGAAGTGCAGAAAAATAAGCACTATATGGTTATTTTACAGGTCTAAAGACATCAAGACATTTATTTCTAAAATTGGGTTCAAAGAACCTGAAATATGATAATATTAGTCCAGTAAAGCTACATTATTTAACTTTAATACCAGTAGCTATATGTTTCCATCCAATTTGTATCGCAAATCCTAAGCGAAGTTTTATTAATGTGGCAAAAGGAAATGCACATTTGTACACGTTTCCATTCACTACAGTCAGCTGCCAATCTGCAGGAGAAAGAAGACAGTGCGTGTGCCATGACGTCATAAGCACATGGACAAAAAGGTCAACGAAAGGAAAAGAAGGTGGCAAAAGAGATTTTTAAAGAAATAATATATAATATTAATATTAATATTCCAGACATATGGTCTTGGTCTGGAATGTCTGCTTGCCTGGCCGTGTTAGGAGCAGTTCAGAGATGGTTGGTTGATAAACAGTAGCAATAATCGCCCATGATGGCCATAATACCAGCACCTTGTCGCCCTCCCTATACAAATGTAGGTACACATCATTATTTGCGCGCATAACTTGTTGGTTTATACGTTTCCATTTCACTGAAGTGCATTTATCTGTATCAATACAGCAAATTGTCCACCTCCTTGCGCAAAAAAAGTGATGTGCATTTAAGATTTAATAATGCATTTTTTCCGTTTCCACTCAAGTTTTTGAAGCGCAAATTCAAATGCACATTGAAATAGGTAGATGGAAACATGACTAGTGTTTTGCACACACATATTTGAACAAATAAGTCTCTAACCCTAATGCTTTCCCCAAAAAATAACTGACTAACCCCTTCATAATGTGGCAATATGATACTAACGGTTTTGGTTACATTCAGACAAAAAAAAGTATAAGTAGAAAACAGTTTGGTTAACGAAATATCATAGTTTGGGTTGTAGTTATTTGTTAAGGTAAGGGAGCATTTGTCATACTGGTGTTAGTTAGAATTTGAATTTCATTCAATGATTAAAAAAGATCAGCAGTCTCTCCCACTTTCTCACTACATCCCTTGTCGTCTACTCCGTCATACTCACTCTGGCCCCCAGAGGGCTTTCTTACTTTCACGTGCTTTTGCTTAGATGACTGGTGTTGTCAGATACGACTGCTATAGAAGTCACTAAAACTATGAGTCATAATAAACTGCACAAACAACTTACAAGGGTTGGTGCTTAGTGAGGAACAGTGACATAAAAACAGGTTATGATAATGCATTTGGTGTGACAGTGATTTAGCAAGCACAAGGCTAAGACCCTGAAACTAAAGCAGCCAAATGAAATTCAGCCATCATGAATTTATTATTCATACCTGTGGCATTTATATCCACGACAAAGGCCCCAACACAAATGGAAACAGTGTGATTTGTTCAACCTGGAGAGTGAGCAACATGTCAATCAAACACAATCTGTACAGTACACGCCCACGTTTTCATGAGTGCTCAAATTAAGGCAAATAAGTGTAAACACCTGTGGGTGGGTTTGTAAGGTAAAGCTGAAAGAAGATAGTGGCTAAAATAAACAGGCTTAAAATTTAAATCTCTTCTCCCTATTTTCATGCAAATTTTGAATAATGATTTCTCTACCAAATGGCCCCAGTTAACAGGACATCACATTTTCAGAAGTTTAATTCTATTACGCTCTTTTTATCTGCTCATTCGAGTGTTAGACTCATTATGGATTTCATAACCATAATTTCTCACTATTCAAACATTAATATTGCTTGATATCAAGACCACTGTAATTTATTGGCTGAGAATTTGTCTGAGGGGTATTGCAATAAATCGCCTCACCCTCTTCATTCTTCCACAAGTGCCTTGGGGAGTGTCAAAGATTACGACACTGCAAAAAAAATGTATTTACAGATTCACAATCATTTATCTTGAGCAAGACTTAATTGAATCTGAGATTTTTTTTTATGTTATATTCCTTGAAAGTCACTGTAAGGTTGAGCTTAAAAGTTCCCCCTCAAATGAAAGTTTCCATAACCTGTCGGTTCAGGCTCCTCGACTTTGAGGTTCTTATTTAACGAGTTCTGTGCACCTCTCTTGTCTTGAATCAGAGATGCCAGGAGCTGTCACAAGGAAGAAAAGCTGTGTTAGACACGGTGAGCCTGTCAACACAGAGCCAGGCAGCCACGAGAAGCCAAAGGTTCAGCAGCAGGGAGAGGAGGAGACACAGGGCAATGCAGCTGTCTGCCCCAAAATATCAACATAAATTAGACTATCCATTCATTCATTCATTCATTTGTAGGGTTCATGTTCACAGGCCACAATGTACTCAGATCAAGACATCAAGACCAGTACATGTACTGGTTATCACCATAACCAGTTGTAGTTACTGTAATATCAGATACAGACCTGTATGTCTTTTTTAAGGAAAGGATATATATATATTCGTATTAACCTAGAAGGAGATTTAAGCCTGCAGATATTTTCATTGTTTAGGATTTGAGATTTATGTATGTGACATACAGGAGTGGAGATCTTTGACGTGTGAATTTCAACCAATAGTGAGCCCTCTGGGCCTCCTATGGCTTCAGAGAAGGCCAAACACATTAGCATTTTAAAATTATTTTATTTAATAATTATTGTCTTCTAAAGCAATTACAAAGTTTGACCTAATTGTCTTTTTGCTGCAGGAATAAAAGAGTTAGAGTGCAGCTAACCAATAACATTTTCATTCTTATTTTGTTGCCTAGCCAGAAAAAAAGGTTAGCTGCTCTCTTAGATTGGTCAGAAGGCCCGAAGCCCCCACAGATGTGTGTGTTTGTTTGGAAAGCGACAGGTGAAGTAGTAACCAATTTGATGTGCATTTCGATTCATAGTAGGTGGGCCCAAAAATCATTGCCCTAGGCCTCCACAAAGGCTGAAGGCCAAAGTCATGGACACCCCAACCTCTTCGTATCCGGGGGTTTAAGCTAGAGGAGCAACAACTTCAGTCAGTCAAACAACATTTACAGCATCGATGGCAAAGTGACAGAACAAAAACAAGGACACAAAGGCCCCCCCAGGCAGAACTTGAAAAATGTGCTTTTAATGTTGAAAAGCGTGAAGAAGAAGTTGCCCAAAAAGTTTGCGATGGACTTCACATGACAATATCCACAATTAGGAAAACTTTTATTTCATTTCTTCTAGGACTAAATGAATATAAACAATTGTGGAGAAGACAATCAGACTTGGTTGTTGACAATGCTGGTGAATCTGTACTGTATAAGAAATTACTTTTCTTATACACATGGCTTAATGAAGTGAATTCTGGACAATCTGAGCTAATGATGTGCAGCAGGTCAATAATGACCACAGTTTAAGTGGCTATAAAATGCATCATGATGCTTAATCGGTTATCGCATTTTTTTTTTTTTAATCTTATTGAGCCCACCCCCCAGCACAGAGTAGTTATGGTGTTTCTGGTTTAATAGCACTGTGATGAGAAAACACCCTGAAAGATGTTATAGCTCAAGAAAATGGCAAAAATAGAAGAGGTATGATCAGAACTGGAGCTGATAAACACCCATCTCCCTTTGTGGCACACTGGACCTTTGAGTTTTTCATTAAAACTATTTAAAATCAAAGAAATGGCAAATGCAATATTCAATGTCATGTGCACCACAGATTAAATTCCATTGTACTGGAGGCAAGAACGACCTGGAACAAAACCTAAACAAACAAAAACAAAAGTAAATCTGTGTGGACGAGATTTTTATTTCGTTATTTATGTAATTTTGAATCATCAGAGTCTTAAGTAGCAGTAAGCTGTAGTAACCCTGTTTTTGTAAAGTATGTCCATACCATCAGAGCATTCCTTTAATTATTTCTGGGAGCATTTTAACACCCAGCCGAAGGAGGGCAGTTGATGGGAAGGACAGAGAAGCTAGATGATTCCCAGTGTCTCCTAGGGGAGGGTCACTTGTTTGGATAATGGATAATACCAATTGCTATCGGGCTGAACACGGGATAAAAGGTCATTAAAACTTTATGAAATGTGTCTTTGTAATGGTGCCAGTTCAAAAGGCTGGACATACAGGGGATCTCTTTCCTCTGGTGACCCAAGCCGGAGACAGAGAAACACTCTGATTTCAATATGACAATGCCAGCGGCAAAAGCATCACATCCCAGCGCTCCCCTGAGTCCACATCCTCCACTCTATCAGCGTGCTGCCCGCACCAGTTGGGCCCGATGATCCAGATTTTGCTGGTTTTTAATTAAGTGGAAGGTCAAATCTCATCGCTCTTGACTTCAGGGAGCTGCTGCTGTCTGCATGGCAGAAGAGCTACACCCAGTCATTAATTTTATGGAGCAGGGACTTTAATTGATTAAAAAGTTAAAGACTATGGGGAATGTGTGGTAAGAGGCACCAGCATTTATTTGCTGTGATGTGGCTGCTAATACTGCGAGACAGCATTCAACTTGAGGAAAGACGTTGATTTTCTTTTTAAAGATTGAAGCTGCGAGTGCTTAAGTATTTCTGCTGTGGAAAACATGTTTTTTGTGCAGAAACAACAATAGCTGTCTTCCTATGAAAAGATTTATCTGCTCACCCAAGGTTCATGTGAACTCTACTCGTCAGATTACATTGAACTGTATGAACCTTGCGTCATTGAAAATAATCAGAACCCACTGTATGATTTCTAATTGGCAGCATTTATACGTTAGTCTTTGTCTCTTGTGCTATTTTATGTGCTTTTGTTGCCAAGTGAGCTGCACCTCACATAACAGATATATCTCTCAAAGTATTGCTCACAATGTCCTCACAAGAATATGGATTTTTACTTCCATTCCCATTCAGCTAATTTGGTTTTTTTGTGCAAAAGTTCGCTATTGAGCTATGTATAGTCTTGTCAACTTCTATAGTTTGTAACTCGATGCTTCATGGGTTTAAAACAGATAAACTGCTAAATAGGAGGGTTTTAAATACAGTGATGTTACCAGACACCAACATTATTTTAGATCTCTTTCAGTGACTTTCTACAGCTGCTTATCAGCTATGCAGAACAAGGTATAGTTTCCCTTGTTTCCCGCAGCTATCTATCATTAATGTGAGATGTCACCGTAAGGCCAGGAAGTCAATTAGAATGGATGTATTTCTGAGTGCCGCTGTCATTTCTCTGTCTCATGTTCACTGGTGATTGTAGGCAGCAGATACCCAACTCCTCCTCGAATGGGAGAAATCTTCCCTCGGAAGCACTTTGTAAAAACAAACATAGGCATGATGTGAAACCAGGAGCCGCCCGAACCTCTGGGGAGGTCTACTGTGTCAGATCCTCTCATGGCTCCCTCCGCTACTGATTGTGTATCAACGCCCACCAACCTCCCAAGACACCGAGGTTACTGGTTGTAACCTTTTACCCTCTTAGGAATAAAATCAAATATGGAGAATTATATTTGGAATACAACTGGAAGATGAAACTCTAATATCTCATGTGACAGCGAACATATATCGTTTTTTTTCCCCCCCTCTAATCGAGCTCCTCACTGGATGTAAACAGGTCTCGCTGAAATGGAAAAGGTTTTATTCTGAAAGCACGATGCAGTTGAGTCTCGGCTCCTTCAGGTTGTTAGTCCTGCACAAGTCTGACTCAAACTGCAACCAATTTGTTCTTTTTACACAGGCTTGGAAATACAAGCACGTTTGTTCCATGTGGTCAAACGGGGGGTGGGTTCGGTGGAGTGTTGACAGCCGTCAGGCCTTCTCTCCTCTCCTGTCAGGAGCATCTGTCAACTCTGCCACAGTTCTGTCTAATAAACCAGCTCCGCCGACCGGTAGGGTTTCCTGCCTGAAGGCTCCCTTGCCAAATAACAAAGTAACTTTGAAGAAAAAGAAAAAAGAGAATTCTCAGGCTGCGCTGCTTCTCTTTGTGCTATCATCTCTCCATCAGATCCCCGTTTTGTGCTCAATTAGCAAACCTTACAGAGTGCCATTCATTTAGCTCTCGGTAGTGGCAAAAGTGACCTTGTTTGCGTCGCTGTTCTCTCCACAGGGGCAGCCACAAATGAAGCCTTGTTTTTTTTTTTTCTTCTCCTTTTTTTTAAAGGGAGACTCTAATGAATCTATGTGAAGGCGCAATCCAAGTCAGATAACCCACCAGGATTTCAATTTACCCCTGTCAAAAAATTTGAAAGGCTCAAATAAACAGCGAAGCAAGGGCAGACTTTGTGTAATCCCTCCAGAAGCTATTGATTCAATGGGTGCAGAATGATGCCTATTCATGTCTCCGTCTTTTGTTGTTATCTTTCTGTCTCAGGTGCAAGTGCAACCTGCATGCCAACAGCTGTGTGTTTGACAAGGGGAAGCTGGGCTGTGAGTGTGAACACAACACCACAGGGCCAGACTGCAGCCGCTGTAAGAGGCACTACCACGGAAGAGCCTGGAGTGTGGGCTCCTACCTCCCAATACCCAAAGGAACAGCAAATATATGTAAGTGACATGCAGCTAATATGTGAGTGATACTGTTGATGATGCCTGTGGGAAAAAAAACTGTATTTCCTGTCTGGTCACAGCTGGTTTCTGTTGGAGGCTGAGAAACACATTAACTTTTCTGTCTTTCTTTAATTATTTATTATGAGGGATTATTGCACCTCTCATCAGCTCCATGGCTCTGAGCCGCATCTTTCCCAAATGTAGTTCCGAGTACCGATTGTGGTTTCTAACCAGAGCTGACACGGATATTAAAGAACATGCACTCTATGTATGCAACATGTCATTTTGCTGCTAATTAAGGCGTACCTTCCTCTGAAAGGTGGACTTAACAGTCGTCCTGCTGTGTAAGAAGCATCACAATTGGCTCTGAGAATGATCAATGAGAAATGAGAAAGCCGTCTCAAGAGTTTTAACTGTTGCAATCATGCAAATAATGACATCCTCGCTCAGAAGCAGAGGAGCAGGTACAGTGATTATCAGATATCACAAAACCTCGTCAAACAGAACACAAAGCAATCTATTAGATGTGTCTACATTTGATTGGAAAAAATAGATTAGGTGCAAATTTGCCAACACCAATGTTGATTAAAATCCATGTCAACATTTTAAGTCCAAACTTACTTGGTGTTTCCAAAGCTTTCAATGTCATTTACAGGCCTTCCTTGGTAAATGGAGTTGCTCAGCTGTCATGTCATTGTGAGCTTTAAGTATTGATTTTCATTGAAAGCTTTGCAAATAATAGGAAGTTGGACCTTGTGTTTGGAATCCTTCATCTCAAGAGTGGACCTTGAGGTTCACCTTAAAGTAGTTCAAGCTGCTTAATATTAACAGATTCTTGTCTGTGAGGGTTGTCACAAACCGATTCAGTGAAAGTGTCAAGAAAGGACACACTAAAAATTGTGGTATTTGTGCTGCTGTGGAGCTGTTGTGATGTGCAAAAACAAAACGAAATGCCAGTAGATAGAAGTGAGAGAGTAAGTGAACACATGGACCAGCTTTAATGCTCTGGAAGGCCCAGATGAGCGGCATCAGGTGACGACTCCCCCATGTGAACCAATCGCCTGCTGAGGCGGACCAGAGCAACCTCCAAGACGATGGGAGGGACAGAAGTTAGACAGTATTCAGCAAGAGGGACCAATGACCTGCTTTGCTATTATGAGGACTTGTTGTGTAGATTTTGCATCACTGGTTTCACTGGTTCAGTGTTAAATTCACACGAACAACATCCTTTCTGTTACTTTAACACCAAACTTAACATCCCTGCCTCAGCTCCATGACAAGTTGTACACTACAACGCTGGATATTTTTCTGCCCGTTCACATGCTATCTCTGAGGCAGAAGGTGCTCTTTTGCATTATCCCCATTATAATCTTGGACGGGAGTTGAGTCACATTTATCAAATCCCATGCCTGAGGCAGGGGGCTCATTGCCTCAATAAATCTAATACAGCCACTCAGGGATGTGGTGGTGGACGGCCAGGCGAGGCCAGATGGTGGAAGATCTAGCCCTCTGGTCCTTCTTTCTCACTGATTCAGCCTTGCAGTCAGAAAACTCTCACGGCAGCAGCCTGCTGGGATTGACAGCAGGTTTTTCAGATGCTCGGTTTGATTGTCTGACTTGAATTCTCAGACGTGGCGCTCTGATTAGATTTGTACAGAGATATGATATTGCTATTGATCCGCTGATTTGGTGTGAGTAAATCTGTGCGGTAACAGTGTTTTTTTTCTTGCTTTTCTTTGGGCTGTTTGCTCGATGATGAATTGGAGGATGGCTCAGTCGTTGGCAGGGGTGTGTGCGTCTCATGAGGCCGTGGCTTTGTATGCATGCATGCGTACGGAACAGCGTGTGTCTGCCTCTGTGCACATGCAACATATTTTGATTGCGTGCGTGTGTGTGTGTGTGTTGTTTGTGGGAACGTTTGCGAACTCTAAGGAGATATTGCTGGATTTACCCTTGCACCTCTCCTGTGTTATGAGTCTCCATGTAATGTGGTGCTCAATGTCAGATTGACAGGCCGTTATTAAAAAATCCAACACTTGGCCGCATCTGCACTGAACCGATGAAACCAAGGTCTAGCCATATCAAAAGCAATATTAGCACTTGTTTGGCAGTGGCATAAAATGCAATAATGTTGCACATGGAAGTGACGTAAGGATATTGGTCCCCCAGGTGTTGAACGAACACAGTTTTTGTCTTGAATTATTCTTATTTCTCTCATAAGTAAAGCCCAGGCCTTGTAACATGCCTTTATCCATTACGTGAAGCTCATATTTCCTATGAGGATATTAAACATACAGCCCCTCGTATCAAGACAAATATGCTGAACGTGCAAAATGTAATTATAGTTTAATAGCTTTCATCTGTCATCATGTCTTCCTCTTTAATCACGGAAGTCATTTATCTCATAGGTAGAAAGAGGACAAGGTCTATTACATATTCAAATCCCCTCACATGTAGATATATGGACATACGTGACCGTTCGTCTGATAAATTAGAGCCCAAAAATGGAGCCCCGTGTTTCTATGGGCCATAGCTGTCGGCAGCAGAGACCGAGCGAGAGTGATTCAAATCCAAGGCTTCCCTAAAAAAAAAAAGGAGGCGTGTAATAAAAATCTGTAAGTTGCCGGCAGAGCAGAAGAGGAATCACTTGGAGAATTATGTTGACAGTCCACTTTGCAGGGAACACAACTCATCTTGTGTTCCAAAGCAGGTTCACAGGTTAAGAGGGGTTAGGGCTGAGAGTTTGATCAGACTGAAGAATGTGTTTTGGCTTCAAAGGGCAATATTGTTTGCCCTCCATTCCTCACACAGAACAGCTATTGGTTAAGAATTGTAGCTCGCTTGGTTTCTTGCAAATTGGAGCTTAAAAATCTGTGCTTTTCCTGCTGCTGCTGCTGCTGCTGCTGCTGCTGCTGCTGCTGCTGCTGCTGCTGCTGCAGTGTTGTGCTCTTGCCAACAGTTGCTGTGACAGCACCCCCTCCCCAAACCGGTAATGAAGTGATGAATGGGGTGCAAACAATATGAAAGGCCCACAGAAACATAATCACAGAAGGACAAAGCGATAAAGCTCATGAAAAGGATCAGAAATTGCACTAATTGTGGGGTAGGATTTGCCTGCTGATGACATTAACATCGCACAAAGATGTTGGATTCGCAGCCAGATACTGATAACATACGTGGCTCAGACAAAAGGCTGCGCCAGTCAGCTCCGGGCCACAGCGAAGACCCAGTTCAGTTCTTGAAAATGTGCGTTTTTCATTTTCCTTCGAGCCTATCGTCTTTCATGTACAGACATGTGAGTGTCAGGACTTTCACTTGCTATACTTATATCTCAGTTTCTACTGGAAATCTCACTAACCTGACAATTTAAGACAGCTATACAGCAAACATTAAATCATTTCCAGATACTGTTTGAGTGATTCAAGGATGGGACAGAAAACACAACAACAATCTCCCTCTTGAGAGAAACCAGCAGCAGATAAAGGAAACACAACTGTGAAACAAACAAACAGTGAAAATGCTGATAAAAAAACAAAAAACACTTTACCCATATTGAGAGTTTTGATTTTCTTGACATTTTGTCACTAGCAGACCTGTTATTATCATCAGAGAGAGGCGGGTGTTGGACCGTGCATTGGTCCGGTTCTCTGGAAAGAGACGGTGGCTGCTAATCAGTGGACACAGCGGAAACCAATTGGATAAGTGTCGGTTGGCTTTAATTACCCAGTGAAAACAGCACAAACAAAGATGTTCTCTCTTGTGGTTTCATGACTAAAGTTTCAAGAGTAAAATGAAATGGATTGGGTTCCCGCTTTAATGAAACACTTTGTGTCTTTGCTCTTTCCGCAGGTATTCCCAGTAATCACGGACCAGTGCGTAAGTTGATCACGCTCTTTTTTAAATTGGCATGCTGATGAATGGTCTCCTCCCTCGGTGATGACTAACTCTTGTATGACTGATGGTGTTTCTGTGAGAAATTGTGGCCTACATTACCATCATTGTTCATCAGGATGTTTTCCCCAGTGGAACGAAATGAATCCTAACAAGGCGTTAATGTAGAATTACATCTCAATACCTAACTTCTTATGAATGGGAGTGAATCAATGCATGATGTGGAAAAAATGCGCTCAAATGCATTTTTAACTGGCGCAATTGTTCCTAAAAAATTTGTGACAAGTTTTTGAGAAACAAAATACAGTACAACTACAAAGTCCTACACCAATTTTTTGTTGTTGTTAAGTTTTTAGCCAGTGTATACCTCACATTCCTGCGTGGTACTGTTTTATATGCTGGACATGTGATTGTCCTGCATTTTTTAGGAAGCAGTTGGAAACCTATGGCTGACTTCCATTCATTTCTAGCATTAAATTCAAGAAGTGGGTGACATGGTCACAATGGGGCTTTGAAAACTGAATTACACACCACAGGCATCATGAGAGGCTGCTTCATTTTCATATGTTTAGAGATGAATGGAAAGGCAGGAAGTCCTTCAAGCATCTATTATTATAAGGTTGGAAAAAATGGTCACCAGTAATTTTAGGTTATGACTCATATAAAAATGAGCTAAAACACTAGAAATGCCTAAAATGAAATGAGTTCCGGACATACAGTCCTTCATGTTTGGGCCAGTATATCAGCAGGAGCTCCTGAAAATGATTTCTCCCTTCCACACGAGAATATTTGCTGTAAGTGCAAAGACAGATAGTTGCCCTAAGCCAGAGGGGGGGGAAAAAACCCATCTTTTATGAAGATGCGGTTCCCACCATGCATCCCTACGCATGCTGATGCCTGAAGGTGACTTCTCATACTGGATAACAAAAGCAGCTATCACATGTACATGTCTCTGCCTTTGTCTTGTGGAAAATTCACTTTTAAGCTGCATGCACACTATTCTACATCAGCCCATCCACTGCTCCAAACACAGTGTCTGAAAATTTCTAGTATTTGTGAGGTAAATCAGCCCAGATAACAAACTAATTATAGTCAGAAAAAGAAAAGAAAAAGCATCTATGCATGCTGTCCCTGTGCTTTAACAACATAACAGCATGAATTATATTACAACTCAGTGTAATATATAACCTTTCCCATTTTCACACAGATCGAGCAAATGCCTCATCTCTTGGTGTTGCAAATCGTAACCAAGGTAGGCTTATAGGCTTTGTAACTTCAGCATGACATTAACAATACAAAGAAAGAATTGATTGCTTATTGATTGGGGGGTGAAAAAAGTGTAATGTAGAATATGCAAATAGCAGTATGCGGTAGGTTGGTTTCCCGAAGCCAAATGCTTTCATCCTGCATGCACACAAATACACGCTGGTCCTTACAAGGCAGACCTTTTGTTGTGAGAACACTGTAGGGAAAGGACCACATGCCTCATGATCGCTGAGTCCACAGCCTCCCAACCTCTTTGATCATGCCCTCTTTTTAATTACCCAGAATGCTCTCTGGGGGTGCACCCTTTCTGCCACATTCACAAGGAAAAAAAAAAAAGGAAAGAGGAGAAGGAGAGGGAAGGAGAGAAGAGGCTCCAGGGGGGGTTATGTAGATTGATCTCCAGCAATCTCCAGCTAATCCTCAGGCCCAGATATCCTGTGTAGTGAGTGTTAAGTCGCAAAAAAAGAGGACTTTCAGGATTTCTACGATCAAGGGAAGGCGTTTTCCCTCTCTTTCCTGGACACAAAAAGCTGGTGATGAGATGCAGCTGTAAAATAATCCAATTTTGGTTCCAGTCAGAGGTGGAAAAAAACCCCCCAGAAACTGATCAGTGTAACCTATGCTGATCTCATGAAAGCTTTCTTAACACCTTATATCAGTAAATGGAAAATGTAGCAGAGAAAAGGAAAATATGAAACAGAGAAAAAAAAGAAATCCTTTTTTTTTTTTTTTTTTTAAGGGTTAGGGGTTAGGGTTAGAAGAAAAAAAAGAAGCAAATCCTCACCTTTGTGGAGGTGAACGCACAGAATATAGTGTTTGCCAATTAAATTTCTGTCAAACTAATTAGCTTTTCTTTGTTTACGTTTAATAATCTTTGAAATTCTCAACTTGGCACAAGTCTCACTGTAAATGTGACCTTGTGACACTTCTGTAGCACCAACAATGGAGAAAATATAATCATTATGTTGCCTCTGACAATAATGATCAGGTGGCAGTATTTTGAAATGGTCCTAAAAAGCAGCAGTAGTTTAAACGAAAAGTGAGACATTTTGTAAAATTCATTTTTTAGCTCTCTAGTCTATCTTAGTAAGAAAGATAAGCTACGAGGGAAGAACTAGCCTAACACCCATTAACACGCTGTGTCTCATTAACTTTTTCTTGATGAATGGCATGAGCAACAAGTTGAAACTCCAGGAAGTCACTATGCTTGTCACTGATTGCCAGGAAAGAGTAACAACACATTTGAATTCTGTAAAACCATGACATGTTTTCAAATTTATCTTAAAACACAGACTGAACCATCAAGCTTCAAGTTAATTAGTTAGCCTAACTGGTGTTGTTAGACATATTTCTGAATTCTGGCAAAATATTTCCCCCTTTTTCAAGTCTTTGCATTACAGTAAGCTACCCTAAACTAACATTATTGTACCATTTAATTCTACAACTCCTAACACAGAGCTTGTTCATGAATAAAAACAATCAACTTTAGATGCAGTCGTATTCCCTGCCACTGTCAAGTGCTACTCTGCAGCTGACAATTTAAACTGAAGTTCAGAGCTTGGAGTCATGACTAATGATGAAGGCTTCATGTTAATATGATAACAGGAGGCATGGCTGAATGCAGGTTTCAGCTTACCCTGACATCATGGCAAAAGGTATTGATCCGGTGTAATTGAAGCAACACTATTCTGTCTCCAAGCATATAATTAGCAGATCCTGTATCTGAAAACTGTCTCCATTTATACTTAATTGCACTTGTGAATCTATAGTTTTAAGGGCCTTTTAAAAATATTAAATAAATCACTATAAAAATGATTTTTCCCCCCTGCTGTCACTGCGTGATCCCTCTTATAATAAAATGAGAATCTCTAATTCTAAAAGCTACTGTCTGACTTGGTCACTGCAACATAACTGACTGATGTAGGTAATATGAGATCTGTAAATATGAACTGGCATATTTTAAAAGGCTAGCTATTCAATAAGCTTTTTTTCTCTGCCTCATAACATCAAAATCTTCCACAAAAAAGGAGTGGCAGGAGCTGTGGTGCAGGACATCGATTTGTGACTTTCAGCTTCTTATCATGCTGTGATTTTTCTGTATCTCAGAGACTTCAGTTGCAGAGTATCTGAGGACATCAAGAGACATCAGAGTATTTGAGGACATCCTCTCATCTCAGATGAGAGGATTAGAGAACTGCCTGGGTATGTTTAGGACATAAACAGTCTGTTAGATCCTCTACAATAGTCACAATAAAAGGAGCAGTATGTCTTATATCTCAGGGACGCAGTAGATAAAATGGACACAAATCTACACAAATCAATAGTATGTCGCAGGTTGTGGTACAGTATATGTCAATACAAAATTACACATGGCCCTATAAAACACTGGTTTAAAAAACAAAGGTTTAAAAAAGAAACAATTGCATCACACTTTGAGTCACACCAGCAGCAAGGTGAAATTTAATTTGGTTCTCCTGTGTTTTTAATTCACTGTCTATCACTCTTGCTCTCTATTGCTGTTGCTGTGGTGAATTTTCTCCATGTTGCTTCGTGCAACACCAAGGCCCAAGGATGGATCTGTCATAACAGTTATACTGCTAAATGTCACACGTCTGACAGAGGTGTGAGGTGCACATATGTCTCAGAGAGACTAAGCCAGCTTTAACCAGGACTCGAACTGCTGTGTTCTCACATGCAGCCAGCAAAGTGAGTGATGTCATCTAGGGCAACATAAGATGTAAGACATTGTGTCTGGAAAATCATTCAAAATATGATATGTATGATATTTTATTTTATTACACCTCACATATGTGTCTCTGGAGGGAGCTCCCTTAAATAACCTGTAATGATGTCATCAAGGTCATTCATCTTGAGCTTGGAGACTACTCATTTTTTAGCAGGAAGTCTGTGTTACATACTGAAGGGAGGCATGCATTAAAAAAAAAAAAAAGGGTTATTTTGGGGAGTGTTAAACAAAATCCAGTTGCATTATTGGAAAGATACTTAGATTTGTGCTGCTTCAATATTGTCAATATTGTTTTCAGATCCATCTTTTGTAGTTTTCCAATTTTGAAGTGCTATCAGGGCCGTTGCTAGGAATTCTGGGGGCCCTGAAAGAATACTAAAGTGGGCCCCTGACTTTTCCACTTTTTTTCTTATACTACATACTGTATGTATCATTTTTTATTTCGCCTACTTTGTTTTGATGCTAATGCAGCATTACTATGAGTATTAGTCAGGGTCAGGGTCATGCAGAATAATTCAGTCATACAAAGATTAGACTACTGGGGTTTTTGTGGGCCCTACTGGGCGCTGGGCCCCTAGAATTATCATCACCTTTCTCCCCTATACAACGGCCCTGAGTGCTATACTCAATTGTCAGACATTCTTTATGACTTCATAATAATATTCATAACATTAGCATTTCACAGTTACAGTTAAATTAGCTATGCTGATCATTGTTGTGCAAGAATAAATGTATAATATTACACAACATCACAAAGTTTTACTAACATGTTCACTTTATCCACAAAAGAGCAATTAAAGATCCCAATCGACAAACTTTTTATTATCTCTCACATTCCCCAATCCCTATGTGAGAGTTTTTCTGAGTGACAGAGAATAATTGATTTATTTTACACTGTATTTTGCTATGTTAGTGGACCCTGCGGCTCGGCTCAGACACCCCAGGCTTAAGCCTCTGAATAAGCAAACTAATTGGGCTACAGATGCTTTTAGAAAGACAGTGGTCCTGAGGGTCTGCTGGAGGACACAGATTATCCCTCAGCCACAGGCACAAATTTAATGTGTAGGCTAGACAATAGAGACTCAGTTGATCCCATGGAAATGATTATCAAAACACACAGTGCAGGTGTTTTCCATTAGCTGTAAAATAAGAAAACCTGATTTTTTGGGGTGTAGCCAGAAGGCCATTAATGTTTGAACCCACTGAGGACAGAGCAGCTGTGAGTCAGGACCCAAATACAGCATTCAAGCAGACATTTTTGCATCGGTCAGGTGGTCAGTGAAAACTGACTCAGGTCTCTTCATCCCATCCTGTGAGACTGACTTAGACCAGGACTGATCGGGCCTGAGTGCAGTGTGGTTCCAAAAGTCTGAGGCCACTTTCCCCAAGTTAGGACTGGAAATATGGATATAACTGTCCCATTGACGATCTCCACCACCAAAGATATTGTCCATTCATTTGTCAGCAGCATAATGTAAAAAGTACTTTTTGCACCAAGCTCTGTGGCAGGATAGAAAGAGCATAGACCAGGGAAGAACCCATCAGATTCTGGGGTAAATTTGGATCCTTTATTGTGAATTTGATTTTTTTTTTTCTCTCTCTCTCTCTCAAGTTTGTTGTTTGGCAAACAAGGTCTGCACTGAGTGAGTGAATATAGCAGCAGAAACAAGCTATAAACAGTATGATCAGTTTTTAAAAGAAACTATTTTGCTTTTGCCACATGGCTAACATTACTGTAGTATTAGCAGCTGTTTACTTACCAGTTTGAGTTCACCACCAAACTTTAGTCCTAGTCTGTAAGACTGGGAAGTAAAATGGAAAATGCTAACTTGAGGTAGCAGCAGCAAAACTTACAAGTAGGCTTATTTATACATGTCCAGTAGTAGTTATTTGTAGTTGTGTGTCAGGCCTTCTGGCAAAGTGCAGTATCCTCTCTCTATTTAGCTGGTTTCTCATCTCTGAAATCTCCTGAGAAGTTAAATGTTGCACCACAGTCACCTAGCTACAGTTGCTAATTTTGTCTATCTCCTGTTTGGTTCTGAGCAGGTAGTGTAAAGTGGATTTTTCAAACTTTTCCGCTGCTGCTGAAAATAAAACCACGAGACCAGTGAAAGTGAACCGAAGCAAGTCAAGTTTCCAGCCGCAGAACTGAAACAATGAACTGAAAGATGCTATAGGCTAATGCTTTATAGAGACCAAGGGCAGCTGCAGGCATTCACTTTAGCCTAATCTATTTTAACACAAAAAATATTGATCAGAGTCTTGTTAAGTATTGCATACTGTGCACCATCAGACAATTGTTCAACATGTTGTACTTCTCTGCAAACCTTCTAAATATAAGCACAGCACAGACCACAGCAGGGAGGACACTGCCTTTTACTGGAATGACAGGAGTCAGCAAGGTACTTATACCAGCTTCTTATAAAGCCAGTAGTAATGCAGTTACATCTGTAATCCTGCCTCTCATTAGGCCTATAGAAATTATCAAAAAAATGTTCAAATACATGTGCATCATAATTATTTTCTTTGTTCACTATTGATTTGCCCTTTAAATGAAAATGAATGTAAACAAACAGCTTATTCAGGATATAATTTGCATATCAAAGTATGTTGTGTGAGTGTTTGTGTGGGACAGTTCAGCTAAATATAAACATCACAATATCATACTCAACCAGCATTGATTCTGGGAAGTTTCATGGCAGAATTTTTTTTTAATCTATCTAAAACATCAGTGGTAAAATGTCAGGTTTCCATGTCACTCTCTGAATCAAAGAGCGGTGGCTTCTTGCCAGACTCATTATTTGTGCACCAGTGTTCGACAATCATACGGGGGGAAATCTATCAACACAGCAACAGCTGCATTTTAAGTAAGGGGTTTGAATGACTGCGTTATTTTCTCTCATAATGCTATCATTATCGATCTTTCTGCAAACACATAAAAAGCAGTTGAACACAACAAAGCCATCACACCAAATCTCCTCGGCGTGGTCAAAAGCAGAGGCAGACGAGAGGCACGGAAAGTGGATCCACCAATAGATTAAATTACTCTACGACACTAAATTATTGAAAATCCCAAATTGATGATAAAACCCTGGTGGAATTTCCATTTAAAGCAGCAGTGGTGTCTGTGTGAAGTGGGTGGGAATATTATGAAGTTAAACGCAATACCAACGCGTTTTTAATCAGTTTTGGCAGCCGCAATGATTATTTGTTGAGTTTATTCTGATGCATGAGCCACATTACCGAAAACCAAGAATGTGATTACTATTTATGCAGGGAGAGATATCCAATTACACTGAAATCTCTTGGCAAATATTACCTCTTCCAGGATTTCACCTCTGCCAGCAGAGAGGCTTCCTGGGATAATTGAGTCGTGAGTTTTTGTCTGGAAATGTGGATATTAGCTTATGTAGTCTTAATCAGTCTATATCAAAACAAAGAAATGTTCCATGGACAGTAGGACAATGCAGTGTTGGATATTACAACCACTTCTTCTCACAGTGCTGTATTGTTTTTCATAATTTTACCGCAGAGAAGAAAATAACAGCAGTTGTCGAGTTTACCTGGAAATGCACATTTGCATATCAAAGGTAGCACTGGTGTGGTGGAGCCAGGTATCCATCCCATGTCTTCTCCTCTTTCTGCTCTTTGAGTGTCATTGTGCCGGAGGGGAACAAAATTTAATTCCACTGTCCTGGACTGAGGCGCTGTTTCATAATACTCTGGCATCCTTTGATTCACTAATCATTAATTTCACCTCATCACTGCCATGGTTTGTTTGCTCTATTGTTTTGCCAGGATTATTTGCTCTGAAGTCCCTTTGGTGCATCTAAAAATATCCACAGAATCCATAAAATGTCTTGTCTGTGTTCTTTTGTCATACATAATCATTCGTGGAGCGGGTTTTCACGAGCTGTGGGCTGTGTTTTTTAGTATTCACACAGTATGTGCCCTGGTTATTTGCCTCCTCTTCCTCTCTGCACTTGTTCACAAAAGTCCTTGGCTTCGCCCTCCCAAATGTGTCAGCTGTGCTCTAAGGACACAGAGCGATGCAGACAGGACAAGAAGAGGCAGCTTGTGCCCTGTGAACCTGCCTGTTGATGTTCTCTGCCTCCCTATCACTGAGTGATCTATTAATCACCCCCTCCTGTCTTCCCCCTGCCCTCTTTGCTTTGTCTCTGCAGCTCGGGTGTGTGACAACGCGATGCTGCGCTGTCAGAACGGCGGCACGTGCCACCACCATCAGCGGTGCCATTGTTCCCCCGGCTTCACGGGCGTCCTGTGCGAGAGAGCTCGCTGCCAGGGCCCCGGGGAATGTGATGACCAATTGTCTGGACGGGCCTCCTTCCATCATCCCCCGATCGGCTGCCAGCTCGCCCTCACCCTCGTAGTGCTCCCGCTGCTGATTGTTTCCCTTTGCTGAGAGACCTGAACAGCCTCCCATCCTCAACCAAACCCTTATAGACCACATATGATGAGACTGACTTCTCAACCTTAAAGGACATGAAGGACAAAGGGCATGGATAATGTGCTCAGCATTCAATATAAGCAACTCTTTTGTATATCCAAGGCCACAGTGGTGGGTGACAGTTACGAACAGGTTGTGCACTGTGCACTGTTAGACTGAATGATAGAAGGATTTGTGAAAGGCTGTCACTGCTGTCGTATAATGCCACAGAGGAAACGGTCGGAGCCCCCACTTTGTGATTATGTCATTGGCTGATGCTTCATTAAAGGCAGACTGGAGACTCAGATAGAGCGAACCCCACACTCTGAGAGCAAACTGTACAAAACTAGACACATGATTTCTAAGTTATCATCTGAAGTTATGAAAAAATAATAATGTGGACGGGGACATTTTAAAACATCTCGCCTCACTGCCTCCTTCCTTACTTGTTCTTCTACTCTCCTCCCTCCCCTTCCCTCACTCTTCCCTCCCCCCACCCACCCAGCCGCCCACCCACTCACTTTCTCCTTCCTGTGCTTTGGTGACTCTGGTGAATTTTCCTTTGCTGAAGGGTGTCTGTTGTTTTTGCCAAATGCTGCACATGTATTATTCTCAAAAGCCCCTTGACAAGTACCAATCTAGTACTTTCCTTTTTCTTTCTCAGAGGCTTTGTAGTCATGCTTGAGCTCACCTGTACGGGGAAAAAAAAAAGTTGTAACATACTGTAACTGTATTTAATTTTTGTATAAAAACAGATATTTTCATGACTACGCAAAACAAAAAGATGTATTACTTGTTTTCTATTGCTGCCGACCTGTCCTAGATGTGGACTATGAGTGCGTATAAGGAGTTTGGTTGTATTATTTCTTTGCTTGTGTGGCACATGGTTCTCTTCATTTGAGAGCTGCTGTCAAAAAAAACTATGTTTACATACACACCTACACAATACACTTCCACCAAAGGGAAAAAGAAAAACATGTCTTTGTCTTGTTGTTGAAAAGTAGTACATTTTATTCAGTAGTTACATGACATTTGAGACAAGATGTGTAGAGTGAATCGGTGTATTGTTTGTAGATATGCATAAGCCAATGACAATAACTGAATGTCATTTAAAAAAAAAAAAAGATTTATGAAAAGCTATATCGATGCCAATCTTTGACCAACTCACTGAAGCAACAGTTGCTGATAACAGTATGTCAGTCAACAAATAACTTCCTGGTGCAATGACTGAAGGTTTGTTTTCTTTTTCTAATGTGCTGTAACACCGTCCTTCTCGTGCTCATGAAACATGGGAGAAACCAGAAGAATCTCGGGCCTGAATCCCATCAGCTTTATGTAAATTTAACAAGAGGAAGGACATGGAGGAATAAAAAAGAAAAAAGAAAAAAAAAAGGAGATTGCGCGGCTGTCGCAGAGGTTGTCCAGCTCAAATCTGTAATCAGATCTAATCCCTGAATCAAATGGGAAGAAGGGAAGGTTTTCTGAGCTGCTATGGTTGAAAGCCTGCATCCTGCTGCGGGAGCCTCGGCGAAGCGACACATTCGGGAAATGAGCTTTAATTCATGGAGGGTCAATGAATAGAAATGAAGTCGCATCCCACTGGGTGACATATTGAGCACTGAGACCAATTTCATTTGAGAGATTAATTTTCCTCCCGAGGTTGTCATGAAACACCTAATTGTGTTAGAGTCTACTGTAAGTGCCTCTCATTAAACGACACTGTCAATGAAAAAAGTAGCGGATGGCTTTTTTGGGAGAGAGACGATTGTGTTACAAAGCAACTTTTAGGAAATTGAGAGGAGGTATGAAGCAGGTTAAGACGCTGTGTGCAATAACTGGACAGAAATTGATGTTATTTATTCAGCAAATAATACATTTTTGGGGGAGAACAAACTATAGCAACTATAGTGTATGTATATTGGCAATTAAATTCAACTGGAAAACAAGTCAACAGCAGTAAATCCATGGAAATCAACCTAAC
Source organism: Trachurus japonicus (assembly GCF_045865225.1). NCBI lineage: Eukaryota > Metazoa > Chordata > Actinopteri > Carangiformes > Carangidae > Trachurus > Trachurus japonicus. The sequence goes on from NC_140923.1 coordinate 14,695,048, forward strand.
TTTCATTTATTCAGCTTCTTCCCAATACGGAGGTTGTGCAGAATTTCAAATTCATAACCAGCAGATCTGTGGAAATATGGATTTCACATTGGAGCTATTAAGCAGACAAGAACAAAAGTATGAAGAATGGATTGATACCAAGTGTTGCAAATAAGGTTTTTTCTTTTACTTCTTTTTGATGCATTTATTTATGTCATCGGGCTCAATTCATTCATCCACCAGTGTCCTGACGACTGGACGCTGCCTTTCCACAGGTGAGTCCTCGCCCTCTTCCTGAATCTGAGCCGGCCTGGCTGTAGTGTGGTGTCATTAGCTTCTCCTGTGTCTTTGTTTCTTGACTGTTACAGTAGCCTCCTTATCTCCTGACTGCCGCGCTGCACCGTGGGTTAACACGGCTTTATTTAAACGTTGAGGTAAGCCGGCTCAACTTTAATCTATTATCGGCTGCTTTTAAAAATGTATTTTATCTTGCTCTAAGGTTTGTTGTGTGAAGTGATTGAACTGTGCCTCTCATCCACTTGTGGTTTCTGAAGCTGAGCCTCTGTTCTCTGGTCTGTATTTGCAGGTTTACATTCACAGGAGTGGGGCTAGGTCAGGGTCAGGGTTGGGCCCCTCTCCTCCACTGGCATTGTTCTGTCCTCAATACGAGGCTACTTAATTGTTTTACTCAGGAGTGTTTTGTTTTGCTGGTCCATTGCTATGACTGGTAACCATGGGCTTGTATCAGCATGAGGTTCAAGCACTAATTTTTCCTTCTTTCTTTTGCTCTTTAGTTGATAATTTATTTTTGAGGGTCAATTCATATGGTCTTGTTAATTGTGACATTGTTAATTCTGATTAAGTTGGTGGGGTTTTTTGGGTCACTGAGCTGCTAGTGAATTATTTTCTGTGCACTTCTTAAGGTTATTCTTCTTATTGTTAATTGTTTATCATTTGTATCATCCTGCTGATTTAATCATATTCTTTTTTCCTTTTTTTTTGTTTGTTCATTTTTTCCTTTTAAAGTTTGGACTGCATGAGTGTAGATGGGGTCAGAGTGTCCTGAGTTTCCGTGTCTGTTCTCTCCACAAACTCTCTATTACAGTTGTTTGTGTGTCTCCCACAGGACTGGAGCTGTGGACTGGATGGGCAGCTGTTCCCCAGTGGTGGTTTCCTGTCGCTGACCCTTTACTGTACTGCACTTTGAGCATTATTTGGATGGTGTTTGGTATTCATTCATATGGTGTGTAGCACCATGATCCCTCCCCTTTGGTTAATTCCCTCGGCCACAGTCAGGCCCCAGTCCAGCTCTTACATTCAGTGGGAAATTAATGGGCAGATTGTTGCAGAGCCAACAATTTTAACATTTGGTTCTCTGTCTTTTTAAACATAACATTTTGCACTGGAATCTGTGACCTTTTTGTTATTATGAGTGAGGTAACATTGTTGACAGCCTTTCACAGCATGTCCAGCTAATTCGCTTCGTACATGGTAATTAATATTTTCTTTCAAAGCCAGGGGACACTTTGTACTTCAACAGGTTACAGGTTTAGACCAATCAAGAGCAATACATGTAGTTCACAACAAAACATATTAATTGTAGTGTTTTATGTTCCCTGCAGCAAAAACCCAGTGCTGGATGCTATTGGAGTTTAGGGTAGCTAACATTGGCGGCAGTCAACCTTAGTTTGTTATATTGTTAAGGTTAACCCTACCACAGCCCTAGATAATACCCTATTATATTCTGTATATTTCAGCTGTATTTAAGACTCTTCAACATAATCCTCGGGTTAGGTTGGAAACTCTTTTTGATCAGCTAATCTAACCTTGGTTTAACAATCTGTTGGCTTTAGCTGATTAGTCATTTTTCTACAGGTGTTCAGTCTCAGGCTAAAAATTAACTTTTTTCTATCTCTGTTTGAACACAAGGACCCAGTCTTTCTAATAAATGAACAAAAATTACAAAGTTACTTTGTCCTGTGTGTCAGTGAAAACTAAACCAACAGTGACTAATGTCACCAGGCCTGATGAAAGGTCAGCTCCCTTTTAAAGGGACAACGAGGAGTTTCTATTCGGTTATAAAAAAGTCTCACGTTAATGTGGATGAATCTACGCTACCCACACTTGTTAATGGCTCCATTTTCGATAAATATATCGTTCTGTCTCTATCGTTATTTTGTTATTATTAGTGGTGGTGGAAATGCTGGTCGAGCCGACCAGCGTTTCCTTCGTGGCGAGTCATGAGAATAACGCAGCCGAATCACCGTTTATGGTCGGAACTACGACGGTATGTGATCGTCTTCGAACCTCTGACTTTAATTATTGATGAATGAAAACATGAGTCCGTCTTGCGCTGGTCAAAGAATTTCACGGTGCGCGGAGGCTCATAAATGTAGTGTGAAAACGCTTCGCTTTTCCAAAACTCCTCGTTGTCCCTTTAAGCCCTCGGATGTGACTTAAACTGACAAATGCTTATGTTCTCACCCCAAATGTAGTAACAACATCTTATCTATCCAGCATTACAGTTATTCCACCTTTCTGTGATTTAATAGTTTTGTTCAAGGTTGAGCTCTCACTGAACCTGCGCTGCAGAATGTGAAGTGGCACACTTGAGACTGTTTGCAGTGACAGTCGGACCCAAACAAATTTTACAGCAGAGGTTTTAGGGCCTGCCGGTGTGCGTGTGCCTGTGTGCGTGTGTGTGAAGACAATTACCTTTACGACGTGTTAGTGCAATAAAATTGGTAGTTTTATGATACTTGCTCCTGGCTGTGGGCTGTATTTAGCCATCAGCAAAAAAAAAAAAACGTTTTGAGGTTAAATAAGTCTTTTGCACTTAAATGCAGATTATGACACAAGAGGTTGATGAACAACTCATTGGAGTCCGTTGCTCTGCAGGTGCAACACACGGCCAGCGCTGACATTCTTTGCCACTGAGGGAAAATGAGCACCATAATTCCTCTATATTGCCTGCTAACAGTGGGAATATTGGCATGGTAATATTTTTTACCTTTTACTTGTTTCCACCAGAATTAGAGACGGAAAAAATCCAAGGTGGCAACTGCATGTACACTACTGTTTGGTTGACTACTGAACACATGCATGAATACATTTTTCCGTTATATAAATAGCAAAATAGAAATGCTGATGTTTCAACCTACACATGGCGGCACTGGAACATCTTAGGAAAATGACTTTTTTTTGTTGTTTTTGATTCAGTGCACACAGAAAAGACCTGAGGATTTTGTTCCCTAGTTATGTTCCCTGCTGTTCTGTGTAGCAGCAGCAACTCCTCGTCCTTCCCCCTTTCACTTCTAAGACTCAGGAGGGGGTATTAGGAGGACATTTTTAGACATGAGCAGTCCTTGTGTTCTGCCACTGTCAGCACTGGTGGCACCAACAGAAAGTTACATAAGACAAGGGGTATTCAGTATCTGGGAAAGAAGTGGCTCAGCAACATGACTGGAGCACTCAGCTTATTAGAAATCCAATATCCATATGCAGCTCATCAATAGCCACTCTTTGAAATGCCCAGCGGTACAACTCAAAGCACTGCTCCGTGGTGTTCAGGGACAGAAAACTTAACTTTTCTGTCAATCAAATGCTGCAGTGCATATATAATGAGCATCGCTATAGAAACTCCAGCTTTGCATTTTTTTCCCCCAGAAACCATTTATCAATAATTCTTATGCTAAAAATGAAACCATGAAGGTCCCTGACTTTTTTTTTCAAATTAAAGGTTATAAAATTGATTAGATAAACAGTATATATACTTTTTGTTTATAATGTAAATTCAAAACATACTGGAAATTCATGATGTGAACTTTACATCATTAATTTCCAGTATGTTTTGAATGTATGCTGTAATTTACAGATAAGAATCTAAAGTTGGAGGTTGCAGGTCCTTATTCTTTTCGCAAGTGTGATTAAGCTACAGCAGTGTTTTTCAACCTTGGGGTCAGGACCCCACGTGGGGTCGTCTGGAATTCAAATGGGGTCACCTGAAATGTCTAGTAATTGATTTAAAAAAAAAATACTGATAAAAATATATATTTAAAATTATGATTAAAAACACCACACAATCTTAAACAACTGTATTTTATACTTTCACTTTCTCAAATATATATCCAGTTAAAATAAAATGCAGCATATAAAAATATCTGAGCTGATGCATTTTGATTGGCGGCCGCGATCACATGACTGCACGTGATCGGGGGTCGCCAAAAATTTGTGATGTCAAAGTGGGGTCATGAGCCAAAAAAGGTTGGGAACCACTGAGCTACAGTATAAGTTTGCCAGCACAATGTCACCGCAGGAAAAATAAATAAAATAAATAAATAAATAAAACTTCAAGTCTGGCTCCATATGGAGGGTTGCAGTTTGCAAAAAGACCTTTTCCTTTGAACAGCAGCAGTATTCACAGAGTGAAAGCTGCCTCCTGCTTGACAGTAGAAGTTATTTTATTTATTTATTTACGTATTTTGTTTGTCAGTTTGGGTTTTGGGGGGGGGGGGGCGTTCACTGCAAGAGACATTCACCATTTGAAGAAAAAGTGATACCTTGTCTTTTCCAGCACCAAAACACAAATTTCTGTTGAAATGCCATTATCTGCTGGATATCATTAAAGATTTTTATTATTACGGTTGTAGTATCAGTATTCAAATTCTGCAAATACACTATTTTTTCAAAAGAAGATCAAATAAAAACTTGCAAGGCCATGAACTGAGATATTGGCATCAGTGCAGCTTCTGGAAAGAGAACCAACCATTGTGATTTTTTTTTTCTTTTAAGTTAATAGAAGTGTATTCAAGTCAAGCTCTTTGGAGCAGTAAAAAAGAGGTTGAACATCCTGTGAGAAGCACGCACACGTTTAAAAGTGCACCTCATGTGCTTTTATGTGTATTTATGTGGCAACACATCAGGAATGGCACTTACGGAGGGGTGGGAGCAGCATGCCATCTGTGGCTTTATCAAACTCCTATTCACATCCCTGACATCGCAAGGACAGCTGGTGGGTGGTTCGCTGGCTCGGCGCACAGAGCCAGAGTACACTAGAATCAATAGACAGAACAAAGAGGAAGTTAAGCTGCCTCCGCTGGAACATGATGGAAATACCTTTGTCCCTGCTGCTCTTTCAGACTTCTTAGGACTGACTTGACAGGAGGCAAACTTTCCACTCTGCCCTCAGCCATTAGCTCAAGAAATGTGAGAAATGTTCTTATTGAAATCCTGATGTACAGGTCACCCATGCCATCTGTCTGTAGCTATCTATCCTACAATACTCACTGTTACATCTTGTGGGGATGTGATGGAGCCGATATAGGTGTTAACAGGAAATATATATATATATATATATGGAATTAAAAATAGACATTCAAAATGCAGAGGCAGCTTTAAACATGGCCGTTTAGATTCTGGCACTAAAACGAAAGCTATAAAGAAAAAAATCTGCTTCCTTGTCACGACCACAACCCAATCTGATGTCCTCTCATTTCAATACAATCTAGGGCAGCAATCGGCTCTTCGGCTACAGATGGTAATCCCATTCAGTGTCACACACGATCACAGCTCTTGTCTATTTTTCCTCAATGCCAAATCCAGCACTTCTGGCCTTCAGTGCCACACCTAAATTGCAAATCAGCCCCAGCTGGGATTGGCACTGCAAGCCCCCGACACCCTGTTGAAGAAATTATTTATGTATCAAACCGACGCCGTCCATAAATAAAAGATACCATTCACAGTCTGCTCCAGAGTTCCCGAATGCTTGGAAGAAAATGGTTTATCCTCATTTTTTTCTTTCGCATGCTGGGAGGGATGTGGAGGAGGGGGGGAGGGGGGGGGTTTATGTTGGTCCCCGGGTTTCATCATAAATAACTCTGAATGGGAAGCGAAAAATAACACACCTGTAGGATGTGTAAAAGATTATCACCTGTTCTCAAGCACATGTAGACTGCTATAAATTAGATGGAAAGTGTCCAGATATTCATATCTAGGCCAGATTTAACAGGTTCATATCGTTGGTCAGGTTTGGGTTTGCTTTATAGGACCAAAACATGAAGACACCATAACTTATTTCAATTTAGACTTATTTACATTTGGATTTATTAAAATGTAAATGAGCTTTTGGTTTAAGAAAAAAAAATCATACATATGTAGTTACGATGTGAGCATGTCTGCAATAAGCATGCATATATTTCTGGTGCGTTAATTATTAATTACATTTTGCATTGGAGATGCAGTATCATCGCCCCTCTCCCCACAGCCCTACTGTAAACCAGTAGATTTACCCAAACTAACAATAAAAAAAACAAACACAGCATCGCTTCTCTGCTTGCGTCTGTGATTTGCATGATATTTCTGCCTCCTCCCTAAAGCGGTGGAGGTAAAAATGATTATTGTTTGCTGCTGCTGATGCTGATGCTCAGAAAACTGAAAAATTCAGGGCAATTCGCACCAGCCATTTGGCACCAACCGGCAAAGACAGAGGAAGTTGTCGTCATGGCACAGTTGCCAAGATGGAATAGGGAATGTGACACAATTGCTGCTTTCCTGGGGAGCCGATGCATCAGCGCCACAGTGAAACAGGACAGTGGTGTATCCATGATGTGTTGACTCACATCAGCCCACAATGACACGCATCAGTACGTGCACAGATAACACCGTGTGCAGGTGTTGTAACGCAGTACGTCATATGGTGGCGGTGCGTGTCGCCCCTTTGGACCTGCAAAATTCAAATGCAAAATCTGATCCTGCTGATGTGGACGCTCCACAGACCTCACCGTGAGGGAAATATGCACTCTACTCAGCTGTATTAAGTGGAGATCTCAATAGCAGGGCAAAAGTAGACGTGTTCCACATTTGTTACAAACCAGTGGTGACTGTGACACTAATTAATACAAGAACTGTTGTCTTGTGTATTGGAAGAAAAAGAGGCACAGGTGGCTGTGGGGGCCCAAAATCCCAAAACAAAGAACTGAGACAAAGAAGCAGTTAGAGAAGAAACAGACAGATAGACAGACAGACAGACAGACAGAAAGAGAGTCAGAGAGACAGACAGACAGGGACAACAAAACGGAAAGAGATTCAAGTTACAGTAGGGAGAAATAAAGGCGGGAAGACAGACGCTTTCATTACAAAGCCCACCTTGAAACAATGGTTCCCTGATGGAAAGAGGCAGCAGTAAACATAAACACCCCCCTCCCCCTGTTTGGCAGACTGGAGGAGGAGGAAGGCATTGGTGGAAAGAAGAAGGGAGAAAAAAAAAAAGCGGGAGACAGAGGGGGGAGAAGGAAGGAGCAGGAGGGGTGAGAGACAGTCAGACCCTGCCAACACGGTCGCCACTACGAGCAGCGCCACCTCGTTAAACCTGTCCCCGGGAGTCACAGGCAGATGCTCGGCTTTTTCTGTGATAATGACTGACCTGCTAAGTAGCTAGCGGTGTCACGCTCCTTTGAACAACTATGGAGCTCAAAAAGCTGTCACTGGGCTTTTTTCACGCCAGGGCTGGTTCCGACTCGTCACGCTCAGAAGGGGCCGGTTGCACCGTGGGTTTTAATGCAAGGGCCTCGATGTGTTAATATTGCTTGTTATCAGAGGCTGTACAAAAAAGTCTCTCTGCTGCTGATACACTCTTCTATGTGAGGCTTGTGTGTTGAGCTGCGCTGCATGTGGGCATCAGATAGAGTGGCTACAGATTCATGATCACAAATTATGTCTTAAGACCTTTGAAAATGTGCTCCCTAGCCTGTGCAAATTGGCATTAAGGATATGAAAGTGTTAGCCATTAATGCACATTTATTCACCATTTTACATTTACAAGTAGCGGACCCACCGCTGTCAAGCATCAAAGCGCAGTCAGCACACGGAGTCATGAGTCAAGAGGAAGTAACGAGGGTGAGGGAGGGATAGAAAGGAAAAGAGAGAGATAGACAGAGGAGGAGAGAGCAGCGGTTCTCAGAGGATTAGCTCATTTAGGCTGCTTTGATCTGTGAGATCTTAATTGCTGGGTTGCACTGATAGAGTCCTCACAGAGACTTAGCAACACCATCCAGGCGAGGAGGGAGGGTGGCCATGTCCTTGCCTTCTCTTCTCTCCCTCATTCCTTCCTTTCCTCGGATAAACTCGTCTCAATTCCTGGACAATACTGGTTGATTGTATTTCTATTAATGATAATACTAATAATGCATCATTACAATCCCCAAACACTAAACTGTTAAGGGAGTTTGCAGCAATTTTCAGGCACAGTGAGCGGTGCTCTGAGTGCAGCACTAAACTCTGGATGCTGACATGCTGATTTCACGCAGGTAAAATTTGCCACGGTATCATCTCAGTTTATCATGTTAGCATGGGGGTTTTCAAGTATTGTGGGTATTTATTTAGTCTTAAATTTAAAGCAGAAGTAAGCGATCCGGTCGTTTTGGCTAACTTCTTGTCAGCCGATGGAGTTAGCAGTCCCCGCCCTCGTCATGGATCTATTGGTCCTCGTCCCTACGTCACCACATTCACGCGCATCCCTTGGCTGCACACACAGCCCTTAATGCCGTTCTCTCTCCTCATTGGATAAAGCTTGTAGGATACAAGGAAGTATACAAGAAGTTTTCTCCTCGGCTTACAGCAGAGCAGAGTGACTGACAGACCCGTGTTTCGGACCAAACACTCTATGTAAGTGATTGCCGTCGGAAGATATAACTATTTAAGACTTATATTAACACAAACATTCCGCTTACTTCTGCTTTAAGTATAGAGGGTATGCACATGACGTCACGGTACTCGGAAGTCGCTGTGGAACGTCCACTGAGTGGCAAAAAGACGAGTGGCAGAGCCGAGCAAGTAACGAAGCGATTTTCTCCGAGCCCACACAAGTCTGACATGTCTAGCTTTGCCAGCATGTAAAGCATGCATGACCTAACAGAGCTGCTAAAAATCTTGAAGATACGTCTCACTTTGACCGAGTTACATTCAAGAACCTGTTCTCAATGACGGAAAGTAAATTCACTGGAGCGGTCATTTTTTTCGATCGATCAGCTGTGTTTACCGTTTCAGGTGTCGTAGTTCTGATGTTTAGACAGATACATTAGTCTCTAACACATCCTACAGTTTGACTGGTCAGAGTTTTTCAGAATAAAAGCAGCTCGTGTTTTAGTGTCGGGAGTCACTGTCAGGACGACAGTAACAGCTGTAATCTCGTCCCTCTGCACAGTAACAGTGAGCCTGTCAGTCACTCTGCAGGTGCCGCGGTCACACTGTGTGTTACAGGAAGTGTCCGTGGAGCAGACGGTTTTGGGGAGCTGGTTGTCGATTCTTTTTGACATCAATTTGTTTTCATATAAGATATTTTATCCAGTTTATGAGTCCATCGCTATCCGCCAGCACGTTGAGGAACACTTGTTTTGCCACTCAGTCCGATCGAACGGGGCGTTGCCGAGGGCAACGTGACGTAAACGCATACCCTCTATTGAATAAAAGTGAGAATTTGGTCTGATGATCATGATCATGTTAAAAAAAGATTCATATTCCTGTCTAACTTTTATCTATTGATCAGCTGTAGAAAAGTGATAAATTAGACTCACAGGGTAATAACTCCTATGGACCTTGACTATCAATCAGACTTTATGACAGTCCAATAAACATCAATGCTTCATCATGTGCATGAAGCATGAATATTCTTTAAAAGAAAAGAAAAGTTTTATGGAAATCCATCCAACAGTTGCTGCAATATTGACCAGTTGACATCTGAGGCTAATGATGGTGCCTTTAAAGGGACAACGAGGAGTTTTGGAAAAGCGAAGCGTTTTCACACTACATTTATGAGCCTCCGCGCGCACCGTAGAATTCTTCGACCGGCGCAAGACGGACTCATGTTTTCATTCATCAAGAATTAAAGTCAGAGGTTCAAAGAGGTTCAGTTACCGTCGTAGTCCCGACCATAAACGGCAACACGGCGGCGTTATTCTCATGAGCGTCCGCGAAACTGAATGTAAGGAAACGCTGGTCGGCTCGCCCAGCATTTCCGCCATTAATTAAAATAACAAAATAACGATAGAGACAAAACGATACATTTATCGAAAATGGAGCCATTAACAAGTGTGGGTAGCGTAGATTCATCCACATTAACGTGAGACTTTTTTATAACCAAATAGAAACTCCTCGTTGTCCCTTTAACTGACCCAAAACATTTTCCCATAAGTCCTGGTACCTAAACAAAATGAACAGACTCAGACAGACTCTTTTTTGTTCCGACTCACATTTCCATCTTTTTCAGCTCTTCTGCTCCTCTCATTCTCAAATTCTCATCATCATTCTTTGCACATTCCACAAGAACTAATCAATTGTCGGATGGTGCTTTTTGAAATATCTTTGCAATCCGTTGCTCAGCCCATTGATCATCGATGTTGCCATCTCAAGATATATTGTATACGTTTCCAAATTATTTCTCCTCGCTGGAAAAAAAAAGTGTTTGATTAAGTTTGGGAAAGGCGTGGTGAAGGTGAGAGGAATGTTGCCTTTATAGTTTTTAGCTCAAAAAAGATCCTCCATTCATCAAGACTCTTTTTTAGTAATGGAAAAAACACTGTGTAAATACCCTGTTTGCACATACAGGTAGTTTTAACATTTTTTCCTCCAGTCAAATCCTGATTTCATGCTATTGTCAATTAAATTATGAAGCAAGTGTCACTGCCAAGAGCTGCTGTGGATTTTGTTGGAGAACTAGCTTTTCTTGATTCCTCTTTCCTCCTGCACGGCAGCTTTTTATGTAGCATGTCAGAATAACGAAAAATTCTGTTGCCGTAGTTTTATGATTTTGTAAGGAGTTTGATGGTCACAAGTCAGCGGCTGGATATAAATCTCACAGATAAAGTCTTTCGGAGAGTCGAGCCGTTTTGAGGGGAACTGAGAGCTCACCGTATTTGAGGGCAGCTTCAGCTTTTGCTAAATCCTTGTTTAACCCCCATACAGAGATCCAGAGGGGCTGACTGGCAAAGACCCGGGGTTAAGGAGATCATTCAGACAGATGAAGGTGATGCATGGCTTCCTCTCTCTCTGTCTTTCCTTCTCTCTCTTACTATGTCTGCCTATTGTCTCTCGCTCTCACATGAACACACACACACACACACACACACACACACACACACACACACACACCCATCCTCGCTCTCCCTGTGCTTTATCTACTCCACGCAACCATGTACACCCATTTCTCTCTCTCTCTCTCTGGCTCCTGTCCAACTTCTCTGTCGTCGCCTTTCATCTCTTTGGCTAAGACAGGAACAGGCAGATTAAGGAGAGGAAGAGTATTAGGGGAGCCATTCTTTCTGCCTCTTTGTGACGGGAGGGTTACTGTTAGCACAGCGGAGCCCTCCCTCTGCTGAGTTTGGTCATTAGAGAGGCTGCAGAGCGGTGGGGGGAAAGTAAGCCTGAGGGAGTGTTTACATTACAGGAATACTGATATTGTGTAGGTGCTGGGGAATAAATGCATTCACATATGTGGCTGTGTGTTTCAGTTGAACCCTATATTTCAAAATATATTCAGTACAAAAGGAAATGAATTAATTCAAGTGTATAAGCAATACAAAGAGCACAACAACTGACAAACAGGTGGTGAAAAATACAGTTAAAAAAGGGGGCGACAGGTCCACTGAAGGAATGTAGGATAAAAACCTGTAAAAATGTTGTGGTGTGTAAAAAAAAAGATATCTTTATAACTATATGAACACTTAAATTGACTCATTCTCATTTAATTAACTGAAGTGACTTCTGAATCTATGGTGAGAGAGATATTAATGTAGCTACCAGCAGTAAGTTTTTGTTTTGCAAATAATATTTGACACACAGTCAAAAAAAAAGAAAAAAGGAAAACTAATAACCTGTGGGCAAACAAAGGCTTCAGACTTTCATTAAAACTGTGATATTTTAAAATCCAAAAGCTGTAGTCCAACAAAACAAACACACCAAATATTTTAATAAAACACACCCTCTGGGGGACTGTGGCTCAGGAGACTGAGCAGGCTGTCCACTGACCAGTAGGTTGGTGGTTTGATGACTTGGGAAAGATACTGGACTCCAAGCAGGACCCATGGTGTATTACTGTTGTGAGTAAAAGCCCCAACCCTAAACCTTTACCCTCACCCTAATACCAAAGGAAGCCACTAGGGGCACCAAAATACACACATAGGTAGCCGTATCTGTCCTCTATCCAACCATACGAGTCCCATCAGCATGCCCTTTTCTAGCCAGGAGTAATACCCATTCAGACTCAGACACTCTGAGAGACGATTAACGTACCTTTAGGCCTTGTCTACACGAAAACAGAGCTTCAGTGGTGGGGGGTAGGACATCATCGTTTCACAAAATATCTGTTTTGGGCATCCAGATGAAAACACTGGGGCTGCGTTTTAAGATTTTCCCACCGGTTTCGCCCCCCGGATATCATCTAAAACGTATGCTTCCCCTATCCCTAAGGCCCTAACCTTAAACTGATCTTTAATCTTGACGATGGATCTGCAACACCAAATAGTTTAAATCTGGCTCTTTCTGGGTAATGTGGCGTTGTGGAATAACTGGTATCAGAAAACCTTAAATCAACTAGATAAACTTAACTAACTCAACAGTTTTTCCTGTCCTATATACATCACAACTCATTAAGTATTGACTCACTATTCAATTCAATTCAATTACAGCAGCTTGAATTCCAGTCAGGGCATGCGGTCATCCAGTGAGGCAGGTCTTCTGGCTTGGATGTCGCCTGTCAGGTGTTGATGCTTCGACACCCAGCTTGAGAAAGAAAGCTACAAGTTCAATGTTCCAGTATCTGCAAACAGAAGGTACTATTGCAACAATAGATTGTTCAGGTACAATCTGTCTCATCTAGTGTACAGAGTGTGGAGTGGATCTGATCTTGATCCTGAGCTTTGAATATCTGCTCCTATAGCATCAGCAACTACCTACTTGGAAAATGGCATTGAAGACACTCAACAGTCTCATTCTGTTACAGTTTCAGTTGTTGAAGACAAAGCAAATGTCTCTAGCTTTATACATCTATTACCCATCCAATCCTACTTGTAGGATTTTGTTCAGTTCAAAATACACCAGGCCACTGTTGTTCTCCATGGAAACACAAAACCATCATCATCATCGTGACATTAGCTCGACCACGCACACAGAAATTCCTACAAAACAAATCACTATTGTAGAAATTCAAATCTGCCCTCACACCATACCTCCGGCCCTTTGCTCTTTATCTGCATGAGATAATGCAGCTTTTTGGAACAATGAATACAACAGATGGATCAGAAAAAAAACACTGATATGGCCTACACTGAGATTTTCTACTTCTACAGTCACATTCTTAAATGGTTTGGATTAGAAGATCAATGAAGCTGAAGACATGGGATTTGTTTTTAACGAACAAGGCTCCACCATGTTTCACAAATGACTGCCACCTGCAAAACGGAGATAAATGTGGGAGTCCTAAAGGGCTCTCACATGCTCAAGCGTGGGTCGCAGGTATGGTTTTTGTTATAATTAGTTGAATGTGTCAAAACTAACAGGAGAGGAATGATCTTCTGTTGAAAATAACAGCTTGCATGTGGAAAATGGTGATGAAACCACGGAAACTCACTGGAGACACCGGAGCTGTCGGCTCAGGTCGAGGTGGCGTCTGTGAAAAGTCACCGCGGCAACGCAGTGAGGAGGAATGGAGCGTTACACTGATGCTGCATTCACGTGCAGTCGGGCAGATGGCCGTCAGTAACAAACCAGATGTCATTTTAGTCACAGAAGTCCAGAGAAAGCCGGTAAAACGTGGGTCAGGTAAACAATACGACATCGCCATGACAACATATTGTCACGTGTATTGTTTTGCCTCGAGCTGACAGACCACTTGTTTACATAGAGGCTTGTTTATGCAGTTACGTGCAGCGGCTGTCGTCCATCTGCCGTCTGCCCAATTTCACGTGAATGCAGCATGAAAAATACGACTGAGTTGCTTGCGATATACAACCACAACGCTAGATGGGAGTAATTCCTACACAATGTACCTTTAACCCTTACCCTACCTTCCTTGAAACTTATCATGGTGTAATTCTTGAAAACCAGTCCAACACAGTCAAATGTGTCTTAACTAACATGAGAGATGATCTCATATTGAAAACAAGAGCTTCGGTGAAAGGGGATCCAGGATTGTCTCCTAGTTCTGCTTTACATGTACTCGTTCCTCTACCGCAGCTGTATCCAGGCGCCTCTCTCATTTCTCTGTTCTGTTTGTTGGCCATTATTTGAGCAGAGCCGATTCTGCACTGAACCCCCCACAATGCCGGTGTCAGACAGGGGCGAGATGTGATGAAACTGCAAAAGCCTTTGTTCCTGCAAAGTAACATTTGTCTGAGAAGGGGGAAAAAATAGCCTCTCAAATTTCAAAAAAAAGTATAATTCGAAGAGTATGCTTTTATTAGATATTGATGTCACACACATGGTTAGTGGGGGTGTTAACGTTTGTAGGGAAACAGTATCACTTGACGCCCTTGTGCTACCTTGCACTACAGTGAACAGCTGTTACATCACCCTTGAATCATTCATTCTGAAACCAAAAAGAGTCGAGGTAAACACAAAAATCCATGGAATGTAAAAGGGCTCTCTGGTTTCCACAGTGAATGATGAAAAGATGAAGGGGCTCACAGTGAAATATAGACATATACCTCCAATTACACAGTCTGCCCCACACATGCTGCTTTAAATCTTGTTTGGCTTTGTAATTCCTTTTGTGCATACATATTTTTTCTCTTTGATGACTTCACATGTCTGAAGCCTAACATGAGAACTGGACACTTTTTTTGTTCCTTAAGTGACATTACAGTAACATGGGGAACGTCTTGAAACATGGGTGCATCCCCTCCCCATTTTCATTTATTCTTGTGGGACCGGTCGCAGTTGAATTTCTGCCTTTTTGGCTTAAAAGAACATTTTTATATATTGGGAGCACATTGGAATTTGATGACAATACTGATGTTACGTGTCCGTCTGCTATATCTGAAGCTATAGATGATGGTTGCATAGCTTAGCTTAGCATATAGAGGGGGGACAGGCAAACCTGATTTTGTCTGAAGTGGACAAAATCCACCAACCAGTAGCTTTTACCAACAAAGTTAGTCAAAGTGTTGCTATATAGCTACATTTGGGAGGGAACAATTAAAGCAGTTCAACCAGTTCCATGTTTCATGAAGACAAATAAATACTGTCATTGGAAAGAAATTATAAAAGTGGAGGAAAAAGTTTCTACTTTGTCTCCAGGCTTGATTTCCTGTCATAGTAGGATTGAACTGCTTGTAGCTCAACAAGACTCGTCATTAACACTGCAAACCCATTGCATGTGAGAGAGAGATCAATCCTCCCTCCTTTTTTTTGGTCAAACTGTGCATAGTCACATTTCAGCGATCGCATTTAAATACCACATAGTTAGTCTCAGTCCAGCGATTTCAAATTTAAAAATTAAAATGAGTCTTTGACGGAAAGTTGCACACGAAAGTCTGACGGCTATAGGCTCCCAACAACAGTCAAAGCTCCTCAGCTCCTGCATCTCAGTGTGGTGGAGTACCTGGGCGCTGCGCTGTCAGCAGGATCTGCGTCCCAGCTGGGTGACTGAGCCTTCCTGGTATCGAAACATGATGACAGCGAAGGCAAGTCTTACGCCAGCCGATGGAGTCATCAATAATAAGACAAGGTGAGTGGGTGGGAAGAAGGGAGAGCAGGGTTATCATCAGGGTAACAGCTCATGCACTTCCCAGTGGGCCACGGGGGGCAGAGAGGACCGCAGAGAGACCAGGAACAACGCGACGTTCCTGGAATCTGTGATTTGACATCTGCTCCGTGTGAGAGTCTGTCAGAGGGCAGGAGGCTTTTGAGGGCGCTGCCGCTTCCTCTTCAGTCCGAGTCCCTGGGTTTTTATCAAAGAGATCTGACTCGCAGGGCAGAGAGAGTGGATGAG
Organism: Trachurus japonicus; assembly: GCF_045865225.1. Lineage (NCBI taxonomy): Eukaryota > Metazoa > Chordata > Actinopteri > Carangiformes > Carangidae > Trachurus > Trachurus japonicus. The sequence goes on from NC_140923.1 coordinate 14,711,006, forward strand.
CGGTGTCGCGCTCAGCAGAGGTGGTCAGCTTTTAATGTCATTAGACCAGCAAAGTCAGTCCTCCTCTTCCACATAAGTGGAGGGAAACCAGCCCACCTGAGAAGACACAAAATGTGATATAATTCAGAGACAAGCAGTGAAACTCTTCTCCATCTTAATTGGCTGTAATGTATAGAGCAAAAAATAGAATATTACCAGAAAGTATACAACGGACAACTTTGAAGCACATGTGTATCTCTGTAGTTGGAGTCAAACTATGGAACTCTCAAAGTAATGAATTAAAGACCTGTACTAATGTTTTCCAAGCCAAGAAAATGCTAAAGGAAATAGCAATCAGAAATTATGACAAAAGTAGCCAATGATCCTTGTACAAAAGTCAGCCTGAAATGCTGTTTTTTGTTTTTTTGTTTTTATTATGGTCAAATTGTGTAATTGCCTTGGTTGGAATAAATAAAAAGAAAGAAAGAAAGAAAGAAAGAAAGAAAGAAAGAAAGAAAGAAAGAAAGAAAGAAAGAAAGAAAGAATTTTGAAAGGTAAATTGTCTTAAGATTATAGTTCCTGTAAACCTCAACTCTTAACTCAGCTGCCTCACAAGGGGGCATTATTCTACCCCATCCCACCATGTGAAGATCACACCACCCTCCATATAATAACTGATGCAATGATCCCTCACCGGCTTCCCACCACTAAACAGTCCCAAGTATTTCCAACTGTTATATTACCTCTAAACCAACCAGAAACCCAATCATCATTGAAAAAAAATACTGATGGATCTTTAAAGGGACAACGAGGAGTTTTGGAAAAGCGAAGCGTTTTCACACTACATTTATGAGCCTCCACGCACACCGTAGAATTCTTCGACCGGCGCAAGACGGACTCATGTTTTCATTCATCAAGAATTAAAGTCAGAGGTTCAAAGAGGTTCAGTTACCGTCGTAGTCCCGACCATAAACGGCAATACGGCGGCGTTATTCTCATGAGCGTCCGCGAAACCGAAAGTAAGGAAACGCTGGTCGGCTCGCCCAGCATTTCCACCATTAATTAAAATAACAAAATAACGATAGAGACAAAACGATATATTTATCGAAAATGGGCCCATTAACAAGTGTGGTTAGCGTAGATTCATCCACATTAACGTGAGACTTTTTTTCTAACCAAATAGAAACTCCTCGTTGTCCCTTTAATTAGTTTAATATCTAAAATATTAGTAGGCCAGGTCGATAGATGCACTGAAACTCTGCTGCACAAACAAGTTAACACTTCCTTTTAAAATGTTTCAGTGGGAAGAGAGTGGGAAGAGAGTGATTAATTATTCAAATTAACTGACAGCAGAAAATGATACAATATAGGGATTGTAATGCATGATGTGTAAAGAAATTAAAAAGTAGCTATCACTTATATAACAGTGCCATGATGACAGGACAGGACCCTACAGAAGACCTACCCTGCCGTCGACCTCTCCCTTCCACCAGCCGTTGGACATCTTGGTGTAGATCTTGATAACGTCTCCCTGCAGCAGCGAGAGCTCCCGTGTGTCTCTGGAGCTGAAGTCGTAGCGCGCCACTGCAACACCCACCACCCTGGGGGAAAAGACTGAGACAGAGAGCGCTACAATCATTATAATTATTACTATAGTAGATTTTACAAATATTCAAAGAACGCTCCCAACTGTGATTTCATAGAGCTCTTTGCCATCAATGACTCACCAAGAAATATCACCCTCCATACCATCATTTATTTAGATTCTAATCTGAAAGTATGGTTTACAGGTGTTACTTCAAGCTAGTCCTTTCTGCTCGTCTGTCTACCTCTGACGCCCAACCATTCAGTGTTTGGAGAATCGCCCACAGTTTTGAAGCCACTTTTTCTCTGTGCATTCATCGAAATGTTCCCCTTTATCAGCAAACATCCTTGTAAGAGAAGGACATTTTAGTGATAAGTATGTTTGGTGCAACATTTAAATTCACCCAGAAGCTTTGTGTAACTCCAAGGATGATCAGAGTTCATCTCAGAGCAACTCAGTTCAACTCAAACTACTTTATCTACCTCTTAGATACAGTTTGATACTATTATCAAAATCACGTCCATGTGGATCTTCTTATGTCCTTTATAAAATGAAATAAAACACATTTCCCACAGGCATTATCCATAATAAAATAACTATTGTTATCTTGTAAGAATGATAAAGGCCTTGACTCATGGGTCTGAGTCATAAGTAGAAAAGCAAGACAGCAGAGACAGAGATGAGAGAACAGAGCAGATTCACAGAGGAGAGCTATATACAGTAAGGCCGCCCAGCTCGGCAGTGCCACGCACAAAGTAGAGATGAGAGGTCAAGGGTTATCGTTGTCATGCCTTGATCTTATTAAAAGTTAATGCTCAACTTGGCTCATGCACTGCATCGGCACCTACCGGGTTATACAAGGTTATTCCTACACATGCACGTCAGGGCTTGTTTTACACGTGAACGCTGGTGTGCATCGGTTTGTTTACCTTACGTGTAGACATTTCAGAGGATACAAGTGGGAAGATATGCTGGATGAAAGGAATTCATCTACTCCCTCATGCAAGCACACATGGGGAGATATCCTATACAGAGGCCCACACATACATATACATATGCTCATGCACACAGAGAAAGACAAAATCAATGTCATAGGCTGTTATGCTGCAGTGAAGCCATGTCAGCAGAATGATAAAAATGAAAAAAGAAAATGAAAAAGAACAAATAGAAACTAATTATTCTGACTTATTTACTCATTATTCCTTATTATGGTTGCTGCTGTTGTTTGACTTGTAGTCACAACTTTAAGTGAATAACAACCCTTAACTCCATATTTTTTATTGTGTGACATATCTTTTGCTGTTCATTAACAAGTGAGACCAAACAAGTGTATGTTCATTTTTAATTAGCTAGTAGCCAATAGCAATAGCTCCATTGTTGGATTTTACCAAAACAAAAATGTCAGCAGTGGTTGCTTGGCAGCTCTGTGCCACTGGTTTGTTGTTGACAATTGTGCTGTTGTATTTTTCCAGGTGGGATATTTCTGAGCAGTCAGAAATTCATGATCAGTTTTGGAATTACAGGAGGATTATGTGGATGGGGTTTCTTACCCCCCTTCCTCAAATACCTTTTTTTTTAAATGGTTTATGCAATATTACGCAAAATCAGCTCCATTTAACTACATTATTTAACAAGAGACAGCTAGGGGAAAAAAAACAAACAGTTTGTCTTTGGAAACGTGGAAATGTGGGAATACAGCAGGGGAGACACAAAGAGAATAGAAAAGCTGTACCTGTACCTGACCAGAAAGGCGAGGAGGAGGGTGGAACAAAGCTGCAGCTGCCAGGAGGAACTACAGAGAAACGAAGCGAGTGATGAGGGGTTCAGGCCATGGTGGGAGCAAAGAGAGAACATAAGCAAAGTAAACACAAGTTTGACAGAGAGGGAGTGTGAGAGCAAGAGAGAGAGAGAGAGAGAGAGAAAGAAAGAAAGGGGGATGGGGTGGCGGGGTATCAAAGTCAAAGAAAAAGCTAAAAGCAAGGACGTGTGGGAAAAACAGTGTAAGTGTGATAATTTGTCACTTAACCTGGCACATACACACATTTCTACGTAACAATGGCCGGGAAAAGATGCTTCAATTAAGCAGCTGATGTCATACTTTTGTGTTGTGTATAGTAGTTTATGTTTTTCATGGTTTGAGCTCAGTTCAGTGACGTGGCAGTAGCCAGAAAAAAGCCCTGCCAAGAAATGAGAGGTGTCACATTCAAAATCTCATCCGACTTCATCTGTTCAGCTGCTTTTTCTCCAGTTCCCTGCCTGATCCGGTCCAGCGGTGTCCCTGACTGCCACTGCCACCTCACCCCAACTTCACACCTTTGAGACAAACAGGAACAGCAGACGTTATCGTCCAACATTAATTAACATCCTCACTGAAGCTCTCGTGGCTAAATGGGAGCAAATGCCAGCAGACAGGCTGCAAAAACCCTGTGGTATAGGATAGATGATGCAATAATATCAATGACACAAGCTCACATTGAGGGGTTATAATATGCCCATATGTCCGTATATACTTCTGGCCAGTTTGTGAAAATGCTACAACCTTCCCCAGGTCACACTGCATAATAATTTGCGATAACAACCTTTTGAGCTTCAGACCAGGTGAGCCAAAGCAGCAGCATGGGGGTAAGTATACGTCTGGGCACAGCACGGCGCCGTAACAAGGCATCGGCTGGGATTCCACACCGCGGAGCCAGGGACATCTGTTCCCGTATGAAATCCCATCTGAGCCAGCAGACCCTCACACTGAGAAAACCACCTCCTGTCAACACAACAATATGGTTCCATGCCTTCTTCCTCTCCCCCAAAGGGATAAGTAAATACAGGTCAATACGTGTCTACTGCTTGTCCGATCGGGGCGCACACAAACAACTATACACACAGACTACACAAACACACAAGTGCTGGACATTGGATTGGGAACCAGCACTATACTGCAGTTTACTGCCATTAAACTGTCCTGAAATAGCTAATAAAGTTTTCCACCTGTCTAATAAATTCTCTAATATTTTCCGACGTATTGTCAGATCTTGAGTCAGATTTTGATTGGCTTGGTATTTACCTCATGGTTTCTAAAATTATTTCCCAGCTCTAAGATTCCCTCAAATACACAGACAAAAACTTCTCAGTCAGACTTAATTAAAGGCGCTGGCTGGCTGGGGTTTCTCCAAACAAATTACTCCAGAGTTTTGATGACTTTTCAGTAGTTCTGCATCTTGTGATTGTTTTCTCAGTCTTGCATTCTGTTTTCTTTGCTAGAGGTGTCTGTTTTGGGATTCAATCCATTTTTTTTGTGTGTATGTGTGTGCGTGTGTTTTCTTTCTTTCTTTCTTTCTTTCTTTTTTGTTTCGGTATGACATCTGTCTTTCTGCAAAGGCTGTTTACCAGAAAGAGAACGCGGTGCCCACACTAAGTCTGTCTATGGGGGTGGACGACTTAAGGCAATAATAATCTATCCCAGAATGCACTGAGGCAACGGCAGGTCTGTCAAGGCTTTCTCACAGAAGGAAGCGCACTGAATGGCAGTGATGCACAAAAACACCTCTTGCAGAGCTTTGAAGCTTGATGCGCTGTGAGACCGACGCTGCCAAAGGAGGCAGGGGGACAAGGATGTAGCAGAATTTTACATCCGAGCAGACACAAAGGGCTAACTTTGACTTTGTTCCAGCTTTCCTCTGCTTACCTCGGCTGCTGCTGCTGCTGCAGCAACTGCGGTTGTTTACACGAACAGCTCTCTTTAAGTTAAGGCAGTTTACCTCCAGCTGCTTCCTGCTCTTTTGCATCAGATCATATTTGCAAACTTTTCCCAGTTTTGTGGAAACAGCCACGGTCTCTCAGTTGGACCAGGGGTATCCCCCAGGTGTGTGTCAGCAGGCGGCTGTCACACAGTTTTCTTCGCTGCCAGCCCAAGTGAAATGTCATGTCCTGTCAGAAAAATTGTGAAGCCATCTCGGAGCTGAGCAGCGTGTGGAGTGTGACGTTTGGAGTAGCAGGCTCCTGGTGCTTGCCTGGGGCATTGGGCCCTAACTGGGACCTCTCTGCCAAGCCTGGTGAGATGCCGAGGCTCCTTTCTCTCTTTCACTCACTGTCTCTCTCGCTTTCTCTTTTGTCTAGTCTTGCTCTCCCTTTATCTCTCTTACTCCATGCTTTCCTTTTATTCTCTGCGTCTCTCTGTTAGCCCATTTACACCTGATATTACCATGCTATCTGAAATATGCCTATCTTATATGTGGGTATGGAAAACCACAGCAGTGGAAATGCACACAGAGTACAATGCTGCTTAAATGTGACTGCATTGACTAGTTTGTATAAGGTAGTCTGGCTTGTGTTGGATTAGAAGATCAATATGTTTGAATATGTCTCTGGAGACAGGAGGCAATTAGTTAAATTTAGCATAGAGACTAGGACAAGGGAGAAAGAGCTAGCCTAATTAGCACACACTATTCTTTTTTTTAAGAAAATAATAACTTTTACGATTCCATAGTAGGAACTTCATTGTAAAGAATTTAAAAAATATCCAAGTTTTCATTGAAAAGTTGTAAATCCAATTTAGTCCCACATTTTCATTTAATATAAATTGCAGAAAGTTCAACTGTATTTGAAGACAACTGAATATAACAATCTGACCAAGGTCTAGATGCCATGTTATAAGGAGAGATAATATCTTGTATTTAAATCTCGATTACATTATACACGTGCTGGGAATGTCTTATTTAACTTTATTATGTAAATGACAAAAGAGGCTCAACCAAGCAAAACTGAGGAGAGATGACTCCCAAGGAGAAGTGCTGCCGTCTCTCACCCTGCGCCGTTCCACAGGGAATCGTGTGAGTTCATTATGCTGTGCTAAATATTTCTAGCATGTCTCACACGTCAAAGATAGGACAGCCTCGGGTATTAAGACACAGTCTTAACTTTGAGTGTAATAACCAAGCAAATGCTCCGTCAGCAAGATTCTGTAATGTAAGCTAAGACATTTCCGTGTAGTCCTTGGAGGTGAGGGCACAGTGCATTAGCTGTTTACTGTAACAAGATATTGCAAGACAGATACGCATTCCAGCAAACTACCTGTACCATCAGCTTGTTTTTGTTCTGTCTATGTAATGACCTGGGAAGTGCATGTTTCCATTGAATACAGAGAGGCTTCAAAAACAGGTCCAACTTTCCCAGGGAAAAACAACACCCCTTATTTCACCTGAAGTGGACAGCAGAAGCTAAAACAAAAAAAAAACACGCTCAGAACGGCTTTCAACCATAACCAGGTCAAGATCTGATCTGAGCTGGTAGCATTTTCACCTGTCAGACGGTCTCTAGGAGGTAACCTGGATGTGTGTGTGAGGACTCACCACTGCCAGCATTGGTAATGGCCCTGGGCATGTTTCCATTGGACGTTTCCCTATAGGGAACCTGCAGAGTGGTGTCAAGACTGCTGAAACCCTCCTTCAAAGAGTTGTGCTTGTAGTACTCCACCAAGTCCTGTGTAAAACAAGCACAATAGCACAGAACATGCTCTTAACATTAGGAAGTCACCTTAAAGCTGTGTGGCACTGTGTACAAACGTATAGAAAAGAAAGCAAAGACATGTGTAAAGGCTGTGAATAGAGAAGATGCTTGTTTGGTCCTGACAATTCACCAGCTGTCAATACTAAGGTTCTCAACCACAATTTAGCTTTTAAGGGATAGTTCAACATTTTGGCAAATTGGCCCATTGCCATAATCCCTATAGTCTTAGGTTCGTTACTTTAAATGTCGGTGCAAGCTATTTTTAGAGCGGCGGAGTAGAGCCGCGAGCTGCTCAGAGCTACGCTACGGAGCGGTTTCACATGAATTTACCTCTAAAACAACTGTGTCTCACAATTATTATCTCATAGTGTGGTGAATGTCACAACTTGTCCACCAGAGTGTTTCGGAGTTGTTGGATTGTGTATTTGATGAGTTTGATGTGGGAAACCAAGAAATCCCAATAGCCTCCGTAGCGTAGCTCCGAGCAGCTCACGGCTCTGCTCCTCTGTTCTAAAAATAGCTTGCACCGACAATTAAAGGTAACAAACCTACTGCTAAGACTATAGGGATTATGGCAATGGGCCAATTTGCCATATGCCCAATGTTGAACTATCCCTTTAAAGTATAAGAACAGAAATCATGTGTAAAAATAAGACACTATATTTTTATCATTGTACAACATATTAGCATTTTTTTTCTTGCATGCTGTGGTTTATCCCAAGAGAGCGCCGTACTGTACTCTAAAAGTAGGATGATGTCAAAATGACTATGTTCATTAATGCTAAGACAGGAATGCATTGGGAGTTACCAGGACGGTCCTGAACAGTCGGCTCTCAGCGATGTAAAAGCAGCCGTCCTTGGTCAGGATCTTAATGTGCTTGATTTTATCGTTGAACCTGTGGAGAATGAATAAGACATGGGCTGCTAATCAACTATACATGGTTCCACATCAATCCAGGTCTCCATGGTGAACCGTCACGAAGGTCTGTCTGCGCCGGCCGACGGTTACCATGCTGAGCCCTGCGACAACATTTGACAAGATCGCCTTGGGTTTTCCCCCGCTGTAGAAATCAGACCTAATTCACTTCACGTCAAATATAACTAAAAAGTAGCATAGGGTCAAAGAGTTTTACCTTGTAATCACCGCAGTAGCTTAAACTATATACCAGTCATTTAACCTTCTAAATGATCTGTAATCTGGCTTGTCAACCCTTCAAATTAAATAATATCCACTATAACTATAACTAAGGCATTTAACATCCTAACCTTGTATTTAACAAGAAAAGGAAGAAGTTGGAGAAAAGGAAAAATGTTTTTGTTTTTTTTCCAACTTGAATCATCTTGTAAAATTCCCAAATCCACAGCAACAACATTTTTGGTGGCATTGTTTTTCTTATTTAGACTTCGACACATTTTATTTTCTGTGCCAAACACTCGAGCAGCTTTTGTTCTACCAGGAAGTGATTGGCTGATGATTAGGATCCAGTGTGGATTACTGTTATTACTACAGCCACAGAAATCACTTGGCAGTTTGTTATGTAGACATATGGTAGCTAAAACTAATGCTGTTTAGAACAACAGTCCTGCAATAAAGATGATGATTCAACTGGTGTGTGTTGCCGTTCAGCTGTATTACATGATACACACACACAGCTGAAGAACCTCTGTAGCCTATTTATATTTATCAAGATCTTGACAAAGATATTGTGATAGAGAAACACATTATGCTTGTTTTTTGAAAATAATTGTATATTTTGAAATCAATTTGACAGAATCACTGAAATTAAAGGGATAGTTCACCCAAAATCAAATTTCACTCATTATCTACTCACCCTCATGTCGACTAAGGGCTGGGAGAGTCCTCCGTGCCTTCTCTGAGTTACGTGGGGGGTCCGCGCAGCAGTATTTGTCCATATGGTTGTGAATGGGGCTCACTTTTCTTCGTCCAAAAAGACACACCAAAAAACATCCAAATACCTCCATGCTGCTCGTCATGTGAGAAAACATGAGAAATTGTTCCCCCGGTGATTTGCAGTTTTGCACTGACACAGGAAGAGCAGTGAACTGAGACACTGGGAGCTTCCACTACAAACAAGCTTAAAATATAGACTTATTAAATTTTTTTCGGAACAATCTCTCATGTCGGGGCTTCAATACAAGACGGACATTACAGACGAGCACTATGGAGGTATTTGGATGTTTTTTGGTGTGTCTTTTTAGACGAAGAAAAGTGAGCCCCATTCACAACCATTATATGGACAAATACTGCTGCGCGGACCCCCCCAGACCCCCCCTCCCCCGTAACTCCGAGAAGGCAAGGAGGACTGAGTGAAATTTGAATTTTGGGTGAACTATCTGTTTAATTTCCTTTTTCTGTGTCTACTGTGTTGCCTGATATCAAAAAGCAACCTTATACTGGAAGAAGTCATTTTAAGTACTCACTTAGGAAAAAACTGACTGTAGATAATTGTACATTTGAGAGAGTGTGCTATAGGCCTGATTAAATTATTAACTGATTAAATAATCATATGACATGAGAGAACCACAGCTAGGGATAAGTACTTTGTTGAAAAGCAGTGCAGGCCGACCTTATAAAAACATATACACTGCTCAGTATGTATGTATGTTTATATATAGTGTGTGCACACAAGAGGGGATGTGCTGTCAAGCCAATTTCTAGCACACGACTGTATAGTGCACGTCTGCCATATGATGATGTACAAGTTATACTGGAGATCCGCGTTATAAATCTCCCAATGCAGAATATAACCAATGAGAAAAATATGGCCGCGCTTAAAATTCACTGATACATTATGAATATATGGGGAATAATACATTATTGATTTGTGTCGAGGTATATGATGCATAACGCATGGAGGCAGATGAGTCCTGTTTGGCGAAAGGCTCAGTTTTTCTTTTCTCCTGTAGGCTACGAAGGCTACACACACACACACACACACACACAAACACATAAACATCATTCAGCGCACACACGTACAAAATGGCCACTTGTAGCGTTAGACATTAGACAGCTCCACTTGATTAGCAGGAGCTCTCTGTATAAAGCTCCATTATCTCAAACGGCCATCCTGATAATGATCTTAAGCAGTGAGACAGGCAATTAGGATTGGTGTGTTCAGAAAACTGGCGCTGCACATCAAAGCTTTGAATGAGCGAACCGTATGAGTCCACAAAAACCAAATGGGCTGGAATGGCGTGTCACTGGCTAAATAGTCCTTACATCCAAACACAATTTCAGAGTGCACCTTTAATCATTATAATCTCTCAGAGTCCTCATGGCAGGTCAAAGGACTCGACAGTCCTTTCTTTTTTTTTAAGACGGAACATGCTTTGATGTAGCCTGAAAGATATTCTCAAGTTAAATGGACAGCGCTGGATTTTTCAGAGGAGGGATACCGAGGCTCTTAGCTTGCAGATAAAGCCAGACATTTACTGGGGCCTAAAGGAACGAATGTTTTATCTACAATTCAAGTGCATTGCTCGCCGCCTTCTGAAATCCATTTCTAAGATTGATAGCCAAAGAGCAGGCAAGTAGTATGATGAAAGCTATCAGCCCCTCCTTGAACATATGTCTGAGCGGAGAGCTGAGACAATAGATAGATGGTAAAACAGATCACCCAATTCCACCTCTTTCCCCCCATGCTGTGTTCAGTTGAGATGTATGGACTGAGCCGAACCATGAGGAGAAATAAAAATGAGCCGCAGCAGCAGCAGCAGCAGTGTTTAGGCACCTACGTGAGGTTCAAACAAAGTCACGAGAAAAGGTGGTTAAGAGCTGCTGCACTCCAAACATATTTTCTCACCTCTCTCTAAATGTTTAGCCATGCAGAGAGTTTCGATTTTCTTCGCCCTGCTTAAAGAAAATTGATCTTCTCTACTTATAATCAAGTATAATCAAGACAAAATTTCACATTTGATGCTTAGAGGATTAGAACAAAAATACAAAAAAAAGAGAGATTCAACAGGGACATCTGTCTCCAGGAACAGTGACCCTGTTAATCCCTGTTATTTCTACCGTGCTGAGTTGTTCCAATGAAAATTATCTTTACCCTGGATTTATTACCCAGGGGTAAAGTATAAAGTCATAATTGAAGTGGCTATTTGTCTCACATAAACAACTAAAACCCTCTGATGTTATGTTTGTTTCTTCTCTTTTCTCTTTTCAGTTGTTTAGATACCTAGAAATAGTTGCGTGTATTTGCATGCAACCCCAGCGAAACTTCACTGACAGCTGAGGTATGATGTTAGCGACCTGGTGCATGAGTTCACTGCAGTGGGGAGTAATTCATACACACTATATAACAAGCGGCTGTCGACGTATCTGCCACTTGTTCATACTGACATTAACTGCTCTGTGTGGGTGATTTGCATGTTGTGCTGCTGTAGCTTTTACTGAGCGGCCCTGATTTGCTCCGTATCAACAGTACGTTTCATTGTGTTGCAGACACATGCAGCCTGCACCGGTCAGGTTACTCTGCACAGCGCTCTCCCTCCTCTCAGCTGCCATCCACGCTCCTGTACCTCATTTGGCTCATGCCTTGTAGTCCTTAAGTGTGCATTTGTATATTACTTCGGTACCCTGTTGAAGGTTTTCAGCTGAAAAGCATTGGTTGTGGTTTTTTTCTTCTTTCATTTGTTTGCAATTGTGAAAGCCCTGAACTTCAAAGAGCATTTTTGTTCATTGTAATGTACAAGTAATTTAAGGGAATAGAAAATACTCTTCTTTCTTAGCAAAGCAGAGGCACACTCAAATTCTTTCCCTACTTCTTTTTCTTTTCTACCAAACAGGTTTGCGCTTATTTATAAAAAAATATGAACATCATAACACAATCATCGCAGTGTTTTGTGGACACTCAAAGTGTAACCAACAACAGTGGTGTCTTTATCCTCTTCAACAACTCACTTGAAGTTGCAGATCTCCATGAATCTCTGTGATGTTTATTTAAAGAAATATGATGCAATTTAAAAGTGGATTTTCTGCTTTCTCTATTTGCACAGCTCCTTTACAGAAGACAACTGGTATAATAGGATTATCACACATAACATTGGCCACCTCAGCAGCCAGTATTAAAACATTTAAAACCAAGCAGGACTGGGAACAGTGGTCTGGTCTGGCAGCTGTCGGAGATTTGGAGAATTGTTGTGGATGCAGAAACATTTAAAAACTGCTGCCACCTGAAATTATATTTTGAAACTGGGTTGAACCAAACCTTTGAAATTAAATTCTGCCTCAAACCGTCAGCATCTCCAGCATCAGCTGTGATTCTTCAAACTGTGAAAACTTTTTCTATTCTTCACTCACAGACTCTTGATGATGATATAGTCACTATAACTGTCTTGAGTGAAACATGGCATGATCTCCCTCCTCTGTAGCCACTGCATCCACTTCAGCATTTGATGAGTTGTTTGTTTACAGATTCAGCGCTGTCGTTGTCCTGAGCTGATGTTTGCATGTGGCCATTTTGTTTGCTTGAGCGACTCTTGCCACTCATCGCACGTCTCTCACAATAAGATGTTTCTTTCCCCACAAGACGGCCGCTGACTGCATGTGCTTTGTTTATTCCACTCCTCTTGGTAAACTGAGCGAGTGAGTGGAAATTGTAGGAGATTCAGTGTGGAAATAAATTGCAAAACAAGCTCTCGCCTCACTTACTTTATACTGATGGCGTACTCCGTGCATTCTTTTCTACGGTGTCGAACCAGATAGGTGCCGTTCCCCCGATCCTGGAGCTCCACCTCGGCCTGGTATCTCTCCATGGGCCCTGCAAACCTGAACCACCCGTGAACAACTACTGCACTTACACTGCAATCAATCATTCTGAACATGAGGATGAGAACGGTCAATACAATCAATAAAATAGAGTAAGGATGACTTGCGGTTATTGTTAGCAATCTACAGTCATTTATTTTCATCGCTTACCAGAGCTGGGCAGAGTAATCGACAGGTTTTGGAACCTGGCATGGAAGAGAATTGTGGTTATTTTGTGCTTTAAAGGAGTCGATACAGGGGGGGATGGAGGTCATTTGTGGTAATGTGATATTCAAGCCACATCTAATGGCTAAAATCAGTCTTCTACAGCGAAAAAACTGCAATTGAAAAGCACTACATTCCTTCGCTAAGACATCGCTACTAGCCATTATCCACTAAATGCATTGTAATCACACTCAACGTGTCTTATTGATTACAAAAAATATGCACACTTACACATGGGCAAGGCCTCACAGCGTCACTTGGAAAGAAGCCAATCTTGCTTGTCGCCAGGATTTTGCCCTGCAACAACAACAACTGGCTGTTAATCGCGTTATATTTGTCTGGGAGCAACTACACATCCCTCTCTCTCTTCTCTCTCTCTCTCTTTTTTTTCTCTGTTCCTCTCCTCTTCCCCTCCCACACCCGCTTCAATAAATCCTCAGCAATTAGCACACAACAAGCAGTGCATCTAATTTGCAGCCCAAGTTAATTATGGTTCAAACTCTGCCGGCAGTTAGATTTGTGCTGCATCAAAACAAGAGCCTCGTTTAACACTAAATAATGGATCTTATTCTGGTCTTTGAATATCCAAACAGCATGAGCTCTTTGGCTCAAGCTAAAGCCTACCAATTGCATTTTAGCTAACCCGCCCCAAGCAAACACAAGCTTTATATGAAAATCATTAATTCTTTCAACAAACATAGTGTAGACAGACTTTTTTTTTCTCCAGCTAAATAAACCCATTCGGTAAAACGAATTACTTAATTCTTCTATAGACTTGCTCCTACACAGATACTTCAGTTTATTCTCTAACCTTAAATCCGTATCAGCCAGAGATAAACAAATATATCAACATTAAGCTCAAGATAATTTAAGTATCCTGCTCCGAGCTGGAGGTCAATTTGAAGTCCATTGAGTCAATCTGAGAAGACAGTGACGGTGAGTGTCGAGGGCATGTGGAGCTCTTCATTCAGCTTCCTGCCCTGTTTATGCTTTCCCCCTCACTCCTCTTTATTAGAGTAAGAAATGCTTTTTGGGACCGTGCAAGCCCTGGCAGTAACTAGATTGGAAAGCGAATCTTTACCCATCTCTATGATTCATTCTGTGTAATAACATTTCATCAAAGGTTTTTTGAGAGCCCCTCTCTATTTGTTATGCCTTCAATAAGCGTATGATAAAGATTAAACTTATTACTGTGTTGGCATAAACAGGCAGTAGTCAAAGGATCAAATGAAATTACAGTGATTGATTGTATTGTTCTGCCAGTGGGATGGGGGATAATTGCCTTCTGGGTAACAGGGGATATGAATTCTCAATGTTCTGTAATTCCATCCTCTGGCGCCACTGGGGACGCTGAAGATTAAAGGTACCCTGTGGAGCTTTCATTGTAAACAAACACGGTTTTGTTTGGATTCAGTGTTTCTCACCAAAACGCATTGTGTGTGACCGTAAGACCTAACAAACTTGTTGAAAACACTTGCAAAGCCTTGTCTTGTTTGCTTTGAAACTTGTTTTGTATCATGCATTGTGTCTATCACATTGTGGACTTCTAATCTTCTTCTTTTCTATTTTTTATTTTCATTACCAGATCCTGCGTTTTGCAGCTCATTGCCGCCACCTGCACCTCGTGCTTTACTGCTTCCTGCAACACTCACAATCTGATAGCAGCTTCAACTAGGGTCCCAAATGCATCCAATTAGATAAACAGTGTTTCTTTCATGACTTATACAATTTCTAAATAAAACTTTTAGTTTGGACACAATGTGCAGGTGTTTCTTTTTCAATTGAAGTATCCAGGTCAATTTGAAGTCCCTGGAGTCAATCTGAGAAGACGGTGACCACTGCTTTGCACCTGTGATGTGAGAATGCATGTACAGTACTGCCCCACAAAGGCAAACAGAGCAAGCAAACTGGACTCTTTGTAATATGACAAAATATAGTGCTATAATTTCTGTGATATTTGCAGAGACTGAAAATAAGCTTAAATGCTAAATATCAACAAAAGAAAATCTGGTTTAAGATATAAATATTCTGATCCTGTATTTCTCCCAAGCTATCACCTTCGATCGAATATCTGTATTTTCATTTAACAAGATTTTAGTATTCAGTTCATGACTCCACACGACGTGTTGAGACAGTAGCTTTTATGAAAGAGAGGAAAAACACAGTTAAATGAGTCATTTTACTGCTCTGATAGAAAACATAACATCAGTATCAGTGTTAGTTTGATCAGAATATCACTCTACAGCACCACCAGTGGTCAAAACCTCCAGGTGCCTTGTCACAGTGTCAGTATGCACAAAAAGAAAAAGAAGAATGCACAAATGCGTAGCCGTATTGTCATTTAAATCCTTTGATTATCCCCCCCTCTCACCATGCACGGTAACCATGGCAGCAATCAAAGCAGTGCCATCGGGTCTGTGGCATGACATTCTGCTAGCTGTTGTGGCGGCTTACAAGAAGTCTCCTGGCATTCATGTCCTCACCCTCCACCTTGTGCTCTGTCACAACAGAGAGAAACAGGGAGCACAGGAAATCGGGCTAACTGCCTACTCCCAGCCGCGCCGTTGGCAACGACTGCAGTCTGATTGGAGCAGCACCAGAAGGAAGGATGAGTTCTTTTTTAATGCCGCCGTAAAGCAGCAGCGAGAAGCGGCGAGGGAGGCTGCCGGAAGACCCCAGATAAATCGCCTATCCTTTCAAAAATAGATAAGGTCAAACACTCTCAACCGTTTGGCTGACCTCGTGAGGTGGTTGCTAAATGTGCGCCCGAACACGAGGTTGTGCGCCGCCATTAAAACATCTTCCAGAGGCTGAAGTGTCTGCTGCTTTATTGTCTCACTGTGGCACTCAATTAATCAGCTGAAGCCACTAATTGGTTAGATCATCAGATGGAGGCTGTGATTCAATCTGATGAGTGGGGGGGGGGAAAGGACAAACACCCCGTTTGTAATGTAACTGGAGTTCAAGGGAGTTCATCTAGATCTTTGTCTGATATCTCTAATTGAGGCTGACCTCATCATAATGTCACATTTATGGCTGTCAGGACACCGAATGTGACAAACAAGCACAACACAATTAGTGATTTATGAATAACAATGGCCAAAGGGAGGGAAATTAATGATCTCACCCCCATTAAGACTTTTTTTTCTTTTCTCCATCACATATAGGGGAAAACCAGTATTAAACAGAAGAGATGCAGACATGCAGCACGGATGCAAACCCATGACACTGCAATGACATTGCGTGCACCAAGCCAACCCGCTGAGCCATAACATGTTATTTTTTCACAGAGCCACAGATGTTGAGATGAAACGAGGATGAGCTGAGTGACACGCACCTGCCACCAGGAGCTGTGTAGGTCGGCAAACATCAGTTCAATGACATCCCCCGCGTGAATGCTTAGTGGGGGCCCGCACTGTGGATGGGGGATGCCACTGTAGTCTCTGATCACAACCATCCTGGGTAAACCTGGCAGACAGGGAATAAAAACACATTTACACTCTGGCTTTTAGACATTTATCAGAGTCTCATATGCAGCAGCTATATAGTCTGAACGGTTAATAACTCGCTGTGGGTAATACATTAGAAACAGAGACTTTGTGAAAACGGTATGAGGAAGAGACGGCTAGAAAAAAAACACAGAAGGCATTTGAATCAGAGCTTTGTTTCTCAAGCTATGATTAAAATAGAAGCTCTGTCACTCTAACTATTCTGCCAGATGTGTAGAGTTAACACTGGAAACTGTAAAAAAAAAAATACTTGCACACTAAAAAACAAATACTCTTCAAGGTGACATTGTGAGCAAAACTTTTCTCTCCGTTTTATGTTTGTTGTTCTTATTCTTAATTGCATTTTTTTTAATTGCCCATTTTCTTTCTGTAAAGGACTTTGTTGTGACTTTGTTTAGAGGTGTTATATTTAAAGAAAATCATTGTTACATAACGTATGAATGTTTAAATGTAAATTTTGATGTATTTTCTGTCTTTTTTTTTTTTTTTTTCATTAAATTCCCACTGAGTAAAATATCATACAGACAATATGATGAAACCTTATATCCATATTGAGTAAATCAAAAAATATTTAGGTGGATTTCAGGTAAAGTGATGTTGGTATATGGGAGGTGAAAGTGGAGTGGGGGCGTTTAGTCCAAATTAAAGTCTTACTTTGGTGGTTTAGGGCATCATTTTTGCAGGAGGATGTTTTTCTAATTTTAATTTCAGTGTTTTGTTTTGTTTTTTTCAAATAAATTAACAGTTGGCTCCTGTGTAATTTACATTTACTCTGTTCCACCTGTTTCTACAGCACACAGTAATTTCACAGTGTAGCCTACTGACATACACCTGGAGTTGACTTTTACATCTCTGAAGCGGGGGGTGACAAATTTAACAATTTGGGGTGGTATAAGACAAGATTTTTTTTTTGGTTGCTGTAAAGAGGTTCTTTGAATGTCATTTTCACTGCTCTGAGCACCACAAATAAAATCCTCAGTCACAACTCTATTGTGCCGAGGTGACAGCAGAAGTCTCTGAGGAGAATATACCTCCAAACCCGAGCAAAGAAACCCAAATCGACGAGATTATACTAAAAGCAAGTGAGAAAATGTGCAGTTTGGAGAAGCAGCCTTTTAGTAATTATTTAATCACGAGCACAAAGCGTATTCACAATTGATCTTTTGCATGCTCATGAATGTGGGAGTTGTTTTGACTGAGGTTTAAACCACCCAAATGGCACCATCCTAAAAAGCAGCAATTTACTACGGAGTGAAATTCATGTCTTTGATTCCTGAACGGCACGGCTCCAATCTTTCCTCAGCGTGGCAGACAAATACAACCACGAGGATCCGGCTAAGGCTAAGACTAAACACCCCTGCCAACTTTAAAGACACAGCCACTTACTCTCCCCTGACTCACACATCCAGCCCCCCCCTCCTACCCAGACACATCTCCCTTGCAGCCACGGCTCCGTCGCAAAGCAGCCCGAGGAAACTATTACGGTGACCTCAGATGAATGGAATATCTCACATTCATGTTTTTAATAAGAACAATAAGCACGGCTGTCTTTCTCATAAAGCCCCTTATGGAAATTGATTTATCACGAAGGCACGGCTCAGCGGTGGAGGCCCGGGCATATAGACTGCTAGAAGTGCTTTTTCTGCCAGTATTTCTCCCGCCGCCGTTCTCATAATGATTCCACCTACTCCAATTCATCTCAATGCCGTCGAGGGGTTTAGGAATCACGGCATGTGGTGAGAAAAGGGCGTTTTTTTCCCGCTTTGGTTAAGGATTCCTTCTGCAAAGTGTTATTCATTGGTTATTCTAACTCAAATATATTCGTCAAGAGGAAACTGTTGCTCATTTCCTGCTTTGAACCTGGTGGATGAATTCACATTTCTAAGAGACATCTTCAGGGTTTTTGTGGCAAGGAGTTGAGTAATATTTGATCAGAGACCTGGGTAGGATGTGATAACATCTGAGGGTTGGCTTTAAAGCACCATCTATCTGCTCCAGGTCTCACTTTGGCCTCTCACTAACCGTCTCCTTTTCATCCTGTCTGTGTTTCTGTTTTGCTACAGAACCAAGATAAAAGCAGCTTAAGAGGTACCACGTAAAGCCCTCAGCAGGTCCTCAAAATCGGTCAAGTGGTCAAGGCATACTGACCTGGGTCTGGCGGTGCTGTGTTTTCCTGTGAGCAGAGAGGGAACGCACATAACGAGACGGAGCAAAGTGGAAAGAGGAGAAGGAGAGAAAAAATACAGAGAAATGAAGGGACTGATAAATCTAGAGGGGTCATTTTTAATCCCTGCGCTGGATCAGTCTGACCTGAAGGAACGAGTCACAGTCTTAAAGCTATCATCTGCAAGTCTCATACTCTTTAGATGGTCTAGCCATTTTCAAATAGAAAGACAGATATCAAGGGAGAAATTTAAGAGTTCTGTTTCTGAGCAGTTCCCTTCTGGGGGAAAAATATAACATGAATCTAATAAATAAATAAATAAATAAATACTGAATCTTTTAATCCACATTTTATCCATAAACCCACCAGAGCTTCACACTGAGTTCAAAAATATTAGATAAACTATTACAAATTGCAGAAAAATGAATGTCGAGGGGGAAAAAAGGGAATCTGTTGCGGTGGGAGGACTAATTCTGTCCATGCAGCGTTTCATAAATAAAAGCCCTGATCATTTTCTAAACACATGACAGCTGATTGATATGCAGCCTTGAGCGTGCCACAAGAATAAAAATATATAGGCTTGTTAAGTGTTTAATTATATTTTATAGTTAAATCGTGATAAAAAAAATATATATAAGCAGGGCTATGACTGGCCAGCTGTAATGAGCTGATAGGAGTCCGGCCAATCGGAGCTCCTGCTCTCGCTCCGTGGGACGGACTTCATTGTATTTTCATGCGGCGCAGGGCTCGCAGGTCTCACAATTAAACAGAGCCATCTTCAAATTAATCACAACATGTAAACTGCAGATGTTGCAGGAGGGTGTGGACATATTCCACAGGGATTTTAACATGCTTTGATTATCCTGTATTTGGGTTTAATGTTTTTAATGCATCATTTAAATCCAGATTTAATGAATCATTTTCCACATTAGCTAGAATGGCTTTTAAAACATCTCAGTGTGCTAACTGATTATGACTGCATACGGTCTGTATAATGTGCACACGTGTGGGTGTATATTAACTTATCTGCTATGTCGTGCCTCACTAATTATGTTAGCTTTGGTGTCTAAGTCAAAGAGGAGGAACAGTCCAGGTCTCACCTTGGGTCTCGGCTTGGCAGAATCTGCAGTCAGGTGAGAGACAGACACAGAGAGGGGAATACAATATGAATGCGTGGTGGCTTCTTGACATACAACCTCAACTGTCAACCTCGGCTGGCCCTCATCACGCCTCAGAATGCATAAAGACCACAGCGCTGCGGCTAAGAAGGCTCGTCAAAGGCCAGAGCTGCCTTTAGCTGTCTGCGTGTGCAGGGAGGGTAATGTAGCTGAACTCCAGCACCGGGCTGGTGACAAAGAGCTGCAGCTTGACACAGGGGTAAGATGCAACAACTGTTAAATAGCTCCATCACAGAGTATATTAAGCTTTCAATTAAAGAACCGCAGGAAAAAAAAAAGTGAGCGCGTGACATCCGAGTTTTCCACAGCCCTGGTGGAGCACTCGAAATGTAACGAGGTGCATCTCTGGGGAGCGTGAATGTGCTCAGTAAATTTCATGTCAATCTGCATTTTAGATTTTGATATTTTGTGTGGATAAGTGGAAATATTGGCCTGATGATGGCGCTAGAGAAAAGGTCACTGCACATGCAGAGTGAATGTCATAGAAGAACATGTAGCTTTCGGTGTAAAAAAAAAAAAAAAAAAGGACGTGGATCGGTCGGCCTCCATCTCACCTGTTCTCCCACACACTCCCAGTCGTCCCAGACACTCCTTATGAGCCCCCAGCCCGCATTTTAGACAGAGATAACCCTGGTTAAAGATGCCCCTGGAGATGATAAAACACAGGACATATTTCAAGTATAACAGCCTCCTTAAGAGAAATACCTTGACATTTTAGATTTTCAGGCTTCTGTCACATTCTCAGGAGAAGAAAAATGACACAGGAAATGTCCTTCAGCTTTCCAGGTCCATAAAACCGATACTGTCCCCTGATGACTGAGAGAGTCCTCTGTCTGTACTACAGTTTAACAGATATTTATTTCAATTAAAAGCCAGGGCTAGGAAGCTATTTCAGTTTAGAGTAAATAAATATAGGAAAAAAAGGGGAGATTTGAGTTCAAGAGCCAGAGGAAAAAAGACTGAAGACTGAAATGTAAAATGTCAAGTTGTCCTTTTCACACCTTTTGATACCTTCAAAGTGTATTTTCCTGAGAACAGAAAAACACCATCAGCGCAATAACACATGATGGTTGATTGCCATCCCAGAACAATATGTGTAGGTACAGTTCCTGTCTCAGTTGTGACAAAAGCTCTTCTGGGACTTCATTAGATCTACATAATTATACAAAATAGACTTCTTTTTCCACAACGTCTAAATCGTACCTTAGCAGGAGGTGACAGAAGCTACAGGAAGTGATCCTCTCAAACGTGTGCATCTTGAACTGGTGTGAGTTGTGGCCGGCTTTTTCTGGACGGATATTTGATCTGTGACACAGAATGAGAAGGGGGTTAAAAAAAAATCATTAAATGCAACCAAGATAAGGCGTCTACAGCCATGATAATGACTCTGTGAGGCTGTATGTAGGCACAGTGGTGCTTTGAGCTAAAGTCAATAATGGCAATCTGACCAATACTTTTGAGACGTTCACCCAAAAACCACAAAATGTAAAACCTCATGGTGGAGCGAGGAGTCAGGGGATGATCCTAAGAAGACCAATGAGACTTGCACAATATTTCTTGGTCCAACATTTCAGTCTGGATCGAAGTTGTGCACCGATTGATCAACAGGTTGAGAAGGTTGAGAAGGTTGCAACCAAGCTGCTAACATGAGTAATACATGTGTGTGAGTAAGTTTCAAGGGTCAGTTTCTATCAATAATCTCAATCCACAAAATATTCTTTGTCGTTTCTTTATCAAGAGAATAAAATAACTTTGTTGTAGTAGAAACAATCAACAGCTTCTTCCTCCAACGCCACCGGAATAAAAGCAATTTCACCCCTGAAGCACATGCGCAGGTGTAAATGAAGAGAGCTTGAATCAGTCCAGACAAATCCAATTTTTGAGCTGCATGTGCTCAAAATGTGAGAGGGGGAAACATGCACTGCTAAAATAAGCAGCCCCTCTGGAACATGAACAAACACGACTGACACAAAAATGTCTTCTTTTTTTTTATGTGTGGTGTATTGAACACACCATCCAGGAGCCACTTAAACTGAGTGCTCCCCTAAGTGAGTCCTTCATCAGGAGCCCACATCCTCTTTACAGGTACAATTTTCACTTTCTGAATGGGCCCCTTCTGGTGTCAATGCACAGCGGCACAAAGCTGTTTTCAGACACACACCACGTATCTTTGAGGGGGAAAAAAAGAAAAGAAAACTGTTTCATGACTGCTGTGAAAATGGTTATTTCTTCTTTTGAGTTTTGGAAATTACCACATACACAGGTAAGGTTTTTGAGCAGGTGTCAAGGGCCTCGTGGTCAAAGACGTGAATGAGGTGTAGCTCATGCGTGACTACATGAGCACAAACGATGACTAAAAGTGCGCTGTGTGTAACGTACGCCCCCGCACACGACATCATTTTTCTCCAATGCCATAATAATTGAGCGCACTATTAGAAGTGGAAATGTATTCAGGAGGGCCATAGCAGACAGCAGTCAGCAGTCAGCAGTCAGCGTGCAGCGCGCGGATATTGTTTTCATACATATCCACTGCAAACACAAAAGCATTTGTTCAGTCAATCAGAGTGTAATGTCAAAACAACAGTGTATTCTCTCAAATCAACATACCAAAGGATTTAGGCAGGATATCTGCTTCCAAAACCCTCCTACTGTTACAAAATAACACAAAAGAAATATATACTTCCATGAAGCACTGATTTGAAGAACCATCGGGACAGAGGGGCTTCTTTGTAGTTTCGCAGCTCTTTGGAACAGTTTATGTTTAACGTGCGGGTTTGTGTGTGTGCATGTGTACTTTCCTGTCCGTGTGTGTGTGTGTGTGTGTGTGTTATCGTACTGTTGTCAGGAGTGTGTGCTTGATTGCAGCTAAGACCTGATCAAACAGTGCACATGAAAGAGTCAACACCTCTCTTGGCCTTGGAATAACATGCATGCAAACAAAGGGAAATAAACACACCCATGCACGCACAAGTACACAGTGTGTTTTTCCCGCGATGCACACGGCGGTATTCGGTGTTGATTGCAGCCTGCCTGAACTACGCTGTGTCTGTGTGTGTGTGTGTGTGTGTGTGTACTCACATGGCCATTTCAAACTGATCCAGCCACTTCTTCTTCAGCTCTCTGGTCTTGAAAAAGAGTTCAAAGCCCGTGTACCCCTGCTGGTGAGTCACGTAGAACCCGTAGCACCACTGTGAAGGTCAGAGAGAAGACAGTTAGAGCATTTGTATATTATACCATGACTGGATTTATATACTGTAATGCTCATCTCACAGAATATTATACACTGTCAGTTGCGGGAGGTCAGTTGTTAGCAATGTTACACAGCAATCTGAGCTCTGTCTTTTCCCAGTTTGCAATGTTTTTGTTCTCATTTTCTGTTATAAATCAGCAAAAACCCTGCACAGGTTGTTGTGGTGTATTTGTAGGTTTAAGCATAAACACTGTATGATCCTCTGTATCTGCCGGTTACATAAATAGATGCACTGTTTCAGAAATAACGGAGGATGGCTGCGGAAATAAATGTTATTTGCAGCGTGGATGTAAAAAAAAAACTGGAAAGAACGAAATGTCTATCTGAGACGCCTTGGTGTTATTGTTGGATATTTCAAAGGTTTTATAAGTAAAGGGGGATGAGTCGGCAAGTTTATATTCCAGTTTTTTAGTCATAAGTTGAAAATTTACAATGTCAAAGTTGTTGTAAGAGCATTGAAGAGAAGAAATACAGATCCCCACAAGGTTTAATCTGTCCAGTGCAATTGGAAAATGCTGCTCTGTTCCCCATGACACCAAATGCTGGAGGAATATTCATAACTTTATTCACTTTGAAGTAGAAAGTCAGATAATAAAACAAAGATTGATACCACTCTTATGTCTGGAAATGTTTAAACTACAGCCAAACGCTGATTAGCATAGGGGACAGAAACGCTATTTTTTCTACAATAAAGTTTTTTGTAAGTGACTGGACAGTGTGAGTTTACTCAAATTTCATGCTCCTACGCACCTAAGATTTTTTAGGTGTGCACCAGCCTCCATACCTATTTGTGCACAGATTAACAAAAATGTTAATTACTGAGATTCAGTGGTGCTAGCTACATGCATTTTGCTAATTGTTTCATTCCCAGTAGCTAAAACCAGATGCTAACATGTATTAGGCCTATTAGAGAACAGTGACATTTATCCTATCACTTCATTGTCTGCAATAAAATTTGTCTGTCACTACTGATGATATTTAGCAGTGTTAGCTTTACCTCTAACTAATTGCCACATGAATCATATTTTACTTGTACCGTTTCAGCCCAGTCATGTTGGCTACTTGTGGTAAAGGATGACAAAAAAAAACTGAACTAAAGAGGGTGTTTGCTTTGTTTACAGCCGCCCTACAGTCTCTTTTCTTTATCACAGAGTCCGACATATTGTCAAACATGTGTTGTGTCCTATTAGAGCAGATAGGATAAGAAAGGCAAAGATGATTTCGCCAGTCTTACATCAGATGTGAAGCTATTAATGCTGTCAACAGTCCTCGCCGGCTTTACTGTAGCTCTGGAGTGGTGAGCGGTGCTAAGACTGGCGCCACCGGGCTGCTCACAGACCAACCACAGTGTGTTGTTGGCTGTTGGATTTTGTTAACGTAAAAGAGAGCAGGATCTGTGTGTGTGTTTAACCAGAACTCTACCCAAAGACAACTTAAGCTGAGGCAGAGTCTCCTAATCTGCCTCAGAGGAACCAAAGTTCAAATGAAAGTTCAAAAGATCAGCATTTAGCATTATACCAAAACTTCTAAGGTAAAAAAAAAAAAAATGCAGGCAAACAGCTCATATAGCTGCCAGATGTCGTATAGCCTATTAATATCTACTGTGTGTAGGGAGTAAAATAAAGTAAACTCTAACTTTCCTCTTCGGCACAACATTCATATTGGCAGCAATCCAAAAAAGCCATAGTTTTTAGCCACTGGTCACCAGGTAGCTCCACTGCAGCACTTACAGGTTAAACCCCATGCCCATGGACATATTTAAGTGCATTTTTCAATCAATTCCCAAACCTCTCGGCTTTTGCCACCCTAATCCGTTCCAGCTTGTTGTGTCATATCTAATAACAGGAAAAGTGGTAGGGTTTACCCGTCAGTGATTGGCCAGCCCTGCAAAGTCCTGAGTGTTTTAGAGCTCTGCTGAAGTGTTAAATCATTGATGACTGTGTGGGTGCTCAGTGGCACCACATTCACACTCTGAAGTTTCATTTAGAAGAAAATGATATATAGCTATAAGCAGCCTTGGAGGACTGCACACATTCATCACCTGATATTAGCATCTCTGTCCTGCAGTGTGTGTGTGTGTGTGTGTGTATATGTGTGTGCGTGTGGTGAGGCGGATGCGGACGGCTATGTCTGTGAATATTTGTCTTTTTTTCCCCGTGCTCTTTTCTTTCTCCCTCCCTCACTACAAATGAATTCTCATACATGTGTCTGTGTCTCTTTGTGCAGCACATAATGGATGGAGCTTTGTGTTGGAAGGTGGATAGGATAAAAATTAGGGGCAATGACATATCCAGACACATTCAGCAAAAACGACACTGTTTATGTCGCTGTTGCATGTTTAGTACAAGATTGTTAATTTAGAAATCGTGTTTGACACAACCATGAATGATGACAAACACACACAGACAAAATACATCCAGACCATGACCGAGCATATACAGTCCCAGTCTCTGCAATTGTCTGACAATGTCCCACACAAACACTTATAAACCCAAACACACATACACTTCACGGCCGAACAATAGAGTAAATGAGGATGATAATGGAGTCCCTTTGATAAAAACCACAGAACCATCCCATTCTGGCAAGCTGTCAGTTTCACGTTAGCAATCAGCACCAGAGTGAGAAGACACCATCTGTGAGCATACATCAACAAGACATCAACAAGTCCTCCTCACTACAATACGGCCTGCAAACCTTCCCACAAGGCGAAAAATAGCGTGCAGCATAAACTGTGTGGGGTGACAAAACAGAGCCTCACAGCTTTCTAAATCAGGATCCTTCAGAAGAGGAAAAAAACACAACAGACCCTGCACCGGCGAATGAGAGAATGTCGTTCTGGGTTACTCTTATGAGGCATCATACATTTATCTTAGTGATAAAACCTGCAGACGGTTAGAACTTATTAGTATGGACAGGTAATAACGGAGAGATCCAGTATAATGCAGACGTGGCGTTATGTGTTAGCTGACTGACCTTCTTGCCCTCTCTATCCGAGGTGGGGTTGTTGGTGATCTTGAAGTAGTTGAGGTCAAGTATGTCCTTCATCTCGTAGTTGTCTCCTCGTCTCTTGCAAACAATGACGGCCACATCAAATAAAAAAATGTGTCTGCACAATAAGAGGTAACAATTTTAGATCATTATGTCATCATTATGACTAATCAAAAGTAGACAGAGCAAGCAAATGATGCATATAAGGTTGTTGTTGTTTTTTGTTGTAGTTGCTTCTTACTGCAATTCTCTTTAATGATTTCTCTTTAATGACAGTGGAACTGAAGTGGAACAACCTGTCTTGTTTCCTCTTGTCGATGCTGGAGATCATGCGCACCTCTCCATCTCCTTTCGGCCGACCAAACGACATCAGAGGCTGATTCTGAGGGGGAAAAGAAGAAGCCGCAAGCAAACAGTGAGGACACATTTTCACACATGCAGGGCATCTTTTACAATGTCAGTGTCTGATGGCGCAGCTGGCATCTATCAGATCTTCTCTGATTTGCCACAGAGGGCCTTTGAACTAAACCTAGATAAAAATAAAAATAAAACACTTATTTCAGCAGATACATCTTCCAGATGCTCAGAACATACAGTATTATTCCTCTGCACAATATCATGTAAGTTCTGACACCATCTCTTGTTGTATTTTCTCATCACCAGTGACATTCACCAATCTTGTTCAATCAAGGCAAGAGGAAGGTCTTAGTAATCTGACAAGTTCTTAAACGCATTACACCTCTGCTCCTGTAATGCCTTAATTTCCAATCTGTTCTATTAAACTATTTCCTCTTTCACAACCTCATCTCATCCTGTTCCTCTTTCTTGGTCTCACTCTTTGTGATGGCATCTCCTGTATTGTGTGCAATGTGCA